>NC_137850.1:49364290-50035956 GCF_948465745.1 Chenopodium album | reverse complement strand
AAAGCAAGCAAATAAACAAATTCAGAAAAAGTTGTAGATTTAAATAATACAATGTACATAATACAATAAAATGTTCTTTTTCATAATCTATATATAGGAAAAATACACTTTAATAATTCCAAGTATGAGCGATTTACTTTTAATAATTCTAACTAAGGTTTATTATCTAATAATCCCAACTATGCTATGTGTTTGTCTACTATAGTCCCAACCGATCAACACTAAATCAACGACCTGTTATAACAGGTTACCATGACACGTGTCACGTGATTGGTCCAAATTTTTTTTTTAAAAAAAAACATTAAAAAAAAAGTTGTCTGCCTTATCCTCCACCACTCCAACTCTTAACCTACACTGCACCAACTAACCAACATCACATCCCATGCTCCCACCAAATCCCAGTAGCAGCCTAACCTCGCCGGAACCCTAACTCCACCCCCTAACCTTGCGGAAAACGGTCGGCTAACCCCCCTTAACCACCAAAAATAGCCGGCCGTATCCTTTACCACCCATTCCCGACCCAAAACATCCTTACCAGCCTTCTGCTCACCACTCATCACTTTCACAGTCCACCGCCACCAAACATCACCAACATTCCTCCTCCCTCTCGCCACAAATCGCGCAACCAGCCATCTCTACCTATCGCCACCAATTTGCGCAACTCCAGCCACAAATTGCACAACCAACCATTTCCACCTCTCATCCAAGCAACAATAGATGTAGCAATCAGACTCAATGAGGTTAAGGGGGTTTTCAAGGTGGTTTTAGGGATCGAACAGGGGTGGGTGGATGGTTTCGGGGGTCGGGGATGGGTGGTAGAGGCCGGTCGGCCATTTTCGGTAGTTAAGGGGGTTGGACAACCGGGTTTCGGCAAGTTTAGGGGTAAGGTTAGGGTTCTGGAGAGGCTAAGGGATGGGCCTGGGGAAGGGTGGCTGGAACTTTTGTTTTGTTTTTAAATTTTTTTTTATGTTTTTTCAATTCTTTATTTTGGACCATTCACATGTTGACACGTGGCAATTAAAACAAAAAAAAAAAAAAAAAACTTTCAGCAGGTCACCAGTCATTGGGGCCATTGGAGGCAAACACATATCATAGTTGGGATTATTAAAGTGTATTTTACCTATTCTATAAAGCGGAATGAACATATTATAGAAATATAATGAACATATATATATATATATATATATATATATATATATATATATATATATAGTTACAATGAAAAGAATATACTATTAACATGTAATGAACGTATACCTAGAGTGAAAAGAACATGCTGTTAAATAATGTTATTTATCTCCATGTTCTTTGATTGTCAAAATGTATATTTATTTGTGACATAATGTTAATTGTTTATTTTGAAATGTTCTTTGAATTTTGTGTTTAGATTATAGTGGTTGAATAAAAATAATGTTCATATTACCATTTCTTTATTAATAATACGAATGTTCTTTAGATATATATATAAAAACATAAAGCTGGATGTTTTTTTATAAAATAGATATATATTCTTTACAAAACAATTATATGTGATGTTCTTTATAAAATAGCTGTATGTTTTTTTCCAAAACAACTATATGTTCATTCCGCTTTTTTTTTATAAAAAAACCAGATGCATTCGCCTGCAGGGAAAAACTTTCAGCTATATGGCTCTATCATGGTTTAGTCGTTTGGCCTCCACTCTTTTATATTACCCCTTTTCAATGTTTCCACGGACTATATATTATACGTATGTATAGAAGGTATTCGGATAATGTTAATGTATGGGTTATGAAGACACATGGTGTTAGGAATTCGTTGGTGAATTATTCAAATTTTCGGATTTGGATGTTACCTGGTCATTAAAGGTTACCCCTATTACTTATTCTAATAATTAGGGAGCTTTTCCTTAGAAGAGACGAGGAATCTAGTGTTTACTGAATTACTAGTATGATTTAAAGGAGAAAAGAGCTCGGAGTTTTGAAATTCAGGGTGTTCCATTGGATTACTGTGGAGTGAGGACCTAATGGTAGTAGTGGTAGAAATGGAGATTAACATCAGTAAAAGACCAAAAATAGAGATAGCAGTCATAATGGATGTGTGGAGAAGGTCCTGTTGGGTTGGCCATTTCAAATATAGTCATGTTAAAGCAATAAATCCATTCAGATAGAATTCTAATTTAGGACTCCAGGACACTTAAGATTAGGTCGGGTCAATTTTTGACGGCTCTGACTATTTGACACCCTTATGTATCAGCAATTCAGTAATCTTTTATAAATATGTGGTAGAGAGATCAAATTATTTGAGTGTTTCTGATATCTGTCATATATAAAATCAAGGTTCGGTAAAGGTAGCGACAAAGTTGATGTGGTTAAGGGACTGCACTGCACACTATCGGTGAAGTTAATCGGTGAAAGGACTGGACTCATTCGCAACTACGGGCAGGTTGAGGCGAATGAAAGAGGTTTAGGAAAGGTCATCGGATTAATGGCAGTAAAGATGACCAAGCACTCAAACTACATGAGCAGACATTGTTTCATTTTTCTAAAGTCCTATCCTTCAATCTTTCTCAGGATATAAACAGCTGCGAAAATGACAGCATATGGAAAAGGGGACTATAATGCACAAAAGAGAGAAAAGATGCACCCAAGGAAAAACAGTCGTGTAATATTAACTTTAAGTTGCATTATAACATCCTATTGGTAACTGTCCTTCAGCTAGTCACATACTGGTACGAAAATATGCACACATTACAGAATAGTCAAAACCCGCTTATCGAATAATAAAAGCATTAACAGGTAAGATTAATACCATAAGGGCAGTCCTAAGTTCTGATTTAAGCTCTGAGGTGGCTAACATTACCTTAAGTTAACCCCAGTAGCTTAAAACTGTTTATCAACACTTCAGAAATAATCAGAAAGCTGTACAGAGATTAGTTTTTATATTAGATGAACACTCGTGTGAAATAGAAATAGTACTCGGTGGGTTGCATAACCTAATCCTCTTAGTTTCAGTGATGTTCATGCAGGAAACTGCAACTGCAAGAGCATCCACTAATCCACTGTCCTCTTCCAACTTGCACGAAGAACTTGTCGACCTGCTTGTCGACGAGTCATTGTCTGAGTCAACTCTGTGTGAATAAGCTGGCTTATCCTGTTTATTTTCTGATTCATTCCTTTTTTTTACAGTCACGTCACGTGAAGTCATTCTCCTACTTTTGCTCGGTGTTAACTTAAGGGTCAGTGTCTTCAAAGGTGGATCAGCGTAGAACAAAAGCCATGGATGTTCTGTCACAAATAGAACATTGTATTAGAGCACCATAACATGAGCACACACAAGCAAATTTACCAATTCAGTTGATAATGGCTTTTCGTACCATCACACTTATATTGTCAAATAGCACAAATAACTGAAGATAAAAGAGATGGAAATAAACAATCAAAACATGACCAGCAGTTAATGGATTTTACCCTACCTAACATTAAGAAGCTGGGGTGAGAGAGGGAGGGGGGGGGGGGGGGGGTGGGTGGGTGTTGTTGAGGAGTAAAGATGTTTCCTCTAGGACAGGCAATAAGAAGTGATAAATAATCGAGTGGGGGTAGTAATGCTTGAAGGAAGAGGCCGTGATGGTAGATTATTACCCTTATTTGGGGGGTAATTCTTATACCTAGGCCCCATAAGCAGGGGTGTACTTGAAAACCCTGAATTGGGGGTAATCTATTACCTTCTCTTCCTCTCTCTTTTTCACCAAAATTACTAACCACCTCCACCCATTCTCAGCCTCTTTATTACCTCCCTTCTGCCCATCATGATTAATCGCATTCCAAGCAAGCCTACAAACAACTTTTTTCCTCATTTCTTAACTTTCTGGAAAATAAGAAAATGTGCTAAATCTTATTGACTTGTGCAATCTCACTGTCAAAAGAAACACTCTAAAGTTGAATTACTCGACTCGCAGCAACCATAATGGTTGCAATCTTCATTATTCTAGTTAACAAGCATACATAAGCACAATTAATATCAACCCCAAATATATCTCATTTGCTACAGTACCAACATCAGCAATTCTTCTACACCGGCAACCAAAAATGACCAAGCATGCATAAATTCCAAGAGTGAAAACAACTTTAGCATCATAGATAGATTTACCATCCTCCCAACTAGCCAATAGGCCCAATACCCTAGATTCGTATGTAAGCATCACAACTAACTCAGCTTTAAATCTGCAAAAAGTTTAGCTGCCTCCAGTTCACCTCTCATAGACTGTCACCATCTCCACTGCAAACATGCTCCGTAGCTAGTTAACTTGATTTTACAAGCTTGAACTATCAGTCTAACCAACTACAATGATAACCTAAACACTCATAAATATAGATATAGTGATTCGATACTAAACAAGGAGGTGCTAACTGCCTCTGTTGACGGCTTCCTCTCAAAAACCTCCCCTCCCGAGTCCCACTCAAACAACTCATAAATATGAATTAGAAATGGAAACATAGGATTCGGTCACAATTTCTGTAGCACACAAGCAGATATGAAAATGGGAAAGGATATGGAAACATAAAATTCGGTCTTAACCTACATGGCAGAGAAACAAATATAAAATGGGAACAGATATAGAAACAGAAACTCATTAAAGATCAGATGATCAAGGTGAGGGGAAGGGTTACAAATATTTGAGGATAATACTAAGAAAAGATTTAGTATCTTTCAAGGGTCCCTTTTTTTTTTTACTTTACCACTGATAACTCTGCTATACGTATATGTACTCGAATAGATCTGCCATCAAATCTACAAATTGAACAAGAAAGAAAAAGGAGAAATCCACTGTAACTCTAAACATAAGATCCTCCAATTTCTAGTTTGTCATTTTTTCGCATCAAATATCTGTGACTATTGTCAATCTAAAAGCCTAGAAATAAATTAATAATTAAGATATATGTGGAAATGAGTGCAATTGCTTAAAACATCATCACATGACCAATTTTAGGGCGAACAGCCGAACACATTTTGGATGCAAGAAGCAACCTGTGAAACAAGCAGAAGAGGGTTCTAGACTTTGCAGTGGAAAGACCAATAAGAAAGACTGGAACTTACTTAGTACTTCATCGGCAGATAGTCTTGTTGAAACATCTCTTGTTAGCATACGAGCAATTAAATCCTTAGCAGGCTGTGAAACTGTTATCCATAAGCCACTATCAAAATTAAGATCCACACTCTTGATGGACTCGAAACAAGCTTCTAAAGAGCTTCCTTGAAAGGGTAAAACACCAATCAAAAGTGCATGAAGAAGCACCCCAGCACTCCAGATATCCACCTTTTCTGAATATTCACCCGCCAAAATTTCAGGAGCAACATAAGCCGGAGTTCCAACCACACCAGACAAGCTCTGACCTGAAAGGAGACATCAAAGAGTAAAAAAATTATATATTGCATTTTTTTTCTCTCCTCCCTCTATCCAGTCACTATCCCCATTCCCCCCTAGTGTATGTCTGTTGATTGGAGAGAGATGTGATCATGTGAACAGCAGATAATTGACAAACATACCACATAAACAAAGACATACACGACATGAACAAAATCCAGGATTGCCACTTCTTCGAGTCACAACAATATGACCTCAGACTTCATACCTTTATAGAAATTTACATAAAATATACTAAGTATTTAAAAGCACAAATCATACGAATCGAAAGTGATGCTTATAAACTGATGACCATAAATTGCAATGAAGAAGACCTAACATGGCAAGCTCTTAAATGCAGCATCAAGCATAATAATTTATGAGCCCACTTACCATTAACAATCCTAACTGCCAAGCCAAAATCTGCAAGCTTCAAGCCCCCTGAGGATGTAAGAAGAACATTCTCTGGCTTTATATCACGATGAACAACACCCATATCATGACAGTATTTGATGACCATAACAAGTTCTCTTAGTATGTTAGCAGCCTGCTGCTCACAATATCGCCTTTCCCTTGCCATTTGGTCAAGCAATCTCCCGCCAGAGCAAAATTCCATCACAAGATAGAAAGATTCAACATCCTCATACACTGCCTTGAGTGTAACAATGCCCACATGTCCAGACAAATGTTGCATAATCTCCACCTCTCGATGCACAGGTTCTTCCCCTTTGGCTAAAGTTTTACACGCAAACACCTCACCACTTGCTTTGCTCCAGCACATTCTCACAGACCCGAATTTCCCTTTCCCAATCGTAGCACCCAAATAATAATCCTGCTCAATTTTTTTCTTCCTTCCTGTTCTGGTAGCTGCATCTATACAACCTATTTTCCTTTTAATACCTCTCGTAGGTGACCCAGAAGGCAAGCTACCATAAGGTGGAGCAGTAACGACACCACTCACTCTACTCTCGGACAATCTACAATCATCTCTAACTACATCTTCCTTTCCCCTTTTTCTTAGCCTAGAGTAATCTTCCAACGATACATGAGACCTATAATATGCTATTGACGAAGTATATCTCCCACGATTCAATAGCTCCTCAACTCCCTTCCTTTTCTTACTCGGTGACTTCATCTAAATCCTAAATTACTAAAAATCATTCATCAGTCCACATTGTCAATTACTCCCTACACTCACCCTAACTAATCAGTAATCACTACTCAACTGAACATTGTTGCACTAATAACAATTAGCAAATTACATCAAACTACAAATTAAATCAAACTAATGCTATAACTAATTCATCAATAAAATGGACATAATTTTCTGAAAAGCAAAAGTTCAGAAACCAAATTCTTTCTCTATCATTGGAGCAAGAACCCGCCACCAACCCAAAGCCAACGCATCAAACCCCTCCATTGTTGATCAAATTCTGAAGAAAACCCAGGGTAAAAAAAAGACCCAAATCAAAATACGAAACTACCATAATAAATCAACAATAAATCCCACAAAAAAAGAAATTAAATTGAAAACAAAAGGAAGGGTATTAGCCTACCTTGAAAATCAGATAACTTTTTAATTCTCTTAGTAACACCCATTTCAGATCACCAACTCAGTAATTCTTCCACAAACCTATACAATCAAACAACCAAAAAATCAACAAACCCAGAAACAAAAACAAGATTATAACATCAAAGATCAATCAAATGAACCAAAAATCAAAAAGAAAAGAAAAGCAGGAAAGAGAATACCTTTGATAGAAGAAGAGTGAAAAGAAAGGTAAGTGAAATGAAGAGTGTAGAAGAGAAGAAAAGAGTGAGAAAAAGGAGTATGAGAGGTGCTAATAATTACTGGGAATACTGTATTCAGGGAGTACAGTAGTCTTCTTTAGTATGGAAAATTGTGGGACTTCGAGGAGCCCGTGAGAGGGAACATTAGTGTATGTCTATGGTGGGGCTTAACGTTTAATTTTTCATTTGCTTTGTAAGAATTTCTTCTCAAGGAGAAGATTAGGGCTGAGTATAAGGGGTTGAATTATATCAAATCGGATTGAGTTGTATCAAATTGGATTGAGTTGTATCAAATTGGATTTTTCCATTAGTGGATTTGATTAGCATACAATTTAATGAGTGGACGATTGACATATTATGACTTTGCATATAACTGGTTTTGGAAAATGAAATGTTTTTAGAATATTTTATTGGGAATTAATTGCGATTTTGATGTAATTTTGTTGTTGCAATGAGAAATAAAATGAAGTTCTTGAAGAAGATCGACCGATTAATACATTTTGAAAGAAGAAAGCAAGCAATTAGACAAATTTAGAAAAAGTTGTAGATTAAAATAATACAATGTACATTAAAATACAGTAAAATTTTCTTTTTTCATATACTTACATGATCCAAATAATATAATGTACATTAAACATGTAACCAACATTATAACATATATGTTTATTAGAATATAATACAATGTACATTATAATACAGTAAAATGTACTTTTTCATATACATACATGATCATTTATACAAAATGTACATTTACTATATGAATAATGTTCCTTAATATTATCATGTTCTTTACTAATATTACAAATGTTCTTTAGATTTACAAAAAAAAAACATATAAAACTGGATGTTCTTTATAAAATAGCTATATGTTCTTTACAAAACAACTATATGTTCTTTACTGAACAACTAAATGTTCATTCCGCCTTTTTTTTTAAAGAAAATCGGATGTACCAAGCATTGTGCATTCGCCTCCACAAAGAAAATTTCATCATAATAGTGCCACAATTTATTATTCCTTAGTTGGTGACAATTATTTGAAGAATTAATGTCAAATTTTAACTTGTCAATTATGATTGATTTGTAAATGATTACAGTACTTTTCATTTTAATTGTAATTATCACCATCGATTATTTATCGTTCCATTCAAGCCAATTGCTTTTTTTTTTTTTTTTTTTTTCAACATTCACATTGAGCTATGAAAGGTATTATAGGTTTCAAAAAATGAAAGGTATTATTGTATATTTAGGTGGACACCAAATGACCAAACTACCAAAGCCCTCACTTATATAATAGAGATAAAAATTATAAACAATTATATTGTGAATATATATACCAAAGATAAATACAAGACCTCATATTTTATTTTTTGAAAGACAAAACCTCATATGACCAACCACACTTTCTTACACATAAAATCACAATACGACAGTATGATAGAGCAAAGCATGATCGTCGTTGTACTCCTACATTTTTTGCTCATTATTACTAGCCAATAATGATAAACAGTTTCATTTACCAAAGATGGAAGATTCGAAACAAGAGTTGTACATGATCGATGACAAATACATTGAATGGAGATTCTTTCAAAAAATTCATTTATCTGCTGGCTTTTATCAAAACTGTCATCAAGCGGGCTTCAAAAACGCCACACCTGAGTAGCAGGACTCATCTGCCTACTTTTCACCCACCATAGCTGCTTTGTGCCTATTCCAATTCACTGATAGCATCATCTTTCTTATTCAAAAGGGAACGGAAAGTTTCAGCTCTTTCTATAAATCCAGCTTCTACAAAAGCATTCGCCAATCTATCACAGAGGGATCTATCAAAAACTGAAGAAGTGGAGTTCTTCCATTGATCTATTATTTCTTCTACTTCTTCAATGTGGCCTAGCATCAAATATGAAGACAAGATGGGCACATAATTGCGACCAATCATTTTTTGCTTAGTCATTCTTAAGGATTTCCATATCTGGTCAATCATATCCTTGTTTCCAAAGCCAGCATGAAGTAAGATGAGGAAATCATAGGTAATCCATTCTCTCTGAGTAACGGTCTTTTCAGCTTCTACAAGAGAGCTACCCCCAGAACTGGAAAGTTGGCCCGTTGTAACATAAATGTTAGTAAGGTTTCGGTAACTCACCCAACCATCATCAGAGTGAGGATCTTGGCTCATCTCAGATAGAACGCTTCTGACACCATCAATGTCGAGAGTTGCAGCACAAGAGCTTATCCAAAGGTTATAAGTAAAGAGATCTGGTGCCACCTTATGGCGTTTCAGCTCTTCAATAACTGAAGAAACCTTCTCCATTTGACCCACAGACATGTACAAAGTCATCATCTCATTGTAGGTAATGGCATGGAAGGATAGACCTGACTCCATCATACGCTGAAAAAGCTCCTCGGCTTTATCAGTTAATTTAGCACATGCATAGGAGTGGAGGAGAGCTGTGTATGTTTCATTTGTTTTAGCATCATGTGGAAGACCTTCAAAATATCTTTCAGCAGCATCAACCCCAAAAACTTTTGTCATCAAATCAAGGCGAACAGCATAGTCAGAATCAGATAACTTGAATTCATTATGAGAAACCATCCATTCTGTTATCTGTATGGTAACAAACCATTAGTTAACTGACCATTAACTCGAGCATCACAAAGCACTTAAGTAAAATAATCCTACCATGTATATTAGTCAGAAAAGGTCAGAACAATCTCAATTAGCAACATAAAAACAGAAGAAGGTGAAGAAAAAAGAAAGAAAAGTGTGCTCTCTCCCATAAATTGAAGCCAACATTCACATGAAAAGGCAACGGAAACAATGACAATCATTGGATATTTCACAGCATAATTGAAGGCTAGCCACTGTATTTTAACAGAAAGATTTGGCACAGAATACATGGGGGGTATGAAAACAGATTGGGATTTTTGGCCCTCTCTTATATGCCTAATAATATTGGCAATGAACTTTTTTCACTCATTGTGACAACAGTTACAACAACAACAACAAAGCCTTAGTCCCAAAATGGTTTGGGGTCGGCTAACATGAATCGTCATAAGGAATTGTGCGATATATAAAGAAAAGGACATAACACATTATAACAGTTAACTGTGAAAAATTATAACACATTATGCCATTCATAGAGAAGTATGAGGTTTAGGAGCAGATGGTTAGCAAATATAGCAATACTAAAATTCAGAATTAACTAACATCTTTGCAGCACAGAATTCCTACAAAAAAAAAAAAAAAAAAATGAAGCTAGTTCGCATCTCGGGACTACTTATTTTCATAGTAGCCATAACGAAACAAGTACTCATATAACATCATTCTTACAACTTATTTTGTGTTGCCCTGATGACCACACACTAGACCACAATGGCAGAATCAACCATAAATTCTCTTTCTTCAATCTTAAAACAAAAATTTCTAGACCTATTCTCATCAGACGTAGTCAAGGGAAATTGCCATAAGTCATTTTAAAGTAGCTCACACAAGTTAAAGGTCAACTCTTCTGATTTCTTCAGTATCACTGTATCAGGCCTATCTACCTTGCTCATCTCAGTTATATAACAATTCTTGATATCCTAACATTACTATCAATAATAACCCATTCTAGATTCATGGAAGTCTAATAAAAGAAGCCTCCATACCACTCCAAGTCAATAAGATGGTACAGTGCAGACATATAGGCTCTCTGACTCAAATATCTAAGCATAACTGCAAGGCATTTGCCATCATTAATATTCTTCCCAAAATAAATAAAATAAAAGCTGGGACTCTGAGAGACAATGATAAAGTTGAGCACGTCCAAAGAAAGAGCTACAACATGTTTTGATACTAAAGTCAGGACAGAAATGTGAATTCGGCACATTCCACAGCAGCAGTACATCCATTAGCAGGTTTTAAGATATAATCCCCAATAAAAAGGCACTATCTAACGGAAACTATGGGTGATTTCTGGTTTCTTTATCCCTGAGACAATTGTATTCTTAAACCAGCTTACTGGGAACTTTTATATTTTAACACAAATACTTACATTGTATGATAACAAAGACAAGGTCAAGAAACTCAAAAACTTCAACTCTTCAAACCAGGTTAATTCTGAAAATTTTACAAAAATAGTTGAAGCTGCTGATGCTTAAATCAAACAACACACTCATATGGCCATCTTTAAGTAATACAGGCTTAAAATCATAAAGCATACGAGTGTATACTTCAACTTCTGTGCCAAAATTAAGCAGCTTATGTTTCTACTCAGTACTCCCCTGAAACTATTTCCCCAAATAAAGAAGTGATATTCAGAGTATTTATTATTCACAGCAGAAAGCCAGAAACACCATGAAGCTTCAAATGTCACAAGACTCATAAAAATTATAACATATTCCTCATTTCAGCAAGGTTACAAAATTGAGAGCAATACAAAACAAGCACACCATCTAACTCACAGACCACACATGGACATCATAGTAGAACCTCTCCTTGTTAGAACCCAAATCACAGCCATATTCAAAGAACTACTATAACTTCATTCGGTTTTGGAATCAAGACTAAAATTTCTTGAGTATCATGAGTTCATGACACGATAGCAAATTAGCAAGTTAGAAGCCCTCTCTTGCCTTCTTTAGTCTGTTGTCTCTACCATAGACATTATAGAATTCGCTCAACATCAGAGACTACCACTTGCAACATCACAAGTTTTCTGTACTCAACCCTTTACATTGTATGAAGTAATATTTAAAACAAGAAAGGAGACACCAAGATTCCAAAAAGTTTAGATCTAAATCAATTCTTGTACACCTCATCTAACAGACCCAATGACATAAAGTTAGTACTCTAATTAAATATCCCAATTGTAGAAGCTCTATGTTCCAGCATAGTAATCAACCAAATTGGTACCCCTTCACCAAACACACTATATAATATGAAATCTAGCTATCAAAACCCAATCCATTAATCAACTCCAAAAGGTAACAACTTTCTCCGAACATCTCAAAACGACCTCACATTCAATAACAATGTGACTAGTCTATAATCTATATCATTGGGTGCAATTCACTTAGATATTTTCCCTTCATTTACTTAATTATACTACTTACAAAATAGCTTGAAATTCTAGTTCTTTATGATTCAATGCCATAACCCTAATTATACATATAAATGATAAGCTGAATACACCAAAAATTCAACAAAATGTAGGAAAAATACCTCAAGAGCGTGCTTATAACGATTAGATTTACGAAGGTCTCGAGAAATTTGACGGAGTTGAGGGAGAGTAACGGAATTGCCCTCATTGATCCATTTCTGAATAATATTAGTGGCGCTTCGTTTAGGAAGTCGAAGACGGAAGATCCGACTCTTCAAATCGTCGGAAATTAGAGAAGAAGAATCTTCAAATTCCAGGGTTTCGGTTGTTAAAGCGTCGGAAGTTGAATTGGAACTCAGAAATTTCACATTGATTTTGGTGTTACTGCTATTTGTAATTGTGATGATTTTTCTGCAAAATTGAGAGAAAAGTTTGAGAAAGTGAGCTTAATACTGAAAATGGAAGATGAGAGAGAGAGAAAGAATTACCGTCTGAGATGGAGGAGGAGACAGCGACCTGCCATGGCGTGGGTTGATGCTGCACGGTGTGACTATTGTTGGCCTGCTGCTAGCTTGCTAGAGTAGTTCTCGTTTGGACTTTGCGATTCCGAGCCAACAAGATCTCATATGACTATTACGAGTATTAAATATGATATAAATCATGACAGTTTAAATGGCATGGGTATTGAAGCAGTCAAACAAGGTGTTATTTTTGGCTCAAGGTAGAGTTCTAAACCACATACGAGCATTTTATAGGTCAAGACCTCATTGGTTAAAGAAAGCTTAGATTGATAGGTGTAAAATAATATCACTTTTGTAAGTTCCATTGTTTTTACCTCATTTGTATTGGAATGAAAAATATTGTGCTCATTAAAAGTTATCTTTATTGAAACTGAATTTTACAAATTAACTCATTTTCACTAAGTCAACTCTAATTTTGGTAGTGTGGATTAACCTAACTGATTGTGAGAGTGATTTTTCCATCAAAGATACACATATTACCACTTCAAGAGAATTTTTCAAAATATTATTCCGAAATAAGTCTGATGGTTGTTATCAGAAGTCAAAAACTGTCATTAGGCAGGCTATTAAGCTACATCTCAATACCACTAAAGATGGAGGATTCATCCATCTATGCTCTTCTCAAGACCCCAGGTAGTCTAAGTAAAACCTCTTAACTAACATGACTGTTTACGTTCATCGATGATATCAGAATTCCTGTTTCAGATTGAAACTTTGAACACTTTCTGCAAATCCAGCTTCAGCAGGAGTATTCGCCAATATTAAGGTTGTCAAAGTACAGTTCACAGAGGAAATTGCAAAAATTAGGGTTGTTGAGGTCTTCCCCTGCTGACCCATGACTTCAGCAGCATCTTCAGTATTCCCCCACATCATGTATGTTGAAACAATAGGCACATTTTAACCACGTTAGCTCAGTTACCCTCAGAGATCTACATATTTAGTCAACTGCATCCTTGTTTTCCAATCCAGCATGCAATAAGACGAGGGAATTAGAAGTACGTCATTATCCGAGTAACACTATTTCAGCTTCTAAAAGATAGGTAAGGTGTCCTGTTGTCACGGATATAATTAGCATGGTTTGGATACCATCCAACCTTCATCAAATTATGGATCCCAGCCCAACTCAATAATATTGCTTCTTCGTACAACATTGCTGTTGAGAGTTACTGCACAAGAACTTCTCCAAAGGTTTATACGTTAACAGATCTGGCCAACCTTTTGGAACTTCAGATCTTCACTAACTGCAGAAACCTTCACCATTTGCCCCACAGACATACCGAGTCATCACTTCACTGAAGGCCTTGGCACTGAAGGACAAACAGAATCCTTGATTTGCTGAAAGAATTCATCAACTTTGATATTATCATGGCCATCCACTCTGTAATCTGAAAGTGTCAAAGCATTAGGAGTTAGAGCACTAGCCATTGGTTAAGAAATTCAAACTTACAGAAAAGCAACTTCATGAAATACTCCATCAAAGACCATAAAATGAACAGCAAAGTTTAATCCCTAAAAAGGTGGGGTCGACTGCATGAACCTAGAATTTATCTCTGGGGGTCATCCACAAAGATCCCCTTCCTCCATCCACTTCTATCTAGTGCTACATGCACTTGACAAGTAATAAGTAAAAAGTTTCAGCAACAATCTACCATAAATGAGGCCTCCATTTGCCCTTCATAGTAAAAACAAAAGCAGGAGATCAAAAAGCTCAGTGGGAAAAGATTACATTTCAATTTACTAAATACTCCTCAAAACAGCTATACAGAAAGGAAGAGGAGCACTTTATTTGAAAATTGGATCAATAATATGGGGTGTGATTTTTAAACCAACTACTGTATTATACTACAAAAAAAAATGTAAATATGTTCAAGAAATTGCCTGCTTCCAATTAATCAAATGTTGAGAGAATCAGAGGATTAGCAAGTTAATGTTGCGTTGTTGGGCATCTTTATACACACACTGACACACATCATGCATAGCTACAATGACCTATATCCCTAAATGTAGATCAAAATGATTTCATGTGTCAATACAGCAGAAAAGAGAATTTCCCAACAGCCTTGTTATGTGATAGTCTTACCTTCATCGTCTCTTCTTTTTCAAAAGTTCAGCTGCTCGCAAAAAGACCTGGTCAACCTCATCAAAATCAGCTAGGTCAACGTTCTCACTTGACAGCTCGCTCTTTTTTGAGTCTACTGACATCTGACAGAGATCTTTCGCAAATGTTTCTGTGTCAGTAATCTTGGCAGGTAATTTATCAAACTCGTGTAAGTATAGAGGCTGCTCTACATTTTCTGCACTATCTGAATCTGTCTCAAAAATGTCAGATAAATCTTCTGAATCTGAGCTCACGCTTTCATCTGTGAATGGATCATCATTTTCCACAGTTTTATCATATTGATCCATCAATTCTCTAAGTTTGTCTGAAGGGGGCGACTCCAAGCTTGGTAAGGGAGCAGAAGAAATATCATGCGTATCAGGTGATATATTTGTAGGATTTTCAGCTAGCTCGGAAGCATGATTCTCTTTGTTTCGAGCCTGTGCGCGGAGCAGCTCAAGTTCCTGCTCAAGCCTCGGAATATATTTTCTAACAGCCCTCAAAGAATCTCTATATTGAGATTTATCCAACGCCTACAAAGAATTAAACATTCATCTATTAGTGAGCTAAGAGGCACTCTCCCTGATCTGTCCATAAAATTATGCCCAGCAGCATTTCAACAAAATTTTACTTCTGATTCTGAGTTGGTCAAATAAGGCTATAGAGTAACTCAATGTTCAAGAAGAATATTTCAATATTTAAAAAGTCTGGTGTAAAGATATGAAAATTAAAGATTTTCAAGGAATTTCTACACAACAGGTCATTGTAGAGCAATAGAATAATTTAACACAATACCAAGTTCTTCAAGAAAGCAAACAACACGTATTGCGTCAAACTGTTCAATGAAAAGGCATAAAAGTCATGTACGAATGAATGAAGTATATATGAGGATTACTAAGAGATGCTTAACGCCCTTGTGTAAATTTTCACTGGTATCCTGAGCTTTGGTTTGACCTTTATGAGGTACCCAACAGCTTTGATTGTTATACTCCGTACTTTAAATTTTCCTAGGAATAAAAGTTTCACTATGTACGTAAATGTACCCGTAGAATCTTTGACACTACCAACAATTTGCTAGCATAATATGAGGCAAATTGAAATTTTATTATACACTCTACAGCCTGATATTATGAACTAAAATATTATTTTGATGTAGAAACGGACAAACAAGCAAGGAGCCCTAAAAAAAAAGAAACAAAAAAAAAACACCATCTTTGTCATCAGGAAAAGAAAAATAACAAACATATCTTAGGTTTTTTTTTTTTTTTTTGTGCCAAAAACCTGATTCATGATATGAAATGATCAAACATGAGAACATTACAATAACATATATTACCTTCTTCCTAGGAAGGGTCACACGTGGTGACATTATTTCTGCTGGAGGTTGTGAATAGTTCTTTCCCCTGTACATGATTATCGTGTTCTCTTCTTGAATGTCTAGTACGATTCCACCAGTCAATCTTGCTAATTCAGTAGCTATCTCCTTAACTTCTTGAGGAGTGAATGTCTTTACAATTACTTGTAATGTTTGGTGTTTCTTCCAATGTAAATGCATGTTGAGGATTACACCTTGGTATATCCCTCTTCTACCAACAGGAACATAGTTCTTGCACTTGAGGCCCATCTTCAAAAAGTAAAAATGCTCTTCTGGCGTCAACACCTCGGGATCATGAGTTGCTTCTGACCACTCTTTCGGCTCTAACTTCTTCAGTGCCTCAACAAGTCTTTCTTCTTTTTTCCTAGCCTGTACTGAAGCCAAGTCAGAGACAGCTCATTTGTTTTAGTTTTGGGGAAGGGGGGCTGTGAAGGAGCATGAGCAAGGGCAAAGAATAACAGTAAGTCTAATTTATATACTCAAGCAAGCTTACGAGCGACAAATTTCCCTTTTGAGATTAAACAGAAAACATGTAACAGCTAGATGAAAGCATAATGTTTGAAGATGAAGTCGGCACAGAACAAAAATAAGCAGTTGCTTCACCCTTAATAGAAATACATATGTCAAACCCTTCCATCCCCACTCCTTCCCTCTCTTAAACTACGTTTGTCATGAGAGGACAGAATTATAAAAAAAATAATGCAATGTGCCATACTTGGAAGTCAATACACACGCATTATAAAGGATGTTACATTGCACAGGAAAACAGTATAAGAATAAGATTATGAGATGCAAAAGTTGTAAGAACATCACTCTTAAGATAGAGGCAAATTCCAACATCCTGTATTGGGATTAGTAAATGTCACATGACGCAGAAACATCTTCCTGTTTAAGCACTTTTCGTTCTTTTTGTATAAAATTAATAAAACATTGAAATAACAAGCAAAATGTTCAAATGCAGAACAGCAGAAAGGAGGAAAAGAATGGAAGAATGTAGCAGCTGACCCTATTTAGCTTGTATAAGAGCTTTTCTTCAGCAGTCATCCTCTGATGCTCCTTCTTCTTCTTCCACCTAAAGTGCTTTAGCCACCTTACACCTGCCCTCTTTCCTTTTAGTTTTTTCCTCTTTACCTTTGTAGAGGCATCCTGTGAAGTAGAGCTTCTCTCAGATTTCTTTAAGGTATCTGCATCAGTACTAGCGCTGTCCAAAAACAGACTACTGTGGAAGCCTCGGTAGCCTGAAATAGAGGAAACTCGAAGGAGTGGTCCTAAAGGAGGATCTTGGATGAAATACTTGGATAGCACTATAGGCAAGCTAGTATAAAAATGATATCATTAGCATAACCACGAAAGCAACCTATCAAGTTCAACACATCCCAACCCCACAAAAATAAAAACATATGGTGTGTTATAAGTTTGAGAGTTATCTTATAAAACCGCACCCAATATTATCGTCCTGAAATCCTGATCCATTTCACAGTATGAAGTAACAACCTTTTAGCAGTGATACAGACAGCAACAATAGGGAAGATCCTAACCCACTTTCCAAACATAGACAACAATGACCCTTTGGTGTCACATTATCTCAACCCCTCATAAGTTAGGATAGAAAAATATCACTATATAGAAGTAAAATTAAACTTGCAGCTCTTTCACCATATAATTTAGACAGAAGCACATAGTAACAATACAATTGTAGTAAATCATTAGCCCAAATTTATAAAACATGACAACTTTCTCAAAACATTTTAAAATAGAATACTTTCATACTTTGTGACCATTACTTTCGGACCGAGGGAGTGTGTAATTTGTGTGAAACATAACTACAATGCTGCAACACAAGCTTCAGAACCCAGGAGTCAAATTTTCCAATTAAATTTCTACCTAAATAAGCAATCTCAATCTTAATCCCAAAATCCTTCCCAATTCACATGTTAAAATTAATCCAATGTACCCAATACAATCACAAAAAATGATAACATAAATCATATCAATAACAAAAATTAACCCATCATAGCAAATAACCTTAAGCAAATCAAAACATAAGTAAAACCCAAAATTAAAATCCCTCAAACAGAGAGAACTAAAGTAATTAGTATAATCAAATGCTAATTAAATTTGTAGAATTAATTAAGAAAAGGATTAATAAACAGCAAGAAAGCGCAAGAGAGTGAAAGGAGAGAGAGAGAGAGAGTACCAGGGTGTATGGAGAAAAGGGGAGTTGGGAAATAAAGGGTTGAGAGAAAAACGCCTGATTAGGAAGAAGATTGAAGAAGAAGAAGAAGAAGAAGAAAGCGCAACCCTGCGCATTTTCTGGTGCTGTGACTGCTTCCTCTGCCGCAACCACCTGCTGCGGTGGTGCCACTGCTCGCTGCTCTGCTTTTCCAATTCTTTGTTTCCTCACTTCGTTTTCTCAAATGAAAATGAGGCCAAGTTAGATTTGGGTGAATTTATTTTTTTATTTATTTTTTCTGTTTTTGCGTTCAGAGAGAGAATCGATATCAAGATCTCGAGGAACCAGAAAGGAAAGCTCAAACCAAAAGTTAGAGTTATCCCTCACTCTCCGATTTGGGTGAATTGGGTCAATAGAATTATGGTCAAACAATCTCAATAAAAATACTTCATATATGAAAAGACATAACTGCCCTTGTTTTCAACCCCCTCCTTTTATCTTCCTCAAATTCACCGTCTCAAGTCTCAACTGATGAACTCATAAGTCATCACTTTCTTAACTAACGTAAGATCCAATCACATCCTACAAATTTCAAACTCCCACCTTCACCAATTAAGTGTTCATTATTACTCTAATTGCTTTAGTTATTCTCATAATTAGCTAAAAATTACAGCCCAAATTAAATTAAATTTGATTAATTTTGCTTGATTATTTCAGCATAAGATGGAATTAACGCTAACACGCCCTGATGATTGGCACCTTCATCTCCGTGACGGCAACCTTCTCGCTGCCGTTGCACCTTTCAGGTACACACCCTATTCATTTATTTAAATACTTTATCCGTTACTGAAAGTTCGACTCACTTTTCATTTTAAGGCGTTTAATAAATTGTAATATATTGTTATGTAATTCAGTGCTACACATTTTGGGAGGGCAATTGTAATGCCAAATCTAAGGCCTCCAATTACTACTACAGCTGCTGCTGTTGCCTACCGTGACTCGATTTTGAAGGTTTTGCCTTCGGATAACGAATTTGATCCTCTTATGACACTCTATTTGACTGATACTACTACCCCTAATGAGATCAAGCTTGCTAGTAAGTCTAAACTTTTGGTTTAGGTGAAATTGATGTTGTTGTTATTGGGTTTGTTTGTTATATATTAACGGCTCGTTTGGTAGGCGGTAATGATATTAATAAATGATAGGAATAGACAAATGGTAATGGATTTAAGTGTTATTTTGTACGGAAAATCCCATGTCAATATCCATGGTTTGAAGAGTCATTAGCAAACATTTTTTTTCTTCATTCATTAGTGATTTTTTTTTTTTTTTTTTTTACAAAGAGAACTTCATAAATAAAAGCATTATTACAACCTAAGAGAATTAAAAGAAACCAAAAACAAACTAACTCGAACAACAAACGATATAACCTTGTGTAAAGAAGCTAAGGCAACACACTTCAATCAATTTTAGAAGTGGGTAGTGGGAATTTAATGAGGAAAAAGTGATATTTGTGGCGGACAAGCATTATCGTGGACATTGACACGAGTCTTTTCAAACTTATAAGTTATAACCGAAGAAGTCCTTAGTCATAGAGCTGTATTTTCTAATAAAATTATCTATTGCTTTCCTACCTTTATGGCTTCATGATCCCTACATTTGTATTTCTGTCATTTCATGTCCATTTTGTGCTTTCTTAGTCATAGAGTTTGTTTGATTTGGTTCTTGGTGTTTATAGAAGATTTTGTTTAGCATTTGTTATTCACTTGAAACTTGAAAGTGAACAATGGTGTTTAACTGGGATCTTGTTCGTGTAATAGTATGTTTGCCTTCCCAAAGTCATCGGTTGGGTGATGAATAATTGTCAAATCTAAGTTGTTTTTGATTGGCACTGTAATTATTTTGACAGGAGAAAGTGGGGTGGTTTATGCTGTTAAATTGTACCCAGCTGGCGCAACAACTAACTCACAGGATGGTGTTACTGATCTTTTTGGAAAGTGTTTGCCTGTGCTCCAAGAGATGGCTGAGCAAAATATGCCTCTCTTGGTAAGTTGTCTGTCACGAATAAATGCAGCGCAGGGATTGGTGTTGTCTTTCTTGATATCACCCATCAAGCAAATGAAGAAATTCTATGTTAACCATGAAAATTTGTTGATTATCCACCTGCTCATATTTTAAAGTTTTCTTTCACCTCCTGGTATGAACCATGATTCTTAAGGGAGAGAGATAGTTTTTCATAAGTTGAGAAACTAAAGTACTAAAGCAAATCAACCCCGTTCTCCCCCAGTCCAAGCAAAACGTCTTGCCACTCTCTCAAGTGCAGGATCAAACATACTGAATTAATAAACATGCTTCACATTGTATGATACGAATAATATAAGATGAAGCTATGAGTTTGTACCTTTTCAATTCATGACAGTCTTGAAATCTGAAAATGCTTTTGGTGTGCTTTAGTTCAACATTCCTGGAGCTACTTGCATTACTGTATGACAAATAAATTCATGATGATTTTGTAGTCGGTGACTGTTTACTGAGAGTTGTGTTTATTAACAGGTCCATGGGGAGGTTACAGATCCTGATGTGGATATTTTTGATCGGGAAATGTTATTTATTGAGACAGTTTTAAGACCTTTACTACAGAGACTTCCTCAGCTAAAAGTTGTGATGGAACATATCACTACGGCTGATGCTGTCAAGTTTGTTGAATCATGCGATGAAGGTAAGTTTATCCTTTTCAGTAATTAAACTAATTTTCTTTTAGTGCTGAGATCAACCCGTGTATTAATCTTGCTCCTTTTACAATTATCAGGGACTGTAGCAGCCACTGTGACTCCACAGCACCTTGTTCTGAATAGGAAGTCTCTCTTCCAAGGAGGCTTGCAGCCACATAACTACTGTCTTCCAGTGCTCAAAAGGGAAATCCATAGTATGTGCTTTCAGATTAGTAATGAATCAAAAAGAAATATCTTTTTTTTTTTATATTATTATTTTGAGATTTTAGATAGGGTGTGTAGTTTGCTACAACTGATCAAGCGAAGAAAAGCCATGACATTTGCTCTTTTTGTGTCTTTGACATGAATTTCTGTCATTTTCTCTGGTCTCTGCATGCTCTGATTGCACCTTTTCGTTGTACATGCAGGGCAGGCACTTGTTTCAGCAGTAACTAGCGGGAGTAAAAAATATTTTCTTGGGACTGACAGTGCGCCTCATGAGAGGTGGAAGAAAGAATGTTCTTGTGGATGTGCTGGAATCTTTAATGCACCTGTTGCTCTATCACTATATGCCAAAATATTTGAAGAGGTATGCATTCATAATAGAAGTAGAAGGTGGCTCCTTTCAGAGAGGGCTAGGCTATGCTAGATGAGTCTCCTCATGAGATTGAATTCTCTGTACCAACAAGTTTGATGAATGATTAGTTAATTTTTTCTTTTTCAAAGTGACAAATTAGGTAGCAGTGGCATGCTCTTCCTGCCTGCATGATGTTCAATTTTATAGTACTCATATTTGCTGGAAGAAGTTTCTGGCAGTTCATTTTCTGCTTTCTTTGCTCATTCAGGCTAATGCACTTGACAAGTTAGAGGCATTTACAAGCTTCAGTGGTCCCGATTTCTACGGTCTTCCAAGGAACACTTCGAAGATTAAGTTGCTAAAAGAACCATGGAAGGTCCCAGAGTGTATATCTTTCCCATTCGGAGAAATTGTTCCTATGTTTGCTGGGCAAATGCTTGATTGGAAGACATCCTCTTGATACTGTATGGATCCCCATCTACCTTTACTGTCTTTACTTTCCATTTCATTTTTACCTTCTTAATTTTTGCAACTTTTCTAAAACATTAAAGCTTCTCATTATTTGACTCACTTGTATGAAAACTCTTAAGGATGCCCAAACATTAAATTTGTGGGGAATATTGTGAGACACCTCACCTCTTTAAGCAGGAAATAATAAAGGGCACTAATTATGGGTTCCATTATATTTCGGAAAACTTAGGGCAGTCAGGCAGTCATTGGAACAATATGAAGAACCTTAGTTTATGTCTGTAATCTGAAATCAGTGTAATCTGACCGGGGTTTGATAATGCCAAGCACTCAACGTCTCTATCACCCTGTTTTGTTAAACTTTGTCTGATTTTTATTTTATTTATTTTGGTTAGTTCAACACATTTTTATGTCTTTCTTGCATCGAGTGTTGGTTACATGTTGTACATAGATGCGTTTAGTGGTAGGTCTGAATTCTTCCGACATCACAAGGATTTTACTCCTAGGTTGAACTATATGGTCTATCTTTCAAACTATTGATTGGCCAAATGTATCCATGCATTGATGTATTTTAACAGCATCAAAATATGAACAGTTAAATTTGTTTTCCTATAAATGGACTTTTGATTGACAAGGTGGTATGAGTTCAATAACATGTTGAGGACAAAAATCTCATGCTTCTTTTAGCACCGAGTATGGTGCCCCTGCTGGAGTGTACACTATAAGCAACTATGCATGTAAGGCCGTTGCATGATGTGCACGCATCT
This sequence comes from Chenopodium album, assembly GCF_948465745.1. Taxonomy (NCBI): domain Eukaryota; kingdom Viridiplantae; phylum Streptophyta; class Magnoliopsida; order Caryophyllales; family Amaranthaceae; genus Chenopodium; species Chenopodium album. The sequence continues at coordinate 50,013,014 of NC_137850.1, read as the reverse complement.
GTGTCGATGCACCTGCTTTGTGCACACTGCCTGTGCGACCTCTATATGCATTGCATATTGGAAATTTCATACTATGTTGTGGGATTGAAAGACTTCTTATTACATACCCCGAAATAAGTACTCATACAAAGGTTTAAGTGTTAAGGTAAGCGTAGTAATTTAGAGGAAGTAGATCTCGTTAAGTCGTTAAACCAATGCTTAAAATAGATTTAAAATGCGACAGCTAAACTAGTAAAAGTAGTTATGCTGTTGCTTCACATTCTTATTCTCATTCTCATTGATTTAGAACACTAATTTAATTAAAGCTAGCTCAAAAATCATACTCAAATGACAAAATCATAGGACAGAACTATTCTACCTGTTTTCTAGCTTCATAGTTCATACTTAAAAGTAACAAAAATGAATTTGTACTCTTGTTTCATCCACCAACCAGGACGTTAACATCAAAGTCCTGCATTCTCCTTGGATGTTTCCTACCCTTCATATCTTATTCCATGTCCCATCTCAAAAGATCGCGAAAATTCCCAACTAAACGGTACTACTTGTCAAGACAGAAAGATATTTCGCCCCACTCCACCAGATTTTGAGACAAGTATGTATGATTAACCCATCACGATGCAAGGGTATGTATTCATGTATACTTCCATGTATTGTGTTCTGGTAAGAATTACTCGTACCAAAATCATGAATTTGGACTTGGTCTAATATTAGAACGCGATGAAAAAATCTTTCCACTGCAAGAAAGTGATCTAGTCACCAAATTAGCTGCCCCTCTTTCTAAAGACCATCTTTGGGAACAACTCCCTTTACTAATTTCCTCCAAATTTTCTTGATCTTTATCTGAAGTATTATTTTCCATGGATTCTTCCAAATTATTCCCATCAACTCCCTCTTCCCCACTTACAATACTAATTCTCAGAACCTCGTCAGAGGAATTATCCTCTGTTGCTTCCTCCACTGTTGGTGACAACGAGGCTGATGTATCCTCAGCCTTGTGCTCATGACCGTGATCGTGATTTTGTTGATCAGGTGGAATAATAGGAGCACGGCAAAGTGGACAAGTAGTGTGTGAAGAAAGCCAAGTATCAATACAAGGTACATGAAAGGCATGACTACACTTAGGCAAAACTCTCAGTACATCATCTTCTTCAAACTCTGCCAAACACACTGCACAGTCTGTTTCCTCCATCTCCTTTTCATACTTGTGGACGGCGATGGAGTTGATCACCGTAGCAGGGAGTCCTACGGTAGGGATGCACCAGAAGGGGTTGAAGACCACCCTACTCACGTGTTCTTCATCCTGAGAATCACTCCCCACCCTTCCTCCTCGTCTACTTCTAGGCCTTGTTTGGAGAAAAGAACGACTATTGGGAGCGTAGAAGTGGAAGTAGAGTTTGGTGTAAAGAACATAGAAGATGATCAAGAGGAAAGTTGTGGCTAAAAGTATAAGCATGCAGATTAGGAGAGGCGAAAGATTATGGGACTTGTTAAGTTTCGAAGGGTTATAGTCTTGAGGTAAGGGGAGATTTATGAGGGGGTATATGCAAAGAGAAGGGCAAATTGCCAAACAGACCTCAGGGCAGAAACCAGAGTATAGTGATGAGGTTGTATTTTTTTCGGAGTGGCAAAATTGTAGGCATGTTTTGACTGTGGTATCAGTGGTAGTGTCGGAGTTTGAGTTTGAGTTTGTGAGTTTTCTGTGACCATGCAGAGAAGCCATGGGAATTTGGAAGAGTAAGAAAGGGGTAAGAATTTTTGATAGGAGTTTGAGGTGTTGGAAAATTTTTGTGGGGGGAAACTAAATATAGGGAAAAATTGGGTAGGAGACTTTGAATGAGAGACAGAGGTTAAGTCAATTTGGCTGCTTATTCACGGCAACCAGATACTATGTTTATGTATACATATATTTATGATTTTATACTAGTATGTTTGACTTCATAATCATATTACCATTTATTTTTCAAATATAGTAAGATATTTTTATAGTTTCATACATATTTGATAATTGATTTTTATTAGTACTGATTATGAAAAGTTGATAAACTACAAACAAAATAACCTACTTTATATCTTGCATAGGATTATAACTACCTCAAAAGCTGCTTTATATTGTATCTTTCTTAGACAAGTTCTTGCTTTTTTGTTAATATTATTAGGTTGTACGTATTGCTTTTGGCATGCAAATTTGTGATGGTTTTACTTAACCTAATCCAATATTGTATGTACCGTCATAGGAGAAGAAGACAGAGACAATTAACAAACAGAGCAATTAGAAGAACACAAAAATTTAAAATTAAAATTAAAATTTTTAAATACACCATCTTATAGAATCATTCATATCAAGGTGCATTATGTTCATAATAAAAATAATTAGTGTAATAGTGAATGATATCAGAGATTTGGTCATGAAAATTATTTTGTGGAAAATTATTTAGAGTAGTTAATTAGGAATAGTATCTTTATTACTTTATATATGTCTTGTTTTTGTTTGTTATTGTCTTGCTTGCGTTTGCAATGAAGATTTTCAATGCTTTTGAATATTTTATAGCAACTAGTTCTTGTTGGAATTTTCACTTTATGACATTATACAATGACGTTATGATGATACCTTTATGAATATATCTTAGCATAAGATAATACTAGTATTAAGTAAGCTTATTAGCTAATAGTTAATCAGATACTGTCACATTCAGATTTTGGTCTGCTTAATTATGCATTTAATAAAATCCTAGGCTCGTAGCTGATGAACTTTTCTAGACAAATTCTGGATTTCAAGACTTATTAAGGTCTCGAATTGAATTTGAGTTGAGATTTAAGCTCCTATAAGTGCTTTGAGTTCTGTTTGAATTGAACCCGAGTAACTGTCAACTAGTTAACTATAGCATTATTGCTAATAAGATCCAGTCCAACGTTGCACGGAACGCGGGACGGCAGCGCGTTCCCCGTACTGGGTCGTATGTCCCAAAACGCGGTACGGACTCGTCCCGGTTCGTTGTGGTGCGCGATTTGGAACGTCGTTGATGGAGTACCCATTTGTGGGTGCAAGAACCTTCAATTTTCTTGAGTAGCAAGGACTAGCAACTGTATTTTGTCTAAAATTTCAGGTTTAATCGGAGCTTTTAAGATTTACATTAATGGAAGAAGATAAGAAAGGGTAGAAGGAAGAAGATGTAGCTGAAAAGTCACATGCACTGCTAAAAAGTTGTGGACCCTACCCTATAATCTTTTCTTTTTTTTTGAAACCACCTTATTATCTTTTCTTGTTATTTTTAATTGTTTAATGTTATGTAATGGTAGTAGTGGTACTACTTTATTTTATTTTATTTTATTTTTTGACAGCAAGTGGTACTACTTTTTTTAAGAGTTTACGGAGTAGTCTATGCTTTAGTATTGTAACTTGTACTATTGAATAGTCGAATACCAAACATCGTACATAAATTGGCTTTGTTCAATGTATTTATAACTTTACTTTTTTATATTTGGTTGTCTCATTGGGAAAGAAGTCATGGATAATTATGTAGTCTTACAAATTATTATGTTTTTAGGAATATACAAATTAAAGCTAATACTACAGTAGTAAATATTACGAAGATAAAATACATACTAATGTAATAATACTTTTTTTTTAACCGATACTACTATAATAATACTTAATAAAGAATTATTGATCAATTTTCTCTATTAATTAATTTTGCATGAAGATGAATTAATAATTAATCAAAATATAAACATAAGCACACTTATCGAAATATCAAATATTATAATAAACTAGTATCACAATATGGGAGTATAGTACATAAGAAAAGGTATTATTTTGTCTAATGAAAAATTAGATTAATAATTTATTTTAGAATTAAAAATTTTACTTGCCACCAAAGCAAAAGTGACAAATAAGATTTAAGAATTTTGACACATAGGTAAAAACAACGAATAGTGAATAATTATAATTTAAATTATTTTTTAAAAAAAAACTAAGTAATAATTATCTTTTTTTTACATATATGGATGCAAATTTTTGATCGCAAATATCTTTAATCCCTCCCAATCAAATATTATAAAAGTTTGATTAATAAAACTAAACCTCATATGACTAATTCCCCATAATTTTTAATAATTAAAAAATTATAAATGAGACTAACATTTAAACAGAACGAGTTTATTAAATAAACGCATAGGCAAAAGACTTATTTTGATTAATAAAAAAACGAGATTTATCACTTTTTTTTTAATTAAAAATTTAAATTGTCGCATAAGAAAAATTAATGAATAAGGTTAGTTTGGGATTTTAATTCAAGCGTCACGTAAAATAAATAAAACAACAAAAGATAATTTGAGTGTTAAAATTAAAAAATTATCTTATGATATTAGAAATTTTATTATATATCTAATAAATGATCTTCATAAATATACAAATTTTTAAATAAAAAAAATGATTTTGTAGAACCGTGCAACGCACGGGCTTACATCTAGTAAAGAATTAAATTAGAAATCTTATACCCCAAACCCTAAACTCTAAATCAAACTATGTACGAAGTTAAATTGATATCCTAAACCAACTATATATTATATGATTGATTGATTAATAGATGACCTCCATACGATAGTAAAGTATTATGCAGAATAAGATCAAATTAACTATTCTGTCGTTGATTGATCACTAGACGAACTATGTACGAAAGTTGAGTGTTATCTCTAAAGAAAAAGATCAAATTAACTATTTTATGATTGATTGATCAATTGATGACTTATGTACCAAATTATTATCCATAAAGAATAAAAATCAAATCAACTTACATTATATGATTGATTGATTAATAGATGACCTCCGTACGATAATAAAGTATAATCTCTAAGGAATTAGATCAAATTAACTATTCTATGAATGATTGTTCATTATAAGATCTATGTACGATAATATTATCCATAAAGAATAAAAATCAAATCAACTTACATTATATGATTGATTGATTAATAGATGACCTCCGTACGATAATAAAGTATAATCTCTAAGTAATAGCTTCAAATTAACTATTCTATGAATGATTGTTCATTATACGACTTATGTACGAAAATATTATCCCTAAAGAATAAAATCAAATTAACTATATATTATATGATTGATTGATTAATAGATTACCTCCATACGATAATAAAGTATAATCTCTAAGTAATAGCTTCAAATTAACAATTCTATGAATGATTGTTCATTATACGACCTATGTACGACAATATTATCCCTAAAGAATAAAATCAAATTAACTATTCTATGATTGATTGGTCAATAGACGATCTATGTACGAAAGTATTATCCATATAAAAAATAAGATCATATTAAGTATTCTATAATTGATTAATCAATAGACGACCTATTTACGAGATTATTATGATGTAGTACGATTGATAGATAAATAGACCCGTGTACTAAAATATGATCTAGTGATTAATTAAAATTATAACATTTAGCTATCCAAGTATAAACTATAAAGTGATACAATAAACTATTATGATAATTGTACATCATTATATTATTACCCATTATTTTATTTTTTATTATTCTTATTAGAGATACTTGTAAAAAAAAAAAAAAAAAAAAAAAAAAAAAAAAAAAAAAAAAAATAGATTGAAAGTGCATGTACATCATCATTGAAAGTTAGAAGCCGTTACTTACTCTCCATTATCCCATTATTATTTTTATTTGTTTATTAAAATATACATCGTACATATCACTCATGTATTCAATATTCATCATTTACAAGTAAACATTCATCAGTTCATCTCTTTCAATGTAAAGAAACGAAGAGTCACAACACCTCACAAAATCCATCCAAATTCAATCAATTCCTTCCTCTTGCTTCCTATAAAATCATGTTTTTACAGAAGAATAATTATAATACCCATCTCCATCACTACCAATTAAAAAAAAAAAAAACAAAAAAATCAAAAGAATAAAAAATGGCTTTTGGAAAAAAAAAAAGCAATGATTTCCCAGAGAAGTCCTAGCCCTGAACCACAAGATCCGATTAGTGGTGAAGAGCTTAGTGGTGGTGGTGATAATGAAGAGTTATCAGGGGAAGATCATTCAAGAAAAAACACAAAGCCCCTACTAAAGGAAGTTACTTTCTTAGGTTCAGGGAAAGGAAGAAATCCAGGAGGAACAAAGCAATTCCAATGCAACCATTGCAAAAAATCATTTTCTGGTTCATATACTAGAATTTTCAACCATTTTTTTGGCCCTCCACCTGGAAAACCAGCAGGAATCACTCGATGCCCAGTGATTTCATCAAGCCGGGAAAAACTTCAAAAATTGAGAAAGAGAATAGAAGATGATGAGAAAGCAGGTTTATCACCATCAATTACTAAATCCACTATTAGTAATAAAGGTGCAGCAGCAACCGTTAAGCCCATAGTGGAAGCTTTTGGTACTATGGAGAGACACATCAAGTTGATCTTGCAATTACTAAAGCTTTGTGTTCAAATGGAATTCCATTCAATGTGTTGAGAAACCCAGATTTCATTGCCATGGTGAAGGCAATTAATCATGCTCCAAGTGACTATTCTCCACCTCCGTATGACAGAGCAAGGACTACTTTATTGGATGATTGTTACCGGGAAGTTGAAAAGGAATTGGCTCCGGTGAAGGATACTTGGACCAGTCAAGGGACTTCTATAATATCCGATGGGTGGACAAATGTTAAGCATCAACCTCTCATTAATGTTGTGGCATCCAATAGCAGGGGCTCCATGTTTATATATGCTGATAATTTTTCAGGCGTAGAAAAGACGAGGAAGGAAATTGCAGACTATCTTCTCAAATCAATTGATGAAGTTGGGCCTTCAAATGTCCTTCAAGTAGTCACCGATAATGCAGCAAATTGTAAAGCAGCAGGGAAGGAAATTGAGAAGGTACACAAGCATATATTTTGGAATCCATGTACTGTGCATACTTTGAATCTTATATTTAAAGATTTTGCTAATGTTTTCCCATGGATGTTGAACACTTATAAAAAGGGGAAAAACATAGTAAAATTCTTTCTAAATCATGATCAAGCACATGCTATTTTTAGAGCCCAATCCGGACTTGAGTTATTAAAAGTTGCTAAAACACGATTTGCCTCACATTATATTTTGTTGAGTCGATTACGAGAATGTAGGGAAGCCCTAGCAACCACTACTGTCCTTAGGAGTTGGAAAGATTGGGTAGGGAAATGAGATGAACGTATAAGGAATTTAGGGGCAGAAGTTGCTTTGACAATAGCTGATGAGGAATTTTGGGATGAGGTTGATAATATTCTTGCTATTACTAAGCCTATTTATTTAATGATAAAATTTGCTGATGGTGAGGGACAAAAAATGGGTGAAGTTTATGAAAAAATGGATTGTATGATAGGGGAAATTGGTGATATCATGAAAAATAATAAACATGTAGAATATAGAGATAAAATGCAAGAAATTTTGATTGCTCGTTGGGAAAAAAATGAACATTCCTATGCATTGCTTAGGTTTTGCCCTCAATCCTTTCTATTATGATTCAAATTATTTGACTTCTGCTGCCCCTGGTGGAGTTGAGAGAAGGGCTCCTAATCTTGATAGAGAAGTGGTTTCGGGTGTTCTTGAAGCATTTGATAAAATCGGAGAGGATGTGCATGAAAAAAAATTATTGCGTGAACAGATGGCCAAATTTCAGCAAAAAGAAGGAATTTTTGGGACAAATGCATCTAAGATAGATGCTGTGACTATGTCACCAATCTCATGGTGGTCTACATATGGGTCCGAAACTCCGGAGTTGGCAGAGATAGCTGTTAAAGTTTTATCATAGCCAATTACAAGTTCTTCCGCCGAAAGAGTTTGGAGTACCTATTCTTACATCCACAATATTAAGAGAAATAGACTCAATGCTCTCCGTGCCGATAAGTTGGTGTTTATCCACTCTAACTTGAGACTTATCTCACGCTTCACAAAAAGCTACACAAATGGCCCTTATAGGATGTGGGATATCGACCCCGAGAGCTCTTATATTGAAGATTCAACCTTAAGAATGGATGACATAAGGTGGGTGCTCATTGAGGATAATGCAACTAATAAGAGAAAAAGAAGTTGACATAGCTGCTAGTCATACTTAATCAGTTTATCTTCTGTAGTTCTGTTCTTTGGGTTTTTTTTTTTTTTTTTTTTTTTTTTTTTTTTTTGTTAAATGTAGTTTTTTTTATGCAATTTGGAGTTTAGACTCTTTAGAGTCTAGAAATATTAGATTGCTGTACTGCTGTAGTGTTGTTTTTAATTTAAGTTTGAAGTTTGATGTTTGAACCTTTAATTTTCATTCTTGGTTGCTATTGTTAATAGAATCAGAGTGTTATTTCAGAAAAAAAAAAAAAAAAAAAAAAAAACAGAACATTCATGCTGAAATAATCTACCTAAAATAGTTCCCCAAAAATAGCCCAACGTTCCAGGAACTTTAGACCTCACGTTCCGCGTTCCCGTCCCCGTACCACGTTCCAAAACGTTCCACGTTCCGTGCAACGTTGATCCAGTCCTAGCTTTAATGATTTTGTAGCAAGATTGTCTTTATTGCAAAATTGCACAAAAGGAGTAAAGTGTAGTCAAACATGTTTACAGAATTACTTATCCTCCATAGACTCCCTCTACCTTTCCTGCTACAAAAGTGTCATCTTCATCACCTGAATCGGGAATATTCATCAAGCTGCCATTTTTACTTTCTACCTTAGCTTCATAACTCTCTGCAATGAAGGTGAATACACTAAAGGTTAACTGTAAAGTATGAAACATCGTACTAAGCATACATGTAACGTCGTAGGGACTAGGGAGAAGGGGGAGAATGTAAGAGAGTTAAAGTTACACTAAGACGTAGGATGAATACAGTACATGACATTGATTCATTCTTTCTTCAATTTTTTGCTTTTGTCTTTAAAGTTTGAATCTTAACAATGATGGACAGAAGCTAACCTGAGGTTTTTGTGTTTCCATTTTTCATGTGATTTACAAGGCATTGTGCATGGAGAATGAACTCTGATCGCCGCTTGCGCTTTTCCTTGAGGCATTCAAAGTAAGTGTTATTCTTGAGGTTTACATTGTGTCTAAAGTTAATAGCTATCTTGATGTTTTCTTCAGTTATCACCACTTCCACACAATTATAACCCGGTGTAAATTTACCGTTCTCACCATCATCAAGGTATCTGATGAAACAAAAATATACACCAACTGTGAATAATTTGATGGTATTGCATAAAATACAATCAGAGACACAAAAATATGTGAGGAGGCATTTAAAAACCCTTACTTTTCTATTTCTTGTTTCAAAATCTTGATTTTTTCCTCGTCTAATGAGACTGTATCAAGCTCTAGATAATCATTCCAATCAAATTCTGTCTTGTAGTTGATTATATTTTTGTTGCATAACTCTGAATTTGGATATAACACTTCCTCTTGCATCCCAACTTTTGAGAAGGTTGATTTCCAAACGCCAATTGTTTTGACCTCTACCTATGGAATACAATAGCAAATCATAACATCCCGTAATCATATAAGAAAAGATTTGTTGCTAAACAAATCAGAAGTTTTTATTAAAAGTTGAATAACTTACCATGTTTCCATCAATGACACATAAATCACCAACATCGAAAGGGTGTATAACGTAGGCAAACATGATCCCTTGAAATAGGGTCTTGCAAGCATCTCCAAATATAAAAGTTGCAGCCAACAACGGGGATGCTATGATGACTAGTACCTTTGTGGAAGCCAACCCAGTTAGAAGCAACCACATTATGAAAGTAGCAACAATCAAAAGCCAACTGATTATCTTGTTTAAACAATCAACAACCTCCTTGGCACTACTTAATGTATTCGCGAGGAACAAACAATTGTTGCGTGCCCTTTCCTGATCAATGTACATAAATCAAGCTGTCAATCAATTAAACCCTAACAAATATGAAATGGCATAAAAAAAAAAAAATAAATAAATAAATTTGTCCTGGTCAAAGAATTGTCCTCCGGAGTAATTTAACAGAGGTTTTCACTCTGTCTAATTTTTGAGATTACCAAAATGAAGCTATCTGATTAATATCCCAAATCGAGGTCACCAAAGATAAATTCCCCTATAAAGTGTCTAATAAACTCTAGGAGTACTTATTGTAAAACCCCATAAGCTAAGTACTTAATTTAAATTCCCAAATAGATAACTAAAGAAGACTGGTGAAGTAAGTACATACCATCCAAATACGAAAAATTTCAGCTGATATTTCTTGTGAGGAACCCACATATTCATGAAGTTGATCTTCAAAATAGCCCCAATCATCCTTCTTCACTAGAGCATCCTCGGATGATTTTTTGGTTTCATCATTTGTATAGTTTCCAACTTGAATAAGTCGCTTCAGATTTTCTTTGATACTCCTGCTTATCAGTTTTATCAGTTAAAAACATGAACAATATTCTGAATAAGTTCCATAATCTTAAGTAAAAGGTTATGTACAGAGAAGAACAAAAGACCATTGTGGAATAAAGGGCTCGTATGTATTAGTTGTAGGATGTTTGGAAGATATTGTTACATAAGGAGATGATAGGCTTGATAAAATTGTAACAAAGGTATTAGTGTAAAATCATTTTGCATCCTGAATTTCAAGGGTTGAGGCATAGGACAATATAACAGCTATCGCAGGTAGATTAGAGGAAGAAATGACCCTTACCCATGATCATCATCTTGACTATGGCTCTTCAAATTTTCAAGGATCTCACAAGAATACTTCTCCTTTAACAATGTCTGTTTCGCTGTCAAAAAGTAACCAGCAGCTTGCTGTATGCAATACAGAGTAGGAGTCCGTCCCTCCTGTATCAATAAGTCATGCTTGACTCTTTTCTGCTTCTTTCTCAATAATTTCTTCGCATTAACTTGATTATCTCCCCACTCATCCACATCGTCCAATTTACTTAGGTAATGAGCGTGTAAATTCATTACCCTAGTAGGAAACAAGGTTTTAGATAGATGTGAGACAAACTGTCTTAATCTCTGGTCATCCGAGTCATAGTTTAAGATGTCATAGGTCCACAAAGTTTCATCATCTTTGCACTCATACAGAAGGTTTAAGATGTCGTAGTTGTGGCGACCTATGATGCCAAGGAAATACAATTGCTTCCCACCTTCCAAGATTTTAGAGTTCAATCTGTTATAAACAGAACAAGCCTCCCATGATAGCAAGACACAAGTTTTGACCAGCCAAAGAAAGGAGCAAATTAAAAGACTCAGACAAGTCCAGGTTCCGAAATCCAAAATGTATTTGGCCTGGGGTGTTTTGTTTAGCTTGGAGCCAAAATACGACACCCAAGTAATTAAAAGCAGCAATGATCTTAATATGAAGTTGATGCTGCGTTTCATTCCATTGGCCCAATACATTAGATATTTCCCTCGCAGGAACTTTTCTATAATTAAGTATTGTCGTGATTTTGTATTAATCCCTGGTTTAAGTATTTTGTGACAAACTAACTTCCTTAGCAACCACACTATCATATAAGTACACAAGGTGATGACATTGTAGGCAACGAGGACGAATATGGATACCTCAATCCATTTTTGAGTGTTCAGTCCAAGTATCTTGTGGTGCTTAAAGGTGGAAACACGTTTCATAACCTCGGATTCTGCCAACCAGAAAATGAGACAGTCGATTATTTCAAGCACTGCTTCGGGTAATATAAGGCCACTTTCTGTGTGATCCAAGGGGACCAGTGGTAATAAATTAATTGTCACTACTGAAACAAAACAGCTCAAAATGTAGATGCCAAAGATCACATAATATAGGTTTACCCAATCTGCTAAAGTCAATCCTAACAACAGAACATGCTTTAACCCTGAGATGTTTTTAGGTACCCAGAAGAAAATCCATAATATAATCAGAAACACCACCATATCTATGAGTATCCAAGCACGGATGAAAAGCATAAGTTGAACCGCTTTGTCATAGGCATCACCGTGACTAAAGAACTGAAGTAACCGTATAACTAAAAATGACACCAATAGCAGTGGTAACGCGACTGTGGCAGCAATAACTGAGCAAGTAATAATGAGGCCTAAAAAAACTGGTATAATCATAGCAGCAACACACAAATAACAAGCACATATAACTGGTAGCAAAAGTATAAATATTATCTTACATAGTACCTCAAAGCATGAACATTCTCTCTGTTGTGCAGATGCTGAAGAAACAGCTGAAACATCATCAGAAATGTTTACAGAGGTATGAGAAGTTTGGCGGCGGCATGTGGGAGTTGGGTTTTCAGGTTGAATATCTTGAATTTTAGTAGTTTCAGATTCTGCAGGTGAAGCCGAATCAGACTGCTTTGTGGGAGTTGGGTTTTCAGGTTGAATCTCTTGAATTTTTTTAGTTTCAGATTCTGCAGGTGAAGCTGAATCAGACCCCTTTTTGGGAATCTGTTGGTTATCCATCATTTATCCTGAGACTACTTACTGCTACAAGAAAGCAACAAATCTAAATCTAGTAAGATTTTGGGAAGACAAAGTTGAATCAGTGACTAACTGATTGTTGGAGCTTAAATCGCTTCTACCTTTGTGAATAAGCTATTGTATTAATATTCTGTAAGATGTTTTCCTTACTTTATGTTTAAAGTATACAACATTAGTACACCCACACCCCGAAAAAAAGTTGTCATGTTTTGAATTATATGATAATAGTTTTATTTTCCATCCATTTTGCCTTGACTTGAATTATGTTGTCGAGGTAAGATTTGTAAAAAAAATATATCAAATTCTAAAAGCTAGTCCAAAAAAAAAAAAAAAAGGCAATTAGCAAAAGGAGAAGCTGAGAAAATGCTTAGAAAACGGGTAGTAAAATAAGAAGATAAAGACACTCTTAAGTAGTCTTGGCTCTCCACTCAAAAAGGTTGTGGTCTTGCATACATATACTAGTATAATGTGTAAACAAGCATTTGTCCCATTCTCCCAACTCGCATTAATCTACTACGTATGTGAAATCTTAAGATATATCATCGCCCCGAAGTTTGCTATTATATTAGAGATTCGGATTTTAAATGCATAGCATGTTTTTATCCAGAGTTTAGAGTTTACCCACCATTCAGATCACCTTTTATCAAGCAAAAACTTATAGATCTTATACTTTGTTCTTCATAATAAGTAAATTAAATGAATGGTTGCACTGTTGTAGTGTTGGGTTGATAATATGCAAACAAAGAGTAACAAAAATTTATCAGTCAACAGGAAGAGTCGCACAATGCATTATCTTCTTATACTTCCACTTAAAATTGGTCGAGCTTCAAGTACACTTGTTTAAACTATCATGCCAAGTTGGGCAAGGGTGGATCCAGAATTTATTTATAGATCGGGCCGAAATTATAAAGTATTTCAATTAATAAAGCCATAAAGAAATACGAGTATGAGTTTAAGAAGTCCACACGAAAAAAAAAGAAATGTGTAAATAAGGGGAATTGAACCCTTGACCTTCCAAATCTATGTATCAAGTAACTAACCAACCATAAAACTTATATATTTTGCATAAGATTTTTTATTTATATGTATCAAAATCTGGGCATGGGGGGTAGGCCTCCTCTAGATCCGCCTATGAAGTTGGGTTGAAAGATTCTCAAACCATTTATATCAACTCGACCTGACTTAACAGAACCCCTAACCCAACCTAATCCATTGTTAGCTAGTGTTGTATGATGGAAATTCGGATAATTACTTGTTGTGTAGTGTTGTGGATTTCATGTGTTTAAAGTAGGAAATTTCGGAAGAAAGAAAAAAGAAATAACGGGAGGAGAGGAGAGGAGAGGAGGATAATAATGTTTCTTCTCATTCCTATCATATGTATTGTTATCTATCTAAACAAGAGATTATCCATTTTCTCTTTCTCCCTCCTTTCCTCCAAAAATTTTTGTTCTTATCACATTTTTAGAGATAGATCTAATTAAAAAAAATTCAAAGAAGAGAGCAAAAAAATGTATACGCAAGAACTCCTAACGACGTGACAAAGAAATGAGCCGTATGATAGAACATGATTACATGAAGTATATCAACTTTAAAAATAAAAAAATAAAAAATCCATTCTAGTAAAATTTTACGTATGAAATACAAAGATTGCAAGGAAGATTATTAATGTATGATACAAATTGGGCAATACATGACTTGCAAGTAACATGATTTATATTTCAAGCCACGAGTTTAATTGCTTAATTTTTCGCATAAGCCATGCATATCCTTAAAGCAACCCGTCAAATAATTGATTATATATATAAACTGTTTTAATACATCACCCAAATTAACACGCCATTACTTATATAAATGCTTTTACAAACTCAAACATTATATTATCACGCAATATTCATATAAAGTTAACCATATATATAGGACGAGCTAGCGTTACATGATTCTTCCAATTGTACCAAACTCGAATTGCAACGTAGTTTTAGCTAAGAAGATCAAAGTTGGTATAGAGGATCGCGGCATATTTGTATTAGTATCGTGTGCAAGGATGAGAAACAATTTAGGATCATACAAAATGCGCGGATTGATTGAGCTTATACAACTCTATAGAGCGAAAACAAACATTGCATTGTCTAATAACGCCGTTTTTGCTAATTCTAGGCCAAGAATTGGAGATAATAATCACTCTCTTGTTAATGTGCAATCTACTACTGGTGGTAGAATTGTTCGTGCTGAAGGTGCTTCTACTTCTGGCGGAACGTAAGAGCAAATAATTATACTTTTTTCATAATTATAGTTTTTTTTTTTCTTTTTTTTTTTTTTTTTTTTTTTTGTATAGAGCGAATAATTATACTAGCAATGTTTATTAGCTATATCGCGATCTTAATTCCTTCTTAATGTAATATATGCAGGGGAGGCGATGGAAAGCTAACACCACCGTTACCTAAACCACCTTCTCCTAAACCACGGCCACCACCAGCTAGGCGTGTTTCGTGGTATGTATGTGTTTCATCATAATTTTCATCTTTAATGGATGATTCTATTATAGTCAGTTTAAGAGATAGTTAGAAATCTTAGAACTGATATTATTGTGATAATATTTTAGAGAATATGTTGTGAAGATATATATATATATATATATATATATATATATATATATATATATATATATATATATATATCTACCGTGATAGATTTAAAAAAATTAAAATACTCGTATTTAGAAATGTTAGGGTTAGATATTTCTATTGTCTATATAATATTATTATTCTTATAATAACATATCAGACTACACATTTAATTTATATCTCAATACATAGCTAGGTAGTTGACATTTTAAGTGTTCTCACGTTTTCTACGATAACAATACAAAATGTGAGACAAATAAATTTATTTTTTCCTGGAACAAAGGTAGTACTGAGTTTGTTGTACGTGTGCAGGATAAAAATGGTTTTGGGCTCTATGTTTTCTCTACTTCTAGCATTTTGGGCACCTAAATGGACAACTCTACTCAGAATAGGAGGTAATTGATATGAATATACTGAACACAGTACATAAACATTTAACGTTACATAACAATCTTTATTTATTTCATGTTTTGATGTTGTTTAATATTATTATATATGATTATTAAATACATTAGGTGAGGCGGAAGTAGTGTTGAAAGAAGTTGAACAAGTGGCGGAAGTGGTAGAGAAGGTGGCAATCGTGACGGAGAGGCTTTCGGAGGAGGTGGCTAATGAACTTCCTGATGGTAACAAATTTAAGGAAGCAGCTTTGGTCGTCGAGCATGTTTCAGAGGAGGCTGCTAAGGATGCTCACTTGGCTGAAGAAATCATACATAAGGTAAACACGTACCATATTTTTAGTAATTACGTAGTGGTATTAAGGCCATATTTATAAGTATGATTTCTGTTTTTTATAAATGCCAACTAGTTTAATTGGTTAAGTTTTGGCATGGGGTGATACCGTGATACTCTAAAAAGGATTTTGTGTTCTGTATGGCAACCATTTCAATGTATGAATTTTGACTTCCTTGATGCAAATAAGTTTGATTTTGTATATTACATGATGTGCAGGTGGACGTGATGAAGCATGACTTTGAAGACGTGGAAGAAAAACTAGAACCCTTTATTGAAAAAATTGAACATGATAAAAAGTCTAACAACAAATTGTAGCAAATTGAAATTATCAAAGGCACATTGCACATAATATTATATATAATAGCCTAACAGAATATTCATTACAATAATATCCCATTGTTTTCAATAATTAACTATTCCATGCTTTAAATTATGTTGATCTTTGTGAAGCAAATTCGTTGTAAATGAATTAAATTTGTTTTGGATTTAAATTTTGTCAGCATTGCATGTCTTTTGTACTACTCCGTATTTTGTATCATACGATTATTTTTAAGCAAAATTTCACCTTGAGAAATATCTAGATTGCTTTTGATTCAATCTGTAAAATATAGCTCTTACTAGAACTTTTAAACAAAAATTTTCTTGCTTCTAAGCTATGACTTTGAGAAACCAAAATTTGTCTTAAGATTTCAACATTATGCCACTATGTAAGAAATCTATTGCTTCTAAGCTATGAGTAACTCAACCCTAAGATTAAGGAGTCTTTTTTTTAAAAAAAATAATAAAAAAAAATTAAAATTAAAAAAAATTAAAAAATTAAATTAAATTTATTTATTTTTTAATGTAGAACACTAGAAATGTAACATATGGCCCTTTTTATCTTGCCATTACAATATGGGCCTTTTTATGAACCGTTGGCTCTTTTCTTTATATGGGCCTATTGTCCCAAATCCTAATGAAAAAAAGGAAATAAAATAAATAAAACCAAACATTATTTTGCCGGTTTTCAGTGAGTCAAATCGACTCGGCAGCACTCGGGAGTTTGACTCAGTGGCTCTCCTCTGATTCATCTTCTGCTATCACACTCTTCAGGTTCTTTCACTAACAATCATTTTTTTTTATAAACTGTATTGTGTTGTTCATTTTTGTTGATTAATTTACATTCTTGAAAATAACAATTTAAATATTATTTATAATCTGCATTTATAGATTGTCTTATTTATTCATTATGATTGGAAGGGTACTTAGATTGAAGAATACATATATTGATTAGTTATATTCTCTAAAGTATATATTGAATTACTGAAAGAATGGAACTTTAAGGGTTAGTAGTTTGTTAAATTGAATTTTGATCCATTATTTTGGTTCTATTTGATATTTGATTTAGTTTTATATGAAGTTTGGTAATTTAGTTTTTTTTTTTTTTTTTTTATTTATTATTTGGTTGTGGAGTGAGCTACAAAGGGAAAATGATGTAAACAAGTATTAACTTTAGGTCTTAGACTCTTAGGTTACTACCCCTAGAATTTAACCAACTAAGCTAGTTGGCGTCCATAGTCCACTAAGAATTGTTATAGTGGATTCTATGAATCATGATTCCGCATTTGAAACTGTTCATGTTCTATTGGTATTGGAGATATTGTTGGTGTTGCATTTAAGCTAGCATTATGTTGTTAGGAAAATGTGATTGAAGATTGTATGGGATGAAGGACTAAATATTCACCACCAATTTTCATTTGCATTTTACTCTTGGATCCCTTGGTTTTGTTATCTGTATATGACTGGTGCTTGTGCTTAACATAAGAGCATTCCATTATATGACTTTGTTGTATTCTACATTGTAGGGTAAATGGTTGCCTTTTGGAATTACACAAATCCCTTCTTCAGTAGAATGAGAAAAGATTTGATCCATTTTTAGAAACCCGTCGTGGAAGTATTTGTACATTGATGAAAGATGCGGTAGGCATCTGATCTGTTGCTTTTGATTGTGTCTTATGTATAGTCATTTCCTGTCCTCCATTTGTTTACTTTGTACATTGATGTATAGTCTTATAATCACACAGTCTCTTAATTTTATGCTAAAAGTGATGCTGATTATGAATGCTTGAGCTTTACCTGAAGTAGGAGGCTTTTATATATCCATGTTATTGTTGCCTTTATGTGTATACTACATCTGGTGAGCTTAGGTGTGTTTTGGAGCTCATGTAGTGGGAATCCTAATGAGGATCATTTTTTTGTTTTCAAGGTATGAGGTGGGGATGAAATGCAGACTCGACTCTTTGTCTTGCTATCAAAGCTCTACCAGTGTGTCCCAGATCTGAGACAATCAACAATGCAAATGTGTTGACGTGGTTGAATAAGTAGTTCTGAATCTTCTGATAAGGGCCTTCATTGGCTTATATTACTTCACCATTTTTTCATCAAGGAATGACAGAACTCTTCAGCAATACTGCTTGCAGACAAGTATCTCAATTTGTTGTGGCTATAGTCTTTTTTCATGTTTCAGAGTATTTTTTAGCTGTTTACATTCATGGGAGATCAAATGTGACTCTGAAATCTCTTTTGATAAGCAAAAATTACATCGTGGCAATGATATGCTCGTTGGTTGAGTACTGGCTTGAGATCACCTTCTTTCCTGGGTTGAAAGAGTATTGGTGGATAAGCAACTCAGGCCTTGCCATGGTTGTCTTTGGGGAAATTATACGAAAAGTGGCAATGGTAACAGCTGGTCATGCTTTTACGCATCTGATTAAAATTCATCATGAGGAGCAGCACAGACTAGTAACTCACGGAATTTATAGATTTGTGAGACATCCAGGTTATTGTGGCTTTTTCATCTGGTCAGTTGGCACTCAGATTATGCTGTTGAATCCCATTTGTACCCTAGCATTTGCGGTGGTTGTTTGGAAGTTCTTTGCTGGCCGCATACCCTATGAAGAGTTTTTCTTGAGACAGTTCTTTGATGATGAGTATGAAGAATATGCTCAAAGGGTCCCGTCTGGAGTACCATTTGTGAAGTGAAAACTTTCCTTGTCTATCATGCACGTCTTCATCAGTCAGCAACAAGATTTGCTTAGAATCAGGTTAGCTGTTACCAACCTTACCTGAATTCTAAAAGTGCTCAAATTCTCCTTTGTTTCCATGGTGTAGCATTGTACACATGTATTTTGAGTTTTGGTGTTTCTAGAATGCTAAGTGTTTTGATTGAGTTGGTAGATAAAGGATGCCATGAACAAACTTTCGTGCTTTCTCTTTATCTGCTTAAAGGTCTGGGAAATATAGACGTTTGTACCTGTTTCACCATTGTATTGATACACTCAATATATGTACAAAATCAATAAATCTACATCCGAATGTTGGGTGTGGCTTTTATGAAAGTAAAACCTTGGCACATTTACTCTCATAGTCTCATGATATGTTTTTCTTAGTTTATTTTTCTTTTCCCTTTTGTAAACTTCTTGAATAGTAAAAATAATGAAAAAAAGAAAATTTTAAGAAGTGGATCCATCATAAATAATCACATAGAACCTCTCATTTACAGTTTCCAAGAGATTAAAACTGTATATGGCTCCCCTGTGACCTTATACCAAGTGGTGGTGTGACGTTTGCTATTTGACTTATGGATAAATCCTTAGAGAAGACGAGAAGAACATGAATTTAATCAGGTATTTCCTGGCAATGCCAATGCCATGCATCCTTTGCCTATTTTATCAAAAAGTACTTGGGTTTAGATAAAGGAGTAGCCAAATAGAGTTCTAAAACCGGCTTTTACTTGAGAAGTAATATTATTTAGGGAATAAGGCTAAGTGAATCTCACCTAATTTTTTTTAATTACTGATCCATCCCTATGAGATTGACTCACATTTGACCTAATTGCTAAGCCTACGAAGAGAGAGTTATAACATCATCAGATTTTAGATTGATCTCAATAAATCTATGCCTAATTATTTTGGAATAGTTTATATGTATTGTCAACAATAATGCTTGAAGTTGTTAAATGAAAAGAATATATTATGAAGTTGATAAGGTTTGACCTTAAAAGTTAGATTTATCCTATTATATTGAGGACTTGGGACAGAGGGAATCTTTGGAGCTGTGAAAGTATGGCTTCATGAAAATCAATGAGATTTTCAGGAACAGCATACTTGAAGTAATCAAACTCATTAGTTTTGCTGTGGTATACTGCTATGAATATGGGAAGTTGTTTCACACCAAAACTGATGATTACATAGAATCACAGACATTTAGCAATGTAAAATTTACAGTAAGAAAATAATCAAAATAAGAATTACACAATTACACGATGATGTAATAAAAATAGGAATACAACTGAAGTTACTTTGCTGAAATAATCAGGGGGTAAGACACGAATTACATGTAAAACCTATACTCCTTTGGTCTAGAAATTTTGTCCACTTCGTACTATGAGTTGCTGATGTGAATCACAATTTATGTCAGTTATAGTAAAAGTAGACAAACTTTTTCAGACTTCAGAGATAGTACAGGCTACCCCCAGACCCCTGTTACAAAGGTATGTGCATACACCAGAAGGAGCACTTGCCGTTAGGAATGGCAATATTGCCAATAGCTTTTCTTCCCTTAAAATCTTTGAGGATGGGTGTGGCTTTGAATGATCGATCAAAAGTGATAGACAAAAGTAAAGGAGGTATGCAACATATGAGTATGTGAGATGTACTGAATTAGATAAACTGAATTTCAGAAAATCTTGGAGAAGATGATGATAAGATTGTATTACCATGAAGATGATGGTCCCCAATAATGTCACCTGTAGATAGGAGGAGGGGGAGGGGAAAGGGAAGGGGGAGGAGTTGGTGGTGCTAAAAAAGTGTGTACTGGAGCTCGCTGAGGTGTTGGTGGTGCTCGGACTGGTGGTCTTCGCCGTCTGCCAAGAATCCTTAGCACCCTTACTGGTCGTCTGGGGAGGGTCTCTGAAATTGGTTGGTGGACTAACCCATTTGGTAGGGAGAGTATTAGTCGGCCGTTTGCAATCTCAAGGTACTGGGACTTTGTAGTCAAGACCATACTAGCTAGCATGGCTACTAACAACAGACTTACCATGTTTGTGAACCCCATTTAATTTCAACTCTCAAAAACTTATGATATGAAGAAACAAGGACTTTTGATAAGAGACAAAGCTGGTTGAAAATTTCATAGCAGGTATGTGAGGCTATTATAATACGGAATTACGCAAGGTTTTATCAGACTTTAAGGACATGCTACCCATTGTTTAGTTTTCCACGTTACTAAGTACAAGGGTACAACGTACAACTGTACAAGTATATACTTCGTATAATATGATTTTCTAGGACTTTATTTAACTATTATTGTCGTTTTACCCACTTGATTTTTAATTTAATAAGTAAGAAATGTCAACACTTAAGTTTTCTTTGTTTAATAGATTTGACCACCAAACTACTTTAATCACTGTCACTAAGCGAGATGTTTAATTGGAAAATTAAATGTCCCTACTCGCAAAATTAACTCGTAATTTCCTCTCCATTATTTTTCTACGGAGTATTTTTTTTAATTTTTACATCAATTTATGGTCCATAGGAAAATGCCGGAAATCATTCAAATAATGACATTGATTTAAACACTGGAAATATACTATGAGTAGTGCATTAGAGAGGAAAAAAAAAATAGTAATGATAGGTGACAGCAATGGTGCTTCTGCAGGAGAAATTGTGAAGTGGTCATCGATAAAAAATTGACCTGCTGGGAATCTATTCTTCTGGTTGAGGCTTTGGTGTAGGATCCTAGGCATCCTCAGGTGGGAATGGTGGTTGAACGTCTCAATGTCAGAATCATCTACTGGAGTTGATGGAGGGTGCACTGCCCTTGGAGTTGGCTGTGAACCTGCTTGTGAAACGTTTAGAAAACATAATGTTTAGACAAAAGTAAAAACATAGGACTATATGAGATGTACTGAACTAGATATGCTGAATTTCAGAAAATCATAGGAGAAAACAATGATAAGATTGTATTACCGTGAAGATGATAGCCTTAAAATCCCCAATAATGTCACCTGTAGATAGGAGGGGGAGTTGGTGGCGCTCGTTGAATGTATCCTGGCGCGCGCTTAGGTGCTGGTGGTGTGAACACTCGTGCTCTTAGCCGTCTACCAACAGTCTTTAGCATCCCTGTGGATCGCCTAGGGAGGATCTCTGACGCTGGTTCCTGGACTAACCCATTTGGTAGGGAGAGTATTAGTCGGCCGTTTGCAATCTTGAGGTACTGGAACTTTGTAGTCAAGGCTATACTGGCTAGCATGGCTACTAAAAGCAGACTTGCCACAAATTTGAACCCCATTTAATTTCAACCCACGAATCTTATGAATTTGAAGAAACAATGACTTATGTTTAGATACAGAATTGGTTGGAAATTTCGTAGCAGGTGTGTGTGAGGGCATTATAATATGGAGTTATGGAAGGTTTGATCAGAATTTCAGGACAAGCTACCAATTGTTTTAAGTTTTCCGTTTAACAATTTGCAAGTATAATATGATTGATTTTTTCCTGGAGTCTATTTAGATGATTTTGTAGTGCACACTTGATTTAGAATATACTAACCAAGAGCTGTAAACTCGATCAGTTCAACATTTTTTTTTAATAGATTTGACACCGAAACATTGTTAATCCCCATCTCTAAATGAGATGTTTGATGAAAAAGATGCCCCTAACCTCAAAAAATTATGTTAAACAACTCATGAACTCATAATTTTCTTTTACATCAGTACTTCTGTTCCGGAAGGTAAGCTTTCGAATTGTAAGTGTGATGTGTTAAAAGTGTAAAAGCCGCTTGATCCTGATAAATAGGCACTGCTGCACGGCCCTCCAACCCACCTCGTTACATTTCTTCTTGCATATGGAGAGATTGTCTAGGCTGGTGGTGGATCTTCTGGTGTTATGCCTATCAATTTTTGACGGAGCAGGTTGGGACTAGGTAAAGGTGGTGGACAGGGCACATAATGTGGCTTAGGGATTAGACCTGATGCCGTAAAACCTAGCAACACCACCAACAGGAAACACACCACATATTGAACCCTTATGTCCAATCCACAAACTAGGCAGATCAAAATGGGAAAGGATTTTACTGTAAACAAACAAGCTTAAAAATGTGATCAACTACTAATAGTCATCTAAATAATTGAGAGGGATTTTATGGGGCTCCTTATGGCATACTAAACTTTAATAGATTTCCAATAAAATAGTTGCACCTATATTATTGATTTGTTCGCCATGCATGTAATGTAACGTGCTCTAACTTTGGTGAAAATTAATGCCCTGCTTAATGCCTGACCACTAAATATAATGAAGTTGAACAACTAAGTCGCTAGTACACGCGACGTCTTATATATTTTTCTGCATAGTAACATATGGGAAATAATACAAATAGTAGAGAAACGTTGTGATGAACCATGACGAGTGATCAGAGCAAAATGACTAGATGAATAGCAATACAGATAGATAAGGAGTGGAAAAAAATAGAGCTGTGGGAATCTATTCTTCTGAAGGTGGCTTTGGTGTAGCATCCTCTTCTGGATCAGTAACTGGTGGTGGTGGAGGTGGTGGTGGTGATGGTGGTGGATTAGGAGCGAGTATAGGGTCTGGCGATGGATCAGTCCCCTCATCCGGTGGAGTGGACGGAGATGGTTGTGGATTGTCGTTGATATTATCATCTGAGTCATCTGATGGCGATGGAGCCTCTAAAGGAGGAGAATCCTCTTCAGGTGGATTGCCGTTGATAATACCATCTGGTGATGATGGATTCTCTAAAGGAGGAGGGGAATCATCTTCAGGAGGTTCCATGGTTGGCGATGGAGGAGGAGGGGGCATCGACCTTGGAGTTGGAGGAGGAGAAGGCACCGGCATTGGTGGAGTTGGAGATAAACTGCATTATTTCATTATTTCATCATTATTTTATCCTTGCAGCAAGTGTGTAACACTTTTTGCCACTTGATTTCTCCAGTGAAAAGCTCTAATCAAGAGTTTGGACTTTAGGTTAGTTACAATAGATAAAAATGTATCGAATTTTTCTATCAAATTTAACAATAATGATAGATGATTCTCATGCGCACCACCTGGTGAACCATAGGAAAACATTGCATCATATATAACTCATAAGTCTTATACTTCTTTCGTTTTTCAATACATACAACATGAGTTTAAAAACATTAGGAATATTCCGATCTTAGTTAATAGGACTTGTTGTAAACAATAGGCCGGAAATCTAAATCCTTTCACAACAAAGGAAAAAAATGATTAATGGGGATTTGAAAATTAATACTCCATATCCACAATTAGGATTATTAAATTGATAAGAGATTATTTAATTGACAACTCAATGTACGTAAGTCACATTTAACTTATATTTTTTGTTTTAGAAACGGTGGAACATGTGACAAATAAGCCCTTTATTAGTTTTAGAAATGGTGGGACATATGACAAATAAGCCCTTCACTAGATCTACCTAGATATAAATTTTTATTTTATTTTTTTGACGAGAGATCTTATATTTAAAAAAAAAAAAGTGTAATATATGAACAATTTTGTACTGTCCTAGGGTACAATATTTTGAGTTACGTAAGCCACCAACATTAACATTCATCCTGCAGTATATGCTTAAAAAATTAGGTATATATCAAATTATCAAGTTTAATTGTTTCTTTTCCTTTGAAAGCCAATTCATCATTATTTCTACCTATTTCTACATCAACATGAATAAACTGTAACAATTATTTTTAAACGAAAGTATTTACGTGAAAAAAAAAAATTAAATAATTCAATGATAAAAAGAAATCAGAAATCAAAATCCAAATTTAAACGATAAAAAAATTAAATTACCATCAATCCTTCGTGGATAAGAAGAGAATTATCAGCGAGATACATAAAGAGGTCCTTCTTCGAGAGATTATCCAACATATGAACATCATCAATGTTGGATGACCGTAAGATCATTTCACGATAATCGGACGGCAGAAAACGATCCCAAACAACGTTAGAGTTGGCCGCTTCGTTGAAGTTGGTAAAGAGAGTTGCGACACGACAAGCATCACGAGGGGTGGTGAACGAGATTATGGTTGCAATTGATTCTTCAGAAAGACTGTTAATGTTTTCAACGATGTAGGAGATGATTTGTCTTTCGAATTCTAGTTGTTCTACCATTTCTCTTGCCATTTTCTATAATATTAGTGTTTATTGTTTGAGGATTATTATTAATTAGCTTTAGATTTTGATGTGAGAGTTAATTAGTGGCATATGTTATGTATATATAGATAGTATAAGGTGGTTTAAAAAAAACTCACATCAAAATCATTTTGATTTCTGGAATCGAATGAGATATCACTACTGCCAAGTGCTATCCTCTTTTAATAATCCCTCGATTTGATCTAATCTGGTTTTTTTATTAATTTCTTTTTTTTAAAAAAAAAAAAAAAAAAAAAAAAAAAAAAAAAAATATTTTGAATTTTGCACTACTTATAAATACCACTTTAATTTCGGTAGGTGTTTTATTTATACATAAAGCTAAACATAGTCACGTGGGAACCTGTTAGAATATCAACTTTTTACAAATTAAAGTATAATTTATGTTTATTGATAATTAAATTTATTATTGGTCAAAGTTTCCCAATAACAAATGAGCTGGTCAAAGTGGAACATTATTTTGAAACTAAAGGAGTAGAACTATGTATATTACGATTTGAAGATATGCATACTGGTTAGGGATATATAACGGTTAACTAGCTCGTATTCTGTTTTTTAAGGAATCAATATATATACAGAGTAAAAAATACGATGTGCCATGTAAGTAGTAACTTTATAGCTTACTTATTACGTACCGTGCTTCATAAAATATATAGATACGGTATGACCGAAACCACATTAAAACATATTAATGTTTAACCCTAATAATGAAATGACCAAATAGCAACTATTTTACGGTTATGGAACATAAGTTGCAAATTTGCAATGATTTTCTAACAAGTGGCTATAGACTCTTATTTAAACTAACTCATATCCGCTTATAAAAATCAACATAGACGTAACAAATAAACTACTACTCCCTCCGTCCCTTAATTATATGCCTATTTTTTCATTAATTACTCACATAATAAAAAGAAATAGGCACATAATTAAAAGACGGAGGGAGTACGAAGTATGTATTAAACCCACTTATTGAAAGCACAGTCCGTATAATATCATAATTCTCATTATCCTAATTTGATTTCATCTGAATTAAAATTGATACCATATGATCTAACCCATATTAAACTGGCCCAAAACAACTTTTCAACAATGTAATAAGTGGACTTGGATTTGGTGAGAAGGGTCAACCATGGACCATTTTAAACGAAGTAATTACTTTGGTTGGGCCTGTTTAATGGAGGTTCAGCTCAAAGTTCAAGCCATATGTTCAAGTTCCGGACAATCAACTTTGTTTGGACTTTGATCTTTGATAATAATAGTTGGACTTTGATCTTAATAATGCATTATCTCAGTTAATCAATCAAATAAATAAATTAATTACTCAAATAATTCACCCAATTAACGGTCAAATCAGCTACAAAATCATTTGTAGTGCATCTTTGTTTACTTAAATTAAATTTAAAGCAAATAAAGTACTACATTACATTAGCTTGCTTTTCTTAAAAAAAAAAGGTACAATACATCATTTATACGAACTGTATAAATTTTAAAAAAAAAAATTCCTAAAAAATAAATAAATAGATGAATATTAAAAAAAAAAAGAATAATTTAAGAAAAAAAAAAATATACTCGTAGTACAATAATTCGAAGCTAGAAGGTATTATTAGAAATTTCGAATGGATAAGTGGTCCAAGTTCCAGATAATCAACTTTGTTTGGATGTGCATAAAGCATAATCAAAGTCCAACTATTGTTATTTAATTATTTATTACAGATTTAAGGAATAATTATCAGATTGTGTTGGAAATATGCAGCACAAATACAAATTCTGTCTCAAGCTAAGAGCCTAAGACTCTAAGTAATACGGAGTATGTACTGTACGCCTTTTTCCCCCCCTTTTTTTATTTCTTTTGTTTTGACTTTTCATTGACTTGCACTTTGATATACTGTGTAAAATATGGAAGAAAAACATTTGATCGAATATGTACATACTTAATTTTATTGGATTAAAGAAATGCACAAAATATTATCCCCAGAAGTAGTAGTAGCATATCTATAAAATGTTGATTTTTCTAAATTAGTAAAAGCATTTACTGTATAATTTTTTATGCATGATCAGTCAATAGGTACATATATTGATATACTACTTCCGCATATAAGCATTTTATGATTATAAATCGATGAGCCCTCTTGTTTGCATCAATTGTTTTAACGTTGTTACATCTGGCTTGTACGCTACATGGTTAGCATTTTTCATACTTTAATTTGATGATTGATCCAAAAGTGACATAATATCATCTTAGTCTACCCGTTCTTTCGTTATGTGAGGTTTTTCATATTTTTCTATATAAAAGTATATATTGTTACGTATCAATTATTTTCAACTAACCCATCTAAACTCAGTTTAATGATAAGGATTGTTGGTGGGATATATATATTGCTCTCACATACTTAAATTAATTTAAAGTCGTATATCATTTCTAGGTACTCATTAGTAACCACAAGTGTGAACATGTGTTATGACTGTATGAGGCCAGAAATATTAATGATACAATTATAAATGAGGACGAGATACTAAAGTTGAGCCTTAATTGACTTGAAATGCTTGGTTATAGCAATTTTATTAAAGGCTCAAATCACTTGACTTATTGCAACCTACTTTTATATGCATGCAAAATGTAACCACAATTTTAGGTATAATATCAACTTGATTACATGATTTTATAGCATTTTATGAGCTATATGCGGCATAGGTTTAAAATAATATGAGTGATATCGAAATGCCAACGTATCAACTATCAAGCTAAGGGCCAGACTGAAGAAGTGATATTAGATTATTATAATAATTCTATAATTGCATTGATTGAACATTAATCATGTTTGGCATAAGTGGTTAGCTATTATAGATGTTATCATGTTAGGTGTTTATAACGTCACTTGTGATCGAGGTTTGCTTACACTTCAACTATTTTTTATATTAGTGAAAAATATAATTAATAAAATAAAAATGAATATAGTATTTCATAGAGAGTAACATACATAATTTTTTCGAAGTATTAACCCAAACCCTATTACTTCGTATAATTTATTGAGCGACAAACGTTACCTTTAGTATGAAATCAATCAACTATACACTTTAAAAAGTGTTGCTAAAATAACAAATAAATCAATATTATAGTATGATTAGTGTTATAATTAATCAAAAAAATATATAAAATAAAAAATAAAATATGTAACAAGTACCAAGTATAAAATAAAAAAATAAAAGAAGTAATCATAAATTAAGCCAATAAAGTACAACTAATAAGTCGTTAATTAGTTATGCCTTTTTGTTTAAAAAAAGAGAGACACCATTTCATATCAACTCAAATAATACGCTTTTGTCTTAATAAAATGATGATAAGATTAGATTAAGTAGGTTTTCAGTCTTTATCTCAGCCTTGTAAATGTTAAACTGTCATCTCGCAATCTCCACTACTTGTACGTTCTTTTGTCTTTTTATTTATTCATTTTTATAATTGATACAAATTTCAATTCCTTGACAATTTATCCATCATCATTTCTATCAAGCTTTTTCTATTTATTTATTTATTTTATTGTGGAACATTACAAACAAAAAGATGGAAGAAAAAACAACTAAGCTATTTTTTTTTTTCCAAGTTAACACTTAAATGTTTAACTAATTAACTTTATTATTATGCTTTAACATAGATCAAAATTCAGTAAAAAAAGAGAAACTTGCTCTAAATATCACCAACAGGGCCACATACAGTTGGAGTATTTTTGTAATAAAATGACAACATAACAAAATTAAATGTAATCTATTTAATTAAACCAAAAATACCCTTTTTAACTAGGAAAAAAAAAAAGAGTTAGAAGGAATTTACACTTAACAACCAGTACAACACCCTACTTTTATTGCAGTTGACGAATTATTATATATTAAGGAAACTTATTATAATGGCATGAAATATTGTTAGATCCGTTTTAATACATATTTTTCAATGATGTTAACGTTTACAAATTACAATTATATACTGAATTGTGTAAAAATCAAAATGTTACTAGATTTCCGTACAAATTACAATTATATACTGAATTGTGTAAAAATCAAAATGTTACTAGATTTCCGTATAATGTTTAAGTGGAATAAGTATTAAATTATAAATAATCCGTACAAACTTACCAAATCCAATTTTAACAATCACATGAAGAACCTTTAAACTAGATCTCCAAATTAAGTGGACTTTAATCTATTGATTTAATTGTTGACTAATTATATTTCATCAGATATCTAAAGCCTATGAATTACTACGTACTTTAATATTGTAATTTTTAAATAATGTGTCAGTTTGTGAAATATTTATTAATTCTACGTCACATGGATCTGTACCAATTTACCAAATTATATTACATCGTATATACATATACTAGTATATACACCTCCTATAAATTGACAAATTCGTTATTCGCACAATAATTAATTGATTTATTAGGGGTTGTTTTCTTTTTTTCTTTCTTTCTTTTTTTTTTACAAAGGATTCAATTGTAAATATTGAAAAGTTTATAGGCCTATTAAGACCTTTACAAATCTATGAGCAACACTTGCTCTTATGAACAAAAGAAAACAAACAAACTTAAAAGAAACTGCCATCGTAGTCATCCCATGAGTGTTGAAACCACTTTGTAGATAGCACCGCTTTGATTCTAGCGAGCTGTAGCCTACATTACAAGTTAATTCCGGTGTCCTTTTTCCACCAAGGGTGAAACTTGGGCAATTGACCATGGTAGAAACATCTATTAACCTACGGAGCTTGAACAACGACACCAAAGCAAGAAACGAAAGGAAGGTAATATCACGGTAACAAGTAACTTGATTTCTCTCCTTCAAAGGAAAGAAATTCTTAAATGATAGCATACTATGAACCCCAAATAATATGGGAGCAGCGCACAGATTTAAAATTTTGAATATAATGAGTACAAAACTCATCACAAACCTGAAAAAACTAAAACTAAAAGAACTCCAATTAAGAAAATTAGAGCCAACTGACAACGAAACAAAACACCAAACCTTCCCGTCGTTCAGTCACAAACTTAAAAGACGAAGAGCCACTAACAAATGACTTTCACCCAAATTGTTCTTCAAGACAAACCCACTGCCAAGGACTACAACGAGGAGATCAACTTCTCCAAATCCCAGACATGAAACATAGGTTAAGGCCAAGGCAAAACTTCCTCCGACCACCCAAAACCTAGAGTCAAACCCAAATATATACTTCCCCTTAACTCTTCCAGATTGGAGAAGCCCATCATGACCATCCATCCAGAATCCCAACAGGAACACAATACAAGGGAAAAAACAAACCAACTAACCCAAAAGGGAGGACATCCAAACACAAAGCAGAAACTCAAACACAAAACTAACATACTTGCTTCAAAGAAAGAAGAACTAAGGAAACGAGGACTTACAGAGCCAAAATAAAGCACCCAACCTTCAAAAGCCGAATCAAACTAGCCAAACCAAAGAAGAAAACCAAAACAGAGAATTCCGAAACCGAACGCAAGAAATCTACGAAACCCTAACCCTAACTTCATCTTTACCGTCGCGATGTCCTTTTTCCGGCAACCCCCTGACGGCGGCGTTAGAGTTAGCCCAAGACCCCTAAAATAAACGTCAATTACGTCCCCTGAACACACGGATCTGAACCTAGACCCTTCTTCTATGCGGCGTAAAACCTTGGTGGCGCTTGGCTTCTTCGTCTCCTTGAGAAACCAACAAAAACAAACCTTTCCGGTGAGAAGAGGGTAGCACTAAACAGAGTTAAAAGCTTTTCGGGAGCTTGGTTCCACTTCAACTTCACCACACCGGAACACGGGCTTAAGAAACTTGAAAATAGAGAAAAGAAGAGAGAGAAACTCGTCGGAGAACTGGCCGCGGCGCCGGAACTCCGGTGAGTTCTGGGGTTGCAGATGGGTTTTTGTTCTGAGAGGAGGAGAGAGAACAAAGAGATTTTAGGGGGGTTCCTTTGACTTCCTGCCTATAGGGGTTGTTTTCTATGTTAACAAATTAACTATAATGGTGCAAACATCATTCACCTCAACTCTCAATTTGGGTGCAACTACAAGAAAAGGAGACAATATATTACACAATCTCACCCATAAATAGAATACTGTAAATAATTATATACAACCAGATACATGGTGCAACTAAGAGAATTTTTTGATCATTTGATGATTAAATGAGCAATAATCATTATAATGAGCAAACAATACATTTAGGTTCACCGTGCACCCGGTGTGCAAACTCTCATACAATACAGAGTATAAGTCCAGTAATAGCTTATTATATTTTATACAAAAAAATGCTAATTATAAATCTCCCAATCTTTATTTTTCTTTATCTTTTAAAGAAATAGTTGATTATAAACATATACGCCCTCTATTTTCTACAATTATTTTATCTTTCTATTTGCTGTAATAATAGAAACCAATCAAACTTTATACGTAAATGCATAAACTTAATGAAAGTCGGATTCTATGAGGTAAGCATATACTAATTAAGTTCATAAATTCATTACATAATCATTACTTTATTTGTCTAAATATTTAGACTAATGGATGATTTGTTTGTCGATTAAAACTGAATAAGGATAGTTAGTTCTACTATGAGTTTGATCAAGTTATATATAAATTGAACCACAATAACATACACTGGATTCCATTTCCAAACAACCTGATAGTGATATACTAGTATTGCCAAATGTAATAACAAACTAGCTTAGCTAGTATGGTCAGATCATAATCAGATTAAGTACATTTTTTTTCATAGGAGAGGCATATTACATTGAGAATAGTTTCAACAATTGTTGACAGTTAAACATAAATTGAACGTTAGTAGCCAGAGTACTAGCTAATACAATAGCAAAGAAATATTAACCTATCAATAAGGGCATATGTACAATAAGGGCATGTTCTCTTCAGCTTAATTTTAGTTCAGTTCAGTTCAGTTCAGTTCAGTTCAGTTCAGCTCAGTTCAGTTTAACTCCAATCAGTTCAGTTCAATTCAGTAAATCAAAACAAGTCCTAAGTCAATAAGTCATAATAAGTTCATTGTTGAAGTCTTTTGTAACGCTCTAAATTCATTCAGAAATCGGACCCTAAAAAACTTACTACATTAGGATGATTTGATGCATGATGCAAAATCTAACCACCCAAAAATAGAGGAGACTGGACAAATCCCCACCGCAACGTTTAAATGTTGAAAGTAAGCAAACTTTAAATAAGATTGACCCAATTTTTTAGTGAGAAAATGTAAGAGAGAGAAAATTATGGAGAACGACCTGCAACAATCATCAATTTATGCAGTAATTCAACCCAATAGGCCCACATTCTTTATATCTATCCATTTTATAAAAATAAAAAGATGATTTTAATTTTTAAATTTCTACTCGTACTAGAAACTCAAAATTTTTGTACAGTCAAATTGTCAACTAATCACTTAGGTACTAAAAATAAAAAAAAATTAATTGTAACTTTTTACTAAAGTGTGAATCAGCTCTTCAAATTAAGAAACTATCAGCATTTCAAATTTTTCGGGGATTTATTTCCTTATTAATGGTCAATTATCATGCTTTTTCCCTTAAAGAAATCACAGAATATCACATTATTTTACAACACTGATTTTTGTTTCCTTTCTTAAAAATTGGTTTTTAGTGAATTTGTAACAATTGTTTTGATGAAATTTAATTTAATGTGTAAAAAACCCCAAGTTCATCCTTTTTAATATAAATGTAGGCTGATTTGTTGTGTAGCAAGTAAAAAAAATTCAGATTTTAAAATACAGTAATTCTCTCTACTCTACTTGAGTTCGTTAAGATCTGCTTCAAAGGTTTTTGTACTCTTCTGCTTATCTTTTTTTGCTTATTGTTCATCATTTTCTGGTTGTCTTTTATTTCTTCCATTCCTCAATTTTTTCTCTGAAGTCTTACTTACTGGGTTACTGAGTTTGAAGTTCAATAAGTTCAATTTGAAGTTTTTAAGAAATGGGGTTTGTTCAATTTCAGGTTTTAAGAAATGGGTTTTGTTTAATTTCAAGTTTTTAGTTAATGGCTGTGTTTAATTTCAAAATTTAAGAATTGGGTTATGTTTAAGTTGAATTTTCAAGAGATGAGTTGGGTTTAATTTGATTTTGCTGGAGAATTAGTGCAAATGGGTACTTAGGGTTCTTGATTTCCCCCTCTTTTTAATTTGGATTTGGTGACTTCAATTCTGTGTTTTAGCAGAAAAATGGGGCTTTTTTCTTGCCTTGCTTTTCGGAAAAAGGTTGTGAAGGTCGAGGATACTGATCGAGCTCGATCTGCTTCTCGTACTTCAGGTATAATTTGCAACCTTATTGATGTACATTGTTGTTTTATGCTTGATTCTTTTATGTAACTGCTGAAAATGGTTGATTTATGCAGTGAGTAGGCAGAGAAAAGATAGGGTGCACGAAAATGGTGAGTTGTGACAGTGAGACATTGTTTTAATGATATTAGTATGAATTTTCATAGAATAAAGTTTTTGATTGTCAGAGAAATTGTGCATCATTTTGCAGAGAATGTTAATGTTGATGCAAACTTAGGGATTGCTAATGCGGCTGCTCAGTTGAGAAGTCCGGCGAAAGCCTTCACGTATCGTGAACTTTGTATCGCCACTGGAATGTTCAATGGTGCTAACATCATTGGTGAAGGTGGTTTTGGGAAGGTTTTCAAGGGGAGGTTGGACACTGGGGAGGTTAGTGGTTAAAAGTCTTGCAACTTTGTTTGTTCTGTGGTTACCTTGTCATACATTTGCGTCTGAATAGTTTTAATTTAAATGTTAGAATATAATTGTGGCCTATTATATTGGATTATGACATCTTTTGTACTTATAAACTACTATTAATGTGAGATCCTGCATTTGTTGGTAGATTGTAGCAATTAAACAATTAAATCATGAAGGAATTCAAGGAAGTCAGGAATTTATTATCGAAGTTCTCATGCTTAGCCTTCTCCACCACCCTAATCTTATGGGCTTGAAAGGCTACTGTACAGATGGTGACGAAAAACTCTTAGTTTATGAGTACATGCCTCAGGGTAGCTTGGAGGACCACCTGTTCGGTAACCCAAGTATGTTCTGATCACTCAGATAAATGTGCTATAAGCTGAAAGATCTCTGATTTATGCTTGTGTATATGACTAGTTTGAAGATCCCCAGTTTATAATCATGTTCTGGAGTTTAATCTTGTTTTGGTAGCACTTTAGCGCATTACGATTTAGAGATAATCTGTACTTTGTTTTCAAATTATGGTATATTGCTCAAATCTAGTGCCGTGTAGAAATATAATAATGCTGTTTATAATTCTCAAGGTTTCTAGGTATTGGTGTCTGCTTACTTTGACTATTTGTGTATCATGCTCATATTTGTTTTTAATCATGTTGTAAGCATTAAAAATGGTGTCAGGTTGGCTGTTTTCCCTTTTTATTTATGCATATGTGTTTAAGTAGTATTCTATTAGATGGGATCTAATTAATTTTAAAAATTGGATGCGGTCAGTTATGATCAGCTAAACTTATCAGCACCGAAAAGGTGATGTCTGATGACTGGCTGAATTATATTATGGTCTGCTTATTAATATGGCTACATAGCTCATGAAATCAGATAGAGTGATTAGAATGTACCCTATGAGTATTGATGTGATTTGTAGATCGAATTTTACCATAAATAAACGTGAATGGGTATTGATGTATTCATCTGTAGTTTTGAAGCAGAGTTGAAGTCTGATATATGCTGTGTTAGGAAGTAGAACTACCAAACTAGAGTTGTTTGCCAATAATAATCCCTTACTGTATGTTGACTAGAACACTGGAATTAAAATGTTCGTAAGAATTATTTTGAAGTATTAAACAGTTTGTTGTGTTTCCTTCCAACTTTCGTGTTCCTGTCATTTCTATAGAATCACCATTAAAGGGTATAGGATGCCACTGATTGAGGTATGTTGGAGTAAAAAGAAAGGATTTGGTTTGAATAGTTCAAAGTTTGCGTTGCAAGTCTTTCAAATGATATCTAGGGCTATGAATCTAGGGATTTACTGAATTATTCGCACTGTAGTACTGTATGTTGCTGGAAAATTGTTTTTGTTAGTTTGAGGAGGTTCTGCTATTATGATGGTTTACTGGTAATCTTAGAATAATCCATGGTGGCTGAAATATATTGAGTTTGACTCTCAAGTAAAAACTTGTCCACAAACAATTACACAAATATATGGTTTGTCTATCGTCCCTTGCAAAATTTAGTATATAATTTATTTGATTCTGGCCTTGCCCCAAGGTTTAAATGAAGCAAGTTATTGAATTTGTATTGCTTGGAACATTCTTTGTAGCATGAATGTGAGTATATGGGATGCCTTAACTACATGGACTAAGGTTCAACGACTGTAAAGTTAGAAAAGTAGGCATGCATCCCTTTTATGTAAGATAGAAACCTTAAGTAATGAAATTTATATCACGTCCATGACCATATGGGAAGCGACCATATAATACATTAAATGAAGTGCTGAATTAACCAAGTACTTCAATTTAGGAATGCACCTAATATAGTCATTTTTACCGCAAATTCTTTCTGTAGCAATAACTTGGGTGTAAGGGATGCTTTAGTTATGAAGCCAACATAGGTTCATTGGCTGTAATTCTGGGAGAGTAAGCATACTGGAAACTCGACTGTCTAGTACATTAACTGAAGTGTATAATTAATTATTTGAATTAAGAATGCACCAACACAAAAAGTCACCGTGTCTTTTAAACTATATTAAAGAACATTCCTTGTATTTACAGCCTCACAGGATATGTGGAAATTATTTTGTTGCTTGCAGGCGGATCTAAATTGACTGCAGGCGTATCTTTCTTTATATTTTTACTTCTTTTGATATAGAAAGAATGCTGTTCTTTTCTATGCTCCGTATTATTGTTATTTCTACAATCTTGAGGTACCAAAGGAGTCGTTGTTCTTTCACATATAAAAAAAATTAGGGTAATTTAACAGCCAGGCAAGTGCAAGGAACGGTATAGACATTTGAAACGTGAATTTCTATTTGTGTTGTGGTGCACTTGGTAGAAATGTACTTAATATTCCATTCCTAGTACTTATATTCCTTGGAATTCTCTGTAGCATATAGGTTTTATTTGCTCAGTTTGTATATCTTTCTCACTTGGTAGAAAAGTAGCCATAGAAAGAGCTATGTAGTGCTTGGGTTTCATGTATCTTGTCTGGTCTGCACTTTTTTTAATTTGAAATGTTAATTGACAAATATGCTTTTCTATATATTGCCTGTTACATAAATCTTCTAATTTTATTTTGGATCATGCTTAAATTTTCTTCCCTATTTCGCTCTCACCCTTTTCCTATCCCCTTCATTTCGTTACCTGATTAAGATATTTGGTTAGACCTAAATGCTTTTCTTTTTTGCATTGTATGTATATTTATGATATTGTTTCTCTATTGGGGTGTATTTCAGGTTTGATGCCTAATTGGGTTCCCTTGGACTGGAACACGCGCATAAAAATTGCTATTGATACAGCAAAGGGTTTGGAGTACCTCCACTGCAGAGCTGATCCACCAGTTATCTTCCGGGACTTGAAACCTGCAAATATACTACTGGACAATGACTTCAATGCCAAACTCTCTGACTTTGGGCTGGCCAAGTTGGGACCTGTTGGTGACAAGACCCATGTCTCTACCCGCGTGATGGGAACTTATGGATATTGTGCACCAGAATATGCCATGAGTGGTAAACTGACCATAAGATCTGATATCTATAGCTTTGGTGTTGTTTTATTAGAAATCATCACTGGACGCAAAGCAATTGACCCAAGTAGGGGTCGTGCAGAGCAAAACTTAGTTGAATGGGTAAGTTGGCTTTTATAAATCGTACTTCTATATTACAGCTTTAATGGTATATAGCAGAGCATTAAAATTTGATACATCTACTGGTTATATTTCCAGAAATCCACCATTTTATTTAATTTGTACCCCCTTCCCCTCTCAGGCTAATAGGAGTTACATTGTCGCCTATTTCCTCATATGTCAACAAAGAAAATCTGTTTGTGAATTTGCATCTCATTAACCATTTTGTTTTCCCAGAATGAGCTTTGGTTTTTTTAACTTTCAGGGATTTTTACCCAAAAGTTGAATCCAATAATTACATCCTAAGCCTCTAAGGCATCAGTGCATCATTTTCTCATCTATCTTCAAGAAACAAGTCATAACTAATACTTCGTATGTTTTCTGTGCTATTTTCAAGCAATAGTGATGCCAAAAACTGAATGTTAAGAGTTTTCATTCATATCCAGCAAAGATATAGAAGTAGAAAATTTCCATATCCAGTTACAGTAACCCATCTTCTATATACCTTTATCCTCTGCAGGCACTCCGTATCTTCAAGGACCGTACGAAATTTTACAAGCTGGCTGACCCAGCACTGAGGGGTCAATATCCTGTGCGATGTTTCCATCAAGCCATTGCAATAATTGCCATTTGTCTTCAGGAAATGCCCTTACACCGACCCTTCATCAAGGATGTCCTTGTGGCGCTTGAATATCTGGCTACACAACCTTATATTCCCGCAGCTGCTGGTTCTGCAGAACGAAGCCCTTGCAGGCCTTCACCTTCACAATGTGATCAAAGCAGATACTAGAATAAAAAGCTCCTAAAAACAAAATGCTAGAGTTAAAGAAGTCACAACATCCTATTTCAACAATTGTACAAAGTGGTGGGAGTGAAAGAAGTTTGTTTGAGTTATATTATATGTCTAATGACTGCACATATATATTTGGTATTGTTAGGTCAGAAAGAATAAGGTAATACATTTGTATTCTCTCTTCATCCTTCTAAATCCTTCATGCTTCTGGATTTTCTTTTATTTATCATGTGCCCTTTGTGTTATGCAGGTGGTTAAAAATATTCAGCGTTTTCAGTTTGTGTATAGAAGACATATATTGGATTGCTCTGATTTGTTCGAGGATACAGTTGCTTCATTATCGTGGGCTGCTTGATGGGTTCCAGATGCTGTTTGCTATAGTTGAATAGGATACTTTGAGATTAAGAGAGGAAAATAAGTAGGTTGGTTTAGCAGAGTTAATGTTAAACTTTTTAGGGAGTTGAAGAAGCTTTTAAAACTTTTTTTTATTCTTTTTTTCCTTTCAGCTCTTGGCTTGAAATGGAACAATTATCCAGTAGTGTTTGGTTTATTTGGTACCAGCTCTTTGTCAATTTTCTTTTACCTCTTTTTCTTTTCTGTGGGGATATCCCTAAATACTCCTATATTATACTCGTATTTTACACTTGGGCGTGCCTAAAGAAAGCTACTCCCGAGGCTCTTTTGAGTGGTGCAGATGTGACACTTACACAGGTTGTGCTTATTGTGCACGATGGGCGGCCATGGTGGGAGTTCCACAAAGGTGCGTGACATTAAATTAGCGTAAGAAGTTAAATTGTTGCAACTTAAAA
The DNA here is from genome assembly GCF_948465745.1 of Chenopodium album. Taxonomy (NCBI): domain Eukaryota; kingdom Viridiplantae; phylum Streptophyta; class Magnoliopsida; order Caryophyllales; family Amaranthaceae; genus Chenopodium; species Chenopodium album. Next base: position 49,974,505 of record NC_137850.1, on the reverse strand, counting down.
GAAATGGATGAATTATCTTATTATGAACGAGTATTGATTTTAATGAGTAGTGTGTGAGAAATGAACAAATATAATAACTGTCACGATGATGTGAAAGATAATAAATAGGATTGACTACTCCCTCTATAATATGCTTTGACTTAGTTGTGATAGAAATCATGTAAAATTCATGGTAGACATGATTTAGTAAGTCATTTAGGGAGAAAGGTGCATGAAACTATACATTTGCTTAGTCTACCAATCAAAATAAATATTGAGCCGTGAACTATGGGGGATATCTAAATGTACGTCTTTGACAATGACTTTGTAGTAAATCATAGTCACCTAAATGTTGAGGTACTAGAATTAGATGTCAAATGTCAATAAACTTTTCTTTTCATAACCACTAATCTTTTTTCTTTTAATGTTTCAGACCAACAATCATTTCTCGGTTATTCTATCAAGATTATTTTTACTAATTGGTCATTTATTTCTTGGTCATCCTATCCAGATTACTTTCACTAATGGTAGATTATTTAGCAAAACGGAGAAAGTAGTAAAGGACAAAGGTAGCATATTTTTTTTACTTGATGCAAACAGAGGTAGCATATATATCACCGTAATGTTTTGTGTCACCGTGTAGAGTTGTAGATTAGTTATTAACTTCTTAGTATGTGTTACTCTTATTAGTTTCTACTATGGAGTACTGATTTACTATTAATTGAATTTGTTAATGGTAATTGGTAAAGGTCAAAGATTTTAAAATGCTTGAAAAGATCTCATAGTACTGTACATATGACCAGATGTTAGTCACCACCAATAAATAAAGAAAATAATTGCACGAAGTGTTGTTTTCAGCAAGAATTGAATGAAGAACCAAATCTAACAACGAATTTAAGCTTTAACTAGTGGTTGGTGTAATGTGTAAACTACAGTACAGTAACATTTAAAACAATCTTCCGTTGACCGTAAACAAGATGTTATAGTCAACCATGCTTCTTGATGAGCTGGAGATTTGCTAGATTTTTTTTATTTTATTTTCTGGCTTAAAATTAGACGGGTGAATATAAAAAAAAGAGACTATTATATACACTTTGGTGCACCGTACACCCATAAGTATTTTGTTCTTATTTCGATAATTGTTTTTTATTTAATCATCAAATGAAGAGTAAAACTAACCTTGGGTTATTTGGGTGTACGGTACACCTTGGTGTATATAACAAATTCTAATAAAATATAGATACTTAGTGATTAGTATTTTTCAATTTCTATGATTTTGGGAGAACAAATCCAAATTAACAAGCTTCAAACATAATAGAGTTTATTTTTTTTATCACTAAATAGTATATGCTAAATAGTGTAATAAAATAACATTACAAGGTTTTAAAGGAGATTGATAATTTGATAGTTTGATATATAACTATAAATTAATATGATTACTCTCTCCGTTTCATAATGTTAGTTTCATATGAAATCAATCACATAAAATAAGAAAGCATATATATTTGAAATCTAACATTAAAAGTACAAAAATAATTCACAATTAGTTTACCTTATTTAACTTTTTTGATTTTTTATTAGGAAAGCACAAGTCAAAATTGCATAATTTAAGGTAAAAATTTCCTTATTAAGAGTCATGTCCACAATCAATTAATTCCAAAAAAATCAAGTTATAAATGAACTATATTCAATATGGGTAGATTTTTTTGAAACGCTCAAAATAGTATATGGGACTAACAATATGAAACGGAGGGAGTATTCTTTATTGACCTATTTTAGTAATACGACCTTTTGAACTTATTGCCAAAAATCTGTAAGAGCTAATAACCCTGAATAATTTTTTCCTTTTTTTTTTTTATTTTTTTTAGGAAAAACGGATGGTGCCTTATATTATTAATTTATCCATCAAAATGTATGGAGTAACCTCACATGAACCATGGTTCTCCCATATCTGTTCAACACCAAAAGGCACAATGCGGGCTAAATTATGAGCTATAGAGTTACCTTCCCGCTTAACATGACATTAAGAGATAGAATCAAAATTAGAGGTAAAGCAAAAGAGATCTAGAAGTAACAAATCCAAGTCTGAGAAATAGATGGTTCCCTTGCAAAACCTGTCCACAAATTTATTAGTGATTTGAGTTTCAAAAGTATTGAACATAAAAATGTTAGACCTTATAGTATTATGTATTGTATTTATAAATTTTATGAAATGACAAATGTTACAATCTATTAAACCGGATATTTGCATACGGCATCCATACATTGGTACATGAATCCAAAATACATTATTATCCAAAAAAAAATTGATAGAAGTAGATTATTAATTTTATTTTAAGAATGAAAATGTGGACGGGTGAGACAAAAAGGGCCCATGAAGAGAGGAGCGTGGGAAGACTTTCAGGACCCAAATAAAATAATAATTTTATTTTATTTTTTTTAAAAAAAAGTCTTGAAGTTGGACCAGATATTGGCCCACTTAAAAACAAAAGCCCAATTGTATAGTGTGAAAAGAGGTAGGGCTCACACGTAAGAGAGAGATTTGATTGACGTCGTTTTGAAGCTGATGACAATCAACCCGTATAATTTGGTACTCCGTATTATCATCTACATTAATATATCTAATGACTCCACTCGATGAGATCAGCTTCGTTCTTCGTCGTAATTACTAAGTTAATAAATTTATTTTACGCGGAGAGTTTGACACCGCCTACATCACGTCATCATGTCATCATACTCATCAACTTCAAAAGCTACGCTTTGTTTTTTTTTTAACGTAAATGAGGTGTATTGGTGTAAGGATCCGTCCTCGTGTGCAGAAAATAAATTTTCGTAAAAAGTTATATCTCATGGAAAGTTATTTTTCATATGAAATTTCTAGCAATTTTTTATTGTGACAATGAAAAGTTAAAATTCTCGTAAAATTTTGATTGATTAAGGAGAGTTTATTTAATGTACTTTCTAAATAGTATGAATGTGTGTGTTTGTCCAAAAGAGTTAAAAAAAATAAGTCCTATAATCCTATCTATGTCATGACTATCAATTATCATAGTCAATTTGACAATTTATATATTTTTCAATGTTTAATATGTGTGTAGAAAAATCAAAATCTAATCCTTTGTCATCAAATTATGAAATCATGTGATAATAATATTTCACATTAAAAAAGTATGATAATTTATTAAATATAAAAGTTTGAACAAAGTGTTCTTATGAATTATGACTCTATCTTACACGTATGCTAAAGAACTACGCTATGTCATACAGAGTAATAACTTTAATAAGGCTAACACCCTTGATGACTTGATGTGATCACCGCGCTATAACGCCTACAAGTCGTTGCCGGAGCCGCCGTCAATATCCTAACAAATCTAGGCATGACGTACAAGTATTATTGTATTACATAGTCTAGTTCAATGTCATCGTAATCTCTAATGTGGACTCATAGTCCTTTGTCTCAAATTTACGCACCCGAGTATTTCCCACGTGGGGAAATTTCACATTACTTGCATTTGCAATTCATTGAAGCTTCAATTCAGTTTTCTCTTGGGAGGCAAAGGGTTATAAAGAGAGAAATGAAGAAGTTTGCTTGAAGAAATGCTTGACTTGACTTTCCTTTTGACATCAACATCGTATCGTATTAGGGGTATTCTTGACTCTATTACAGCTGGCAATTCCAATATTTTAGGTAGAAATACAATTTTATTATAAAAGGCCAATGTTTGTTCATTGTATGTTAATTTGACTCAGTCCTTGGGAACTTTCACACTGTTAATAATATTTATTCTATTCATGGTTATAACAATTCTGTTTGAATTATTTTTATACTCCGTATTAATGTTATGACTAACGAGGATTATGTTTATACTGCATTTGGAAATCACTGGTTTTTTTTTTTTTTTTTTTTTTTTTTTTTTTTAACTTCTAAGTCAATGTGAAATGAGAACAACAATCATCTAGCTTGTAGATTAATTAGACTAATAACTACTCTCTTCGTCCCTAAATTAGAAACCTATTTCTCTTTATTATGTGAGTAATAAATATTACAAATATACTTCTAATAAAGGGACGAAGGGAGTACATATTGTCATTTATTATCTATAAATGTCAGTTACTTTAGTTGGTTAAATTTTTGGGATATTCAAAACCTAGGATTAAATCTCGTTTACATTACTACTTGCTCTATCTGGATTTAAAAAAACTCTATTATTGTGTTCAATGACAGACGATATCAATATGCATGCACTACATAAGACGACTAGTATGAGATATTTTTTTTATTACCTCATGGCCCCGTCCAACATTCTTTTGGTAGCTTGGCTAACAAAATATGAGTGTCAAATGATTTGTCTTTTTTTTTTTTTTCCATTAAAAAAGAGTTGATTTTCTTTTTAAATGTTTTTTTTACGTTGAATTAGATTACACATTCTGATAGTCATATCAACATTCGCTTACACAGTTGCATACTTACACTAAATTTGTTTACCTCAGGTAAAAGTTACCCCATAACAAAATTTGTTTTGTTAATAACAAACCAAATAATAAATGTCCGGTGAGAATCAATTTAGAAGGCCAAATTTTCCAAAAGGAAAAGTATGGATAAGAATATTTGAAAATTTAATTATTTATCTGACCAGTGACCAACCAAGTATGAAAATCAAGGACATGAGAAAATGAGTGCTACATATACAAGTATTGTTTTATTTAAATGGACCCATTGAACAAGGCGCAAGTAGTGTATCTGTGTATATGACCAAGAACAAAGAAAGCGTTGGTATTAAAAAAAAAAATCTTAATTTTTATCATTTTATGCTGCTTCTTCTAATCTTCTTCTAGTCAACCACCAATCAAAATACAAAGCAAACACCCCTCCATATTTTTAGTCATAATTATAAGTATTGAAAATACATAACATTCATTTTTCTCTCTCTTTTCCTCTTTGATTAGAGAGATAAATTCAGAAGAATCAAATGGGAAATTGCTGGGGTTCTCCAGCTGAAACACCCACCACAACTCCTAGCACTACCGGAAACGTTAGTTCAGGTAAATCTCGTCTACGTCACTGTCCTTATCGGCTTCCTGTAATAAATTAAACAATCGAAACAGAGTACTAATTCGATAGATGATTGTATTTGTGTATATGAACAGGTGTAATTAGTCAGACCACCTCATTAACAAGCAGCAGCAATATATCAAGCAAGAGCCAATTTTCGGCATCAAGTGGCGATGATGTGTATCCAAATGGCCAGATTTTGCCTACTCCAAATTTAAGAGAGTATAGTTTTCAAGAAATGAAATCTGCTACTAGAAATTTCAAGGGTGATAACTTATTGGGTGAAGGAGGTTTTGGTCGAGTTTATAAAGGCTGGCTTGAAAATAAGCATCCTCCTAAGAGTGGTAGCGGTTTGGTTGTTGCCATTAAAAAGTTGAATTCCGAAAGTGTTCAAGGTTTCGAAGAATGGCAGGTAATTCATCATCATCATCTATTTCACTCAATTTATAATTAATAAACCCGTCTGTATTGGGTGTCAACTAGTTTAGTCATTTCGTTACAATTTAGGTTCCAAGATGGTTTTAGGTTCCAAGATGGTTCTTAGTACCTAGGAAGTTTCGTGTACATTTATGTCTTTTGTGCTTTTTATAGGACGGCAAACTTTTTAATCTAATCTATGGTTTGTTGCTTTAATAGACAGAAGTGGAGTAGTATGATTAATCACATTAGAAGGTTGAATTATGCCTTTTCTAAAGTCTTGGACAAAGTTATGTTCTGATTAATGGTGTTATTAGTATATTATAGTGGATTAGTGGGTAAAAGTGAACACGATTATTTTAACATAGGAGAATAAGTACAGATGTAACCACAATAATAAATAATAATGACACTAATCAAAATGGTTTAATTCCTAAACTCACAAAGTTTATGTGTTCATAATAAATGGTCAAAATCATATACTCCGTATTATGGATTTAATATTCACATATACTATATTGATTGTATACTTGTAAATGACTTAAGAAACGAAAGATGCTATATTTGAATTGGTATATGAATTACGAGTAGAATTTAGAGGAAGTTTCTTGTCTTTAGTCTAAATTGTTCTGTTACAGAAAAATTTCTGTTATCTTTGGCATTGAAGGGCTGTTTTGCGTAAGCGTAACTACTGGGAAAATGAAGCCACATATGTTGACTTGTAATTATTAAAGCCAAATTGTTTGACTAGTATTTTGTGGAATTGTGGCAATTTTCATACGTAGTACTAGGGATTTAATTGATGTAACATTAAAAATCAACGGGAATTGCAAGTTATTATATTAAAAGAAATTATTATAAGAAATAAAGTCAAAAACATGGCTCTCATTTTCTTATGTATTGTGGAATTTGATTTTAAAGATAATCTTGATTATGATATGCGAACTAATACGGTACAAACTATTATTGAGCATGAAATTTATATATTTGTCGGGGTTAGGACTTTGGAGAGGTCTAGATACGTAATTCTTCCATGGTATATCTTAAAGACCTAAACGCTTGAAATATTGAACATTCTATAGTGATTGTCCTAGAAATATGTGATTTTTTAGAATATTGGGAGTAATTGGGGGCGAATGTTAATATCATTATTTATTCTACGATGCAGTCAGAAGTAAATTTTTTAGGAAGACTTTCGCACCCTAATCTTGTCAAATTACTTGGATACTGCTGGGAAGACAAAGAATTGCTGCTTGTATACGAGTTCATGCAAAAGGGGAGTTTGGAAAATCATCTTTTTGGAAGTAAGTTTTTCTTCAAATCTTATTTTGGTAGAAAATGGTTTAGACAGGGGGCTTAAACCATTTTAAAAAAATTATCATTGTAATCAGAATAATTTAAAAAAAAAAGTTACGATAATATGTTTGTGCAATATACAGGGGGCTCTGCTGTTCAACCACTTCCTTGGGACTTACGGCTTAAAATTATCATCGGAGCTGCACGGGGAATTGCCTTCTTACATTCTTCGGATGACCGTGTTATTTATCGTGACATCAAAGCTTCCAATATACTCCTAGACGGCGTAAGTAAATTTATACTGTGTAGTAAAATATGGTATTACATACTACTATCTATCATACTAGTAATAGTGTGTTTTCATAATTGAAAAATTTAGGAGAATTTTATTGTGTTTGTAATATAATACAAAGTATGTTGTTATATGAGAAACATATAATTTTTATTTTTTTAGGGATAGAGTTTACTAATTGAATATTTGAACATAAACACATAGTAGGTTTTCACCTAGACACCGTGAATCTCAAACATGCGAACAACAATTTGATATCAAACAATTTTTTTTTCTTTTCAGTCTTACAATGCAAAGATATCAGACTTTGGCTTGGCGAAATTGGGTCCTTCGGCGAGTCAATCCCATGTCACAACAAGGGTTATGGGCACCTACGGATATGCCGCACCTGAGTACATTGCCACAGGTACCTTTTAAACTAACCTTAATTTAACAGTACATAGTAATAAAGATCAATTTTTTTTTTATGTACAATCTTAATGAGTTTGTTTAATAATCAAGTCTACTTCTAACCAAAAAACATCATTGTGCCCATTATAGGTCACTTGTATGTCAAGAGTGATGTGTATGGCTTTGGTGTCGTGATAGTCGAACTTTTGACTGGTTTACGAGCACTTGATACAACCCGTCCTACCAACAAGCAAACCTTGGTGGATTGGATCAAACCCCATCTGTCTGATAAAAGGAAGTTAAAGGGTGTAATGGATACTAGGTTGGAGGGAAAGTATCCATCAAAAGCCGCGATAGCAACTGCTGAACTAGCTCTGTCTTGCCTTGCACACGAACCTAGAGCGCGACCATCAATGCAAGAAGTTTTGGAGTCCTTAGTAAAGATACAAGGCATAGCTCATGACAAACCAAGGGTGTCTAGGAGAAACTCAGCAGGTAGTGCAGCTGTTCGTCCTCATGGACATCGTCGGCATAATGGGACTAGATCACAACCCAATTCTCTACAGTCTAGGTAGATTATGTCTTCATAAATTGCTTTAACTTGTCATATTTTTTTGGCCAAGCCTAATACTCTAAATTAAACTGTTCTTTTAATGGTATTACTTCCTGCATTTTATGATGGGATAATACTGAATATATATAGCTAGTTAAGAAAGAGTTTCTGTAATTTGATGTACTGTGTTATACTTGGTATGTATTTGTAATTATTCTTTGTGAATTGAATTTAGCTTTCCTTGATATTATTATCATCCATCATTCATTCTTTCTACAAAATATTTTAATTCTTTTTGTGAGACGAAAAAGTCAAAGAACAAGACAGTGTAATATTTGTGGTTTTAAGTTGCTTTCAATGTTAAAGATTTATGCTTTGACCAAGTTTATACTTAGCATTAGTATAGTGCATTATCTGTACTGTCAAATTAAGATTCAACATAGCAACTTCAATCACCATCTTGGGCATCTTCTACATCAATTATTTATTTATTTTAAAAACTATGTATATTCAATTTTATATTTAGAGCTTAAAAGTTATCAGCTTAAAATAGGAAATTTTGATTTTTAACACCTTCAAATAACGACTTTGTTGAATTTATCACCTCCAAAAAAAAACATTTACTTTACCACCTCATAAAAAAATTTAACATCAGTTTTACCACCAATCACCTCCAACTAACGGATTCCGTCCAAAAATCCGTTAGTGGGGCCTACCTTGCACACGTGTCGCCATATTATTGGGTAAGTTTTAAAAAAATTTAAAAAATACCCATCAAGCAACCGGTGGTTGCTGCCACTGTCGGGACCCCCACCGCCGGACCGGCTACGACCAGCCCCACCACCTAACCGTTACGACCAGCCCCCACCACCTAACCGCTACCAGCCACCGTCGGGACCCACAGCCACCACACCGATTTCGACCTCAAAACCCTAGCCACCACCTAACAACTACGACCAACCCCACCACCTAACCGCTACCACCGCACCGCACACCACAGCCGCACCGATTTCGACCCCCTTTCCACCAATTTTCGACCTTAAAACCCTAGCCACCACCTAACCGCTACCACCGCACCGCACACCACAGCCGCACCGATTTCTACCCCTTTTCACCAATTTTCGACCTCAAAACCCTAGCCACCACCTAACAACTACGACCAACCCCACCACCATCCAAACCCAGACCAGAAACCACCGCCAGCCAGACGCGAAACCACCGCGACCCGAGACCACCACCACCCAGACGCGAAACCACCGCAATCCACCCCAGCCAACCTAACCCCAAAACCAACCTAACCTCAGACCAGGAACCACGCCACCCAGACGCGACACCATCGCGACCCGAAACCACCACCACCCAGGCGCGAAACCCACACGAAATTCCGATCAACCGAGGTAGTTGATTTCGTTGCTGGTTGGTTGACATGGAAGATCGGGGAAGATGAAGACGAAACGTCAAAAATGTGGGCCCTACTAACGGATTCATGGACGGAATCCGGTAGTTGGTGGTAAAATTAAATTTTTGGAAATTTTGGTGGTGGTAAAGTAAATCTTTTTTTTTTTTTGGAGGTGGTAAATTCAATTAAGTGGTTATTTGAAGGTGGTAAAAGTCAAAATTTCCGCATAATATAGACTCAAATTAGGATGGACATGTAAATACTTAAGGAAGAAGGAACTAGTGAAAGTTTTTGTTGGAAGTTGAACAATCTCTTAATTTATTATTGCAAAGCTATACAAAAATATTTTGGATGGAGTCAAGATTGGGTATAATTGCTGTCAAATTAAGCATACAATTGGTTAGAAATTGAGTCTAATACTCTAATTGGTTCGGTTCATATCATATAATGGTTTATACATATATAATCAGCATTCATGCGGATTGAATGAGTGAAGTATTGTTTTATTAGATCGTGCACATTGATTTTTTTTTGGATTGTTGCCATATCAGAGTTAATTTTTAAAATCCGAGAAATTTTAAAGAAGCAAGTTAACAAATTTAGCCCCATCACAAAGGCTAATAGGATTAAATTAGGGCTTGTGAAATAGAGTTAACAAACCCTTTCTAGGCTACTAATTATAATTATCGTTCAATATAAGTAAGCTAAGATCCATAATGGATTATTTGAAACAAATTGAACCGTGCAAGAATCGATCACTTGGAGGTGATGTCACTCGATGAAGTTAGCTTGAAAAAAAAAAAAAAATTTGTTTACATTCATTGAGTAATATCTTATAAAAACTTCATAAAGAACTAATTTATATTTTGATTAGCTTTCATTTCGAATAATCTCAATAACATTATTCTCATTAAATCTACTTGTTACGTTGGGATATAAATGTGTTCTAATCTCAAAATGATATACGGAGTACCACTTAAGATTTGCATTATCACATACAAATGATACAATGTTTATCACTATGGTTTCGCTCATTTTGGTCATATTCAAGTCCTTTTCATATTTTCATTATTATATATCATACGAAACACTTTGTATTAAATTCAAGCCGGGCCGAAAATCAAATTATCCACTCCTAGCTCCGAACACATTCCAGATTTGGATGGAATAACTCAAATCGGAGATACCATCCAAAAGGGTCAAACTCATACTCATTTGCACTCAAAAGAAAAGTTATTGCAGGTGAAATAAAGTGGGAACAAAAAAACAAGCACGAACTATGTGCTGCAACTAAAATTCTAAAAAGATATTGAAAAACTAATCAAAATCAAAATTCTCTCACTTAGAACTCACTCTCCAACAGTTGTTTTCCATCGTCTGGAAAATTAAATAATTCCCAGAAATTTGTAGTTTAATTACTTCATCTTCTTCGTTGCAATTACTATGAACTGATTTTCTCTCTCCTTGATCTCAACGGTTTCTCTCTCCTAGCCATGTTTCCTCGTCGACGAAGAATCTCCACTTCTATTATCGCCATTGCTATAATCATCACTCTGGTAATTGTTGATTTTTTTTTTTTTTTTATTCGATTTACTTATAATTTTGTTGAGTTCTTGATTTTTATGTTCATATTTGTGATTGTGATTGATTTGACGTTTTTGTGACTGGTAATTTGTTGTTAATTTAGGGCGTTTCTTATTTGTAGCAGTTTTTGATGCAATCTTTCGATTGAAATTGAAATTTCTATAAATTTTTGGTTGCAAATTATGATTATTGATTGAAATGCATTTCTTTTGATAAGATTGCACAATAACCTTATTAGGATTTTTTTTATGTTTATTTTTCAATTTCTGCAGTTTATTATACGAAATGCATGATTTAGATTAGTTCAGTTTACCTATGATTAAGCTGTGTTATAAGGAAATTTGCTGCTGAGAACTTGTTTTCGTGTGAGTTGCAATTTTCATCAATGGATCTTCTTGTTACTTAGCATATAGATGCACAACCCAACCAATGTTACTCAGATGTTGATAATGAGTATTGGATGTGAGGATACTTGTCAAAATAAACACGGGCGGGGTACCATTTTGCCTAAACATGTTCTTGATATTAAGACTCTTGCTAGTTTATTTCAAGTTGCAAACATATATTTACTGATTTCATTTGATCTCAAGTCTATTTCTGAGTACATATCATAACAAATTTGACTTTGGGTTTGAATGAAGTGTTTTTTTGTTTGCTTATTGTTGTGAATTAAAAGCTTCTTTGTAAACCCCAAAGAACAAAGACATAATCAAATCATATTGGTGTTAATAGCTCTATATCACCGAGAGTCGAGACTTGAGAGCCATTTGACTTAAATCTAAGATGTGATGTGCATGGTGCGTAGAAGCTCGAAAAGCTCTCAAATTCATGGTGTCAGCTTGGAGGTGTGTGCATCTTAGACTTTTGGAGCAAAGGTTTACAAGAATTCTTATGAATCATTTTCACAACATGTATCCTACTTAGAATTGTATAATCAAGATTTTTTTTTATTTTTTTATTTTTTAATTTCAATGAATGAGACAATGAGTTAAAAATAGTTTTTGAAACCACAAGGAAAAAGGGGAACTTGAGGAAGGGATATTGCTATAAATCTTTCTTGGAACAATATTGTGTGTATAAGGTATGTTGTTGGTATCTTAAGTGTAAACCACTCTCTATAACTCCATTACACGTAGGTCGTAGGGGCATATGCTGGCCTCATTGCCTCAAGCAACTTTGGCTCTGAAAGGACACATAGGCACAACTGTGAGCGTACATGAAGCATCCTGTCCTTAACTTGTTTACATTTGTTCTATTCTTGTCTATTTTTCTGATTTCACTTGTGCTCCTTGAAGAATCACTCTGCTAATTTATAGGCATGTCTTATATGCAATGTACTTTGTGCCTGCCTTGCTGATTGCACCTTGGCTTTAAACTCTGTGTGCCTCGAAATGCATTGAGCTTTCTAAAAGAAAGTTCTGTAATATGTGAAACCTTACTAAGATGCATTTTATCTTCTTTTGTTGATTGTCTACTAATATAATGTCTTTCAATAATGCAGGTTGTATACAGTAGTACACTCATCAAAGCTCAGTTACTGTAAGTTGGTTACATTTATGTCATATTTGGTTAGTCTTATTATTTTTAATATTTATTTTTTTCATTGGCATCTCATATTTTCTTAATATATGTAAACTATTATTTCAGTCAAAGAGATCGCAGAGGGTACCCTATTCTTTATGATTGTGAACAATGTAACAGAAAAAAGGTTCTGTTTCCATCTTTTTCATCATTTTAAGTTTGTATCTTTTTTGTACATGATCTTACTGTTAATGGTAACAGTGCAGGACCAGGCAACTCCATCATATGCTTCCCCTGATAAATCTGGGAATCTAGATGTTAAGGTATCTACTAGAGCTGGTCCTAGCTAGTCAAACATAAATAGGGAAATACTTATTTTTATTTTTCTATTGCAGGATATTGACATAATGGTGACATACAGTGATGCCTCTGGAGCTGTTAGGGTTGGTTCAGTAAAAGCAAAAGATCTATCTTCTTCCTGGGTTTGGAAAACTCCTAGTCACCATGATGACAATGTGAAAAATCTTGAGGTACTTATTCTGAATAGAGAATGAAAAGGTTTTGAGAGCCAGTTGATATATGCTGTTTGATCTGTTCCTGAAACTTAATAACTGTAACTGTCAGGAGATGTAAAGTTCCTGTAGTTATTCTGCTAAAATAATAACTTTATTTTTTCCTGGGTTGTGTTGTTCATTATAGCTGTTACAGACATTAGAGCTATTTCTTTGCAAATGTAAACTGATTGGCAATGTTTACCATTGTTGCCTTTCCAGAAATCAAAGGATTTATCTCAGCCTATCACAAAGTATGAAGACAGTATTGAGCATCCTGTTGAGACAAAGCAAAGTACAGAAAGCACTGTCATCAACACAAAAAAATATCCAGATGATCCAATTAAGCGTCACCGCCAGGTTCATTTACTGCTTCCATTTTAGAATTTACTTTTTCTCACATGCTTGGCCATTTATACTTATTGCTTGCAGATATTACGGCTTAAAAGGAGGGAGCTCCGTACAGCTGAACTTACGAAGCAAGACAAAGAAATGGATGCAGAGATGGAGAAAGCAGCCATTGAACGTGCTGAGGGGCTGGATACTACTTTCATTGGAAAGTATAGCATTTGGAGACGCGATTATGATAATTCCAATTCTGATTCTACTTTGAAGCTTATGCGTGATCAAATCATTATGGCAAAAGCATATGCTACCATTGCGAAGGCTAAGAATGAGAGTAGTCTTTACAATTCCTTGATGAACTGCACCAAAGATAGCCTGAGTGCCATCGGTGAAGCAAAGTCTGATGCTGATCTTCAGCCAAGGTAATGCTTTTATTTTTTTGGCATACTTATCACATGTTTAATAGTCACTATTCTTTTTCTCATGTAGCAGCTGTTTCTTGCAGTGCCCTGGATCAAGCAAAGGCAATGGGGGGGATTCTCGCATCAGCAAAAGAGAAATTGCATGATTGTGCCGTTTTGGCTAGGAAGCTAAGAGCCATGATTCAAGTAACTGAAGATAATGTCAATGCTCTGAAGAAGGAGAGTGCATTCTTGATTCAGCTAGCTGCAAAGACGATACCAAAACCTATACATTGCCTTTCTCAACTGCTTACTGCTAATTATTTCATTTCTGGCCGTGCAAACAAAGGTGCTAACATGAAAGATAAGCTCGAGGACCCATCACTTTACCATTATGCCATTTTTTCAGATAATGTACTTGCTGCAGCAGTAGTAGTGAATTCTACTATTGTGCATGCTAATGAGCCGGAAAAGCATGTTTTCCACATTGTGACGGACAAGTTGAAGGTTTCAGCCATGAAAATGTGGTTTCTTGATAATCCTCCCTCTAGTGCTTCTGTAGAAGTCTTGAACATTGATGATTTTACATGGTTAAATTCTTCTTATTGCCCTGTGCTTCGGCAACTTGAATCTGCTCGAATGAAGGAGTTTTACTTTAAGGTCAATAATAACCCGTCATCTCTTTCAACTGGCACAGACCAACTGAAGTATAGGAACCCGAAATATCTGTCAATGTTGAACCATCTTCGTTTCTATCTTCCAGAAGTATATCCTAAGCTGAATAAAATCTTGTTTTTAGATGATGACATTGTTGTTCAAAAGGACTTGACTCCACTTTGGTCTGTTGATATGAAAGGAATGGTGAATGGTGCTGTTGAGACATGTAAGGAGAGCTTTCATAGGTTTGACAAGTATCTTAACTTCTCTAATCCCTTGATCTCTGAAAATTTTGACCCCAATGCTTGTGGCTGGGCATATGGAATGAACATGTTTGACCTGAAGGAGTGGAGGAAGCGAAACATTACTGGAATATATCATTACTGGCAAGAACTGGTAAGGAATACTTTATTTCATTGTCCCATTCTATCTTTTTTCCCTCTTAGAAAATCTATTACTTCTCACTTTCTATCTTAGTTTCAACCAAAATCGGGCTTAAATTAGAGAGTAGCCTGGTCCATGTTGCTATAAATTGATTGCAGATATTTTGTGCTGATTTCTACTCGGAGCTTTCGGTAGTCTATTTTGTGTGAATTTCTAAGGGCATTGATTATTAATTTGGAGGTCAAGTCTCCGTGATTTCTTGGGTCAGTGGAGGGAGCTGCTTACTTGTTTTCACATAAAACTCTACCCTGTGTTTGACTTCGGACTGTCTTTTTTCGATATTGTTTTTAAGAGGAAATAAAGAAGATCTCAATCTGGTCATGCTTTAGTATCTTTGATTTATCAAAACCAATGTTAAAACTAACTGCAATTTGTAGCTTTTCTTTTGTGTGTTTTTGATGGTTCTCCTTTTATTTTCAACTGGAGGTTGTATAATTAGGAGATTTTCATCTCCTTTGTTGTTGTAAATTGGAGTAATAGAGAGGCCAAGTGTGCTAAAGCTATGTTGTGAACATTATCTGTTGAATTTCTGATCTATTGGCTACTTGCTTTGCAGAATGAGGACAGAACTCTGTGGAAGCTGGGCTCATTGCCGCCTGGACTAATAACTTTCTACAATCTGACCTATCCACTAGATCGAAGCTGGCATGTATTGGGACTTGGATATGACCCTGCACTCAATCAGACTGCAATAGGGAATGCCGCGGTTGTTCATTACAATGGAAATTACAAACCGTGGTTAGATCTTGCCATCGCCAAATACAAGTCATATTGGTCCAGATATGTGATGTATGATAGTCCCTACCTTCGACACTGCAAATTCACGGAATAGTCTCAACTCTCAATACATAGCAGCAGAGTCTATTAGGAGAATACAAAATGATCTTTTTTTTTTGCCCAATTTTTTCCCCTCTTTGGAAATTCTTTGATTACATAGATGATAGATCCCATCGTCGACCTCACTTTGTAACATCTTCTGTAAAAGCAATTTACCTATAGGTTTATATTTTTTCTATTTGTATAGCTTCATTTGCTCGACAAATAAAAGCTAATGAAAAAAAAAAATAAAATAAAAAAAATAAAATTCATTTTTTACATTGCTGATTTGCTTAGCATTTTACGCATATTACTCCGACTCAGCTGGAAGTTTTCGCACCAAGCCACCAATCCATGTCCAAGTGATAGGATACAGGCATACGGCCAATCTTTGTACTTTTCCTACTTTGCTTCTCTCTTCCCTCTCTCAATCTCTCTCCATTTGTTATGAATTGCAATGCGACTGCGAATCGCATCGTGTAATTTGAGATTACCAGAATGGAATTCAAGGATCAAAGAATGTTTATCAAATGGGCATTGGCAAGAAGCAATGTCTTGCTATGTAGGAATGCAGAGGTCTGGAGTACAACTTACAGATACTTCTCTCTTCCCTGCTATTATCAAAGCAAGTTCAAAAATTTCCTTCAAACTCGGAGAATCTGTGCATGCTTGTTCAGTGAAGCAGGGGTATGATTCTTTCCCTTCTGTTGGGAATTCAACACTGGATTTTTACATGAAATGGGGTGCCCCAGTTTTAGCATTCTCGGTGTTTCAGGGCATGAGAAACAGAGACTCTGTTTCATGGAACATTGTCATTCATGGGCATCTTGATCAGGGTCTTGTAGAGGACGGTCTCTGGTTTTTTGTGCAGGGACGAGTTTCGGGTTTCGAACCGAATGTTTCCACCTTGGTTCTTGTAGCTCAAGCGTATCGCATTCTTCTGGATTTTGATGGTGGGAGGAACTTTCATGGTTATGTACTGAAAAGTGGGTTTCTGAGTGTACTGTCTCTGCAAAACTCTCTGATGGGTGTGTATGCTGATGATGATATTGGAAATGCACGCCAACTGTTCGATGAAATGTGTGAGAGAGATGTTATTTCTTGGAGTTTGATGATTGGGGCTTGTGTTCAGAATGAGGAACCGTTGTTGGCTTTGCAGTTTTTTAAAACTATGGAGGTTGAGCCAGATGGGTTGACCATGGTTAGTATTCTGAAGGCCTGCAGTAAACTTGAAGATGCTACCACGGGAAGTTCACTTCATAGGTTCGCCATTTCTAGAGGGCATGATATTGATGTGTTTGTTGCAAACTCTTTGATAGACATGTATTCTAGGTGCTGTGACCCGGCCTCAGCCTTGAGGGTTTTTGACGCGATGGCTGTCAAAAATATTGTTTCCTGGAATTCAGTTTTATCTGGGATGGCTTATAATGGAATGCATCGGGAAGCATTAGACTTAGCCAATTCCATGGTGCAGGCAAATATTGGAACAGATGAAGTGACACTTGTGAATCTTCTTCAACTATGCAAGCAGTTTACTGATCCATTTCAGTGCAGACAAATACACTGCAGAATATTGAGACATAGGTATGAGTCAAATGCTTTGGTGTTAAATTCTTTAATCGACGCTTATGCCAAGTGCAATCTCATCAAGCTATCATGGAAACTGTTTAGCAGAACTGATAAAAAGGATACGGTTATATGGGCTACTATAATTGGGGCATTCGCATATTGTGGTATGCCTGATGAAGCGATTACTGTTTATAGACAAATGGCCGAAATTAAGGAGGGAATCAATCAAGTGGTTGTCTTAAACTTGCTTGAAGCTTGTATAGTTTTAGCTGAACTCAAAACTTGTAAATGGGCACATGGCATTGCCATCAGAAGTAGCTTTGCTGCATATGTATCTGTTGGAACTGCAATTATAGACATGTACTCCAAATGTGGGGCTTTAGAAGAAGCAAAAACTGTGTTTGATCAAATATCCCAGAAAAACATCATGTCATGGAGTACTATGGTATCAGCGTATGGCATGAATGGCCGAGCTGAAGATGCATTAGGCCTAGTAGTTGAAATGAAGCAACGTGGTTTCCAACCGAATGCAGTAACAGCACTTTCAGTGTTATCTGCTTGTAGTCATGGCGGACTAATTCAGTCAGGCCTCTCATTCTTCAAAGAGATGGTTCAAAATTTGGGGATTCAACCAAGTTTGGAGCATTTTGCTTGTATGATTGATATGTTGAGTAGATCAGGAAAGTTGGATGATGCTATGGAGCTGATCAAAGTTATGCCAGAAAATTGTCAGGGCAAGGCAAGTGTGTGGGGAGCGGTGTTAAGTGCTTGCACTAGGTACAAGCAAGTCGAAGTTGGTGAAGGAGCAGCTTCTCATGTTCTCGAGTTGGAGCCCCTTGGTTCATCTGGTTACTTGCTAGCAGCGAGTTTGCATGCTAGTACAGGGTCATGGAGTGATGCAGCAAAGATGAGACGATTAGTCAAGGATAGAGGAGTGAAAATATTGGCTGGTTATAGCCTGGTTCGTGTAGGTGACAAGGCTTTAAGATTTGTAGCAGGGGATAAATCCACTCCACAAGCAGTTCATAGTTGCTTTATTGTTGAGCAGTTACACAGATGTATGCACATTGGTGAAGCAGCTGACGAATTAACCGAATAATGAAGACTTTCTCAATAATATTTATTCACCAAAATCCATTATCAATGCACATAGTTTTTCACCTTTTTGGAGGTGAGATTATATAGGTATTTGGTTATCAATTGTTATTTCAACAATGTATTTAGACGTGATAGAAGATAATAAATTAATAATATGTTAGTAATATTTTATTCAAAATTCAAGAAGTGGAGCTATGAATGGTGGGCCAGGAAAAACGAAAGAAGTCATACAACATGGCCAATATCATACTCCATAATTGAACAAAATAAATTGAGCTAGATAATAAAGGATATAAGAAAAAAACAATAGTGACCAATTGATCATAATAGCTTAAGAAGTTATGAAATTTCGCCAATCCAACTTCTTTTTGTTAAAATTTGCCTTTTTTCTTTTTTTACGCAAATCAAAGCTCATATGCACCCAAAATTGCATACACCGTATTAATTTCACAAAAAAGAATAATTGCGTACACTAAATGACCGATATAAGTAAAGTTAGGTGCACCTAAATTTATTAGTTGAACTAAGTTAGCACCCGTGCTGATGCACGGGTTTCACAGTAATTTGTCTCTGGATTTTTGTAAATTTTGTTTTCATATTTTTTTGAGTTCAAAATGTTCATAAGTTCACTTTAATTGACCTTAACTATGCTAACAACTGATATAAAGACTCCAACAACTTAATATCAATTGTACCTATTTTAAATTAATTACCTAAATAATAGATATTACCTATTTAAAATTAATTAGCATTTTGTTTCAAAAAAAAAAAAAAAAAAATTAAGGCGGGAAATATTTTCATGAGATAACGACACGTGTACAACTTTGAAAAAAAAAATGACATCAGCGGTTGCTACTTTAGTACAGTATTAGTTATAGATGATATTAAATGTATCCAAATATATATTATAATTTACTCCGATTTTTCTCTTAATTAACTACGAAAATGAGTACACGTTTAGCAATAATTAATATCACACCATCCGCGACTCTGCGAGAGCCACGAGGATCAAGTAGGAAAAACCAAAAATTATCAGTTAACAAAGTCTACATCATATATTCATATGACAAAATCACAAATGGCAAAGACAAAATCACAAATGATACGTTTCTTTTACTACACAAATTCTAAGACCTTTTGCTTTCACCTTCAATTTCTCTAGTCTTTACTAACCCCAACAAATTTTGTTCATTTTCAACTGAAAACCAACTTCCTCTTTCATCTTCACTTCCCTTTTCTCTCTCCAATTTCCATTATCAAACTAAATTTGCTTATGTGAGAAATCATCAATGGCATCATCTTTTAGATTTTTGGTGTCTCTTTTTATGATTCAGGTTAGCTTATTCTTTTTCTAATTTAAACCATCAAGAAAAATAACCACTTTTTGATCTTGCAAGTTGAAAAATCATCATTTTCATTTCTGGGTTTTTTTTTAGCAATTATTATGTGGCAATACTTGATTAAAGTTCTGATGATCATCTGTAACTTGCAGTTGGTCTTTCTGGGTTCTTTGATTACTTTACTCAATGCTGATTCTGGGTCTTCCTTGTTTTCTGATGCTATACTGGGGTAAGTTCAATTTTCTCTTTATTTTTTTTTTTAATTTGGGTTGTTTGATAAATTATGCAATGATTTACAGACGCAATCTTTTTCAATAGTGATTATATTGGGGAGAAAAAAAAAAGGAAATTAGCAGTCTGAAATTTAACTAATCGAATTCTGGAAACTAAAGGCTTGATTTTGCTTCGTATGATATAATTTTTGGCAATAAATAGATTTTGTTTGAATTGTTAATACTAGTACAATTTCTTTTGAAAATGACGAGTTCTGGAAAATGTAAATGTAATGGCATAGTTTTCCATGAAAGTTGTGAAAAGCATGATAGCCAGGTTTATAGTTTCACTTACTCCTTATTTGTTTCCAAGTCACAGTAGAAGTTCATATGAATTATCACTAGAGTAAACTGTACTGTTATTTGTTAGAGCATGCTTGGAATTACAGGAATAAATATGGAGGTAATAGGCATCGTTCAGGTGTTAGACTAAGGAGTAAGGTGGCGGTGGATTTGAGGTAGTGGCGATGGTTGTTCGGACTTTGTGGAGATTCTAATGCACCAAATCAGCAGTTAATTATTACATTTTAAGCCATATGAGTGGGAGGAGAGCCTATTACATTCCCTAACTATTTTACATAACAGTTTGCCTCTCTTAGTAGCTTTTAACTTTCTCATTTTCAGGGTGAGGTGAAATAACTAATTATTTGATACTTTGATACTCCATACTTTTATTTCCAATTATCTCTCTCCCTTGTGGCTTCATCTGAATTTAGATGTTTGTAGTCATCTGAATTTAGATGTTTGTAGTATATTTTTGTTAATTTGATGGTTCAAAGGTGAATGACATGATAGCCATCTTGATTACAATTGGTCTCGTGTATTGACTCAGGTGTTACATGAAACCTTTTGATATCTAATCATTTTGGTAAATATTGTCTATCATTTAGAATAAAAGACTCAGGTATTACATGAAACCTTTTGATATTTAATCTCGAGGTAGTTTTCTTAGAACTCAACAGGTTCCGACTTTGATTCCCCCGAATAACATTTTCTTACTTGAAAGCAAGTAAGAGATACACATGGGGTGTTATAGCTGTGAAGGAGACCATTCTATCAAGATATCTGCCTCGTAGCTCTTAATTATCATCTCCATCTTTATCTAGTGCTTGCTAATAGGTTATCATCAGCATTTCATGCAACTTATGTTTGTTTGAAAGACTGATTATTACCTTCCATATATTACTAATTTCTTTTTGCGCCAAATAAATGCATAAAATGAAAAGTAAGAAGGGGGCATGAAAAGTTGATTTATCTATTTTTTGAGTAGCAATCTTGATTTCTTGACTTGCTAGATTTTAAAAAATGTGCTCCCTCTGTTTTCTTGAGATCTATTCAATAGCTACGCAAACCAAGAATAAGTGGAAAAGGGAACCATGCATGTGGGTATTTTTACTTTAACGATGAGAGAGATAGAGAGCATGTGTTTTATTAAATACCACTGAGCCCACGAAGTGGGGTTGTATATGATAGAAAATAAGTAAAAGGTTGCTATTAAAGGAATAAAGTAATAGTGAGTAAAACTTAGAAAAATGGATGAAAATGGAAAGTGAGTAGAACTTAGGAAAATGGAGAAAGTTTAATAGTCTATTACATGTGCTATGGAAAGCATGAACTCTAGAGGAATATATTAAGTGTCAAATTTTAATATCTAGGCTATGTAATAAGATGAATGACATAATTTGGGCTCTTGTATCTCCTATTCTACAAGATTTTTGTCACTTATCTAAGCTCTATATATCTAATTTTTCTTAATTGTTACTGTCTGTGCAAAATTTGTAATTTGACTTTTTTTACTTTGATTTTTAGGAGAAGACATTCTGAAGAATATTGTGCTATGTATGATATTTGTGGAGAGCGTAGTGATGGGAAAGTTTTAAATTGCCCTTACAGCTCTCCTTCAAAAAAGGCATGTTATAAAGATTATTTTTGTGTAAATTATTTGTGCCAAACCTTGTTGGACTTTTTAGCTTAAAGCCTTTTGTCATCCTTTGCAGCCTGATGATCTCTTTTCAGCAAAAATCCAGAGTTTGTGTCCTACCATTACTGGTAATGTTTGTTGTACAGAGCGTCAATTTGACACGTTGCGGTCACAAGTTCAACAGGTAAATTTTTGTCTGGCACTGCGTTCCAGCAGTAAATATAAAATATGCTAAGAGAAGCTTGTTCCTGTATATGATCTGGACCTGGGAGTGCTAATTGTAGGACTTTAAATTTTCTACAGATATGTTGCTTGTTAGTGTCTTATTCAGTTTACTAGTCATTTGTCAAAAAGGCTCAGCTTTGGATATTTTATTGCAGGCAATTCCTTTATTGGTGGGTTGCCCAGCTTGCTTGAGGAACTTCCTGAATCTTTTTTGCGAGCTTTCATGCTCACCAAACCAGAGTTTATTTATTAATGTCACATCCATTGGCAAGGTTAGTATCACAATTTAATTGGTGCTGAACCACTATCTCTTAGAGCTGTTCTATAGTTTCAGTGTCTACATGCCTAACATTTGTGCAGTTTGTTTCATGAAAGATCTGTGTTTTAATCTCCAGCCTTCTTCCTCTGGAGAGAGATATTATAAGCTATTAATATTCACTGGAGCATGTTCTTTGTATCTTGGAGGTGTAATAGTTGTTTGCCTCGAAGGTGAAGTAGAATAACACTATCGTTATAGTCTTATATATCAAGTTTTAACTGTATTGCAGGTAAATGGAAACTTGACTGTGGATGGAATTGAATATTATGTATCTGAAGATTTTGGTGAAGGTTTATATAACTCTTGCAAGGATGTAAAATTCGGTAGTATGAACACAAGAGCCATAGATTTTGTTGGGGCTGGTGCAAAAAGTTATAAAGGTGAGGTTGATATTCTAATGTGTTTTCATATAGTTTTTTACTTCTTTACATTCTAAGTAAACCTCTCAAAGTAACATCCTCTTTTTTCTCCATTCATACCAAATTATTTATGAGCTTTGGGATCTGTTACCCAGAATGTTGTAAGTCTTATCTAAGCTTGCACACGGGACAAAGGGTGTAGCCTTTTTGCCTGATTACTAAAGAGTGAAAAAAATGTGTGTATATTTGGAGATTACCAGAAACATATCCTTATTGTATAGGAAACTCTTCAGTGTCCACAACTGACCAACTGCCCACCAACATTTTAGTAGTGTTATTTTCTTGCTTCAGGCAGTGGCTGTGAAGCTAAATAGAGCAGACTTAGTTCTTGTTTTAGGACCTGAAAAAGAAAGTAATTTTATGAGAATCCTTTTTCCTGCTCTCCATGATGCTATTGTGTCTTACTTTGTGTGAGAAGGGGGAATTAATCCCTTTGGATCACCTATGAAGGAACCGTATAACAGAGAATTGGGGGGATACACTACTAATGCCCTTTTTGATTTATTATTTTATAAACAGTATATACCTTAGTATTAATACAAGAGATTGGGATTTAGCCATTTGTTGGGGATTCTATTGACCAAGCAGGCTCATCTGTGTTACTAGTATCTTTTTCCCCTTTCAATATTATATTTGGAAGTTAAAAATATACTTTTGGCCCTGTTTGGTTTGATGTAAAACATATTCAATAAAAAATTAGTTTTCATAAAAAACAAATTTTCAAGGAAAACCACAATCGCAAATTGGTTATCCTTAGTTTGGTTCCTTACAAGAAAAGTTAAAGAAAAAATTAAACATAGAAGTGGAAATGTAAGGAAGGATGAGAGGAAAGTAAAAAGGAGGTAAGGAAGAAGGAAAATGTGACTTCCCTTGTTTTGTAAAGAAAATGTTTTCCACCACTAAGGATGCAATTTTCCACCATTGGCAAAATTATTTTCCACTTGTTTACATGCCAAACAAAGGAAAATAGAAAAAAAAAAAAAGAAAAAAGAAAAAAAAAGGGTAAATCATTTTCCTTGAAAATATTTTACATCAAACCAAACGGGGCCTTTTTGGGAAAGCTTTTTCTGTTAAGAGAATACTTACTAAACTATATAATTTTCAGAATGGTTTGCATTCATTGGTCAGAGGGCTGGATCCGGCATGCCCGGATCTCCATATTCCATCAATTTTCAGACTAGCGCTCCTGAATCATCTGGAATGCAGATTATGGATGTGTCTACCTACTCCTGCAATGACACTTCGCTGGGCTGCTCATGTGGTGATTGTCCTTCATCACCTGTGTGCTCAAGTTCAGAACCTCCTCATTCACAGACAAAGGATTCCTGCTCAGTTAGGCTGGGTTCACTTGAGGTCCAAACTGATATTAAAACAATGACTCTAGCTTTTCTTTTTTTCTTTGAATCAACTACTTTGGGTGTTTTGCCACCTGTGAAGTTATTGTGACCAACTCTGTTATTTAATACATGCATCATTCTGAATTTTATGTATGTTAATGCACGAAGTTAACCATTATTACTTAGAAATATATATTGATATATAAAAAATGATTTTTTATAAACTTACATCAAGATCAGACAACAATTATAATAGTGACATTTATAAACACCGTTAAAATTCAAAATGATGCATGTATTGAGGAACTGAAGAAGTATACAAGTATATTATTTATTTTACCTTCTGGCTCATATAGATTTGGTAATTAATAATACTTGCAGGTGAAATGCATTGACTTGTCAATGGCCATCATCTATATACTGTTAGTTTCTGCTTTTCTTGGATGGGGGTTCTTCTACCGTAGAACAGAAAGAACTGGTCTTGCATCTACTACGACGCCTTTGTTGAGTAAAGTTGATTCCTTTGGCGAGGCAAACGATGACACCCCTAACGTGAAGGTTAACTCCGACCATTTGTCTATTTTCACTGGCGACTGGGGAAATCTTTTCACCTCTAACTACTTTTGAGCATTATTATATGAAAACACATTAGAATATCAACCTCACCTTCATAACTTTTTGCACCAGCCCCAACAAAATCTATGGCTCTTGTGTTCATATCTGCATGGTCAAAATTTTTTCCTTTTGTATAATCTGCCATACTATACCATACTTTTTATCTTGATACATGATTTTTTTTCCAAGTGTTATCTTGTAATATAGTAGCTTCAATAATTATTTTCTTATATCGTGATAATTGTCTATGACTAGGATACTGAGAAAGCGCTGCAGTCTCAGTCTACTGTTCAAGGATTTATGATTGATGCTTTTAGGTTAGCAATGCGGATAATTTTTTTCCACCCTGAACAGTCAAGGCACATATATCATTGATTCAACTATTTCATGATGAACCTATTGCAGGAAGTATGGACTTTGGGTTGCAAGGAATCCTGCCCTTGTGTTGTGCTCCTCTGTCGCCGTAGTTCTTATACTTTGCTTGGGTTTACTACGTTTCAAGGTCGAGACTCGACCTGAGAAGGTATGTTATTCTCTCTCTCTTTTTAAACTTTGTGTTCTCCCTCTTTACATTAGTCATGCAGAATCCCAAATTTATATTCTGGATTAGTTTATTAGGCTGAATATGTACGAAAGCATAGCACAATTTCACTCTTAACCTTTTTTCTTTTCTAATCTTTGCATATCTATGCATACATCATTGAACAGCTTCCTAGTTACAAGATTTTTTTGATTTCTTTCTTTCTTTTTGAGAACGTGACAAGAATTTTGGTGGCTTAAGAAAACATGTTAATTGCTTTGTATATTTTTATTATTATTGTCTGTATTGGCAGCATCATAATTTTCTTTAGATGCTTCTTTTGTTCTAGTTATGGGTTGGTCCTGGAAGCAAGGCAGCAGAAGAGAAGCACTTTTTTGACACTCACTTAGCTCCTTTCTATAGGATTGAACAGGTATGAGACATTGAGACCTCTGTTTTATATTGTGGCAGACGTGTAGTAGTATTAGAGACATGTAAACGCATATATGCACTTTGTTTTCCATCTTTATGGTTTACTTAGTCATTAAAATAACTATGCATCATGTAATGTGTCTGTTCTGCTTTGAGAGACATTGGATTCGTGCTGAATTTTCATTGAGTACCTGGCAGTCTGGCACCAGAAATTGTTTTTTTTTTCCCTCTTTCATGCTTAGGATATAGAAACTCTGCGTATCAGAGGATACAATATTACTTTGGAAAATTTATAGTGCAACTTAAGGGTTTAGAATTGACATTTACTATTGCAAACTGAAGTTGAATGGTTCACTACTTTCAGCTTATATTGGCAACCAGGCCAGATCCGCAGAATGGGAAATCTTCCAGTATAGTAACAGAGGATAATATACAGTTGCTTTTTGACATACAACAGAAGGTATAAATGACTTTTAGTTGAGTTTGCATACCTGTTAAGATGTCTATTAGTGTATCTCACTCTCTCTTGATGCTTTCGATTGTGGTTAACTTTTTGGCTGCAGGTTGATGAACTGAAAGCGAATTATTCAGGATCAATGGTGTCTTTGTCTGATATTTGTTTGAAACCTCTAGGGGAGGATTGTGCCATCCAGAGTATCCTTCAGGTTGATTGAAAACTTTAATTATAATGTGTCATGTTTTGCCACTCATATGTATCATCCATCACATTCAGACATTATCAATTTGCTCATTTATCATTTGGCTTGGAATGCTGCATCCTTTTAACTTGATGTAGGGTCTCTATTTCAGCATTGCTGTGCATCTCTTCACATTACTAGATATAATACAACTTTATTCTATGTAACTTCAATCTTATCTTTTTATGTGACAGTATTTCCAGATGGATCCTGACAATTATGATGAATTTGGAGGAATCCAGCATGTTTTGTATTGCTTTCAGGTAATCACTTTGTGAACCCCTTGTAGTTGTAATCTTTTGGTATTGTTTGCAGAGGGTATGGCCAAGTGGTTGCATTTGCTACTCAAGCAGTGGAATTTTCTATTTTAAGAATATTACATTTGCTCAGTTTGTTGAAAGTGCCTGAAGACACCTTTTCTACCTTTAACATACTGAACATATAGTAACACTTCTTTGGGGCATGACGACATGTATCCTGTCACAGCATTTTACATCCACTGACTCGTGTTTGAGCGCTTTTAAAGCACCCCTTGACCCCAGCGTTGCCTTGGGGGGATTTTCCGGGAATAATTTTTCTGAGGTAATTTCTTTATCAACTCTAACATTGCTGAACTGAAGGTATAATGGACTGATTGTTTGTTGTTCAAATGTCAGGCTTCTGCATTTGTGGTAACTTACCCAGTCACTAATATGGTTGATGAGTCAAGTGATGCAAATGGGAAAGCTGTGAAATGGGAAAGGGCTTTCATTAATCTGGCCAAGGTTTGACCATTAGCTCCTTTTTACAGCATTAGAAGTCTCTCTTCAGCCTATATTTTCTTCTCATGTAAAAGGTCCTTATCTTTAGCGGAATTTGAATAGAAGGGAAAAAACTTTAAAAATATACTTTTTTTTTCTGCATATATACCATGTACAATAGTACTGGTTGAATTTCTGCTTAACATATCTGTGGTTGCATGCTTTGACTCTTGATCCATTTCCCATTACAGGAGGAACTGTTACCTATGGTGCAGTCTAGCAATCTCACTTTATCTTTTTCTTCTGAAAGCTCAATTGAAGATGAACTAAAACGAGAGAGCACTGCTGATGTTATAACAATTTTAGTAAGTTATTCAGATATCAAAATTTTCCTTGTGAACTTTGGATGAACCTTATAGCAAGTCATCTTTATGTGCCTGACTATTTTACGAAAATTATATTATTTAAGAAAAACGGGGTTGTGAGCTTGTGACTAACTTGTTTTGCAATTTGTTTAATCTGTATCAGATAAGCTATCTTGTGATGTTTGCTTATATATCACTTACTCTGGGAGACAAACCACATTTGTCCTCTTTTTACATTTCATCCAAGGTACGCATTCAATTCTCCATTATCTGAATTGTCATTATTATACAACACAACCGAAGGTCCTTTAACTTTTTAGCCTCATTGGAGGGGTGTTGGGAACACTTCATGCTTTTTGTCCATAATGAAATGCTCAATGTCCATATCCATGTTGAGTATCAAGTATCCAACATGGGTACTGGAGGGCAAGCAAAGATTTTGGTTAACATAGGTTGTGCATGGAGTCCGGTGAACTAAATACTAGTGAGTAATTTGATTTTTTGTTACTATTACAGGCTTTACTTGGACTTTCAGGAGTTGTGGTTGTTATATTGTCTGTTCTTGGCTCAGTTGGTTTCTTCAGCGCCTTCGGAGTGAAGTCAACTTTAATAATAATGGAAGTCATCCCCTTTCTTGTTTTGGCTGTAAGTTAACTGATCATTTGATATATAAATATGATTTGCTTTGGATTTACACGTGTGTCTGAGTGTTTGTTATCTTCTGATCATAATTTTTCTTCTGGAAGTAAATTTATGTATGACTACCACTATATGATTTGTTAGTGTCCGTTATTTATTTTAATGTTGAGTACAGTAAAAAAAATCAAAATTATGATACATGTATATGACAATTCTGGATGTTGATGATGATATATTCCAATTGATCATCATGAATTCATTTGACAAGGGATGCAATCTACAGATTTGCATAGATAATTGAAGCACTATCTTGCATTGTACTGCGAAGAGATGAGTCAGTATGCCATTCATCTGGCAAAATGTTGCTTTCATGTTGAGCATAATCATGTCAATATTTTCAATACAGTTGTCATGAAGTAATTTGAACCCTTTTCCTTTGTGTCATTTAGTCTTTATTATTTGGATGGAGAGACTAAATGAATCTTGTCATTTGTATCATCAACCGTTTATAATTGTAATAAACTAACCTAAGGAGGGGTAGTATGGGTGTTCTAGTAATATTGCTTTACTAGTATTAGGTTAATAGTCCTAAGTATAAATAGAGAGGGAGGGGAAAGAAAATGGTTAGCAGAAATTTGTGTTTAAGGGAAACCTTAGAGAATCATGGCCTCAAGCCATTGTTAGTGAGTGATAGCCTCAAGCTATTATGAGAGTGATAGTTTAAAGCTATTAATCCTATTATTTTGTAACCCTTCCACCAATGTTAATCAATATTAAAGCTTCCACCTTTATTAAATTGCTAGTTACAATCTGAAATTCCAAGTCTGAAAACCTGCCTATTGTAACAACTTGCATTGCTGTTATATTTACTCCAGATAAAAGAATATAGCTTTGCAGCATTCTCGTTTCATGTTGGATTATAGGTTCATGATATACTCTTGTTTACTATATTTCGATCTTCACAATTTTTGCTTTCATCTATGCAAATGTTCTGCATGATTTTCCAACCTATTGTCATTTACAATGCATCTTTCTATGATGCCTGAATTGATAGTAAAATCTACTTTTACAAAGGCTTATTGGCTATTTCAGGATAGCCTTTGTTGTTTAAATACCTTGTTGCATATTTTTGATCTTCCATGTGCTTATAATGCTAACATTTCTTTTCTATTTACTTTCCTTTACCTTCAAGGTTTAAGGGTGCAAAGTGCTTTCAAACATAATTTATGCATTCAGTCTCTCAATCTTTTGTTGACAGGTTGGAGTTGATAACATGTGCATATTGGTACATGCTGCAAAACGGCAGTCAATTGAAATATCTTTAGAAGAACGAATAAGCAATGCCCTTGTTGAAGTTGGTCCCTCCATAACACTTGCTAGTTTATCTGAGGTCTTGGCATTTGCAGTGGGAGCTTTTATCACTATGCCAGCATGCCGTGTTTTTTCTATGTTTGCAGGTTTGATTGGTTCTGATTTTATTATTTGAAGTTTTTATTTTGTCTTTATGTTAATTTGTTCAATTGATCGATACAACTGTGTCCATCTCTGTAGCTTTGGCCGTCTTTCTGGACTTTCTTCTTCAACTCAGTGCTTTTGTTGCACTAATAGTTTTGGACTTCAAGAGAGCTGAAGACTTCAGAATTGACTGTTTCCCATGCATTAGAATTTCATCAGCATCTGTGGAATTAAATAGAGGTTCTACAAGATCAGTTCAATTGCATTTCTGATTTGACTGTTGATCAAATTATTCTCTAAATGATGGGTTTGGTCTGTTATTTGCATTCATCGTATAATTGAGCTGATATATGTATTTATATGTATGGCACAGAGATTTATCAGAGAACTCCAGGACTGCTTACTCAATATATGAAGGTATGCTTAATAATTAGAGGAGACAAAGGTCATTTAGACTTCCTATTCAGGAGATTTAACTCATTTAAGCCTCAGTATGCAAAGCTTTGATGTGCTAGAGAGGCTATAAGTATTATGGTGTCTGTGTCCTCTACTTGGCATCCCCTTCATCCTCTATATATAAAAGAAAAGAAAAAAAATATGGGAATTGCCTGCTTTGTGGATCTGTATTTTACTGATCTTACCTATTTTTTATGTCCTCCAAGATTCCGTTGTGGAATTGAGCACAACCTGTATACTTACATGATGACAGATCCTTGGTCTTTGTAGTTAATAGATATTTGTCTTATGTAGATTTTTAATTTTTGGAAGTTGAAATGATCATCAAAGTAACTCAATATCATTTAAACACTAGCAAACGGCCTCCTTTCTTTAATCTGCTTTTTGAGAAAATGACTGTATTTTGCTTTCTTCAGTGCAGTTTGTCAAGTTTGATGATTGAAATTTGATTGCTGACATTGATGATATAACAACTTCAATTTCGTAGTTGCCTTTGGCTTTAGCTCTTGTCAATTTGCAGAAGCTAACAATTTAGAATTTTTGAAGAGACTCGTCGGGGATAATATTGATTTTTAAAAGTCCCTTCTATCATTCTGCAGGAAATTCATGCACCCGTTCTTTTACATCGTGGAGTTAAAGTACTTGTTCTTGCTCTATTTTCTGGTTTGGCTTTAGCAGGCATCGTAAGTTGTACTCATCAAAATTTCTATTTCTAAGTTGATTGAAGTTTTGAACTACGCATCCATCCACCTGCAACTTTGTTTGACATATTTCTATTACATTTCTATTTTTTTCTGTGTAGGCTTTGTGCCCCAGGATTGAGCCAGGTTTAGAGCAACAGATTGCTCTTCCTCGGGATTCATATCTTCAGGTCTTTCTGTGCTTATCAAGTTCCTTGATGTTTTATGTTATCTTATCCCACTGCCTACTTTTCCTGGTCTCACTAGTTCACTTGTGGTTGCAGGGCTATTTTAATAATATTTCAGAGCATCTCAGAGTTGGACCTCCCCTGTATTTTGTTGTAAAGGATTATAACTACAGGTATTTGTTATGTTTCTCATTAGGCATGTACTCGTGCACTAGAACTTATTTCATGGAGAAGTTTTCAATTTTTCTATATCAGCGGGTTTTTTTTGGGCGTTTATTTAAATAGATTTAAATAAAGAGAACCATTTTCAACATTACAACAGTCAAATCATCTTTCTTTTCCAAACCGCATGAAGTTACCCCCACATAATGAAGCTGCACACAACCCATTACAGACAAAGCTGAGCCTCAGAGAGTTCAGAGATAAAACCCAAGAAGGAGAGCAGACAATAGCCTTTCTCCTCATGAAGTGAATTATACTTGCTTCACAGAATATAATCCTTTTCTAAAGAACACCTTTTGCTGGAATCCCTCTTTGGTTGTTTGACCTTGTTTCCTATGAAGAATTTAATGCTTTAGGAGGTGCTTTTGTCATTCCATATCATTAATTATTTTAATTTTTCTGAGAAACTTACAAAAACCTTTGAGAGAAAATGATCCGCTCATATCTATTGCTATATCTCGTCATTCCCCTCAAGATTAACCACAGTCCACAGCGGAGGAAAACTTTCCAAGAGAAGGCCCTTAAACCACTAATTATCCTTAAGAACAACTGTGAACTTTAATACATGCAAATCTTCTATGATGGATTTCTTGGGATATTGGAAAGTTACCTGTTAGGCTTTGCTAAAAATTAGAAACAGTGTTGCTATTGTATATGATGGTACCGCAGCTTATAATTTTTAGTTAATAGAAAGTCACATTCTCAAGTTTCAAGTGACAATGCATTATGCTAACAATGGAATAATGGATGCTTGACAAACTTTTAATTGGTATTTTCGAGGCTGAATGCTAATCACCTTTGTAAGTGATGTCTCATATCTTAGTTCAGTAACATATATTTCAACAAAAGATTGCCTTTCTATTTGCTATATTCTAGTTAGCATAGTATGTTTTATGTAAATTTTCATAAAGATATATGTTTCATATCTTTGCAGTTCTAATTCAAGGCATACAAATCAATTGTGTTCAATTAGCAAGTGTGACTCGAATTCTCTTCTAAATGAGGTAACTTTTCAACTTAAGTCTTTGGTAGAATATACTTTGTATTTAGCATACTGGCTGGTGTCCTCAAGTTTAGCTTAGCTATGTTGTTGTTGTTTTCTTTAAATGTAGATGTGTACTAACTGCTTTTATGATTTTGAAATTGATGCATTATGAATACAGTTTTAATGTGTGCTTCTTGCATATGAAACTTCTTCCTCCTTGTCATTTTCTTTTTATTCAGCTTGGATAGGTGAAACCCCCATTTCCTTTTGCTGATTTTGTGTTCTGTCTCCACCTTTTTAATAGTGTGCTTCATTAAAGTGTGTTTTTACTTCTATTGATATTCATCATTATGGATACACCCTACATATATGTTTGCTGATCTGTTTTAACATGCACTTTTTGCCTAAATCCAACATACCTTATTACCCCTTTTCTGTTCTGCTTACTATATTATGGTGTTTCCATAGTTACAATGCTGCTTTAACAAATGGATTTCATGGTTAAATGATTGCAGATATCAAGAGCATCTTTGACACCAGAATCTAGCTACATTGCAAAGCCAGCAGCCTCATGGCTTGATGATTTTCTAGTGTGGCTATCACCTGAAGCTTTTGGTTGTTGCCGAAAGTTTGTTAATGGTAGCTATTGCCCTCCTGATGATCAGGTTAGTGTTTCTTACCCCCCTCCCCCCAACCAAAATGGCCACAAAAGAATTTAGGTTTGAGTCAAATTGCCTTTTAAGTGACTGGCTGTTAGGTTTTCACCAATTAGAGAACCTGTTGGCAGAGAGAAGGCTAAAACTTAAGTAATAAAGTAATGAGTTTGTAGATCCACAAAGTTGATATTCTAGACATTTGACTAAGATTAGTAAATATTTTTATTTTATAATTGAGAGCGGACAACCACACAAATACTAAACTTGTTCTTGTACAATGGGGAATGCATTTCTTAGGAAGGATTTGTCAATAAAATTGATTTTGCTTCTAGTTGTTTCTTTTACTAGTATTTCTTATTAATGTATCTTAATTTGCTCTCCAGCCTCCATGCTGTTCACCTGACGAAGGGCCTTGTGGTTATGGGGGAGTTTGCAAAGATTGTACTACAGTAATGAAGTTTTTCTTTATGCCTAATAAAAATTAATTGCCAATTTCTTTAGTCATAAATTATTTTACCAAGTATACTAGTATGAACCCTACATGTGAATTTCTTCCAGTGCTTTCGCCACTCAGAACTTCGCAACGATCGTCCTTCTACTACACAGTTTAGAGAAAAGCTGCCGTGGTTTCTCGATGCATTGCCTTCTGCTGATTGTGCTAAGGGGGGTCATGGAGCCTACTCTACTAGTCTGGACTTGAATGGTCTACTATTCTCTCTTCCTTTCTTCCTTTTCACCTTTGCCATCTACTATGCATGATTCTTGAAATGTCTCTCTTAAATTATAAGTTCCAGGATTGAAATCTGTTTGTTGAAACCTGAACCAGGTTATGAGAGCGGTGTTATTAGAGCATCTGAGTTTCGAACGTATCACACACCAGTCAACAGACAGGTTAGTTCATGTCTACAGTGTGACATAACCAATAGTTTCTTAGCCTAATAGGGCATTTGTAATTGTTAAGATCCCTCAAGCCATTTGATTCATTTTCAATGACAGAGTGACTACGTTAATGCACTCCGTGCTGCCCGTCAGTTCAGCTCAAAAATTTCTGATTCGCTGGAGGTATAATCATACATTTTTATTTTATTTAAGTTTTTTTCTTTCTCCTTTAGTCCTTTAGGGATAGAATGACATCCTCTTTATTTAAAAACCTTCATTGTTGGGAAAAATTTTCATCTTTGTGTTTCTCATGGTATTACTGGATGTATGATAATTTTGCAGATGGATATCTTTCCATATTCAGTCTTCTATATTTTTTTTGAGCAATATCTGGACATTTGGAGAACTGCTGTCATCAACCTAGCTATTGCCCTTGGTTAGTATTTTAAAAGTGCTTCTAAAAGCTTTTGGCTTTATCATTAACATAAATCTTGTCACCTTGTGGGCAGTATCACAAGTTTATACATCCCTCTTTTCGTTTGTTTCTCTCTGAATTGGAATATGAATATGGAGTTTTGAAGCATATTCTTTCCTCTAATTGTTAACTATTATAAATATTATTGTCAGCAAATCAAATTTGAGAAAGACGCTTAATGATTATCAACCTAAAATAACTTTTATGGTTATATTATATGCTTTGGTTTTTTTTCTCTATTGGCTGATGTCTTAGTCTCTAGTTGGTCTTTCTCTAATACCAAATGTTGAGATCTATATTCTATACTATTTGGTATTTGATATAAGAGGTCATATTGAGAGTTAAATTATTAGCAACGAAAACAATCAGTATACAAACATCAACACATGACAATAAGGATAAGGCAATAAGTCTTACTTTCACGGCCCAAAAAAAAGGAAAGAAATGATTCAGATGTTCTTATATTAAAAAAAGACTATTACTTATAGACTTATAGTCGATGGTCTTATATAATTGAAAATTTTAGTGTTTCATTTTCTTTGATTATGTTGTCGTTGTCCTCTCATTCAGTTTAGCATATGGCCTTAGTTTAGACATGACACAGTGCTCCTCAAGAATTACTCAGTGATGTGTCAATTGTTACCACAGGTGCTGTTTTCATTGTGTGCCTATTCATAACTTCCAGGTAAGAAGCTTGAAATCCCTGCACTTTTGGTCCTTTCTGCCTATTTATGCAAAGTATTCAACTTTCTTCCTTTCATAAGGCTCATTGCACATTTTTTATAATTTATTTTTTTCAACTGCAGTTTGTGGAGTTCAGCCATCATTTTGCTTGTTCTGGCGATGATAGTGGTTGATCTCATGGTATAATATGATACTATTGCCTTAGAAATTAACAGTCTTCAAATCCTACATTGTTCTCTTACATACACGTAAAAAATTTGTTTTTCTATACTTGGTCTTTTGAAGTTTCAAAACTTGGAATGTTAGAGCTTGTGGGCTGTGTATGTTAATGGTTAGAATCTGTAAACCCACTTGTGGAATTGCATCATTGTTGACTTCAACACTGGCATTATCTTTATCAAAAGGACTTGAATGCTTTTCTAGGTGTTAAAGCCGATATTCAGATATTCATATGTTTCTTTCTGAACTAAGTTTTGATATTTACTTACCCCATATCTGTTATATGATCGAAAATGCAGGGTGTTATGGCTATCCTGGGTATCCAACTGAATGCTGTATCTGTTGTCAATCTTATCATGTCAATAGGAATTGCTGTTGAGTTCTGTGTTCATATAACACATGCATTTTCGGTAAATTTCTCAGAATTATTTGTTCTTATGTTGGTTGACCCTTCTAAAACTAGTTAAATTGAATTAGGATAGGCTCACGGATTTAGTTTCCTCCCTTTATAGTTTTCCATATTTTTTTCTATGGTGCTCAAGTTGCTGGATTATTTTCAGGTCAGCCACGGTGACAGAAACCAGCGAGCAAAGGAGGCGCTTGGTACCATGGGAGCTTCTGTTTTCAGGTAACACACTCCTGTATTTATCAATTTTTTTTTTGGGATATTTCATGTCAATGACTTGTAATCATTCATGGGTATTGGCCATGCCTCAATCAGCCTCACATGCATCACCTTTTTTTTGTATTATGTGATTCCTTTATTACTAATTTACTAGAATACATCATATAATCATATCAAGCCAAATATAGATATGACTAATGAACTTATGAGCTCTCAACCATTGATTAAAGTCAAATCTCTTGTCGTTACACAAATTCTTCTAGTTGATACCTATTTTTCCTTCTTTTGCAGTGGAATCACATTGACTAAGCTGGTCGGAGTTATTGTACTATGCTTTGCAAGATCAGAGATTTTTGTGGTCTATCATCTATCTGTGATCTATCACTATTCCATTTTATGAAATGGGTGACAACCTGATGAATGATCATATAACTGATATATATATACATATATATATATATATATATATATATATATATATATTTGCAGGTTTATTACTTTCAAATGTACTTGGCATTAGTTATCATTGGTTTCCTGCACGGGCTCATCTTTTTGCCTGTAAGTTGCAGTCTTCTCAATCCTTTCATACAACTTCTGCTGCATACTTAACTATCTAATTTGCAGGTATTGCTAAGTTTGATTGGCCCACCAGCAAGTAGCATGCCTGCGGACAGAATGCTAGAAGCTGAGCTAAACTCCTCATCACAGTTGAGCTAATTGGACATCTGTAATGTAGATTGTGCTTTCATTTTAGCAAGAGCACCTTGACCAGCAGTTGCTCATACTTTTCTTACCAATCTCTCAGCGTGGCCACTGCAAACTACTAGGATTCTGCTACTCCGTCATTAAATGAACTCACCTAACTAATATGCTCTACTTTGCACATTGTGGATCTTTTGCTGATGTAGAGAATATCATCTTTGTAAATAATCTGCTTGTACTTAGAGCAACATGGACTAGTATGTATGACTTATTATGCTATCTGATATAATATAATTTAATATTTTACCATGCACTGAGAGTTCTAATTACAGGCTCAAAAGGTACAATCATACTTTTATGTACAACAATAAACGTTTTGATAACAAGAAGTTTTAATCATCATTTTTTTTATTGTAATTGTGAAATATATTTGATGGCTTGGTAAACTGGTCGTGCTTATCTCAGTGCATATAGATTGCTTGTTTTCAAAACAATAATAAAAAACAAAAAAAACAAAACTGGTCGTGCTTATTCAGGATATCCAATTGTTGCACTGTTCAATTTGCATTTGTTTCTTTGTCTTGACTAATTAGCTCTAAGACTTCTAACAATGTAGATATCCATCATTATTTATTTAGTTTTAAATTAGTATTTAAGAGAAAAAAAAAAAAAAAAAAAAAAAAAAAAACCAAGGAATTCAAATATATAATGTTATAACAAGTTTTTAGGGTCCTGAATTAAAATTTTACTTCTATAAAAAATAAAACTCGCTTAGATCTCAAACATGTATGCATAATACTAAGTTTTTTCTTTCCATTACTTATAACAATGTTATTTATATGTAGTCATTATTCATTAAGGCTACAAATAATCAGTTTAGTTCCTAATTTCCTTCTCTCATAAAATATTCATTTCAAATCTATTCAGTTCAGTTAAGTTCAACTCCAATCAGCTCAGTTCAGCTCATTTCAGTAAATCAGAACATGCCCTTAATATATATCCACTCCCTCTGTCCCACAATAATTGATACGTTAGACTTTTTTTCACTATTAATTTATTAACTTTGACTATAATTTTTTACTAACATAATAAAAACATATTTTGTTGGATATTAATATTAAATTTCATAATATAACTTTTTATTACTACCTGCAGTAATTAATTAATGGAGATAGTGGAGGGTTTTAGTTTTCTTGGCCATATAGGCCGAAAATAGTCTAATTTATTTCTTCGGAAATTAGACTATTTCCGACCCATTTTCTTTATTTCAATTTAGTTTTTTGCTTTGATTTACGTTTTGGTTTGTTTTAATTTATTTTGTTCTCTCCATCAGTGAGATTCTGTTCCAATTTTCTGGGATTTTGATTCTCATCCATGGAAGGGAATTTTATTTTTATGGTTCTTATAATAATTGGGAAGGCGATTTGGATTCCTATGGATCTAGGGTTTGTCATCAACATTTCGATCAAAACATCAACGTAGATTGCGAAGGTCTCTACTTGGAAAGATGCAAAGACATTGAAAATCATTGCTCGCGTCAAGCTTGAAGCAGTGGGGTATGAGCTAAGCCAAATATGCAAATTAGTTATGAATTTGATAGTAAAAGTTATGGTATATTCTCTAAATATGTGGTTTACAGATCTTTATTGTAGATGTCGTATGACTATTATTTAATGATATTATTACTTCCCGTTCAAAAAAAAAAAATTAACGAAGATAGTGTAATTTTTATTAATATTTAATTTTACATTAAAAAAAAAAGGTCAAATTAGTGCATCGGCATGTAGTCACTGAGATAGAAGGAGTATTAATTTAAGAATGCATCCACCTAAATATTATATTTATTTATTTTTCATTTTAACTTCTTATTTAGAGGTCTAAGGCTATCTATATCATTTTCATCCTAATTAAACTTTAATAATAAAAATAAAAATATCTATAATATTTCATCCTATTATATAAAATTGTCTTATTATTAAATAATTTATGTTGAATTACTTTTTTTTTTCTTTTTTTTTCCAATTTCAGTCTTTTTTAATAAAAATAAAAGGTAATTTCATTTTTTATTGATAATTAATGAAATAAATTATTTTATACGTATATTTATTATAAGATTAGTATAATTTTATTGATAACCATTTGACAGGAATAGTGACATGTTGCATAAAAACTTTTTTAGAAAAGCTTTTTAATATAATACGTATTAATAACATAACTTCATGTAATTTGTAAATAATTTCATGTAACTTTTTATTATAATTGAATAGTGTTGGACATTACACATATATGTAATTGCATAAATCTGTTTTGGAATTAAGCATCGGACCCTTTATTATAATTGAATAGTGTTGGACATTACACATATATGTAATTGCATAAATCTGTTTTGGAATTAAGCATCGGACCCTTCAACACATTTTCAGACATAACACTCAAAAATAAATCTGATACTTGTTCTTGAAAGATCGCAAAAATGCAAAAACATTCATTTTCTAAAACAAATAGGACAATTAGATATCAATAATGAATTTGGAATCTTAATAAACAAATGGGATTATATCATTCAAAACACGATTCACAACAAGATAATCATATAATCTAAACAGTAATTTTATTATCCTTGAAAATTATACCTTAAGATTATAAATCAGTTTAATGAAAGGGTAATCGACAATCACAGAATTGCTATCGTCGAGAACTAAAGAAAGACAGACTTTGTCATTATAATTATCGCCAAGCGATCGAAAGATTGCTGACATTATTCTAACCCATTGTCATAGATTAGTAAACTAAAAAAATAAGACTTTTGGCCAATGGCAAATCTCAAATTGTATTAAATAATTTAGAAATTAACAAATTACATGAAACTAAATTACG
Organism: Chenopodium album; assembly: GCF_948465745.1. Classification (NCBI taxonomy): domain Eukaryota; kingdom Viridiplantae; phylum Streptophyta; class Magnoliopsida; order Caryophyllales; family Amaranthaceae; genus Chenopodium; species Chenopodium album. The sequence continues at coordinate 49,935,195 of NC_137850.1, read as the reverse complement.
TAAAATTATAGTTCTCTATTAATATAGGAATTTAACATTTATTATTCAATCGTAACAATAATTATTAATACATTTTACTACTATTTTCTTAAAATCGTGTACAATTAAATTCACATGTATAAACACTATATATTTTATAAAATTTTCATTTCAATATATTTAAAGGAATTATATAGACATTTGATCATAATATGAAATCTCAAATTGTTTCGTATGATTTATTGTGTGATTTTTTTGGTGATACATAAATCAAAATAATTTTTTTTTTTTATTTCTTGAAAGAAACATAAACCAAATTAATAATTGTTTATAATAAGAAAAAATCATAAACTAATGAAATCAAATCATATTTTTTCATTCAACTTTTATTTTATCATTATTAATATTTTAAAAATCCCAATCTCTATCTGTATGTATTTTTTATGAGATAATAAGAAAAAAAAAACTAATGAAATTAAATCTTATCATTAATTTTTTTATTATAATACGTTTAATGTGATAATCATATCTATGACGATTGATTTTTTTTATTGACATTTAGGTAATGATAGCAATTATTATCTATAAATATTATGATTTTTTTAATATAATTGTGATATAATTATGATTTTTTAAAATAATCCTAAATTATATAAATTTTTCTTTTCGCTTTTATAATAATAATAATAATAATAATAAATAATAATAATAATAATAATAATAATAGTAAATAATAGTAATAATATTAATACTCATACTAATAATAATAATAATAAATAAATAAATAAATAATAATAAATAATGATAATAATAATACTCATACTAATAATAATAATAATAATATAAATTTTCTTTTGACGCGGCCCTTTGAGTTTCTTTGGAGCGCATCCTTGGCCTTGGCTAGTGTGAATCCTCCTCTAAAGAGGATTGAGGTGTCCCAAGGGCGTAAAAACAGTTTTTTTCTAGGCGACTTCCTCTTGAAAAGGAAATGAACCAGTTACTTCCACCCTGGTGGTCTCCTAAAGAAAGGGAAGTCTTTCATGGAAAAGCTTTTGAGCTCGGGTTCTGTAACTGCTTCGGGGCCTGGTTTTGGTGATTGGCAATGGCGACTTGCCACCTTACCTTTTTCTTATGGTGGTTTGGGTGTCTATTCGGTAGGTGATGTTCGGCACTATGCTTTCCTTGTGTCGCGTCTGCAGTCTTCTGGTCTTCAAGCTACGCTTCTTCGCAATTCGGGTATTGTTGTTCGGGACCGGCATTCGATGGTGCTCTTAGTCTTTTTAACAGGACTGTGGAAACTGACCTTATGAGTAACCCTAGTGACATCGATGCCCCCAAACTCATGAAAAAACTAGCAGATATATATTTCACGAAGGTCACTGCATCTGCAGATTCCACTTTCTCCTTATCTCCGCGTCAAGTTGCCTTATGGAAGTCCCAACAGGGGGATCACGCTTCGACCTGGTTGCGGAAGGTCTCGATATCAGGTTTGGGTCAGACTATGAATGGTAAGACTTATCGTTGTGTTCTTTGCTACCGGTTGGGTGTTCCTTTGTTCTCCGTTTCAACACCGTGTTCTGCTTGCTCAAGGGTATTTGATGAGGATATTTATGGGGAGCATGCAGTGTCTTGTGCTGGGATGGTGGGTATTAAACATCGGCACAACGTTGTTCGTGACACCCTTGTTGATATTTGTTTTCGGTCTGGGATTTCCTGCTCGAAAGGAGATTAACATTGGGTTGACTCGAGGGAACGACGGGGCTCTTCGACCAGCAGATGTGTTGCTTTATTCCTGGGATAGAGGCCTTGATGTATATGTTGACTTGACGGGGTCTTCACCTTTGACACAATCGGGGTTGTCTGACTTCGTTCCTGGTCGTATTGTGTCAGCGGCGGCTCAGCGGAAGCGGGACAAGTATGGGGCGCGTTGCAGGGCTATTAGCTATGGTTTTCTTCCTTTCTCCTTTTCTTCGTTGGGGGAATTAGAAAAGGATGTTATTGCATTGCTAAAGCGAGTTCAGGCGTTCGCTAAGACTCAGAATATTGGTGCTCGTGCAGCTGCTCACATCTTCAGCAGGATCGGGTTCGCTATAGTTAGAGGGGTGGGGGCCCAAATTATATCTTGGCTCCCCACCAATTTCTTGTAAATTGATTGACTTAGTAGGTTTTTTTTTTTTTGATATTTTTATAATAATAATAATAATAATAATAATAATAATACGTGGCGCTTATCCTATGTGGTGCTTAAAATCATACGTGGCGTTTAAAATCTAATACATGACACTTTAAAATCTATTACGTGGCATTCTAAATTAATTTTTTTTAAAAAAAAATATAATCCTACATGGCGCTTTAATTTTTGAAAATGTTAATGCATTTGAATTTGGAATGAATATTTGGAAAAAATATTTGGAAAACATCCACAGACTGTGAAGCAAAATATTGCAGGAATAAATATTTGGAAAACATCCAGCACTCATCATCTCATTCAAAGTAGTATTTGCTGCAGCTACGATCCCTCTCTTACAGTATCCATGAAGCAAAGAGCTATAAGTTATTGTGTCAGGCTGTATACCGCAATTTTTCATCAAATTAATCATCTTTTTTGCATCAGATAACATATCATTCTTGCACAACCCATCAATCACAATGTTATATGAGTAAATATTAGGCTCTTTTCCCTTTTCTAACATCTCCTTAAGAACTATTTGTGCTTCTAAGAGCTTCCCCTTCCTCACCAAACCCATCAACCATATATTATAACTCTCCAGCGACATCAAACAATCACTATTCTTCATCGTATCAACCAAATTCTCAGCTTCCTCGAGCATCCCTGTCCTGCAAAACCCCTTGAGCATTTGGTTGAAGGTAACAATATTGGGTCTAGGTAAACCAAGTGCATTGTCTATCTGCATATCCCTGAATATTCTAGAAGCTTCTAGCATCTTCCCTGCCTTACACAGAGCTGCAATCCTAGAATTGAAAGTGACAACATCCGGAACCAGACCATCTTTACTCATCATTTCCACCAACTTCTCAGCCTCAACATCCTTACCCTCTTTACAAAAGCTAGAAATCAAAGTATTATAAACAACCTTGTTAGGAACCAAACCATATCGTCTCATTTCATCCAATATCACCAACCCTTCCGTCGCAAGCCCGGTCCTACAATACCCACGAATCAAAATCCCAAAACTAAACTCATTCGGCTTACAACCTCTCTCAGACATTTTGTCGAGCACCTTGCGCGCATCCTCCAAATGACCCGAATCACACAAACCCCTGATCAGAAGATTGAAAGTGTAAACTTCAGGCGAAACCCCAGAAATGAACATGTCTTTATACAACAAGGGAACCCAATCAAACTTATTCTCTCGAACCGACGACTCAAGAAGCACATTGTAAACATAAATTGGTGGAGGGTTATTAGGGAATTCTTTCCGGGTAGATTGAAATTGTGAAATAGCCTCGTCAACAAGGCCGGATTTAGCTAGAATACGAACAAGGGAAAACAGAGGAGGAATTGCTGATTGTTTGTGAAGAAGAAGAAGGTGTTGATGAAGAGTGTCAATTTGAGAGTACATTTTGGCGCGAATAAGAATCTGGGCAATCAAAGGTAAAGAATTTAGGAGGGAGAAAGATGAAGATGAAGAAGAAGGATTGGAAATGATGCGATTGAAGATCTGCCATGCTAATGCAGGATTTTGGGAGTTCTTGAGAAGTGCTTTGTTGAGCGTGTTTTGGTTCATACTTCATATGGATATGATGAGGATTTTTGGGAAAAGGCGGGAAACCAAAAACTAATACTCGGCGATTACTTATCCAGTATTATGCACAACATTAAGCATGAGAGAAAATATTTTCAAGAAAACATTTTAAAAAGTCGGATGTAAAATAAAATATTGTACATCCGTTTTAAAGTTATCTCAAAATACTCAAAAATTACCCTATAATAAATGAAAGTTACCTAATATAACTAAAGTTATTTGATGTGTACAAAAGTTTTTTAAAGGAAAAAAGTAGACGATAGATAGATTAAAAAAATGTGCGATGTATAATAATAAATTAATACAATGCACAAATTAATGCTTTTACCCAAAAAAATAAAAAATAAATAAATAAACTAAAAAAGTTTAAAGTTTAGGAGCGAAAATTTCTTCGGGGAAAAAAAAAATCACTTTAATATAGAGTAATAGATAGATTTCCTCAAAAGAAAAAAAAAAAAAAAAAAGTAGTAATAGATAGATAGTAAAGTTTAAGAAAATTTTCAATTGGACAAGTTTTATTTAGGGGTGTACATGAACCAAGCCGATCAATAAACTACTTGTGTTCAGGCTCGGTTGAAACTCGTTTATGTACGTTTATTTAATAAATGAGCCGAGCTTGAACAAATTTTGAAGCTTGTTTTATAAATGAGCTTGAACACGAATATAGATATGCTCGTTCAGATAAGTTCATGAACAACTCGTTTATTTATATTCATGAACTACTCATTTATTAATGTTCATGAATTATTGATTTATTTATAATTGCTAATTTAGTTATTAAATTTATAATTAAGATTCAATTATTATGCTTATTTTGAAATTTTCAAATATCAAAAGTACAAAGCTCATTTATTGGAGAAGCTCGATTATTATTAAGTTCGTTCATGAAAGACTCGTTAAATAAACGAGTTGTTCACGAACCGTTCGTGAACATATAGTGTACTAAATGAGCTGAGCTTGAACAGAAATTTGAGGTCGCTTAAAAGCTCGGGATCGTGCTCGAACTCGCCTAAGTTAAATGAACTTAAACATGAACAAGGTAATACTCGGCTCGGCTCATTTACACCCCTAGTTTTATTGTGGATTGAGATAGAATTGAGATTTTAGAAACCACAATGTATCAATGTTAATTAATGTGTGGAATATATATCAAACTTATGCAACAAGATACTCCAATGTTTATCATGGAATATGAGAAAATATTGTTATCTTAGGAAACAAGCTTAAGGTTGTGGCTATAAATAAGAGTATTGAACCCTAGAAGAAACCATAACACTCGTATAATATTGTGAGGTATTCGCTAGATAGGATTTGTTTGATATTCACCCAAATTAACCATAATCATAATAATGAACAATCCAATTCCAAGCATATACGAGAGAATTAGATACGATAGATTCATGCATGTCATCTTGCAACAGAGAACGTGAGCTAAAAGGTTATCGTTTACAAGCAAGCACCCGAGTTGGTTATCCAGTACAGACATAGCCGAGAAAGCATTGAAGAATTCCTCGAGTGGTTATATTTGGGGTTTTTTTTGCTGGTTTTCCAATTGATGTTACTGAATTGTACGAAAGACAAAAACAAAGACACCGCCTCCCTCATCTATCTAAGATGAGGCGTTTAACCCCGAAAGTCGTTGCTAGGAATTAGCTCAGGTCAGAAAGATTAGGGAGAGTTTAAGAAGATGATTAAGCAGAATTTAAGCTAAATAACGGATATTTGTATTGAAGATCAATGTAATCTAACAATACAATTACTCTTCATTCGAGAGGAAGAGTAGCTCTCCCAAAACTAAGCCAAGATTAACAATAATTTTCTGGATGATCATTATTTCTCCTAATGAGGCCTATTTATAGAAAAAGTCTCATAACTAACTCTAACTTATTCCTCAAGACACACTAATAGGCTATGACTAACGTGCCCCTCCCTCAAATATTGATTCCTTGCAATACCCGCCGCCCAAACATTCACCTTGTCCTCAAGGTGGTTTATTATCGGAACTGGATTCCCGGCCTTGGCAACAATGATCACTAGTGGCAGAAAAATCTGAATAATGCACCAGCATGTAATGAGAGATCATTGAATTTTGGGTAGAGTTGGTCTTCGTTAACTTGACTTGTGCAAGTTGCTGAGAAATAAAGTATAGCTTGGTCCTTGGATCTGGTTGGAAAACGTTTGAGTGGGTGGGGTTGATAGAGATAGGAATAGGCTGAAAAATCAAATGAGAGGAGTAGGATAAGTAATCTGGTTGTGAGAGAATGGGTTGTGAGCTAAATGTTTTAGTAATGGGCCTTGTGAAAGATGAGCCCATTTCCTCCCTTTTACCCTTTTCAGGAACCCATTCAACGTTATGGTATGAGAAGGACCCCCAAGGACTTTCCTCAGCCATGATATAATGAGCTTGGTAATTGACAAAATTACCCTTACTAGCATAAATCATTTTTGACTTCCTCTCCAAGCCAACAAAGGACTCCAAGCTTCTCTCATACTCCATTGTTACTGGAAGTTTCTGTAACGAATTCCATGGTGCCAAGCCACCCAAAAAATCTGCACCACCAGTGCACACACCCGGGCCACCACCAGATCCACACCCTCCGGCCCCACCACGCTCGAACACACCCCCTAGTGAATTTCTTGCGAGACCATTACATCCTATACTCGGTTTCTCGCCGGCGACACCTTGACCACTGCTTTCCTGGCCACCAGATGCTCCAGTGGTAAAACCACCTCCACCAGTAAACTCGATGTTACCACTGCCACTGCCACCAGATTTTCCGTTGCCTCTACAACCACTCACCGTCAATCTCGGGCCCTGATTTGAGCTCTTCGACCGGAAGCCAAACATCCCACCACCACTACAATTTTCGACACAACCTCCTGGACCACCACCCGAACCACAACATCCGGCGCCACCTCTCTCAAATATTCCACCATACAAACCACCAACAAAACCACCTGCCTTATTTCTCAACCCACTGCTCTCAAAATCACTGCTAACACCACTCGCAAAAGGCACACCACCACCGGTAAATCCACCTGCAAACTCACCACGGCTTCCACCAGCACCTCCACGACATCCTCCACCCAATTTCTCCACCATCACGCCACCAGAGAAGCTGCTAATGATGGAACAAAAGTTTTGCTCACATCTGGAAATTTCCTCACCTATGGAAATGGTGGCTGACTGCAACTCCTCGCCGATGAAGATGTTCTCTGGAACTTCCTCCTCCTCCATTAAATCTGCTTGGTTCTCTTCATCCTCAAGCTCTTCTTCCATTTCCTTCAACTCCAATTTCATGGAAGAGAAAATTGGAGAAAATACATCATCAAAGATATTCTCCAGATTTCTTTGAAGGTTATCAACAATCCTCTTCGTTGATTCCTCCATCCTTTCGGAGACTTGCTCAAGTGACCAAATCGAAGCTCCGGCGACCTCCATTCTCTCTTTTTTTTTTTAATGGCAGAAAACAGAATTTTCAGAGGGTGATTCTACCAGGACAGAACTGCTCTGATACCATTTGCTAGGAATTAGCTCAGGTCAGAAAGATAAGGGAGAGTTTAAGAAGATGATTAAGCAGAATTTAAGCTAAATAACGGATATTTGTATTGAAGATCAATGTAATCTAACAATACAATTACTCTTCATTCGAGAGGAAGAGTAGCTCTCCCAAAACTAAGCCAAGCTTAACAATAATTTTCTGGATGATCATTATTTCTCCTAATGAGGCCTATTTATAGAAAAAGTCTCATAACTAACTCTAACTTATTCCTCAAGACACACTAATAGGCTATGACTAATGTGCCCCTCCCTCAAATATTGATTCCTTGCAGTCGTATGTCCGACTCATCATATAGGCCTTTTATTTGGGGCTGTGAGCTTGTTAGAGGGCATATCAAGGAACGTCGTCTACAAATTACGTGATAACAACAGGTCTGCTATGGATGATATTCTTATTGCCGGATGCAGCGCCATGTCTGCTATGTCTGTAGCCTTTTGGCTCTATGGTCTTGCTGGTCCTGGCTATATTGCTGTCTCCGCCTTGGTTGGTCTTGTGAACGCGGGTATTGAGGCTAGTGATATGAGGATGAGGGGGTATTGAGGCTACTGATATGAGTCGTCGTCCTAAGTATTATTTGTGAGAGATAAAAATATGAACATATTATTAGTGTAGTGCTTTATGTTACAACTCAATCATTCAAAAAAATTTACTTATCATTATTATTCACAACTCTCTTATATATTAATATTAGAGATTCTTTTGCGTTCTATTCTATATTTCTGTGTAACATGAAATTTTAACCATATATCGATTATATCCATCATCACTTTTTATTTTTATAATACTTTTGTTAATTGTTACACACCTTACTTTTACGTGTCATATTAGTATATTATATACGTGTGCAAATAATCTTTTTGTTTCTAGTATACAATGTCAATAGTACAAAGATGATGAACAAAAATATTCAACAGTATGAATTATGAAATACAAGATATTCATAACATTGGTTACTGGTGAAGTAAAAAAGTTCCCAATGTCCCAATTATTGGAAAAAAAAAACCAAAAAAACTACTATCTTTGTAACTACTGATAAAGAATAAGAACATAAACTACATACAGGCGAATTCTGAAGTTAGGATAAACCGCTGCTGCCAAATGAACTGGCCAAGCTCGAAAGAGGGCAGATGGAAAGCTTGATCGTGTGGCTGCCCGACGATTTATGTATATCTATGCACTCCTCTAGATCAGCATCACATGTTAAAAGAACCCATTCTTTATCATCATCCAAGTACTTGATTCCCATCTTACTCAAGTCTTCTAAGTTAAATCGTTTCACAATTTCTTGTTGCAAGTCTAGGAATCCCATGTTTGGTAAGATTGAGAATCGAACTTTCTCATCCCTAAAAGTAGCTTTAGCCTTGAAAACACCTGCCTCCCTCGAAAGCCAGCTTTTTGTTATTGGCAGAGGAGGCAGAGTTTCAAATGAAGGATGCTCAGCAAGAGTTTTATTGCTCTGAGATCCTTCCAATATCTGGCTAGCTTCTTTTTTACTACTTATTAGCACTTGTAATTCTGCTTCACTTCGGGCTCTCTTGAGGGAACCGCTAGGATCTTCTGTTGTCGATGCATCCTTACTCCCTGAGGCAATGGTTGTAACAGGAGATGACATCTTTGCTCCGCTTGAGAAGCAATAACTAGAAGTCGAGGTTTGGCTGGAAGAGGTAGAGGCTGGGGAGTTAGAATTTGTGCCTCCTGTAGGGTGTATGGTCCCTTCAGGTTGAGTTGTTGGTTGTTGCTTTGGTTGATTGTTTAAGTTAATCGACGATACTTGACTTTGTTTTGGCTGTGTAGTTGGGCTATTAAGCTCAGGGAATTTTGAATAGAAGGAAGATAGTTGTATGGAGCCTTCGGCCCCTTGCACTGAGTCAATCACCAGTTGAAGTTTCCTTAGAGAATGATCCACCTTCTTGATCTTTCTAGAAGGCCATCTTGCAATTCCATGTTGCCTACATATCCTTTTCAAAGTTGTGGGACAAACTGCAAAAATATAATTACAAAGGGGAAAGGATTACTCATAGGTCTGAGAGTAAGACAGCATGAAGCGAAAACATAATTTATACCTTCCTGTAAAGTTAGATTAAGCAAAACAATGTGCACCATCGAATTCCTGCCATTTGAAATCTAGGCTTAGCTATATTTTTGGAAATTTAATGGAATACATATTTTTGGACAAGATGTTTGTGTAACAGGAAATGTCTGCTGGTTGCCAAGAATATACTTCGTATTACAAAAAAACTGTTTCTTAAGTTCTGCACTAGCTAACAGTAAGGATGATATTCAATCAGAATACAAAAATATTTTCAGTTGGTAGCTTGAGTCATCTTGTTTCATAGATATTACACCGCGATTTAGAGAGAACATCATTTCATAACATAGGAGTATTTTATGAATGTAATAAGCCACTTAATTTTTCTTGTAAATGGGGTCACATTATGTAGTATATAAGAATGTTACCTCCAATGCTTCTAGCTGCATCTTTTAGACTACCAGCAAAATATTGCCGGAGTACATCTAAACTGATTGTTTTCTGAGTCTTGGTCCTCCTCTTTTCACTTCTGGCACTTAGAGGAAGTCGGCCTCCAGACGATGTACCACTTATTCCTTTAGACCCCGAATCTTGGTTGATGTTTTCACTATCAGAAAGTGCCTGTCCAAGTTGTAAACTTGGCTCGTTATCACTCCAATTCATCACCTTAAATCCTTTACTAGGCTCGTCTTCTCCAAATTCCAGTGAAACCACTACCTCCTTGCCCTTTCTCTGAGGTTCCATCATCTGTGAAAACCAGGAAGTCTCTTTTGTCTCACTATCTGCAGCCGGCTTTCCAGGGAACAAGAGCTTCTGCTCAAAGTCATTGTCTGTGATAAAATTCAGATACCGGCAATGCTGCTGTATGACCATTGATACAGACTGCCATATTCTAGAATGAAAAGCTAGACCTTTTTCTTGAACATTTGATGGTAAATAAAATTCTAAAACATAATCGTTCTTCTCATGATAGATGCTACGGAGCCTTACTGCTACTGCACCGCGCAACCCAATCATCCTTGCGTGGTGAGACAGAGGATATTCAACCTTACTGAACTCTGTGATATCAGTAGCATAACAAGGCTGGTTGGTGTCAAACGCTTTGCCAACTATACCTCCTTGGCTTCTTAATAAGTGGTGGTCCGAGCAGGCCTTGTGAAAATCCATAACTCGTTGATCACGCACATAGCAGGCAGAATCAATAATTGAAACACAATTAACATTGTTTTCAGAATGCCAACATCCGCCTTTTCCTTGTTGTGAACACGGAGCCCATGTTTGAGCTAAAGGCAAATCAAGTGTATCACATACAGCTCTCACCACAGTTAATATCTCGGGTTGTACAGCATCATAAGTTCTTTTACCGGACTGAAAAAAATAAATCAGACTAATTTAGGAAGATATTGATGTCAGAAATACAGAAGAGTCAGTTACTTCTTTTATTTTCAGAATACAGGCTATTTACTGAGTATTAATGTCTGTAATAGGATGCATCAAATTACCTGTTCCGGAGGAGTGTCAAGAATTTCTGAACTCCTAAGATGAACAGTCTGCATAAAATTGTAACACAAATGAGCAAATGTTGCTGCTTAGAAAAGCAAATTAGGACTTTTAAGACGGCACTGAACTAGACAGCTACAACAACATTCAGTAAACAGACGTGATTACCCCATAACAAAAATGCGCAAAAACATCCAATCAATTTTAAGAATACCCCCCATTTAGTCAACAAAATTGCCCCTTACCCATAAATTATGTAAAATGAAAAAAAACAATTATATAATTTGAGATCATTCCTTAATAAATCAGTAGAATGTAAAGTAAGGAAAGAAAAACAGACCTCAAGTGCTTTACAAACGCTTTCAATTTCAGGACGATAGTCGAATTTATCAGTAGTCATGATAATCTCAACAACACCCAAGGAATCACCACTGCCCTTCTCGAAAACAGGAAGTGCAATGGAGCCACGAACATCAAACTGTCGTGCATAAACTTGACGTGGGTATTCCTCCGTCCTAAAATATCGAACATCAGGCGTCCATTCAGGCGCCTTGCCAAGGAAGACTCGCCCAGGCAGTCCATGTGCCTGTTTAGTATCTTCGTCTGCTAGAAACTCATACTTCTCTGAAACATCTCTATAGTGGAGCAACCGTATACTCGAAGGCTGATGAAAATACGGTTGCTCCACTGTTGTTAGGAAACTCTTTAGTCCTTTTTTTATAGGCACCCATATTTGAATCAGAACATCTCTATTTCTATTCAAGTCTCTCAAACTAGTAACTGCTCTCATCAACCTTTCTCTGACAGAAGTTGAAGGACCCGAATTCGCCTTGGGTCCTATCCACAAGATTCTGTTCAGCTCATTGCCTTCCCAAGAGAAACTGCGCGCTTGGTTCAGAACTGCTGATGCTGCTGCTGGTGTTATCGCGCTGTCATCCTGATTTTCTGAATCCACTGCCTGTTCTGCCTTAGGACTCCACTTTTCGCGGTAGCTACTAAGCTGATTACCGGGTGAGGTCAAACTGCTGGAGACAGGCTCCAAACTAGGGAAAGAAAATGATGAAGGATAACTCAAGCCGCGAGATGTGGATGGACTTATTGGACCCTGACCCTGACCCTGACCCTGACCCTGACCCTGACTCGTACCTGACTGCAGAAGGTTTGATCCATCAGCTGTTTGTAACCAACATCCACCATCTAAGAGCTGTTCCATTAAATCATAGTCAATGTTTCCAAAAACTGGTGGATTGTTTGTAGGATTAAAGGAACCATCATCCATATTCAGACTTCTATTGTATAAAATGAACTAATTTTTTTTTTCTTAGACTAATTTACAAAACTTCAATAAATACAAATTTTATTTTTATTTTTGTTGCAGAAGACCTTTGTTTGAAGTTTTAAATATTATTATGACCCAAAACTCCAAAGTAGTCTAAATATGTAGAACAAATAACAAAACTCCCAAGAAGGATCTCTATCTTCTATCTTGAAGAACTCAATCTGTTTGAGGAGTTGAAACAGCATCTTCAATTCAAAAGTCCTCTCTCAACTGAAATTCACAACAATTCGAAATTAGTGATAATTTGGCTGATTTTGCATTTCATTAATTTCGAAACAAATAAAAAATCAACATTGAGTAAGGTCATATAAACTCATGACAGAATTTAAAAGAGGTAATTTACTAAATTAGCAAACAAAATCTTAGATAAAAATAGATGCTTGGAATCTATCAAACTTTACTATAACTTATGATGTCAAATTTTGCATATATATTCAACAACTAACAAAGAATAACACTTGTCTTAAAAACAACTAAATCATGCAAAATGATAGTCAAAATCAAAAACAAAACAAAACCCATTTCTCAAAACATAAAACCCATTATGTATAACAAAAATAAGCTCCAAAAACTAACCATGAAAAGAAAGAGAGGAGAGAGAAAATTTAGAGAGAGAAAGAGAGAAACAAAAAAAGAAAGAGGCACTAACTTTGTGGAGAATCCTAGGAGATTTCGAAGTGATTTGCATCTCCAAATAAAATGAGAGAAAGAAGAAGAGATATTTGTGAAGTTAAGTCAGATAATGATGATCATGATTATGATGATGATGATGATATTATAGTTGTAATTTTAATTTAGAAGATGAAGAAGGTTACATACAATCATACATACTGGGTTTTTGTGGGTTGGTACTTCTTTGTACATACCAATTATACTTACATCAGCAAACAAGCAGAGCTTTTTTTTATAAAAAAAATTTAAAAATTATGCTTATTTTTATTTGTTAATTTAATTTTGATTAATTATATACTTAAGACTGTCCATAACATGGAAATTTTTTAATTATTTTTTTAATCCTGGACTCTCCTGCTTCTTGGGTCTTTTATTGGAGAATCTACTCATCTGTGGGACCCTTGCTTACCTCATGTTTTTTAATTAAAGTCCATTTTTTTATGAGCACCCTTTATTGTTTTTTACCTTCTTTTCATTCTTAATATACCATTATATGGCATCTTTAATTAGAAACATGTACGTGTATTATACGTTCGGGTATGTAATTGGTTGATAAGAACTAGTTATATTAGCTTATTTAGCTAGCTAATTGTATTAAATGTTTTGATTTGTTAGTTGGTTTGATTATTTGAACAAAAATATTGATAAAATTGCCAGTAAAAGGTTAAGCATAACCAATTCATTGAACCAACTCTATATCAAACAACCAAAACGGGAGACATATGGAATAATCAACCTTCACAATTGGATCATAATTTATCAATACTCTCTTTACCAAACAAAGTCTTGGTTTAAGATATCTAAGTGACAATATATATTTCCTCCATTACGTATTATGTGCAACAAACCTTGTTGCACGTTTTCCAAGATAAAATTTGTTAATGTTGATTAACTAAGTGAAAGGTGTGTGATTAAGGGTAGGAGAGAGAATTAATGGCCACCACCACAAACTGCCATGGACTCCTCTACACCACCTACCAGCAGCAACATCCACCCACTCGCCGTTACCCTGTAACCACCACCACCACCATGATCCGAAAACCCACCAGCCAAATTGCGGAACCCCATTACCTGAGCGAAATCGCGACATCGTGAAATCCCACCAACCAAATCGCGAAAACCCACCACCTGAGTGATGTGACATCGTGAAACCCCACTAGCCACATCAAAAACCGACGCAACCAAGATCTGAAACCACCGCAACCAAGCTCACCCAGTCCGCAACCACCACAAAACCACCCTTTACACACTCTCTCACCACCGCAAACCCTAATCAATTTTCAGGATTTCAATTTCAAGGAAGATCGCGACTATATCATGGAAAAGGAGGTCGGTGACTCGATCGGCGGTGGTTTTCGGGCAAAGTGAGGAAAAAAAGCAGCAATGTTAGGGTTTGGGATGGGTTTGATTGGGGTTTTCTAGGGATCTCGGCACGGCAGGGGTAGGTTTGGGCGACTTGGGTGGGGAATTTCGCAGCGACATGAATGGAGGGGAGGTGCTCAGGGGGATTCGGGGTTGGGGCTGGGTGGGTGGGTGGGTGGGTGGGGAATTTCGACTGGGGTGGATTCGAACCGTCGCTGTGAGAGAAGAGAGAGAAAAGTGGTGGTGGTGGTGGCGGCAACGGGGGCGGCTATGAGGCAGGTGAGAGAAAAGTTGGTGATAATGGTGGTGGATGTGGTTGTGAGGGAGGAGAGAGATTGGGATGAGTTTAGATAATTGATTAATTAATTTTGGTTAATATGTTAATAACATATAATCTTAATCATTTAATATGTGTTAGTAAAGCTAACTAAGGGTACATTGGTCATTTTAAGTAAAAAAAATTACTAAAAGAGAAAAGTTTTAGTTTGTTGCAGATAATGTGTAACATTCATTTTTGAAAAATGTTGCACATAATACATAACAGAGGAAGTAGTATAAAATTGCTAAATATACTTAATACTCCGTATTTCCTTTTAGATACATCCGGGATTATAGGAGGGATAGTATGGCTTATACATGTAATGTGCTGTAAAGGCAAATTGATTTGTTGAAGGTGATGCCCAATTTAAAAATATGGGGTTGAAAGGAACATTTTGGTTTTGGACCACTGTTTAGTGAATTTCAGTTTGAGTGTTTATATTTTATGTAATAATCGCAGTAAATTATAAAATTTTAATGAAGAATCGAATGAAACAAGCTAAGAATCGGTATACTGTTAAATTGGTTCAATAATGTTACAGGTTTTTTTTTTTTTTTTTTTGAATAGTTTTGTTACAGATATTTTATACTGTTCTTTGTGTCACAAAGTATGTTGGTATTTTGACTCTTTATGTACTCCTTTGCTAGAAAAATAGCAGACAAAGTTCGGTTGATACTGTTTCATTGACATTTCACCTAATTAGTCAATTGCATACCATAACATACAATGTTCATTACTTCATTCTTCTTAAAATATTTATTAGTCTCAAAATCATTTTATAAATCAAGTTTTTTTTTCTTTTTTTTGTAATAAAATTTACTCACAACTTAAGATTTACAGTTATTTTTTTTTTAAAAAAAACTTCTAGTCATCTTCTAAAGTCATATAAGTCAAAATTATGTTTACATTTTAGAGTTTGAAGAAATGTAATTGAGGTTAATTAATATAACATTTAGAAAATAAACTATACTTACCTCCGTTTTTTTTTTAGTTGACACGTATTTCTTTTTAGGAATTTTTTTTTTAGTTGACACGTTTTCTTTTTGAATAAGTTTTATACCTTGCTTTTTAAGTATACCCCACTTGTTTTATCATTCTCTCTCACTCTCTCTACTCTCCTTAATATGCGTGTCTACATTGAACATGTCAACTAAATAGAAACGGATGAAGTATATGTCTTGAGTCTTGAGTATGTACTTTTTCCTTTCTAGCTAGTTTATGTACAACTTGTGCATATAAGAATATTACTATACCAATAATTAATATAGCTTTGTTCAATATTAATAAATAATAATCGCTAGCTTAGCTATTAATAAGATGTATATAATGCTAAAAATTAATTAGCATAATAATTATAGTTATGACCTTCAAATAATACTCCACATTTGACATAATACTCCTTTTACTAATTTTGTTATTTTTATAATATGGTTGACAAAATATTTATAGAATTTGTAACCCGGTTGATTCACCTTAGAAGTAAGTGAAGAAGATCGTATGGATTACACCCACTTAAAGCCCCACTTGCAAATATACTATGCTCACCACTTTCTTAGAACAAGGCCACCTTTTTTGGTCTAAAAGAAGTAACACACTTTAATTTATTCTAAACGAACTACAACTACCTTTAATTTATTCTAAACGAACTACAACTACATAAAAGAACAAGGGCTACAAGGCCACCTTCTTTGGTGTTGTGGCTCTTTGAATTGAACTAATGTGATTTAGACTGAGTTGAACATAACTGAACTGAAAATAATTTCAAAAGAATAAAGATGGCCTTCACGAGTTTAGATGGATCTATCAAGTGGTCTATGAAATGTTTGAGCTGTTGGGGATTTTGTATTTACAAGGGTCACAAAGAAAATTGCAAATGAAATTAATAGAATAATCTTCGAGGCGTGAACGGGATCACTTTCCCAAAAGTATAATTCCGACCCTACACTACAATTGGGTATCATGGAAATTTACTCAGGAGATACAACGACAAAACAATTGCAATCACAAGTAGGATGATTACAATACAATGTAAATAAGCTTTTGTGATTTGTGATAATGAACAATAACTTGCAAAAGGTTTTCAAGAGAATGAGAATAAACTGATTTCTTAAAGTTCTATCATCAATATAAACTATCATATTTATATCAAGAGCAATAAACTAAGCAAAACTGAAGAATAACCGTCAAATTATATTGCTCTCCGCGCCCGGCCGGCCGATGGCCCTCACCCTGTTGCGGTGACATCGTTTAATTTTTCTTCGCTCTCGTGCCCTGCCGGGCGCTCCACCCGGCGGACTATAGGGCGGAGGAACACTTCTCTAAACGAGATACAAATTGCTCTTTTACTTGTTTAATTGAATTTCAACACCTTAACTTAAGAAATTTAACCAAACACATGAATATTTTTCCACCAATACTCTAAAGAATTCAACACGAGCTTGATTATCAATTTCATACATACTCAATCTACTAGCTTCGTACTTCATATTATCAGACTGCTTGATTTTAGATTTATTTTATTCCATAAACATTTTATTACGCTATAATGTTGGTTTAAAGTTCCAATACACAATTCATATTTATCGATTTAAAATACAGTTTTTTTTTTTTTTTTTGGCAGTTTACTACGTATCTAATTTAGCTTTCTCCTATGATATGCCCTGTGCCCCTGTCCTAGTATTTGATTGGTACCCAATTCCATTGGGAGAGGAGATAAAGAGAAAGAGACAGAAAGGGAAATGTGTACCGTGTGTTAGGAAAAGTACAATCTCCAAAATGTAAATACTACGCACACATGTGATTAGGTCACTATAAGAGGAAAAAAAATTAAAGATTCCGAAGCAGCCTCAAATTATATACGTAGTAGACAAATCAACCAAACTATGGTCTGTATTTGTTAGGTGGGGAAGTCCAATGGATATTAAGAATACTTTTTATAACAAATCAGCCAAACTATGGCTCCGTTCTTTTTACATAGTACTCCGTTTTGTTTAGCTCTGTTTTGCTTTGCTTTACTCTGTTGACACCAGTTCTGTTTGTCCAGAAGCTTAAAAGAATAGGATCGTACACTAGCAAGATAGAGGTACGGCCATAATTTTTCTCCTTACTTGTGTATATATATACAACTATAATTAATATACGGAGTACTGTAGTACCTTTACTCGTGTATATATATACAACTACAATTAATTCATCTATTCATTTTAATTGATATGTTTCTTATACTAAGCCTGCCAATATGTAACTTCAATTATTAATACATTGATTCATCAATAAGTAAAAATGATAACAATTACGGAGTAGAATTTTATGGAACAATGTACTATGAAAATAATCGGAAAAATCTCACTTGATCATTATATATGCGAAGTGTCAAGTGTCAACTAAGAACTGATGGGTGAACTATAAGATAATATAAAGAGCAAGAGATTTGATAAAAGGGAAAAAAAATATTATTTGAAGTTTAGTTTAAATCAACCTAAGTAACTTATAAGAGAGGGTGAAAAAAACAGCTAGAGAAAGACAAACTTAGCTTCCAAACTATGAACTACTCATATTTAAATTTTAAACTCTATATTGAAGCTGAATTTGCAATTCAAATTAAACAAGTATGCATGATTGCACGTATGTATTTATTGGAAAAAAAAAAAAAAAAAAGGCAGTAGTACGCATGATAAATAACAATATTTTTTAGTTCATGTTATTATGTGCATAATTTCAAACATAATATATATGCATTATTGCATAAATTTTGCAGTGTATATATATACACAACAAATTATTAAAGGGTTATTGATCATGCATCTAGCGTGATTATATATCATTGTATGATTATAAAAATTAATGTAATTTCAAGTTTACACAAATGAAAAAGGAGTGTAAAATGTACAATATCCTTTACCATGAATTTAATAGCTTTATCTAGAAATAAAAGACTTGTATGTAAGATTATATGATTAATTTAAAGTACCAAAATTCATAACTTTCAAAATGGATGGTATACATAAAATAAAGAGGATTTAAAACAAATCGACCCTTAAAAAATTATTCGTACATTACATAAGATGTACACGAAAAAACATTTAATACGGAATATTTTATGAGCATCTACATCTATCTTTCTTAGATATGATCTAAACATGTTGATAGAATATTGACAGCCTGTCTATTCACTATCGATATATCTGATTAAGATAAAGCTATCACATAAATAAAATACTACGCTTCAATCTAAATATTACGCGTTATGTTCCCTCTTAATCACTACCCTTAAAAATTTATGGTTTTCTAGAAAGGGTCGCAAATTAAAGCATAAATATACATCCTCTATGCTAGTCCTCTTTTTTACCCCACTTAGCATTTTGTCCTTAGAATTTTCAGAAGGGTTACACAAATCGCCGCATCTCAATCTTTCCATGACGTTTGCAACTGACTTTTTCTCATTTTTGTAAACATTCTCAGCTGTTTTTCTTTCATTATTATTTTCCAATTTCATTAAATAATCAAGATTTTAAGATTAAGTACTAATTATATACTTAATTAATTGTGATATAATTTTAAAATATAAATATAATGTTAATATTACAAATAAGGAATCCTCAAAATGATGACATATGATTCCACTTGCACTTAAAAACATTAGGAATTTTGACGAATCATAATGGTGATTAATTTGTGTGGGTCCCTATTAATGTTGCTTGTGGGGAAACACTAAACAAAATAGTTGCCCAATAGTCTATAATCAAGAAAAAATTAATTAATTATTAATGAGAATATTCAATTGTGTGGTGGATCCCACATATTATACATGTACACTTTGAAGCAAGTCTACATCATCCTCATCAGTTTTATGTTGGATCTTCGAATTAATATTGCACTTGTAGAGTTGTAGTTGAGTCATCATTAATTAATTGCTAATTGTGGTTAATTAAAAATCAATGGTTTCATGTCCACTTTCTTTTCTTTTACTAGTTTTAGGTTATTTGTTTTCTAGTGCGTTGATTTTTCTTCAGTGTAAAGGTATTGAGTTACGGAATCATTTTTTTATTCCAAGCGTTATCATCTTATATAATAACTGCATAAATATATAAAAGATGAAACTTTTAATCGTTGTCAACATGGTATTAGAGTCAGGCCCACAGTATGAGACCTCTAATGGTTTGAGTATATTGTCAGGCCTATGATTTGGGACCTTTAGTTAATGGCATTAAGTATTCTGGGCCAAATTGTATTGGATCACATGATCAAGTTAAAAGGACTTTACATGTGAGGGAAAATGTTAAAAAATAGACCTCTTAAGTATCAATACATGTAAGTGTCTCACATTGGCTGAAGAAAAGAGAGTTAATCACTTTATAAGGCTAAGGGGTTTTGAGATTAAACCTCTTTTAAACTTGTGAAGTGGAGTCTCTCTCTTAATTTGCGGGTGTAGCCCATACATGTATTTAACATATTTTCACTAACCAGGACTTTTTCTTTATTACGCCATCATATATAAGAATATTTTCTATCACTCTTTCGTTGTCTCTCGATTTTTCATATTTATGTGAATCTTAATTAGTATGAATTTGGAAAATAAGGAATCTTATGAGAGTTGTAGTCAATAGAATCTTTATGGTGGTCCATTGAGAGCTTGACTAGCTAGTGAAGTGATAAGAGAGCAAATGGAAGAATTAGAGATGTACGTAGCAAGCAAGGGTAATTGTTGAAACATATTTTAATTTTATGTCATTTTAGTGATAAAGGCTTTTTTGTTTCAAAGTGATGAAAACTCCATCTAAATAAAAAAAATTTAATTAAATTATTAAATATCACAACAAAAATATCCGAACCATGAGACCACGCAAATGTTAATTTCTTGTCTCTTAGCAAGTCAATGTAAGCATAATTAGTGACACTAATCTACTTTAGTTATCTAATCAATGGACTTCAAAATATATGCTTAATCGAGGATTTGCTTACGTGCAATCCACTTAAAAAAAGGCCATATAAAACCAAATTATCTACATTAAAACATTGCATTTATGAATGATACGTCCACACGATCAGAAAATATTTAGTGCACTAAATCTTATTTTCGTATGACTAGAAAGATTTCGAATCTGAATCAGAATCTAGCTTGCTGATACATTCTTTTCTATCCTATTTTTAATACAAATTTAAATTACATACATAGCCTTATTAGTCATTAATTTTGCCTCTTCAAACTTTAAGAGACAATGTTTAGAATAACCATGTTTAGATTATAGTAGTACAATTAATGTAAACTGACTTAGTTTATGTGTGTGACGGGGTGATATTTAAAAAATAGGATCTACTTTATCTACAACGTAACACTGTCCTCTGTATATATTTTTATGCTAAAAATAGGACACAATAAATTTACATTCTCTATTCTTTTAAGATCTCCTCCTTTCTCGTGATAACAAAAGAATGTGATAAAGTGTAATTTTTC
Source organism: Chenopodium album (assembly GCF_948465745.1). NCBI lineage: Eukaryota > Viridiplantae > Streptophyta > Magnoliopsida > Caryophyllales > Amaranthaceae > Chenopodium > Chenopodium album. The sequence continues at coordinate 49,914,211 of NC_137850.1, read as the reverse complement.
GCATGACCATAGAATTACTATATAGTACTATTTTTGACCTACCTAGTTTATGTGTAATTAGTAGCACTTGTTTAGTTCACACACCCCAAAATCTACTTATGGCCCTTGCCTGTTCACTTCATGTTAGGACATGCATTGTGATAGAATGATCGAAGCTCCAAAACCCTACAAGCTGATAAGGACATCATAGTACATGTAAATTGGTTTACACTAATAGTGCTTAACAAGTGCCAGCATATATACATAAAGGGTACAACTTTTGAGATTGTTTTTTTATTTGTAATGTACGTCAAGTATTTAAATTTTGTAACGGTCAACTTGATATCTATCCAATTGAAAAAGCCTAAGAATCGACTTTGAAAATTAATATAAATATTGAAAAATTATAGTTGATCGAAATGATTCATATATGATATTGTTTCTATATTTGACTTTTGTCTAAATACCTTGGCAACTTAAGCCATTTTTCCTCTTTTGACTACATCATAATAAGATCAAGAATATAATTTTGTTACTATTAAATATATTAATTTCAAGATGAATATATCAAATATTTTTTTTTTTCACTACATTCATATCGATCATTTCATCCAATTGATTAATATATATATATATATATATATATATATATATATATATATATATATATATATATATATATATATATATATATATATGGAATATGACACATAATTTGCAAGCAACAGTAGCATGCATTAATTTTGAATAAATCCCATTACTCAATCTAATTATTGCATGTCATGATGTAAATGACATAAACCCACGAAGATTCAAGATACACCCACATACATATAATTAATATGGTTATTTTGTATGATAAAAACTACATTTATATACAATTATTCAGGTATGAATGTATGATGCAGTAGTATATAAATTTATAGGCAAGAAAAGACAAAAACGACAAACTCTACAAACCCAAGTCTACGTTGACTTTGGCCTTACTTTCCTAAACTAGTTTAAAGTCAATCAAACATCCATTTTTGTCAAGTTAACCACACGTAACCTTTCTTTTAAGGAATAAAAATTGAAAGTTTCTCATGGAAAATAAACAAAGTAACAACTTAAGTATTTGAAAGTCGCTACATGCTGCATGCTTAATTTGATTTCCTTAGCTAGTTAACATGCGTGATGAACATGCCTACTTCCATACGTGTAAATTGCGCAATAAATTTCAAACAAATAGAATATACAATTAAAGAGGTAAGATATGAAATAAAGTGTTTTATAGTTTTATATGTATTGATTTATCAATAATGAGTATACATTCTTATATACTTTCTCTTCGACAATTGAAACCGTAAGAATGATCTTTGTATGTAGTTGAGATCTGAAAAGTATGATACGATAAAATGTATGTATATCAAAATCTCTACAAATTTATCCCATATCATTGTGATATGGAGTATAATGAACAACAAGCTTATTTACATATTTGTCAACCACGACAACTTAAAAGAAAAAGTTGCAATTTGCTTATAAGAAAACACAGAATAACCGAATTACTTCTATAGTTCTATTGATATGAATAAAGGTTACAAATTAATTACAAATGTACAAATTTGTTAGAGATACCTACATGAGATAAAATAAATGATACTGGTAATGAAATTAAACTTCAATTAAATTTTTAATGCAAATAGAAATATAGAAATTAAAGTTGGTATACAAGTATCTGTTTTTGGAAGACGCATGCTTGAGTTACTTGGCACTATTCAAATGTATGGTGTATCTGAACTACGCCACCTGCCATCCCTAGTTTACCTAAAGGTTGCTTTCTTGATGTAATTAAAACAATTAATTATCAAGTCAAAGCTCAATTATTTAGCAAAATAATAATTATAAATGTAAAAATAAAGTAATAAACTATATGTACCAACCAATCATAGAGCTAGACGAATATACCAATTTGGAATTTTTAATATATCACAAAAGATTCCATATGTAATATTATAATGTTATAAAGATACCATTGCTTTGATTTCTACCAGCTAGCTAGTACAATGCTACAGCTCTTAAAGCAAATTCCAAAGGAAAAAAAAAAAAAAAAAAAAAAAAAAAAAATAAAAAAAAAAAAAACAGTGACTAAGTGTACATTAGAATGGCATATATACCATAATTAAGCTAATGGGGTGACGATGATTGTAATTAAAGTACTAATGTCGGAGTTAACAGTACAACAACTTTAATGGTTTTGTAATAAAATACGGTAAATTATTGACTGTTACCATGTGATTAGGGTATCACCTTTTTGGCTCTTTTTTTTAATTATAATAAACCAGTTGTTACGAACAACTTTTTAAAAAACGCACATACATCTATTTCACTAGATAAAATTGTATCAACATAATAGTGCATTTAAGAGAACGTTTTACTAACAAAATAATTATAAAACACTTGTATTCTTTTATCTATTTATTTTCAGTTGAAAAATAAAATATTTTGTTATTATTTTGTATTTAAATCTGTGTTTTAAGTCGACAATTAAATTATAACTTCAATATAAGTATAATTTTGTATCTTACGGAGTAGTTACATATGTTCTATATCCAAGTATATGTAGTTAAGTTATTAACAAGTTGTAGCTGGAATATAATGGCAATAAAGATCTACTTTGTAATTTGATTGTTAGAGTTATTAGTTAAATATATACAAAGTAGGTTTTTATATTCGTTCAATTAATAACCAATGATATAATACATTATGCACTTTATCAAGAAATTGGCTTAAGAATTAAATTAAACTATAAGCAATCTTAATTAAGCCATAGATTAATCTCCTTGCAATATTATATACTCCCAAATGGTGGCTTATTTTTAATAATATTGGACAAATAATGTCTAAATAAGTGATCAACTCCACCACAAGGCACAAGCAAGCCAATGCAATAATGAGTCCTAAAGTTTGAATAGTTACATCCTTCATCCATTATATAATATAATAATACACTTATAATTTTATTAAGAAAACACAGTCTACGTAACTAATATAGGTGTTGTATTATCTCTAAATTTTTATGATAGGATTATATTCTTAGATTTATATCTCATCAAATCAGACAAAATACTGCTGTTAGATGTTGAATCATAATTTGATAAATTCATCATCACTTACGACATCTGAAATATTAAAAGAGTTCATTTTGTACTAGTTTTGAATGTTCATTTCAATTATGTGAAAAATTATGAATAATAATTCAAAGTATAAAATAACAACTAGATTTAATTTTATACGAGTAAGAAATACATAAATTTAAACTCCTCATAATACCTCCTCTTATTTTAATTTTATCTATTTATTGGATTTTCCACCCTTATTGATTATTGAAGGCCTCAATAGCATGCTAGATGCTAATCCCCCATTGGATAAAACTACACAAATTGGCAAAATTAAATGGAATCCCAGAAAGATTCAGATTCATGTTACATCATCATTTCAGGTGTAGTTTCTAATTTGTTTAATACAAAATGGGAAGTAGTGGCCACACGGAACTTGGAGATTGGATCACAACTTACAAGTAATGTTTGACAATAAGGATTAAATTAAACATTAATACTGTAGTATTTTTATAAATTTCATTTATAATTGTGCAAATTAGCAAGCAATGAGTACTTTTTTTAATAATAATGAAACTGGTTAATTACTTAAAGTTAAACCTGACATTTGGGCTGTCCACTTAATGACTAATATAGCATTGGTAAGAGTAACATAAAAATGTCACTTCTTTTGACAACCAGGGGTAATAATCCGAGGTTTCAAGCTTCAAAATATTACGAGTATTAAATAATTACAAAGTGAATTAATTATTATAAGTATATTTTTAATTATTGATTAAAGTACAATCTGGTTTATGATGGTGGGAGAGGAGCAGAACATTTTAATAAACAAATTAGAATCTTTTGGAATCCCATTTTTGGTATTGACCATTTCAATTGCAAGAACATGCCGGAATGTAAGCATGTAGCTAACATCTCATTTTGAGAGACATTATATTATGTCGATTTTTAAAGATTTCAAACTAATACTTTTCAAAAAGATGAGTTTATCTGTATATATTAGCTAGGGAGTTAGTTGGATTTATCTGCTTAATCTGAACTATATACATACATTGAACATACACTTAACAGACAGAAGCGGTTTAACTTTTATGTGTGAACATCATTTTTATCATTATTATTAGTTTGTAATGGATTAATTTATACCTTTAACAATGTTTAGTGGATGGTAAAATGGTGAAGTCTAATTTCATGTGAATATATAATATATTCATCATAATGTTTAAATGTGTATCTCTATTGGTTCCTTTAATAATTCAAAAGATTGTAAAGTTGAAAAAAGGTATATAGATAGGTTTTAGAAAAGTGATGATTATTAAACCTTAACAAGAGTAAGAAAATTATTAGCTTCATAGCCAAGTAAGCCAACTTCAAAGACAAATATAATTATAACACTTATTATTGCTTGAGATAATAAAGAAACAACTATATATCTGAATTGCTATACTAGGTGATTTACTTTATACTGTGTGGATGACACCTTATTAAATACGGAGTATTACATTGTCTAAGAATTTCATACTCAAATGGCACAAGGGTTTTTTAATTTTTATTTGCCCTAATGTTCGAAATTTGGTGCCCGATTTATAATTATCTCTAGCTTGGGCTTTAACCCATCTCTTTTGGAGTGATGTTTCTAAAGCAAAGATAATAGCCATGAATTCTACTTTGTTGGATCTCCATTTTTCTGAATGGGATTAGAGATCATGCTAACGAGGATGAAACATATTATAATTGTGAACCATACAAAATCATCGCTTGCAAGTTGCAACTCTTTAATAACACTACAATATATTTTCAAAATAGTTAAATATATATTTTCAAAATAGTTAAATATAATTGAACTAAACACATTTTTGAGAATTTTATAGATGTATTAGTATGCCTTTTACAGTTCCAAACCAACTTGTATAACTTGGGGATGCCCCATATATTCACTCTAATTTTGAAAAAAAAAAAAAAAAACAAAAAGAGAATTCGAAATTGGTCCGAAAGTGTGGATTATAATCTTCATCTGCTTTAGACACGACAATTTTTGACTTTTTTTTAGTCTAGAAAGAAAAGAAGACAAGGTGCTTCCCAAAAACCCACAAAACCCCAAGTAGTTATTTGGATGGTTAGAAACATCTATTTTGCCTTTTAACTATCAACTTAGAAGTCAGTTACATGCACGTCGTGTCCTTTGTCATTAGATAACAAACACAACATGATGATTTGCAAACTGACTAATATATAACTATATGTGGTTGACTGATATCAAACAACATTATTTGACCTTGGGTGCATTCCCTACCATATAAATGCAAGGGAAGCAATACACCACAATTCTTCAAAAAAAAAAAAATAAAAATAAAAATTCCACTAATAAAATTATACTATTGACTGAAAAATGCACCCATATTGTATGGCCAATACAGATTTACGTCCCACATGTTTACACCAACTGCTTAACGCATCTTTACAAGTTACATGCATGAATATAGTAGAACCTTCATCCTCATTTAGTTATTTTTTTTTTTCATGATAAGATTTCTCATTTGAGTTATAGAAGCACAATACCAGCATCTTCTCTATGAATAATTCCTAATCTAGCTAGCAAGTACAACTTCCACGAATACTATGATAGGTCTATGTCAGGCCCTTAGGTTGGACCATCTATCTTAAATGCGGCGTATTAGCTTAATTTGTCTGGGGATAATTTAACCATGACCTTAAAGATGACAGATAAGCTAACTCATTATTACTTCTATACATCAGTTAGAAATTTATTAATATTCGATAAAGATAATTTTAACTATGTTAAAATAAAAAAGAGTATTAAGATGTTATTACATACTCGTCTAAAAAATGCTAACTAACTATTTTATTTAAAATATTGGGGATTTTTCAACAAAAATTAGGGGGGCGGGCGGCATAATTTTTACAATTTTAGTTAAACTGATCTCATCAGATAAATCCATGGAATAATGGGATATTGTCCATATCGAGTCCACAAAAGAGGCCAAAGAGAAAGATTAGGTTTACCAAAAGATTCCATCTAAATTGAATTAGTAGTTATTTTTTACAGTAAGTACTTATTAATTTAATTACTTCAAGAAGAAAGAACTTGGACCACTCTACTATAAATCAACAAAACACAATCCATAAATTTATGTAAATTATGAATTACTATTAGATGATGTCATGTAAATATAAAACTATTTAATTATATGTTACGATTCCTTTTGCATGTGGGTACAAGGATATGAAGTTAGATCAGATCATGTCCAATTGAAAAAGTGTATTTTACTTTTAATTAGGCAAAAATATTGGTATTATACACATATATTAAATAAGGATCCAAATTACATACTTAGCTTGGTCCTTATCCATACACAATTAAGTTTAATTTGTAGATCAAAAACATTAATGAAAACAAAAAAGTAATAAAATTATTCTATATAATTTACATCTTCATCTATCTTATTTATGTATTATATTCAATGTACTACGGAATAGTATATACCGAGTACTCATTATAGTATATATAATAAATTTATGTACAAACTGTTTCATTTATATATACTGTTCTAAGCTTTTGTTGCTAATTTTAGGACCACTAATTTTATACTTGGACAATAATAATGCTAAAACATAGGTCTCCTGCACTTAAGTAGCAATATTGATTTCTATGTTTTAATTATAAGTTTGATTCTTTAATTACATGTTTTGGCCATTAATTAGCTAGCACGGCCAGCCTCATCGATGCTATGCTAATATAACAAGCTTGATGAAATTCAATCCCGTATCTCACACTTGAAAGTTAAGAGGAAATTGGACCAAACAATCCAACACCTTTCTAATATATATACTATTCATATCAAAAAGTATTTTGGTATTAATGTAGTATAAATCTTACAAGTGGTGGGATTTGAGAAGGTCAAAACGTAGTATACAACCTTTTTTCATGCATGGTAGATTGAAAGAATTTGAGCCTCAAACAAATGATAGAGAAATAAAGAGGAGTTGAATTATTGTTATTATTATTCTTAAAAATGATGACCTTTTCTTTATTTTAAGTGGAGAATAATAATAAAAGAAGAATGGAAGTTGTAATAATAATAACATAAATAGTCACATCACAATGCAGTGTAGTTTTCTTTAATTAATCTCTATGCTTTTGTTGAAAGATCAATATGGTAAACCTGGCCATAAACGAGCGAGCAATAAAACTTCCATACAAAATTCCTTTTGTTGGTAGGCCAATGTGGTTTATAATGACTTGGAAGTCATGTTAAAGCAAGCATCTTAAAGTTCGATGAGAATTATCTAATTAATGCGTTTTCATGTTAAATTGTTTTAACTGTTTAGTTTAATGTCCTTTCTAAGTTGGTTAACGATGAGCCTTAATTACTTTGTAAAGCTCAATATAATTGAGTAGTACTAAATATATGAACATTTTTTTTTTTATAGGGACCATTTAAACGTGTGTTTCTCTATAGTCCAATCACCTCATAAGATTTTTACTAATGATTGCATTAAACTTGTGTTCCCTATTAGCTTGAAGATGAGAAATTATGACAAAAATATCAAGTACGAGTTGGTGAAGTGGTCCTGATTACTGGATCTGTAACTTTCAAACTAATAATATTTCTAAATATAGGAACTCACCGACTAATAGTTACAATATCATAAATAATACAATAATAATAATGGTCACTTGCTCATGCTTTAAGGAATAATTAAAAAGGAAATCAAACTTAAACAAATACATACTACTGACGTATGCAAAGCATTACTTTATTACAATTTATTAATTAGTTGGTTAATTAATTACTAATAAACTTTGCATAAGGCAATACCTTTAAAAAGGACATTTTTTGGATTAAGGTTCAATTCTAGTATAGGCTATACAAGTGTCCAGTCTAAATGGGTTAGGTCAGGTATACTCTATGGGCCATAGGCCCATGGGCTCATTGTATTGATCTGAAATCCAAACTAATGATCGTAGTTTAGAAAAAAAAAATACATCAAATTCAATAATATTTCTACCTCTATTTAGTTGTCACCTTACTAGTTCAAATATACACTTATATATAGCTAAAAATGTGACAAATGATCTAAACAAGGGAATAGTATATCATTCGCCATGGGAAACATCAACATTATAACAGAGAAAGTTTACAATTATAATATAAGAGTAAGTAATAATATTATGATGAATAAAGTGTTGTGTTAAATGAGATATTACATGAACCCATACCTACCTAAAACAATGAGCATACATATGTTTTCATGAAACCCACACCACACACTATAAATAGTTAGTCTTTCACGCTTAGATATGTGATAAATCATCAAATAATTAGTATTACAACAATTTTAATTAACCTAATCAATAGTGTATACCTTATATTCCTAACTTCAGCTCTAATTGCATATTATTAGAAGAATCAATAGTAGAAGAAGAAGGACCATCCTCTTGAGGTTGGGCCGGTAGGTTGAGATCAACACCACATTGGGTCTGACTGGGCCTTGAATCTGACCCAGGTGGAAGCCCAAGCAACGACCGCGACGCCAGCTCCTCACTCTTCTCCCAGTGGAACCTCATGTGGCCACCCAAGGCCTGTCCAGTAGGAAAAACCTTCAAACACATACCACACTTGTGGCCCACTCCAAGGCCCGATCCCAAAGAAAGGCCCAGCCCAATTGCCTCCTCATGACTTGAACCACTTTGCATGATCATACATTGATCATCCTCAACGTCAGTTGCACTCTTGGTGATGGCAAAGCATCCCTTGACATTCTTATGGCTAGCACGGTGTCCACCGAGCGCTTGGTGAGACCCGAATGTCTTCTTACAACTCGAGCACTCGAACCTGGCCGGAGAGGCTAACGCCATGTCAGGGCAGACAGGACCAGCAGCGAGTAATAGAAGGCTAGCCGCGACCTCATGGTCATCAGTGGTTGTAGTAGGGGTGGGAGGAGGCGTTGGAGGAAGAGAACGACGACGAAGATGAGGCGGAGGGTTGATGCCACGCCACTCACGTTCGGGGTGGCATCGCATATGACCGAAAAGAGCCTTCCAAGACCAAAAGGTTTTCCCACACTCCGTGCATGGTGGTGTGATCTCAGTGGCAGAAAAGTCAGGTTTTTTGTTGGCCGGTGTTGTGGCGGTGGAAGTGTCAATGCGGAGGAGTTTAGAGCGGCGTTTCTTACGTAAGGATGCGGTCGGAGAGGAGGAAGTTGGTGTGGTGGGAGGAGGAAAAGGTAAGAGTAAATCTTTGTGATTGTGGACGTAGGAAATTGGTGTAGGAGGAGACACCGAAAGAGGTATTGGTATCGGTGTCGGTTGTGGTTGCAGAGGGGGTAACGGTAGTGGCAAGGGTGGTGGTGGTGGAGGAAGAGGAGTGTTATCCATGGAAAGGAAAATAGGGAGTGAAAAGCTGTCGGAAAAAAAAAACTGAAAAAAAAAAGGAAGAATGATGGTAAAAAATGAGAGGGGGTGTATGAAGGGAAGAAGAGTGGAAAAAGGTTGAAAGTGTGGGGAAGAGTGGGTTTTGTAGGGGAAGGAAGTGGGATTTGACGGTTATTTGCCTCTATCCATTTTGCAGTTACTTCAGTTTTTTTCGAGAGTTAGGTGCTTTCTGTTTATTTTTTTTACCGTTCTTTAAAAAATAAAATAAAATAAAATAAAATAAAAAATTGGATATTTTTCTTCAATAAAAAAAATAAATAATTAACAGATTTGATTTTCAAAAATGTTTTCCATTCTTTTATAAAAAATATATTTTGTATAGGTATTGAATTTATTATGATTTTAAAATAAAATAAAATAAAAAATATATTTCTTATGATTCATTTGTTAATTGACTTGTAAAATTGATTAACTTGCTTAATCATATTCTAAGCTATTAGCAATTATTTTGAAGTAAATCTAATTTCAAAGAAGCTATTATTTTCTTTAATTTTGGTAGGTCTGGAAAAGTTTGGGAGAAATGGCGAGGATAGGAGACGAAGGTGAGGGAATAGGAGGAATTAAGACAAGTTTTTTTTTTCCTTGTAAATCGAAAATATTTTTTTGGAAAATGATTTTCCTCCCATTGATTTGAAACACATATTTAAGCCAAGAAACATAAAAAGGGAAAGCAAACAAGTAAATGAAACAAAACTGGAAGCAAAGCAGGACATGAAAACGAAGGACCATTGCATTAGATAATACTGCTTGCAGTATATGGTTCTTTCATTCAAGCTCTAGAACAATTTCTAAGTTTGATTACTAATTAAAGAAATGATAATGAAGATTATTAAACTACATATTAGTAGTTAGACGATACAAACTTACAGGTGATAATGAGACAACAACTACTTAGTAACGCATTCTCGTGGTGGAACTCGGGAGCTTGAAACAATGATTGATGTATAATTGCAGTACCATATATATACTGTCAACTCTGTGTTCCATTGGAAGTCTTCAAAGATTTTCCCAGCACATTCAGAGCCTTAACGCGCTGCAGCTCTTTCCCTGTGATGATGTAAAACCAAAAAGCAAGATGAGCAAAATATTCTTTGTTTCTGCAATCAATATATACCTATATTCATACATAAATCATACTGTACACAGCTAGCTAAAATATCATTTACTGCTCGTTTTCATGAAAAAAGTTAACTCAATGGACACCACGTAAAATTGTTTGATTGTCTATCTAGCCAACAGGATGGGGGGTAGGGAGGAACTGCAGGAGTGCAGGTGCATTTGACAAGGATTATACCCAAAAGGTTAATCTTACAAGCAGCAAGAGGCTAAGTTATAGCATTATACTCTGCACTAAATTATAGTAGACGGTTCTAAGGCATTGAGTAATATGTAAGAACCAACCAAAAATCAAGATGGCTTAGATTTCACAGCACAAGGCAACCACCTTTCCCGAAGTTTAGATGTTAATCTGGTATCTGGTAAGTTAAACAATTAGACTTTTATAATACCTCCTGTCCACATAAATTCAGCCCCCTATTCATCTGAGAATAAAGGGACATTGTTGCGGGTATAGAAAAGAGTATAACGAAAGAACATTATATGCTGGTGAGTAGTGATTAGCACTCTTGAAGCACGCTGAGGGGATGCGTATTATTATGATGGGATATAAACAAATTTAAAAATCCAGCAAAAGCAACAACTGTATACCTAGAACACAATTTATGTGCAAATTCATAGGTTTCATGTAGGAAACCATGAAACCTGTGAAGTGTCCTGCTCTTCCAAACTAGATTTCATGGTTTCCTACATGAACTACTATGAAACCCTGTGAAAATTTGACAAACCCCACTACTCGAATCCCGTACATTACAGCCTATTCAAGAAGCTCTTTTCACTTTACTAAAATACTAACATTTTATACCTCAAAACTAACCCCCTTTTATAAGCAAATATTTAGGGATGGAAAATTTCTTAGATATGAGGACAAGGTGTTGTTCACAATTTCAGATGACTTGATTACATTAGAACCATAAATGAAGATGTTTAACAAAGTTTAGTTCTTAATCGGTGCTTATAAGACTTGATCAAAATGAAAACATGAATGAAATTGTGTCGACACAAAAACAATACATACAGAGAAATCGAACCTTAAAGAATACTACATTATAGAGTACTAATTATATCTACCCTAGTACACCATGATACCACAGTTGTGCTCCTATTGAATAAATGAAATTTGGTAGGTCCACATCCATAATATACATGTGGTGCTTGCTATTTTCTTCAATAAATTGAGAAGCTGGAGCAATGTGGATGACAAGGTAAAACATTTTAAAATCTGACTTACAACATTGCACCAAAGGAGGAAGTACCAGGGAAATAATTATCTGTTTACCTTGTTCCAAAGAAAGCTGGATTGCTTGCTTTTCCAGTTCAACGGCATGTCTGCTGAGTTCGGAAGCTGAAAGTGAACGAAGCACTGACAAGAACAGAAAAAGGTTAAACCAGGAGACAGGTATGTTTATGTCAGCAAGAACAAAATTGGTCCTGTTGTAAGAAAGAGATGGTAACTTTACAATTTTAATTTCTTATTCTATTCCATTTTCTATGTAGCTTATACATAGACCAGATATTCAACTAAACAGCCCTCATAGAATTCATTAAACTGTTTCTAAATCATCATAATATTTTTTTTTTTTTTGTACAGCTAGAAACAATAATTCCCCTTCAAATGTTTTTGGAAATGTTTGGTAAGCAAATTATATCATCAAACCAGTAAGCAAATGGCTTGTTTAGATATATAAACACAGATGAATTAATATAAGGAATGAGCATACATTGAAGATGATCTTCTTGACTTGATTGATCTAACTTCTTCAGGTACATCTGCAATTGAATATATCTCTCCTCCCAATTCTGCTTTTTGATTCTTGCTTCTGCTGGCGAAGTGATACCAGATGTAACTGCCTGAGGCGTAGGTTTTTCCAGCACCACTTTGGTATTGGAATTCCCGAAAGTAAGGGGAATGGAGGGTTTTCCCGAAGGAATACTCATTACAGAACCAGAAATTGGTGCATATGCAGGTAAAGGTTGCATCTGGGATTCATTAATTAAGGACTTAGGTCGAATCCCATCTTCTTGATCGCCAAGCTGACTTAGCTCAGGAGGGTTAGCATTGTCAGCTGTAACCTCAATGTTACTAATTTTACCAGTTTCAGCTTCAGACTTCCGGCGAACATACACAAGATGACCATTTGCACCATTATTACCAGAAGATTGCTGTTGAGGACTCATTGGGGACTCAGGAGAAGATCTTTTGACACCTGTCACCTTCGCAGCCTCTGTGGTAACTACTTCCTTCAAAACAAGAGGACTACTAGGGTCCTTTTGTGGTACAATATTATTTACACTCGGGAGGTCTCTGAGTGGTGTCTTCTTTACGGGCAAAGGGACTTGTTTATCCTGACCACACGGCCCTGCTTCACTAATACTCGACGCCAATTCACCAACTTTGGAATCTAGTTGTTGCTGTGCCATTCCAAGTAATTCAGCTCATAGACATGGGATTTGAAACCAACACAATACCCAAAAATACAAGCCTGCAGAAAGCAAGTTAATTGTAATTTGATTTCATATCCACTAGACCTGAATTGCTTTAACAGATTTCTAGTATCTTTCAATAAATTTCTACTCGGCTGTCTCTATATTACTCTCTGTCTCTCTCTAGCTTCAATTTATGGAAAAAATGCTTAGGTTTGGTATTCAAGCCCCTCTATTTGTCTCTAGTGGTTTTGGGTAGGACCACAAACTGACCTTCATTGTAACTGGATGCGATGGCTAAGCATCTACGGAGGCATGTAGAAGCTAAATTGGTTAACACATCCACTGATAAAAAAAAGTTGCCTAGGCTTCACTTGAATATATTGGTTCTCTCACAACCAGCAGAGCCCCATCACGCTTACAAACGAAGAAAATAGGAAGCCTTAGATTGACCAAAGAAACATAAGAGGACGGGGGTATGAAAATTGCATGAGGCATATAGATTTCTACAGCCCAGCTGTCCAAGTCTCCAAGCCAAAAAGAAATGAAACCCTCTTATAATAAATGCATAAACCTATAGTAATTGGCAAAGTGAAGTTATATTCTCTAACCTCATATTTAACTCTTCGTTGATTTATTCCTTCCAGAAAATTCTAGAACAAAGTCAACAAACTTACAAAGAAATAACTTGAAGAGAGCTAAAAGGTATATGGAGTTTGTCTTGAGATTCCAATTTAAGTTAACTTGAGATTTCTTTCACCCACATTGAATCTCATAATGGTAAAGAAAATCGACACAGCTTAGAGGAGCCAAAAATCATAATTGAAGGCTTTATAGGACAAGAAACCTATCATTTCCACAAATACTCACCCAAATTACATTTTCCTAGCACCAAAAAAATACCAATCTTCGACAATGAACACACTAATCCTTAGATTCTCTACCAACTTTTCGTTTACAACACTTTGAAAGGCGATTCTCTCAAGTTTTGGGCAGTTTCTTAGATTCAAATATCCTTTCTATCATTCTTTTGTGAGCTAAATGAAATTCACAAGTCATAACACAGCAAGTCAATAACACATAACAGGTAATTTGAGCTGGATTTTAACTTCTATACAACAATAGGGCAAGCTTTAAATCTCAAAATAACTCCACAAACTAATTCCAATTATAGAAAGATACATTCATTAATTTTGAACAATTAATTAAACACCCACATACCCATCTCAACATTATTGCCAAATTAAGAATGAAAATCAGCTTAAACTTCATCAAATCCACCAAAATCTGCCTACCCAGATAGCAAAATCCAAGCTACTTAAGAAAAATCACCCGTACAAAGAAAATAATTAAGAAAATGGGGGTGCTTGAGTTCATTAATGGCGATAAAATATAGAAAATATGAAGAAAAAATTACCAAATTAAAAGTATAGAGGAGAGAGAAACATACCTTAGCATTCAAGCAAGGGTTGAGCCTTGCATACACTGAGGAGATTTAGCGAGCGAGAGAGAAGAACATTAAAATTGGGGTTTGCTCGAGAGAGAATTAAAAGGTCGGCTATTTTTTTTTTTGAGGGAAAGCGAGCGGAGGATTCATTCATTCAATAATAGACAAATTGTCCATGAGTACATAAGGGGTAATGTCACTAGGACAACAACCAGACCAAATTTGCTCAACACCATAAGGAATAAGACGAGCTAAATGGTGAGCTACAAAATTCCCCCCTCGCTTTACATGAGACCAAGCAATAAAATCAAAGAAAGAGCATACATCGAGAATGTCATCGAGCAGTGAATCCAAGTCCGGCAAATAAGTGGAAGCTTTCGAAAGCCTGGAGATTATGTTGCTATTATCCGATTCAAGTGTGATATTCTTGAAGCCTTGCTGACGGGCTGTTTTGACAGCAAACAGGGCTGCTTTACACTCAGCCAATTCAGGAGACCAGTAGGCCTTATGGCGTCTGACACCAGCGAACAAGACCTCACCCTTGCTGTCACGCGCAACTGCTCCGAGACCAACCCAGCCATCAACGTTTAACGCAGCATCATAATTCACTTTGATGCATTCTTGGGGAGGTGGCTTCCAAGTTTTCGGACTTCTAGTCTTCTTAACACCTTTGCAGCCATAAATCTTGGTGTTGTACTTATCATAATCCTCCACGAGGTTTGCCATTCTCATAAGGATGGTGAAATGGGAAGTTTCCTTGTTATTAAAAACTTTGTTGTTTCGCCTCTCCCAAATTAACCAAAGGAGAGCAGCTCCTCTCTGTTGCATCTTCGTGCATTCCCCACTCCAAGACTCGAAGAGATCCTTGAAATCCGAATGAGTCTCCATATTTAAGAGCTTGTCACAGTTTGCCTCTGCCCACAAATCACGCACAACCACACACTCGAAAAAAGCATGATACAGAGTCTCTGTTTCAGTTAAGCACCATGGGCAGCCATCTTCTTCGATCATGTGTCTGTGCTTCAACAAAGAACGGACAGGTAGAGAATTTGTGCAGGCTCGCCATAACAGATGTCGTACTTTAGGAGTAGTCCCAAGATTCCACAAATTCACCCAAGCCTTGTGAAATAAATCTAGATTGCAGGACTTACCGAGCATGTAAGCCGTCTTCACCGAGTATAAGCCATTATTAGAAAAAGCCCACGTGATACAATCTTCCGGAGCTCTCAGGCTTAGAGGGATCGACAGTATACATTTGATATCACGCTCAATAAATATGCTCTGTAAAAGATCATGATTCCAGTCCATTTTGTCGAAATCAATAAGATCACTCACATTTTCCACCATGTCAGTTCTAGGAGAAAGAATTATTGAGCCATGTTCATCTGTAACCCAAGGATCATCCCAAATGCTTATACGACTTCCGTTTCCAACACACCATATAAGACCCTCTTTGACTAGTGCCTTCGAACCCCAAATGCTACGCCAAGAGTAGCTACAAGAAAGCCCCAACGAGGAGCTCAAAAAATCCCCATGAGGGTAGTACTTTTTCCGGAGCACTCTACTCAATAATGATTCCGGACATGATATGAGACGCCATGCTTGTTTACCAAGCATAGCCTCATTGAAAACCGCCATGTCCCGGAAGCCAAGACCACCCAGCATCTTCGGGTTGCAAAGAGTATCCCATTTCACCCAATGAACCTTCCGGTTGTTGTTTGAATGGCCCCACCAGAATTTGCCAGTCAAGGATCTAATTTCTTCAATCACCGAATTTGGAATTCTATAAACTCCCATAATGTAGGTTGGAATCGCTTGGATTACAGATTTTATAAGAGTTTCCTTCCCCGCTCGAGACAAAAGTTTCTCTTTCCACCCCTGCAGCTTCTTCCAGATTCTATCCTTCAAGGCACAGAAAACGGCTTTTTTCGACCTCCCTATTATGGTGGGGATGCCGAGGTATTTTCCGTGTTCATCAACTAGTCTCATCCCCAAAAAATCCACAAGCTCTTTCTGAACTGACTCACTAACACCTTTGCTAAAAGAGACCTCCGATTTTTCATAATTAATTTTCTGACCGGAAGCTGCTTCATATTTGTTGAGTATATCAACTATCTTGGAGCATTCCCTTCGGTTGGCTCTAGCAAATAGTAGGCTGTCATCAGCAAAGAAAAGGTGAGAGATTGAGGGGCCGTTTTTGCTGGCTTTAGCCCCATGAATATCACCTGTGAACACCGCCTTGGAGATCAGACCAGAAAAGGCATCTGCAATCATAATAAATAAGTACGGGGATAAAGGATCGCCTTGCCTTAGGCCCCTGGAAGGCTTAACATCTCCACAAACCACTCCATTGATGATAAATGAGTATGCAACAGTCGAGACACAACTCATCACAATTCTAACCCAAGAGTCTGCAAATCCCAATTTTAAAAGTAATTTTTCCAGAAAGCTCCACTCCACACGATCGTAGGCCTTGCTCATGTCTAACTTCAAAGCAATTGTCCCTTTTCTACCTTTGTTCCTCTTTTTCATGGAATGAAAGAGTTCCAAGGCAATAAGGGCATTATCCGTGATCAATCTCCCTGGAACAAAAGCACTCTGATTCTCGCAAATAATATCAGGGAGAATAGACTTAAGCCGCATAACAATGGCTTTGGAAGAAATTTTATATAAAACATTACATAGAGCAATTGGCCTAAATTCTGCCATATTACGAGGAGATTTAACCTTGGGTATGAGAACAATGTTGGTGCGATTAATTTCTGTCGGGGAGCAATTACCATGGAGAATGTTGCACACGTGAGAAGTGACATCGTCCCCAATAATATGCCAGAATTTTTGATAGAAAATTACATGGATCCCATCTGGGCCCGGAGCCTTGCAGGGGTGCATTTCACATATAGCAGCATAGACGTTAGCTTTTGTGAAAGGGCGGAGCAGAAGGTCATTAACCTCACTTGAGATGGATGGCGACACAGCCTCGAGTACCTCGGCACTACTATCCTCGGATTGCAGACCTGAAGAGAAGAGTTTCGCATAATAATTTTCAACAATATGCTCGAAATCATCCTCATCCGTGCACCATGCACCACTCTCATTAAGAAGCCCTGTGATCTCGTTTTTCTTCTTACGTTGAGAAGCTTTGTGGTGAAAATATTTCGTATTTTTGTCGCCATCCTTGATCTCGGCCGATCTCGATCTCAAGTACCAGTAGGCTTCTTGCTTCTCGAAAACCTCGTCTAGCTTCTTCTCAATTTCAGCACCAAGACGGATGTTGGCCTCCGAAATGTCTTCCTCTTGAACTGATTTGAGTTGCTCTTCCAGGTCTCTAATTTGCTTATTGAAGTTAGCAAATTTCTTGCCACTCCATGTTCTCAACGAACCCAATAGCCTGCTCAATCTGTCAAACATGAAGCCCCCCTCCGTGTCCTTCCACGACTGTTTCACCACCTGTTCACAATCCGAGTCAAGAAGCCAAGCAGTTTCGAATTTGAAGGATTTCTTTCCCCTTTTGCGGTTACGTTTGGGGCGTCTTTGTCTAGTCATAATCGGAGTGTGATCTGATTTAAACCTGAATAAATGCTCCACATAAATGTTTGGGAATAAGGAAAACCATTCATCATTGCCACAAAAGCGGTCAAGTCTTTCACGAACCATGGTAGAGGGGTTAAGTCCTCTTTCCCAGGTATACCATTGCCCCTCATATCCCAAATCACGCAAATTGCATGAGTCAAGAACATCCCGGAAGCCTCTTATAGCCCTACGCTCAGACTCAGACCCACCTTCTTTCTCCTCCATACTGAGGATTTCATTGAAGTCACCTCCAATAAGAATCGGGCCACCAATACCATCACAAAGAGACTTAATGAGAGACCATGTTTTATGTTTTTCAGCAGTTTCAGACCAACCATAAATACCCACAAAATACCAGACAAGATCACCTTGCATTATTTTTCCACAAATGTGGTGAGCAGAATAAGAAATCAGAACAAAATCAATAAAGCTACTATTCCAGTACAAGCATAGACCCCCTGAGAGGCCCTCACTACTAACACCAAAAGCACAATCAAAGCCTAATCTATGTTTAACATTTTTTGAAGCTACTTTATTAATTTTTGTTTCAGAAAGAAAAACAAGTTTAGGGGCTAAAGAAGCACACCAATTTCGAAGTGCGCCAACCGCTCGAGGATTGCCAAGGCCTCGAACGTTCCAACATAAAGTATTCATTGCTTTTCGAGGGGTTGGTCGGTCCCAACACCCTCTACTTGATTTACCCCGTCTCCAGCTTGAGAAATAGAATTGTACTTCGCTTTCTTCACATCTTCAATGCTGATTTTTGGTTCATCAGCACTTCTCTTCCGGGAGCTATGTTTGACAGACACTGCAGAGCTAGAAATACTTGTTTTCAGAGGTTGGGAAAAAGCTCTGTCAATCCTCTTCCATCCTCTTCCCTTGTCTGTCTCTATGCCCTCCATCATCTCTGTTTGTTGCAGTTCTGAGATGCTCATAGTCGTGTTCTGGCTTCTATCATTGAAGGCTGCAGCAGAATTATGAGTAGTAGGATTAAGTTCACTCTCTGGCTGGGTAGTATTAGTAAATGACTCATCCTGTTTCTGACTCTTCTGGCTTATGCTATCAACACTTCTTGCGCGCAGCACTAAAGATAGTCCTTCCCCCACTTTCTCTGTCACAAGTTTGGCCTTCCTCTCAGAGCTTAACACACCAGAGTTTTTGCCACAATCTGGTGAGTTGAACAGCAATTTGCGTGCTGCTCCCGGGGGTCCTAACTTGATCACACCAGGATCGTTGAAGCTTTTTGGCTTGGCCGAAGAGCAAGCAACCAATTTTTCCTTCCATCTTCTTTCCTTCTCTCTTTCCTTCAGATCAATCCTTGCTTGTTTTCTAGGCGTTGCCCTGAGCCAAGGACCATATTGAAATACCAGATTATCTTCTTCATTCCCAGCAGATTCTTTGTTATGGCAATCACGGTCAGTGTGGTCTAACATCCCACAAAAGAAGCAGAAGTCTGCTAGCCTTTCATATTTCATGTCAATCCACTTTGAAGTAGACGAGCTTGTAGCAAGCATTAATCTTCTTCGCAACGGTTTTCTGATATCCACCAAGATTTTCATACGAACAAATTCGCTCAAGCCTAATGGGTCATCCTCATCCAGTTCAACGAAACCTCCAAGAAACTCACCAATGTCATACATAGCAGCAGCATTACGTTTATTAAAGGGCACATCAAGAAGTCTCACCCACATGGGAGTATGGGTGAATACAATCTCCGAAGGTTGTTCATCTCCTTGGAGCTCTTTCATCAATAGAATTTTGTCATCAAAAAACCATGGGCTCCCTTCGATAACCCGATCTTTGTCCCCCTTACAGAAGAATTGGAGAACAAATAAGTTAGTGTCCACAACTCTAATCGCAACACCTTCCTTCAATTTCCAGATTGATTGTAAGGTTCGTTTCAATGCTTCAGAGTTATAGGGTTTTATTGTGCAAAGTTTCCCAACCAGAGACAATTTCAATTGAACAGAGGATTCATCCGGATTGGATTGAAACGAGTCACCTCCGATCACCGCGATTTCGTCTTCGGTCAGTTTTAGCTTCTCCCATTCCTTAATCAAATCGTTCGCCATGGAAATAGGATTGTTAAAGCACTCTGAGAAATCGAGATTACAGGGAAAACCAAGGAAGAATCACTAATCACCACTGACTCACTGTACTGCGAACCCTAGAGGGGACTACTGGAACCCTAAGCAAGGGACTTTATACATAAAAATCGAGCTATAAATTCATAACAACTTCAAAAAACAAAAGCCTAAATCTAAAAGGTCGGCTATTTAGGAACTTGATAGTTTATTAAATTCTAAAAATGGCAAAACCTTGTAAAAAATTTATTTAAACTCTCGAGTATTGGTGGGAAAAAAAATTAAGGAAAAATTGACGCTACAATCTCAACTATGACTGATATTCTTTTAAATGTTTCAGCTGTCGATTAATTCAGGATGGTTTTAAGTCTTCTTATCTTTAGGAGTTTCTCAAATCAGCCCCTAACAAAGTTTTTAATTGACTAGTTAATACTTAATAGTGTCACGTGTCTTGTTTTCTTTAGGGTTAGCTAAAAATAAATAAATAATCTTCCACCACTCTAAACACCCATCCCCTCTCTTTAGGACCTGTTCTCTTCACGACTTCACCTAGTCATAAAAAGCTACAAATTGTTTACCCCTAAAATTGAAATTACCATGAGATAATCGATAATTGAGATCTTTGTAAGAAGAATTTTAATAATTAAGATTAAAAGAGTCAATTTTTCCAAAAATTAATTCGACAACAAAAATATAGAAAGTACTAACTAAATCACAAATATAAAGTCACATTACAAAAATTTTAAAAACTATTAACTTCGCTAATGCTGCATTCGATGAGAACATGATATTGACACTAGGTTTTCGAGTAGAGAAATGAAAAGACATAGATAAATATCGAAAATAAAAATGCAAGTATTAAAAATAGCTTATATCATTAGGCACACAACACACGTTAGACATATCGTTACTTTTATTGAATATAATTGGATCGCCAAATCTATGCGTAGCAATATTTTATAAGTTAGGTCTAAAATGCATTTGAGCATTAGGAACAATAATTTTTAAGTCTCTGGAAAATGTAATTCAAGTTCAAATTTCCCAAATTGCATAAAGTAAAATTTAAGTTCTCATTGTCAAAAACACAAATAATGGTAGAGGATGCATCTTAGATTTTCTGAGTCATTTAACATAATTTGGAACTACATGTGACCTCTATCAGTTGATCTCACAAAGGCACAACACAAGTGACCTTGAGGCTTGAATTAATGATAGGAGACATGTTTGTAACTGATTATATTGATATTTAGTCGTTTAGAGACAAATTAAATGGTTTAAACCACTTTAGTCTCATGAGCATCATCTTGTTTGCTACGAGTATTGTTTATAAGCACAAAAAAGTTCAAAAGAACAACAATACTAAATCAAATATGAGGGTGTTAAGTTGTTAACCGAAGTTAGTTCAAAAATTAAAACCATGACAAAACTAGCAAACAAATCTCGAGAAAATGTAAAGGTTCATATTCCGTTCCTATAACAAGTTTGGTTTATTATTGCTGTCTTTGTGCCTCATCCCAGTTCCCAATCCAAAAAATACACCGTACGAAGTACTAATCTGTTTTCAATTGAATCCTGAGTTGCAAGTTTAACAAACACAAACGAGGAAAAAATAAGGGACTATTAATCAGTATGGATTACTATTTAAAATGCTTTCAAAACCTCAGATCGATTAATAGAGAAAACATCAAACAGTCAAATAGAAAATGACAAGAAAAATCTATTAAGTCACGAATTATTGAATTTTGGACATGCCATTAACTAGCTGTAAAGAATATCCAGCTAACTAACAGGAATAGCTGGTTAGGTAAAATTTTGTAATTCGCAGGGTAAGAAACATTCTGGCAAAAGTCGTCATATATCCCCCCAAATAGCCTTCTGATCAACTAAGGGTACTAACTCTGATCTACTACACTATCAAACACATCCGCAAAAGAACAAACAATTTCATGAGTTCTTTCCCCATAACACACGACGTTGAAAACACTAATAGTTCTCCAAAGGCTGAAGCTGTTTCTCATCAGCAAATAAGAAGTCCCTGATTAACCAGAGGTATCTGAAAACCGCATCCTGGTTATGAATTGAAAGGAACAATACATAGACAAAAATCAAATCAAACATTCCACAGATAATAATTAAAATTGTGTATGTACATAAGTTTCAAGGATGGTTGCGTGAAGGGGGCAGAAGAGTGAAGATTCTAATGTTGAGCTGAGATACGAGCCTATATCCAGAAGTCATAACTCTTATCACATTGCGTACTTTCTTTTGTTTATTCACATACCCGAAATGTAATCTCAGAATTCGAGCTTGCGTTTTTCCATCTTTAGTGAGACACTAATCTGGGCATACTGATCTTAGGAATTCCACAAAAGACTGTACTGGATAAACTGTGTTCCAAAAGGTAATCCTCCAAAACATCACTGACCCATATTTCCCAAAAGTCGCTCCACAGCAGCATTAACATTACCACGAGTAGCTTGCAAAGCCCTTATGTTCTCTTGTGCATCGAAAAAACCCATCTCTTGAAGCTGTGTCAACTGAGTTGCATAAAGCTCTTCAGGTGGTACTGCCAAAATAACAGAGAGAAATCAGTAAGAAGCTAATAATACTGATGAGAAAAGCTTTATCAATATTTGATTTAAGAGGAGAAAGAACCCAAACCATTTGAATTCTCTGGGGTGGTTAAACCGCCAGCACCAAGACCACCAAACATGCTCATCAGCATCTCCAGACCCATATCTCTATTTGCATTTCCTGATATTTGCAATTTTGCATGAAGATTTTTAGATTAAACTAAAAGAAAAAAAAAAAAAACAAGAAAGACGAGATCACAATGAACAAGAGCCACAATTTACCTGCAGCGCCAGCATTTGGTGATTGATCTCTGTATGAAAAACAAGACGAAGAAAAATGTAGTTACAAATTGGAATATCTAAATACATAAACTTTATGCATAGCACAGTGGTCACCCAATTCCCCTCCCTAATCCCCCAAGAGCACATCCAATTACAGAGACAGGACCGAATTTCTCTCCTGCTATCTGTGGGATTACCCACTTTAAAAACGCACAGGAACAACACAGAACAATTACAACATTAGGAACCAGATCAATCAATTCCACAATAATTGGTAAACAAATGAATCCAGATCAATAAGCAGTAATTCCTAGTGCAGATCTCGCTAGTATCAGAGTTCAGAACGCTAAAGAGCATAGTATAGTATCTATCTTATGTAAACTTGCTGAAAAATGAATTGCACGAAAAACATTCAAAGGGAAGATAAGGAGGGGTGAAATTGAGGAATTTTAAAATTTTAGGACCCAGAAACAAAATTGGACAACATTTGTGGAATCCGGAGTCAAAGAGCTCACAAACCACAATAATATATATACAAAGATCAACAATAATTCACAATCCCGAGAAAACTTTATCTATTAGCTAAACAGGAATTGTCATAGATGGACAGCAAAAGCTAAAATGAGGAAAGAAAAGATTAAGAGCCCTAGTAAGTAGAAAATAGGCAACTTCAGTTTCAGCATCCCCAAAAGGAGGCATAACCAAACTTACTGGTTTGTTTGAGGACGGTTCATTCCCGATAGAAGTGACTGCTGCATAGCTAGCATTTGCTGCATAAAAAGCAAGACTCAGTCCACAGATATCAAACCATTGAGCATAATAAAGAAGCAACATCCAATAAGCAAATGACAGAACTAAAATTTACGCAAGATTCACAGATCTAATCCGGATAATCTCACAATAAGACAGTCCCTTATCTTTGTTATTTTAATTGTAAAGTTGGCTGAATTCAGTTCATACAATTGCATACTACATAAAAAAACCAAAGGAGTTTATAATCCCCTCCCTCTCCTCCACCAATCACCATGTCTATAGGCCAACATCTCTCCGTCCCCTACCTCGACCCAAGCACAGACACCCATCACATTCAGCAGTGCCCTAATTATCCTGCCACTAGCAACATCATCCTATTAAAGCCAGCAATGCCTACACCGCCCCAAAGCATTGGGACTTTCTAGCATCACTACTTTCTCACCTCACCAACCAATTTTGTAGAACCAACTATTGCATAATTAATTGCCTGGAGGATCCAGATCAGAAACTCCAGTCAATCCAACCATTACAAATTGGCCATCAACTATACTGCTTGTGCTGTTTCCATAGAATACAACAAAGCCTAAGACCCGAAATGATTTGGGGTCGGCTAACATGAACCGTCATAAGGAACTGTCAGCAAAGAAATGGGGCATACCAAACAAACTGATTAAATAAAAGCAGACGAAATGTGTAAAGTGAGAGCCAAAAGAGGGTGTACTAACAACTTTCAAGAGAGTTTATAAAAGAGTAGTATGGGGATATTAAAAAGAGGATAAACATGCAAGTAAAAACACATACAGGTTAGATAAGAGTTTGCAAAACACAATGAGTCAAGATTAAATAAATAAATTAACATATAAAAAGGTTAATTAATTTATAATTTTTTACAAAAACCCTTTAAAACCACTATCTGAAATTCTACGTCTTCACTAGAGCTATAAAGAGCATAAATTATAAAACAAGGAGTAAATCATTACCTGCATCATCTCAGGATTTGCCATCTGACGAAGAACATCAGAATTTTGCATCATTTCTCGCAGCTGAGGGTTCGAATCAGTCATAGCACGCAGCTGTGGACTCATATTAAGAATCTACAATCAACAGATGATAGTTAGAAATTTGATTAAAAGTTCATATTAAGAATCTACAGTACATAGATGATAGTTCAAATAATTACCTGATTCATATACTGTGGGTTGGATAGCATGCTTTGCATCATCTGTGAGATTGCTGGATTTTGCATCATCTGATTCATCATTGATGCATCTGGAAGTCCACCACCACCAAGCATACGATCCAAATCTGGAAGGCTACCTAATCCACCAACAGGAGGTGACCTTGCATCTCCAGAAGGGTTTGTTCTAGGAGTACTGTTTGTCTGGGCGCCTCCTAGAAAATACAAAAAGGGCATAGTCAGAATGATAATGCAAATCATAGTGAAGGCATGAATAACACTGTAACAGAGACCTGAACAATAAAAACTTTAGAATAAATACCCTCTTATCCTGAAAAATTAACATAAAGAGTAGCCTTCCTGCAAAGGTGTATGATGTCCCCTTTCCCAACTTATAAAGATTGATATGTAAATTGTTCAACTAATAGAAAAAGTCTATTAGAAAAATCATGTCATTCAATAATATACAAAGGATCAGGACAATGCAAAATTCAGTCTGGACAAGGAGAAATCTTTCGATGCATCCCTTAGTAGATTTAAAAGTAGCTCATGGGTTTATGAGGAGGTGCAATAACCAATAAAGGAAACAAGTCAGAGGAAAAGAACACTTGGATAAACTCACCTGCAGCACTATTCCAGGGGTTTGGAAGTGGATTAGTATTCGGAGCTCCAGTTTCAGATCCAGTTGTTGATGGGTTGTTAGAACCATCTCTCTGCTGTCCACCACCAGCAGCCTGATTTCCCAAAAGAGCAGCAAATGGGTTAGCACTCGGATTAGTTCCTGCGTCCCCAGCCATAGTGGTGGCATTCAGAAATGGTTCTTGGACATTCTCATACATGCGTCTGAGCATGTTAAAACCTTCAGGAGAGGATTCAATGTTGCTCATAGCTCGGTCAGTGTTCCGCATCATCTCACGCATGAGCTCAGGATTCCTTGCAGTTTCTAAGGTCTGCCTGAGAATACTAGGGTCATTCAATATATGAGCCAGCTCTGGATTCCGATCAATGATGTCGCGCATCTGAGGATTGCTCATAATCAGGTTTCGCATAAGATCTGGATTATTCATCAGACCCTGAATGGCAGGCATGTTCATTATTTCTCTCATCATATTTGGGTTCTGGGTAAGTTGTTGCTGCATTTGTTCAAAATCTGGAAGTCCAGCTCCTAGTAAACCAGGAGGAGGCGCACCAGTTCCACCCAAGCCAAGTCCAGAAAATAAGGATGCCCCAAGACCAGCACTACCTAAACCTCCACTTTCTGTTGGACCAGCAGCAGGAGCAGAAACCGGGGAAGTGTCAGAAGCAGCAGAATTCGTAGTTCCGGAAGGAGCAGCCGATGCAGATGCAGCAAAACCACGAACCATGTGGATGGTATGATCTGCTTGCAAACCTTCAAGGAAAACGTAAAAGAGAAGATCATTTTCAAGTACATAAACAAATACAAGGCTTTGGAAATAGCTCTTGATAACTTATAAGGTATATCACGGATTTTAAAGTAAAACAGGGAAAAAGGCAATTATAAATCTAACAAAATTGCAGCAAAAACATTATACAGTACAAATAGAAAAAAGTTACCACAAAACCTAATGGTTTAACTTTTAAGTACAAGAGGGAAAAAGAAGTTAAATATTGAAATTGGACCACAAATCCCACAATGCTTAGTTTGAAAATGTAAAATTTTGAAGACCAAAACAAGATAAGGACTTGGGTGGATAGCAAAACCTGAAATCAGTCAAGAAAACCTTACAAAAATGAAACAAAAAGGTTCAAAAATAGAAACAATAGTGTACAAAACACGAGGTGAAGAAAAAAAAAAAGAAGATAGAAAGGACCCCCCCCCCCCTTGCCCAAGTGGTAAATGCAACACAAAGATCATACAGCTGAAGCAGTATGCATAGCCTTGACCTACCACTTTAAAACCCCTAACAAGTTCTCTTCAACCATCACAGGTTTAATACAGAAAAATACTTCTAGAAAAAAAAAATGCTAAAATAGTAGACTTCAGAATTTCAAAATGGGGAAAAAAAAGAATTTGAAGCATGCACCATGCAACGATCAAACACACACAAAAAAAAAAAAGTATCACTGGAACATTCAGGCTCCAATGATTCAAAATTCTGAACAAATCATATCTAGTGGCTACAACCATGTCTCAGTCAAATTCTACAAAGGAACTGACATAGATGAAAGGAAAAGCTGCAAACTTTTTGAAAATAAAATCAACAAGTGATGAGATTAATGAGCCATCTGTAAAGATAGTTTTCCTTAAGAAAGATTGATTGATTGAGGCTTATGGGATAGCCGACCCCACTTATGGAATTAAGGCTTTGATTGATTGATTGAAAAATACAGTGTAAAATATTTTCTTAACATTGTAATTCCACCACTTCACAACTGAGAAACTCAGGATAAATCCATTTTGAACCAACCTAAAGATTTTGTTAAGAATTCAATAGAGTCCAGATTCGGTCAAAATCTTTAGAAAAATTAAAGCAATGCATAGAAATTATATATCATGAAGTGATGTGTAGACACTGAAATTCAACACATTAACTATCCCCGTTGATACTTGACAATGCTAGCATCTTGATTTTAGTTGAGCACATTGACAGTAAAATGCTATCTCCAAGCTATGAAATAGAACACACAGGACAACTAGTAGTCCTATTTCTTCAGACTACAATAAGCTTTCTCAAATCCCATGTTCAATTGGCTTAGCTGCCAGCTCGTGAATCACAAGTATATATCAAAGAACACTTGGAATTTTCTTGTTCACAAATTCAAACATCAAAAGCATTAAGCCACAAAATGTTCTCTAAAACAATTACGAACATTGCATGAATCATTGCCAAAAAAATACACAACCTTTGATAAAAGGCACATTGTAGAGTCTAAATCACAGAACCTAGGCACCTTAATAAGAACAATCCTTACGATACCAAAATCAACAAGTTAACCGAAGGTTACAATGGATGCGAGGAAATGCAATGCCACTCCAATAATGACATATATACACATATGAGTTAATAAATTCACATAATGCAGCCACAAATCAACTACGATGTCAACACATCCTCCCAAAACTTCTTATAATAAACAACAATCAGATCCAATTAATCCAAACAAATATATCCAATAAAACTCGAATTCCGCACGAAAATCAATCCCAATCCCAAACCAAATAATTTCTCGATCGAAACCAGCTCCAGCTAACATTCAAACAGATCTCTCATCACAAAATTTCACAAATTACCAAATAAATCAACATCAACCAAAGAACCTTCAAATTCAACAAAAATCTCAAAAAAAAAAAGATAAAAATCGGCGAACAAATCAACATACCATAGCTTTCTAGGGTTTGGTCATCTTTCAGAATCCGACCTTTGTAGATCAACCTCTGCTGCTCGGCAGGAACATCACAGTTTTGCGCAACAAGCGATTTGAAAGCGCCGACGTTGGAATCAAGCGTAGTTTTGACGGAAAATTTGGAGCCGTTAGAACATCGAATGTTGACGGAAACTTCGCCGACGGTAACAGGAACGGCGTCGCTGGAATCTCCTTCAGCTCCCATGGTTGTAGAAAAGGGGGAAATTGATCGATCGATCGAAGAGAAGAAGAAAACCCTAACCCTAAAATACGAAGAAATAGGGGAATTTTGCGAAGACGAAGTTTTTATGAGAAGAAGGAGAAAGAATTGGTGTTGGTAATAATAGTAACGATGATTTTATTTTTATTTTATTGGTGTTTTAATTGATTTATTTAATAATAATGTGTGAAAAAATAAATGAATCTTTAATTTAATAATTAATTAATTAAAATTAGAATAGTAGGAGAAGTAGTTTTCTATGGAAGTGTAGAAGGAAAGAGAAAAAGATGATAGAGAAAGAAAGAATAAATATGGAGAGAGAAAAGGGAAAAAGAGGATATGTTTTGGGTTTCGAATGTTTTGAGATGAGCTAGAATTGTGTTTCAACACCAATGAAAGCTTGCCACGTGTATATTTTGACATGTAAATCACTTTTTCCTATTTTCTTAAAAAAATGAAAAAAGATGTATGCAGCTCTTAGTTAAAATAAGGGCTGCATATAAGAAGCTAAAAATAGAAAGAAAAAGACAATAAATAAACATTTATTACACTGATTTATTCGTGAATTGTCGATAAATTCTCAACTTAATACTAAAAAAGGAAGTATATTAAATGCTTATATGCAGCCCTTACGCATATAGCACTTCCCTAAAAAAATTAAATAAAATGATAATAATTGAGAAAATATTAGGAAATTCACTTATTTTGTAATAACACTTTGTGTTTGATTTTGATTAACTTTCAGATAAATAAATAGATGATATCTCTATAGAGTATAGACTCTATTTATTACGGGGTATTTACCTTCGATGACTTATGTTACCACCTCAATTTCTCCATACCTTGCCCCAACCCCCAACTAACTGCCCTTTATTGATATTGATGACCAAATAATATGACATGTACAATATGGAGTCTTGATTCATGATGATTATCAAATTTCGTATATTTGATCTTTCAAGTTTTGGTTAGAGTTAACGAAAAATAAAAATGAAAAAACTTTGGTTTAACCATGTTGCATTTGATGAGAACTAAAAATATGTATTCTTCATTTTTATAGGATTGTGCAAAAAAAGTTGACTCAAAGGAAATTCAAGTAGTCAATTTGCCTAAATATCATAAATCCAAATTCAAGTGATTACTTCATATAATGGTACGATTGGTACCCAGTGAGACATGACGCATAGTCCTTCTTCTAGTTCTTTATATTCATGTTTATGTCATTTGGTTATTGTGAATGTTTACCATGAGTTAGGAGTACAGTAGAAGGTTAAGTGAACAAAAGAAACGCGAGCAAAAAGTTAACGTTTTATGCTTTGTATTTGTTTGCATTCATGTATACGAAATATATGCTTTTTACATTTTAAACTTCTTCCATCTATTAGTTATAACCGGTTGTTCACTATTATTTTATGATGAGTTAGTGACTTACACTTAATAAGCTAGATTAGTTTTAGCCATACAAATAAATTTACAAAGTCAACATAATAATCCGAAACTCTTAACGGAATCAATAATTTGATAATATGTTTGATTGCATGTTTTTCTTTTTTTAGAATTAACTATGAGGAAAGTAAGTTTAGATAGTAAAGAATGATTTATATATAGTTCAATTATATGCTAACACTTTTTAAAAAAAAAAATTCTTGTTGATCAATCATGGAGTACTTCACGCAATAAGGTTTGAAAAATATAATTATATAAAGACTAACCTTGTGCTTGCACCATATTAAATTATATGATCATTTTGTCTATTGCTTGCATACTTGCACAAAATTCATGCATTAGCTAGCTGAAGACTGATGTATAATATACTCATGTCCTTTTTTGTTAGCTTAGCTTATGGACGATATCGGAGATAACTGAATGGGTAAGATTAACCATAAACGCTTGACACATACTTGTGATCAAGATTTTTCACGTTGAAGAAAAAGTTTGTTTTATTGAAATACAAAATGATGGTATCATTAGATAGCTAGTAACAATGTACCATACATCATATATATCCTACAATATGCAAATATAATGCATATATCCCCAATATTACGTATACATCAAGTCAAATATAATGAACCAAAATTACATGCATGCACAACTATTTAATCTTAAAATACAACAAACTAAAAGTAATATCAATAATGGAAGGCTAGTTACATGTTGACATTCAATGTTTACGGTGATATCCACCATCATAACCACCCCCATACCCGGAACCATAACCAGAGCCATATCCGGAACCAGAACCATATCCAGAGCCACCATCATTGCCACCTCCTCCACCACCACCGCCGCCGCCACCCCCTCCTCCACCTCCCATACCACCACTGCCACTTCCATAGCCAGAACCGCTACCACTACCATACCCTGAGCCATAGCCAGAGCCACCATGACCACCTCCCCCTCCACCACCACCTCCGCCTCCTCCACCACCACCACCTAAACCTCCACCAGACCCATATCCGGATCCATATCCAGACCCAGACCCATATCCAGACCCCGAACCCCCTCTACCTCCTCCTCCCCCTCCACCACCGCCTCCACCTCTACCACCACCTCCCCCACCTGCACTACCATATCCCTCACCATAGCCAGACCCTGATCCAGACCCATAACCGGATCCCTCATTGCCACCACCACCACCTCCTCCTCTACCTCCTCCACCACCACCGCCTCCTCCACCACTTACTCTTACCCCTCTCGGTACCCTAATTGCAACACATATCTCCACAAGAAGTAGAGCCACCAACATAGCCCCTATGACCTTAGTATTGGCCATTTCTTAAGACTTGATGATCACAACTTAATCAAAATCGTATCAACTAACTAGTGAACAGTAAGATAATGTATTATTTCTCTCTTAGCTTCTTAGTTGTTATCTATATCTCTAGACTCTATTAGTGATCATAATATAGATGTTTGTATTAAGAGATCAACAATCACAAATGCTTGTGAACCAACATGTAGAAATGGAAGGTCTATATATAGGGTAAGGCAAAGATCTAGTACGTTCTAAAGATAGGTGGGGGTTTAATCATACAAGGACGTGTGTATGGGTCATGGTCATAACTTATTGGTTTTGGTGGCATGTTGTGGCGGTGGGTGATTGTTCATTGGCAACTATAGTGGCCAGCATTCTGTCTTCTTCTTCTTCTTTAATCATATACTTGTATATTGTAATGTTTTATAAAAGTATATATTCTTGTCAATAAAGTTTCTTCCCACTATATTTTGACTTCCTTATCATACGGAAAAGAAACGACGCATGCATTCACAATTTTTCTATCTTATTATTGGTTGCAAACTTGCATTCACATTTTTTTACGCAATCATTAGCTACATATTCATACAATTGCAAAATCAATTTGATACATACGAAGTACAAACCATATATTATAAGCTAAATTCATAACTAGGGTTTGAGAGAGGGGATTTAGATAACACTACCTAGTTAAAGGCATGATCGTCTAGTAATTTAAATGCTCTTTTGTTTGTTGAAATCAAGAGTGCGTGTTTACATTTCACTTTAAAATTTTTGAAAAGTTTAGATAGTATCTATTTGGGATTTTAGGTCCAATATCTTCTAATAAATTTCAATCATGTAAATGTTTATTCTCTTGCAATTTGATAAATTTCAATCATGGTCAATAATCAGGTCTAAGAATTTCAAAAGATTCATGTAAAGATAAATTAGATAATGTGTTCTAATATTTCACTATGTGGTCAATCTTTTGATTTCATACGCATCTGTTGTTATGATAATAGATTAATAACTTGAATATAGATTAAAATAAAAAAGTTAAGGTGTCAGTGTATTAAAATTTTATTACGTAGTAACTTTGTAACTTGATAAAATTTCACAAATTTTAGTTTTCAAGAAGACTCTAAATTATTCATTAGTTTTACATAATGTGAAGACGATGATAAGTAGACAAGTATGAGACAGTAGTGCAAGTTAGGTGTTAGTGATTTCATTCGTTTGGTGCTTTCAATTCAAACATGACTTTGGTAAGAGTAGTCTTCTATCACCCAAATTACATGCAATTTGAACATCATGTCAAAGCACCTTTCAAAAATGAATTTGCATTGGCTTAATGCTTTTATAGCACTAAAGACCTCAAACATAGAGTTTCAAATAAAACATTATACTGTAAATAAGTTTTTTTTTTCTTTTTTTTTTTTGGGTGAAGATATATACTATAAATAAGGTACATATAAGGTTTGCTTATGCAAAAGTAAATTTATATCAAT
This sequence comes from Chenopodium album, assembly GCF_948465745.1. Taxonomy (NCBI): domain Eukaryota; kingdom Viridiplantae; phylum Streptophyta; class Magnoliopsida; order Caryophyllales; family Amaranthaceae; genus Chenopodium; species Chenopodium album. The sequence continues at coordinate 49,881,414 of NC_137850.1, read as the reverse complement.
TACTATAACCATTTATTTGGTAAACAAATATGAATGGAAAGTATTGTGTAGAACGGAATCACGTGAGTCCTGTCATACAAACAGAAAAAATAAATAAATAAATAAAATTTTTAATTATCAGAAATTAGATAATAATGGTCAGATATTAAATTATAAATATTAGATATTATATTATAATTGTCAAAAATTAGGTTATATATATCAGATATTTGACTATATACATTTGATATTAGGATGATGGTTGAACCATGGCTCTGAGAGATTGGCCTACTGTTAGAGATAATATCGGAAAATATATGTGTGATGTATTTTCCGTATATATCATTTAAGAGAATAATATATTTAGGATATTTATGTTAAGATATTATTTTGAGAATATATCATTAGGATATATGGTATATCTTTTAGGAATATTGTTTCCTATCTTATGAGGTTAGGTTTTGTATAAATACTCAACCTATTGATGAATAATAAACAAGCAAGCAATACAAAAGCCATTCTATTCACTCTTCTCTATTAATTTGTCACCTACAGTTAATTTGCCACCATTTTGTGCAGCAACGGATGATAGTTGCAGGAGGGTAAATGTGAAGAAGGGGGTAAGCATACATAATAATCGAGGCCAAGCCATTGTTACAGATTTTTTACATAAGAGTAAAAAATATATACGAGTAACAAGAAAGACTTAAGAAACTATCAGGATACACGCACGCCGAATACATCCAAGCCACTGTTTTCGGATTCCGAGAGGTTTGGAGATGGTGGAATTGTTTCTGATTTGATTAGTTGCAGAGGAAGGTGGTCAGTTAGATCGGGGGCTAAAAGTTCCGCTATTGTTGTGGGTTTTGATGAAGTCGAATTTTGATGATGTGATGTTATAAAGTGAACGGACTCAAACGAAACTTTCTCGGCTCTCGCCATACTAGCTAGTATCATCCAGACATCTAGTTATCCTTACGTATTCATGCAATTTCATGTTCACCAATTTCAACGTTAAGTTTGTAAGTGATTCTGCTCTTTAAATAATAAGGCTATTTTTATTTCGCCTTGGTATATTTAACATAAATATATATTCTTCGTACACAAAAATATTAATACAAGTCATAAACATATTTAGAAAATAGATACTCCATACATAGATAACGTTAAACTTTATTATAAATTCGTACATAGATATATGATATTAGACATTATTGTATTATGAAGCGAAGAGAGTAACCATTTCGACACGTTTACGGACCACATAGAAAAGAAAAACCACTAAAACTAGTAGCTCTACTATACGTCTCTACCAACCCATGATATTCTCTGTCAAACGTTCCCATTTAACTTTGGGTAGTGGAGATAAAATGTTGGGACTCATTTCTTTTGCATGAAAGCATAGCACGACAAGTGGCATTCATTTTTACTCGTTGATTTTATTATTTCTTGGGTTAATTTTATTTAAAATTTTTAAATATGGGTTGACCTTACCATATATTGATAGCACGCTTGCTATCCAAAAAACGATCATATCATTGGGACTTCTATCACTTCATGGACACACTACCTAGCTACCATACAATTCACTATCAAAATTAAATAATAAATAAGTTATTTACTTAATTTATAAATAAATAATGCCTCCAATAAAACACATGCGCAACATCTCTAATATCTTAATCAATTTTTTGATCATAATGCTTTTCCTTTTCTCCTTAATGAGGGGATTGAACTATAACAATAACTATCCACTATAATTTTCCTAGGTACTTACACATGTCTAATGCGTGTATTAATTTATACGCGTAATACTCTAGGAATAATATAATCTATTTTTGAATATTGACTTTTGAATATTGACTTGAATTATTATTATTTGAATGTTTGACATTGCACGTAAGTAATTTTTATACTAATAATTTATGTGTCATACGAGTATATATTTGATAGATTTGAAATATGCTTTGAGTGTATGAATATTCAGGTCATTTTATTTAACCATGACTTGCGTGTGACGTTGTAGGTATGCAGCTATCAATTGGACATATCTTGAGATGCCCTAATTCTCGGCCCAATTCTATTTTCTTTCAACAGAAAATCTATTGGGATCTCCACCTCCTGATGGCCATGGCCAATTAGAAGAATTTACATATAAAATGTGTATGAAATTGGCCTGTTTTAGTACTTACAGACTTACAGTTAGACTTGTAGATACTAGATTTAACAGCACGAAAAGTGTCAAGATTAAACTCTTGAAAGCGCGGCTCTGTTTCAATAATACTGTAAATATGATACATACAAATTGTTGATTTTTGGAATTCACACTAGGAAAAGAGAATCAGGGTTTGACAATTTACACTAGGAAAAGAAGACCAAAGTCATATACATAAGAAGATGATAACAATATTAATACAAGAACCAAAATCTGCTGTCCCACTCTTGTATTACTGTGCGGTAATCTATATTACACTAGTGTAGCATCACATTCAACTGCCGCTGGTTTGAAATACAATATCAGTATAAATTTACAGCTTCACAGTGATCTTCTGGGGCAAAGAATGAGCTAGGTACCAGATTGAAACCTCATATTCTACAATTCGCAGCTGTCACAGGGGGGAAAAATGAGATGAAGATGTTTTAACAGCTTGTTATTTATAAAGTGGAACATTTATCCATCAGATGTTACGCTAGCTTGCACTCTTCATTACTCCATATATATTACTTGCTAGGAAAATTGGAGGAGGAATTGGAGGAGATAGATGATAGGGACTAGGGAGGTAATAAAGCATACAATGGAAAGTACGGCAAAAATAATTTCCTCAATCAGGAAAGCCATACTCAGTCTAGAAGAATTCTCTCATGAAAAAACCAAACACAAAGTCACAAACTAAGAGAAGCTAGAGTGGCATAGTTTCTCAGTATGACCTAAGAAGCAATGGAAAGCATGTTTGTTTGAGGAGTTCAAGTGAACAATAGGAAATTCCACAATTTAGAACCATGAAATTAGATCATGAAATTATCCAGAAGAAATACTACTTCCTTGAATTGCTGATAGTTGTAATTTGAATATGATTAAAAAAAATAAATAAATAAAAATGCGAGCATATGTTCACTGTCTCATATCATAAGTTTTCAAACTCTCAAGGTCCAATATTCCAGCAGTGGTTTTTAGTCCCAGTTTTATGCTTAATCTCACAGTATGCAATAGGTTGATACAAAAGAAAATGGAACAACATAGAACAAAACAATATGAAAGGCAAAAGGATATAAAAAAGAATACTCACCGCAGTAAATAAATTGGTTCATATCAAGAGTCACTCTGCCTTGCTTATTTGTATCAAAGGAGTTAAAAAGATTGCTGAAACACCAAATTAGAAGCAGTTACTATATTGTTATAAGGAAAAAACAATTGCAATTCAATGAGCCACATGCCAATGCCAAGACGCCACAAGTAAAAAAAGCCTTGGTGATCAGCCTAGCTGACTTAGAGAGACTTGCATGCAAAATCACGTACCGAGCAGATTGTAGAAATATACACAAAGATATAAAAGCATCCAGCCGGAATGTCCCATTTTTCTTTTGATCAAAGCTCTGGAAAAGTTGGCAGAGAAATAGAACGTCAACAGAGAAGACACAGATATCTACTTCCTCCGTTTCTTTTTAGTTAACACGTTTCTTTAGTCACGTTTACCAATGCATAAATTCAACCATTAATATCTTTAATTACCGATAAGCAAAAATTATGAAAAGTTGATATTTTGAAAATATATATTGTGATGAATCTAACAAGATCCCACTTGACTATATTTTTCATTACGTATAAAACAGAAAACACGGTCAAAGGGGAGTATGTGAATAGTGTTAAAGTCAAAATGTATCAACTAATAAAAAACGGAGGTAGTATCTATCAATGTATTTAAACAATTATAAAGATCACATTTTTACATTTTACAAGAAATCGCATGAAAAATTGCTCAGCTGATTATGAAATCTACAGGTACTTAGTGTCCGATCAGTTATTTGAGTGCAAGTTAAGGAAGCCTAAGGGTACTTAGTGAGCATTATTTTATTTGTATTTGAACCTATTATGAAAAAGAGTGAAGTGAACATGATTTATGTTTACTCACATACAGAAAAGGATAAAGAGAAGGTAGTATGATACGGGTAAAAGGCAATGAATTAGAAGGATTACCTCACATGCAGTGTAAAAGGCAGGAGAATCAAGTGAGAACCCAAGCTTCACTAATGCCTGAAAAAAATAAAATAAATTAATAAATCAAGTTATCAAGCACCAAGGAACATAGTTACAAAACTTAATCCTCATTAGGACCAACAACCATTTGAAGTGATTGGAAGGCTACCTCATGAACCTCGTCATGGAGAAGAAATCCACGGCCCCTGTGATATATAATTTCATCAGAAGAAGGTTGCTAAGATAATAGATAGAAGACTGATATATGATAAGCAAGCAATGATCATAGCAGCATATTCATCCTAGTTTCCACATATTGATCTAAAATTACACAATACTGGTTCACTAACAATTCCAGCAGACAATAAAAAGAAACATAGAAATGGGAGCAAATAAACTGCAGAAAGTTCTTCACAGAAGGTTTGTTCTGACAGCTATCCATGCTATGCTTTCATGCTGATATTCGAGATCCTAGCCCAAATGAAAATGGTCAATCCTTATTCAAACAGATATAGATAGCCCATATAAAAATATAGCTAAAGAAAGAAGATAATTGTTTCTGAGAAAAGATAGGTGAATGCTTAAATTTGACAAGACAAGATGCCAGTTGAGAAAAGTTCCAAACTCTTACATGGTCCACATTTATAGGCAAAATAAGAAAAGGAGTAGGATGTAGCCAAGTAGAAATGCAATGGCTTGACAAAACATGAGAAATCTTTTAAAGCTTGCCAGGAATCTATTCAATATTCTTAAAAGCAGTAAAATATCATGGAAAGCCATGGGAGGATTCAAGGAACATACAAGCCAAACATCGAGTCAAATTTAAAGAAGACAATGCTAATTTATCTCTATTGTTCGAATCCTAGTTCCTTTTTAACAAAAGAACACAGCATTAATAACGCAAAAAGACCAAACAAGCCAAACTATTGCACGCCATTTGAAAAATAATTCCTAACATGGCCCTTGCAAATTTCTTAATGCAGCAATAAACACTCCTAGACAAGGCCGACTAGATACAAAATACAGTCAGAAAAGTATAACTGACTGACATCTACTCCAGCAATCAGATCATACAGAATTTCACTTGGACAATGACTATCAAGTATCAATATACAATCACAGAGAATAACAATGTAAGAATTCAACTACCTTTCTAAGTCTGAGAAAGCTTGTTGAACCTGCAGAGATTACATTAAAGCAAGAACAAAACCAATTAATCCCCAGTACAAAAAGGCAAACATCAACAATCGTGATTCAAAATATTCAATACTCAAATGCCTTCTTTACAGCAATTTTTATGGGCTAGAAGATCATTATTGCACCATAGTGAATTCATAACTAATGTACTAACACCGGAGGCGTTTATACATATTATTGTTGGTAAGGAGAAGGACCCTACTGGACCGAAACAGTGAAACCCGGAACAATTATCAATAGTTGAAGTCATCATATATAAAATTATATGCTAGGATTTAGGAACTTGAAAGCTATATACTAACCTTTAAAAGATATTGGTTAAGGGCAACAAATTCTGCAGTTAGACAAACTAAATCATATCAATTAAAAATTATACGAGTAATAATCATCAAATTATACAATTATATGAATACAAAAAAATTAAACTAAAGAATTATAATAAAAATACCTTCAAAACTCATAGTTCCATTCTTATCAAAATCATACATCCTGAAACGAATTCAACAAAGTATAATTCAAGTAATTTAAATTAGATAGTAGAGAATAATAATTGGGCGAATTACTGGAAATAATAGAAAAACCTGATCATTTGTTGAACAACAGAAAGTGGGAGATCGAGATTTCCGACAGCAAGTGCATTCTAAACATGAATTCAATCAAAAGTACAAAGGTATTAAATTTAAATTTAAATTTAAAGTTGGAAAAATGAATAATTAAAGGTTAAGAATTTAAAGAGGAAATGAAGAACCTTGAGTTGAGATGCTGTAATGTTACCGGTTTGAGACGAGTCAACTCGGTCGAACCACTCTCTGAGAATCGCCAAGTCCATTATTCCTTAATTTGGTAGGAAAAGAGAAAGAGAAAAAACAGCAACAAAAAGAGTTTTGTCAAGTTGGTCCAGGAGAAAAAAAAAAAAAAAACACACACACACACATTTTAAAAAAAATACCCGTACAATGACAGAATGACATGAAATTCGGGTTACTCCTCCGTTGATTTTTAATTGTACTCGTAATAAAGAAATTTTTTATGTCTTACAAAACATATATTTTGTTACAATTAAAAAGTTTGAATCGGGTTATTTTGATTATTAGCTCATTCTTAATTCGAATTATTTTGTTTGAACATTGAAATTATTGGTCAAGTTATACCCCTCATACACAAGTATTTTATAATTTCTCTATTAAACTAACAATTAAATATAACTTTATCAACTACACTTTATATTATAAAATCCCCTTTGGTCTCCACTATATATAATCATAAATCGATAACTAGTTAACTAATAACAATGTGTTTGGATAGAGAAGGGGGAAGGAAAAGAAGGGTAAGATTTGGATAAGGTTTAATCGTGTCATATATAGTCAAAGTTCTAAAATTTTTAGAGTTGCGTAAATTTTTGACACCCCTTAGTTGTAAGTTTCAAAATGCAGCATTGTTAACACTATAAACCAAATGGATTGGATTAGTTATCCTGCATTGTGTGAAATCGGATGTTTTCATGCCCCTTTAATCTTTTATCCATTATAAAGTATTTTCATAAGTATTATTTTAGGTTGCAAATTGATTATATTTGGATACTAGATTTATTATACAACGTATATTTTGAACCATTATAGGAGTATATATTTTGAAATTAATAATTTGATTTGTATTTTATGAATTTGGATTATTCGTGTCATGTCAAAGTAGGAACTAAGTACTAATAAAGTCTATTAGAAACTCAGAACAATTATGCAAAGCTCAAGAAGATTTTTTTTTTTGGGCAACGATCTAAAAGGAGGCTAGATCCCAACTGACTCAATACTACAAACAGAATACTATGAAGATAGGTGAAGGCAAATGAAGGATTATCGTGCAACATGTATGAATATTATGTCTCCTGTTAATACTTTGAAGAATATTAATCCCAAAATGATTTTTTAATTGACTAAAGCAAAATCATACATCATTTGTTTCCAACCACAAACTGGAGGGGGTCAAAGGCGGGTTGGGGGTGGGTTTGGAGAAGAAGAGGGTATAGCTATAGCTTAATTCTTCAAAATTATGGTAAAACAAGTTTGATGAGAAACCTAACATTCAAAAAATTATCAAATTAAGAGAATCCCTATCTATCGGGTTAGAAACTTTAAGAGAGGATGGGGAAGTAAGAGAATCCCACAATCAAATTGGTATTCAAGATCTCCAAAATTAGGAGGTACAATCTTTATTATTAGACCAAACTTAGTTTGATATCTATCATATCATACAAAACACGTGAAACTAATAAATTAAGGAGTAACATTCACACAAGATGTGACTGTTGTATGCCTATATTGTTTGGATTTGTTCCCAAGTTACCATTTTGTACCTTTAGGGGGAAAAATGAAATTGTTCCAACTTGCAAGACCAAAACATAAAATTATAGGCATATAATATAAACCAAAATAAATGATAAGAAAACTATAGCAAAACTTCATAAGATGGGCATTTCATCATGAAATGTGTATCTTAGTATAATGTTTTTACATTCACGAAAACCCACCCTTTGCCCGAATTCTTAGTATAATATTTTCATGTAAAATACATAAATAAATACATATAAGAAAACTATGGCAATATTACATACTCCAAAAAACTTACTAAAACATTCAAATAAATATTGCATAGTACTATATGTTACCTACGTCTTTCCATGCAGGGCTTTACGCTAGATTGCACATGCAATGTTTTTGGTTCTTCAGAGGAAAGGTAAGGGGGTTTGCCTAAGAAAAAAGTCCATGATCAGTAACAGGCACAACTCAACATATCCACCCTATGCATCGGCCTGCCGGATTCGAACCGGCAACCAAAGGGATTTAAGCATGCCTATGGCCAAGCTGCTTAAACCTCTCGCTCTTCCATTTGAGTTAAGGCCGGTTGATAAAGCAGAAGCATAAATTCGTTGATTTAGTGTTTCTTAAGCACAAACATATATTTCATAGCAGCGAGCCATCAACCTAATTGTGTACCAAGAATCAGTAGACTTGTTGCCTTTACGTTATAGTCACCCCATGTTATAAGAACCTCTAATTGTGGAACATAACCTATAGCCAAGTGTTGTAAGACTAGCATAATTTTTTTATTTGCACATTAAGACTTCGAATTTCAATATAGGTTAAAATAATTTATTCATTACTCCGATCACTTAACCAAATAATCTTCGGTACATTTCTATATAACAACCGATTGCACCTTGTGATACAGCCAACATGTGCTTGTACCTTGTAAGCATAGGAGCAAAAATAGCCTTGAATCCCTAGATAACCGAGTTGCATGGTAAATATCATGATTCCTTTTATTCTAAATTATTCGTAGTTTAAAATGTGCCTGCACTATTTCTCGTCATCTTAAGGTATCAGTGGTGTTAACTCACTAATAATTTCAAGATTTTTGTACATTTCTTATTAGTCACTAATAAAAAGATGTCTAATGGTAATATTGTAGGAGCAGGCAGTAATTGCCCACAATAGCTTACAATTTCTAAATAATTAGGACAGGATCACCCAAGATATTACTTCATCCCACTATATATATATTTTGTTGAAAACCTCTAAATTAATAAATCCCACTATTTATTTTTTGTTGAAAACCTCTAAAGTGCGCCTTATCTATAGACTTCAACAAAAAGAGAACACCATACCAAGCACAAAAACATGCTTGGGCAGCTTACACGATCCAACTTAGTTTAACTTTTAAACCAATTTGGTTATACAGCACAAAACCTCGTCAGCGCCACCATCTTCCTCTGAATTGCTTACAATAGGAAGATCTTGCACCACGCCACCACCTAAAAAACTAGCTAGCGACTTATCTGTTGAATTTCCCCAGGGACAACTAAACTAATGTTGTGGACCATATTACATTCATCTCACCGGTATGCCGGTAATCTAAACTAAACACTAAATCAGAGATCGGATCTAATCAGCATTTTAACATTGCCTTTCAAAAGAAAAGATAACACCATTCACTATCCGAGATAGGTTGATAGTCTTTTTTTTTTTTTTTTTTTTGATGAAAAAGATTGGTTGATAAGTATAGATACCTTCTTATCTATATATTGTGTTATCTTTGTAGAGATAATTTGAGTTTTTGAACTCCCATTAATTCTTAGCTTTATGTTAAGACAAGCCACTTGTTAAGAGATAAAACTACTGAAATCTAAACCCCATTGATCAGAAATCTTTGGACCAATTGCGACCATTTTCAGTAGTTTTTCATAGCTTTTAAAATAAATAAACTACTAAAAAAACCGACCAGGGGGAAAAGAATGGATAGCAAGACGGCAGAAGCTTTGCAATATAAAGGTCCGCGCCCACTTTCTCCCACTGCGCAGATGACTTTGCTGCATCTTATTGATGGAGGCACACTAAAAGATTAAATTGGCAACGTAACTATGATTAAATTAGAAGGCTAAGAGATCACATACCACAAAGATATAACTGGCCCCCGGCAATAGTAAGGTCCATTGGAGATTCAAGTGCTCCTGCACAAGATATATTATATACCAATTATGAGAGAAACCTTGGGGGCCAAATACGTGCATACACAAATATGAGAGAAACCAAAACATTTAGTGAAATTAGGACAGCTAATTTGAGCCAAGATTTTGCCATCAGAAATTAAACAAGTTCTACAATTGTTAATTCTACCATAACGTTTCGACATGGTTTTTGTTTTACTGGGCCATTTATGAGTTTATGACTATAGACAAAGCATATTATCTTGCTCAACACGAACATCATAAAATTAAAGCTAAGAAAACCACCCCTGTTCTAAACAAAGAAAAAAGCATTTGAGGAATTTCAAGATCGGTCTCTACCCAAGGTTTATATTAATTAAAATACTGTCTCGAGTGACATTAGTCATTCACACCAACTTATTCCAGCGACAATCAATCAATAAAATCAAAGTCTCTCAGCACCTTCCATGCATATTGACTTATATCATACTGATAACTTTTAATATGCACGGAGTTCAACTATACAGCCCGAACAGCATACTTGCAAACATTATTTTCTAGGAAGCATGAAGCTGTAGATATTGTCCAAAGGGCAGGAAGATCAACATGTCACAAGAGTGTTAGACAAAAGGCTTTACAAAGCTATTGACAAACTATGCTATCAATTGAACAATACAAAAGACCCCACTCGCAACACTATAGGGTCATTTACTTAAAATACAACCCAAAATAGAGAAAGATTGCATCCATACATTTCAAATAAGAAAAATATTTTTGGCTACCCTACAATGGAAAATAATTGAAAAATTATTCGCTAAAATCTGTCAAAACTATGTACTCCGTAGGTACCTTACAAATACCCACAACACCTAGCCCTTAAGGTTTAAATGCCCAGTCACCTCGTGAATATTGTCAAAACAAAATTCCTAGATTATCCCTACACCTGCAACAATATAAGCATAATCTAGCTAATTCCATATGGAAGTTTCCTGAATAAAGGCCAAATCTAGTATAACCTCCCATCTTCCAAACAACACCAATTACCGAACGTTACAAAACACAACCAATTTTTGCACGGTCTACCAACATATTACAAGAATGCAGCAGAACCCATTATCCAGCCAGCAGATTAAGTTTTAAAATTCTCAGTCATTGGTACACATGGCCACCACCTACGTTACCAAATGAAATATATGCGTCGTTCAGTTGCATGACACCCTCCCCCTCCCCCCTCCCACCCCCCCCCCCCCTCCCTCTCTCTCTCTCTCTCTAAAGTATCATGTATTTCTACAGACTATGCAACATATTCAAGCCATGTCCTCCCCCTTTCTTTTCTCTCTTCTTAAGTATCATATAATTGTACAGACTATGCGACATATTAAGCCAAGTAATAAGAAATGAGAAAGAACAAAAATGCTATAAAGAAAAATTGGAACTAAACTGGGAGATAGGTATGAATTACTGTTTTTATTATTACCATTTATCGTTTGATATTGAAAGAATTAGGGAGGTATGTACTCTATACAAAAATGATTATAATTTTCCCGAGAATGTCATGTAACTATAAGTGAAGAAAACAATAAAGTGGATAAACTCATTACAGTTTCCAAGGGTAGAAACTCATCTGCAGTTGAGAGACTATCTACAAGAGTGCACATGACTCAGCTCTTAATGTTGGATAAAAATGATATATCAAGTCATATGGCTCTCAATAGGCATTGCAATTCAAATCCTGAAAGAAATATGAAATACGTGTTAACATGAAATTGTTATACAAGGAAGTCACCATATGTTAAATCACATCTCAAATAACAGCACAATATCACAGGAGGACAGGAAATAGAGATCAATCACCTCCAGTAACCCTACAGGCTACAGCCCATAAATCCAAAATCCCCAAAACTTATTTTACATCTAAAATAATCCTGAACTTCCAAAAACACAGGTGATATGGTTTTGTAAATAACCCTCATAGCAGTCATGACTCATGAAACTTCATTAATGTGAAAGAAAAAAGAAAAAAAAGTCACTTTGAAATAACCAACAGATGTTTCAAAAAAAAAAAGAAAGAAAATAACCAACAGAAATTTCCAGAATTTTATTGTTATCTCCAGCTTTGCAACTGTTCTACAAAAATTTAAATAAGGTATAAGTATTCATATATGTCAGGAGAAAGAGAAAAGCAAAATGCTTTGCAAGTGTTCACTGAATAACCAACTATAAGCACAGTACACAATGAGCCAAGAAAGCAGGATGCAGTAGACTTTTGCAGAAGACATTTTCTAGCGGTAACTTGAACATCTTTTACCGAATTAGCAACACAATCAAGTGAATTAATAAGGTTAAACATATGCCTAGGACATGGGGTCACAGGACAGATGTGCAAGTAACTTCTATCTAGGCGATATCTTCAAATGATGCTCTATTTAAGTTTTACTGTTTGAAATCATGTTCAGCCTTTAAAAGATATAGGGTGCTTTTCTTTAGATTGTAGTTGCTGCATTCCCCTATTATATTCCCTAATGTGCCCTTAATTTGTTTTCTTCATGCTAAGATTACAAATCCCTAATTCATGTCTAACTTTTTCACTTAGTTTCTCAAATATTCATGGTGAATTATGCAAAAGCTAAAAGGAAACAAAATTCTTACTAATAAATAAGAAAAATAAAAATAACAACCAACCCCAGGTCAGATTGGTCTTAAATTAGCAAACAACAATAACACGGGCAAAGTATTTCATTGAGAATCATAAAAACTGATAGAAGTAGAAGCTTCAAATAAAATAACACAAGAGGAGGATAATGACAACAAGAGAGCAGTCATAAACTCACACGACTTTGCAAACACAAACAAGTTGCAATTTACAGTACCTGCAATGCAACATGAGCCTCCAATCCCTTTCTAGTTCATTGAACCACGACACCTGAAAATAGGAGGGAAAATAAGGATCCAAAAATTAGTGTGAGAACCAATGGAGAAGTCATATCTTACATGTTCTGAATATCTTAAAAATGAGAAAGGATTTCATTTCTCTCATATTGTTGGATATAGAATATTTCAACAAATTAACATGTAATGCCTAATCTGAAAAAAAATAGATTTCTCAAATATCAGGTAGGAAAGATATAAACACACCCAAAGGAATATGGAAGATGAACATGATTTCAAAAAGACTCAAAAAATGTCAGATTACCAGCACCAGACAGATTCCCAATATAGAAAATACAATACAAAAAGTAGGGGCTAAGAAAAAGTAGCAACTACCCAATGCAATGTCATGCATTATAAGTAGAATTCATCAACTCAAAAGATAAAAGATGACACAAGTTCAAACACTTAAAAGCCCAAATGTCAGCATAGACTAATTTACACCAATTTTTGTCCACAACTCACCTTTTAGAACCGCAATTACAGGGGATTTTTTTGTCCTCAAGAGGAAATTTGTAATTATACGTGATCTCTTCACCAGCAGATATATGTCGTTTTGCATATATAAATATCCTCTTTTGGCTCTCGACGCTTATAATTTTGGTGTAACAATTAGGCTGTAGAAATGAGTAGGTTTCACAATCAGTTAGTAAAAAAATAAAAGTTAAATAAAACTTTGGAAAATTATTCAGTGAAGTTCAACTCATCAATGTCTACCTCACATGAATGGTTTATGAATCTAGCAACACCACCACGTTTAGTAGCATCAACCTGCACACATTTCAGAGACAACAGATCAAGATAAGTGCCTTTGCTTTCCACCACGCAACAAAAAATATGTTTAGTACAGAGAACATTCTGTCAAAATATCTTTCAAACTTCAAAGTGGAACACCAAACACATAGCCAAAGAGCAAGAAAAGGTAATCAGTTGACCATTTGAATTATAATAATAACACATAGTGCTGAATCCAACACTATGTCAAGAATGAACCATAGACATCATAGTTCTAGAATCTCGTTAGAACAACTAGTCTTAATGCCTCACGTCAAAAAGCACTAAGGTAAACAATATCAAGAACGTCTACACCACAAGTAGTATGTACATACCATTCCATCTCATTAGTTTATTAGGTTTCATTTGAAAACACACATCATAAGCATAGTTCAGCACTCAAGGGTTAAAGAGAAGATGAAGTGGAGAGTGTAGCATCAAGCTAGGTTTTTTTAAAAAAAAAAAAAAGAAAAAACTTATATTTAAACACCAAGCAGAAGGTAAAACAGAGAACACGCAGTCCTGAAAGCAACAAATACAGAGCACAAATTAGCCCAGTGCTGATCAATTTCTAAACTAACCATAAACAATTCCTGCTGTCTTAGTTCACAAAGATCTAAATAGTTCAATCCCACAGCTAATCACTAGTTAAAACAGTGCTTGGGTTTCCTAAGACATAACGCTTCATCAGAAGTATGCAAACATGAGCACAATTAAGCACCACAAATTTCTGAAACGAGCTTAAGTATAAATGGCAAACTAGGCTAGCAAAAGATAATATTTTACAAAGATATGTATGTCAAGGGACTTAAAGATCCATCAACAAGATTCATGATGATTGTAGTATTTCATTCTTGTATGCATGGCAAAGCATTGCATTCATAACCTCAATCAATTTTGAGTAATTTGATACTTCATACAAATCATATAAGATTGGCTACATAATGTAAGCACATACTGGAAGATAAAGTCACAAAACTGTAACTCTAAAATATCAACTCAAGCATGAAAGACAGCAAGTTTGAGTGTCAACTGGAACAATAGAAAGATCTAGAATAAATGCGGTAAAGAAGCCTCCAACTGAACCATACTGCATCAGTCAAAAACCAGAACAAGATAAAATTCAGGGAGTCCAATGAGAAGGCATTCTATTTACACATACATGTACATTCTCCATTTAATCTGTAACATCAGCGATTGAGTGCCATTTCTTGAAGTTGATAATAGATAAGCCTGCTTTCCATTCAACTAGTGTCTAAAATGCAGCAAAAAGCTTCACCACATCATTTTTAAAAGCCTATGAAGTAACAGAATCATTCAACTAGTGTCTAAAATGCAGCAAAAAGCTTCACCACATCATTTTTAAAAGCCTATGAAGTAACAGAATCATTCAACTTCAGTTACAAAAGATGAAGTCATCAAAATTTACTCACCACATAGCCATCATCCAATCTGAAAAGATAACTGCTGCCAATACCCATCTTCTCATATTGGCGTTCCCGGATATCAGATATCTGCACAAACAAAACACTATTTAAATGCCTTCAACGCTTAAAAAGGAAAATGACAACCCCGAGAATCAGAGAAGAAATTGCTTCCTACTCTTTCTGGCCAAGATTCTTATCAGCATCGGACAAAATAAAATGAAAAATACAATATCTCAAAGTGAAACAGTGTAATAAATTAAGTCTGCGAGTCAAAGGGAGCAGAGCAGAGCAGAGATGGCATATACCCGAGGACGAATTAGTTCCCCAACATATTCAATGACAAAATCATCTGCTTCAATTGGTTCTAGAGCAACAAGACCCCAGTCGTGAATCTTACTCCGCTGGAAACGCAGACGCTTTTTCCTGGCCTGCAATAGGACCTTGCTTTAATGACAAAAGCTAGTAGAAGCAAAACACGGTGAAAATAAAATGCTTTGATGTTACCTTCAATTGAGAAGCCTTTAATAGCTCAGCACCCTCAACTGCTGCAAGTAGGTTCCGCATTTTTACTCTGTTGGTCCTAGCAGAGATCCCCTTTACACGTGATGGCTTTGAACCACTAATATCAGAAGTACAACGTTGCATGGTAGTTATTTGAATTCCTCTGACACGAGCTCTTTCCGAAGGCCTTGCATGTAAGGACCATTTATGCCATTCCCAGCCATCAATTGAAGATCGAGCACATCCAAAAGACACAGGACAGGAACTCAGCACCTTGGACTTGCTCAACTTGGTCTTTTTAGCCGTTTTGCCGGCCGCTTGCTTTGTGTCAGCATCCTGAACCTTCAGAGCTTTTGATGGAAATGATGGTGATTCACCGACCACAATCTTTCTCTTCATCTTAGACGATGTTGAAGCTGCACACAAAGAACAGTTGAAAATGATTAAACATCAATTTCATAGTTAAGTAATAACAAGATCACAACTTCACAAGACACCATTACACAGGAATATTGTAGTTTTTGCACAAATAACTCAAAGAGAAGGCAATGGAAATTAAGCTAACTTTTCTATCATCCATTTTGCTAAAAAGGAGTTCAATAACTATGCATAGAGCAGTTGCTGTGACCAGAACTGCCTTACACCATGAGCACAAAAAATGACCTATCAAGATGCGCTTTACAAAAATGAGCAGGATTGGGGGTAGATATTAATTATCAATGAATATGAAACAGCACCAAATACTATGAACCAGCTACCTGCTTAGCCATCATTTATCACTCCGACATGAAATGACAAGAATTTTACCTTCACGTCTGAAATTACTACTCATTCCACAAACCTTGGCAACACTTAATATTAACCTTCCAAATCCTCAGCACACATTCCAACTCTGAGATCTACCTCCAATGAAATTAATGGTGAAATTGTGCTGTAAAAATGCTAGGTCCAAGCACCCCTGCCCCCCAAAAAACAAATAATTTCTAAGATGTTAAAGAAATACCCTGTCCTTCACATATTTGGCCCCAAACTATTACATTTAGATATACCATATTGAACTTTATAATTTAATCCTTCGTAAGTTTACCCCAACTACTACTTTAATGGGCCTCCACACAAAACCACCTCTTTGAACCAAAATTCAGCTTATATGTTAACATGTGACAGAATAATAAACAAGAAAATTGCACAATTATCCAACTGCAATATTTAACAAGGTAATTTTTATAAAGAAACCAAAACCTTTGCTTATAACAACACAAAAAGCATTCAACAACATTTCACTCACAATTTTTTATCCTTTGGGAATGATCTAAAGATGTATCCTTTTTGGCACTGTCACTGATGCTGCTGCAGCCGCTAAGCTCTTCATTAACATCAAAATCTGCTTCAATGCTTGGAGCCCTTTGAACATCACATTTCAGATCATCAACAGCAACAGTGCCTACTGAGAGAATTGGTTAATAATAAACCAGATGTGTGTGAGCACGTAACATAATACTCATAAGAACTGAAAACATACTCAGAGAAGGATCAGGAACACATTGTAGAGTAGATAATCCTGTTTTTCTCCGGCCCACTCCTTTAGCCTTCTGCTTCACATTTCCAATG
This sequence comes from Chenopodium album, assembly GCF_948465745.1. Classification (NCBI taxonomy): domain Eukaryota; kingdom Viridiplantae; phylum Streptophyta; class Magnoliopsida; order Caryophyllales; family Amaranthaceae; genus Chenopodium; species Chenopodium album. The sequence goes on along the minus strand of NC_137850.1, from coordinate 49,864,322 downwards.
CCTAGAGCTTCTGAACCAGAAACATTCTTTGAATTTACTGGTTTTCCAAACTTCCTTGGTGATCGATGACGGAGCTTAAAATCCCGTAAAGGTGGAGAGCTTGGCTCAGCTACTGATTTCATCACTTTCTTTCTCCGTGAATAAGTAAACTCTTCAACAACTGAAACTTCAGATGGGCCTGAACTGTAACAACTCTTTGATCTTTCCATAAGAAGGTCAAGCTCAGGCTCTATGGAAGCAGATTCGATAATGACTTCCTCCTGCAGCAAACACAAAATGAAAAATCCAGGCAATAAACCAAATCAAATCATTAAAAATATTACACACATGGCCTATAGCAAAAATCATATAAAAGAAACCTATCTTCCCAGCTCAGGGGCCAAGGGATAGCTCACTTCACCTGTGAGTACCTGGGAGCTGCAAAAAAAATTTACCTGAACTATATCACGTTGCTTCAGCAGAAGATGCATATCATCGTGAAGAGAGGACATCCATCCTCTTAGCACTTCATCATGCAGCTTTTGCTGGCATAATGCCAAGGCCATGAATTTTTTCTGCTCAAGATGGCCCTCACCTAAACCTAATAGTTGGGAGTCGGAGATGCTTGATGAAACCACATCTTTAATTTCACACCCTGATCCATGTAACAGGGGCACATTAGTTCTGTGATCAACCGTACTGCACATAGGCATACCCGATCGCTCGAAAACATTTCCTATAAATTCAGGTGGACAAGATCTCATTGCCTCAATAGGAATCTCTGAATTATTGAGCAAGGATTCTTGCAAGTCCTGAACCCCTGACTCAATTTTCAAACCAGATGTTCCAGGGGCCAGCAGTTCTTCAGTTATACAATCATCTACTGTAGTGCTAGCAGGTGCACATACACTACTGGAGCCAATTCCAATAAAATCCGATGAAGAATCCATGTGTGGGTACAAAGCAGGCTGATCTAATGAACCAGTCCCTTGTGAAAGGATCGGAGATTCATCAAGGCAAATGTGTCTAGATTTCAGCCCTTGGAACATCTTTGAAGCAGCATCTCCAATATCAGTGTCTTTGCACAATTCTCCTGAATCTTCAACAGGAACCTAAAGGAAGACAAATTTAAACTTGTCCTCAAAACAAAAAAGAAAAGAAAAGAATACATAATGAAACAGGGGATTTTTATATTTTTCGCAGGGGGGGGGGGGGGGTGGTTATGAATAGACATTTTCCATCCAGTTCAACATTGTCAGTACCTCGTATGTGCCATTATCCTTCAAACACTTGTTAACTTTAAACACTTCCTCTTCAACAGTAATCTTCACGAAATCATCGATGGATGTCTTGGCAAACATAAAAAGTTCCTCTTCTACCCTTGCAATTGTCCTTTCTCTGTCTTCATCCTGATGCTGGATGCTGGGATTGGACAACTTATCTTCTCTTAAACAAGATTGGGAGATGAAATTAGAATCACGCAAAATGGAACCTTGCACAATACGATGGAATCCAGGCGGACAATCAAGCTCATCTGAAGGTACATCCAAATCTCTCTGCACAGACAGGTAGCAATAAAATCAATGCTTCACCTAGATTTTGAATGAAGGAATTTGGACATCTTTGTTTGTCAAACTCAAACAAACTTACTATTTCAGTTTCCACTTCTGAAGTCTTCTGTAAACCAGTCAGTTCTCCGTCAACAGCAGCTGCCCCTTCAGTGCGGTTATGTGACCAGCGTTTGTTTTTTCTCCAAATGTGTGCATAATTTCCTACAGGTTCATAGAAAACAGCATTCCACAAAACCTGCATACTATAGTCAAAAAGCGCTTGGCTAATGGCTTTATTGGCTCCTTTAAAATTTTCAATATTGCCAACAGATTTCATGCATTGAGCTTTGCAAGGCTCCTCAGGAATTTCCTTAGCTGAATTTAATGAAGTTGAAGAATCGCCATAACAGAAAGCTGATGGAGCATGTAAAGCAGATCTGTTCCTTTCCCCAACATAAGTTTCATTCTGTCAAACCGAAGTCCCACAACAATATTATTAGCAAAAATAGATAAATAAAGAGATTACACAAAACACAAATAAGACAAATAAATTTCAAAGGAAACTAATGAGGCATAATCATACCTTTTTTAAATCAAGCGGGCCAATTCCCAAATCTTCTCTATTGTTCTCATCCTTAAACTGTTTGTGAGCCTTCTTGGTAGCAACATAATCCACAATGACATTGCCAATGATCTCGTCTAAAAAAAATCGACGAGCTGCCTTCATGATTCCATCATGCAATTTTGACCCAATTTTTTCGGATATTCCTGACATATGTTTTAATGAACTGATGGTTTCATTTTCAGATGCAGTCACAGTAGAACTCTTTATTCCCCATGTATTGATCAATGACAAAAGAGCGAAAGGACTACATTTATTATCAGTATGATGTATCTGTACATATGGGAAATGCACAAATTCAGATGATATGTAATGTTGGCAAACTACAAAAAAAAAATATACAGCGTTAAGCTAACAAGTTTGGGATGATAGTCCTCTTACCATGACAGAGCTGTGTAGATAGCCATATTGATGCCAATAGTAGATTTCTGAAAGAGAATGTGGCCCGGAGCCTCTCCCGTAACCATCCAGGAGTAGCCAGCATTTTTCTTCCCAGGAAAGAGACTTTGAAAATAGAAATTAAAGAAAATCATTAGACAATCATGAGATAAATTGTTCAAAGAAAGAAGTTCAAAAAAAATACTTAAAAGGACATCAGTAGGATGCCTACTGAATCACCATCCTCAAACTATATAATTTGATAGTGAAGTTTTTCAAACTTACAATTTTGTTATCCACTTCTGCAGTCATCTGGAAACCAGTCAATTCTCTGTCCAAAGCAGCAGCTCCTTCAGCACTGGTATGTGACCAGCGTTTGTTTTTTCTCCAAGTATGTACATAATTTGCTACAGGTTCATAGAAAACAGCATTCCACAGAACCTGCATACAATAGTCTAAAAGCGCTTGGCTAATGGCTTTATTGGCTCCTTGAAAATTTTCAATACTGCCAGCAGATTTCATGCATTGGATGCTGCAAGGCTCCTCAATAATTTCCTTGGCTGAATCTAATGAAGTTAAAGCATCACCATGGCAAGAAGTTGATGCAGCATGTGAAGTAGAATTATTCCTTTCCCCGACATTAGTTTCACCCTATCAAAACAAAGTCCCACAACAAAAATAATTAGCCAAAAAAAAAAAAAAAGGCTTACACAAACAAGGCACGTAAATCTCGAAGGAAACTAATGAAGCATGATTTTACCTTATCAAAATCAGGCAAGTGAATTCTCAAATCCTCTCTACTATTCCCATTTTTAAACTGTTTCTGAGCCTTCTTAGTAGCAACGTAATCCACAATGACATTGCCAATGATCTCATCCAAAACAATTCGACGAGCTGCCTTCATAATTCCATCATGCAGTTGTGACCCAATTTCTTCTGATATTCCTGATATAAGCTCCAACGAACTAGTTTCATTTTCAGATGCAGTCACGGTAGAGCTATCTTTTCCCCATGCATTGATCAATGACAGGAGACTGAAAGGACTACATTTATTGTCGATATGACGTATCTGTACAAGAAAGGAAATGTACAAAATCAGAACATCTGTCTTGTTGGCAGATTTTGAAAAAAGAGAGCGCATTATGCTCACAAGTTTGCAATAGTAGTCATCTTACCATAACTGAGCTGTGTAGATAACCATATTGATGCCAATAGTAAAGTTCTGAAAGAGAATGCGGCCCCGTAGCTCTTCCATAACCGTCCAGGAATAGCCAACATTTTTCTTCCCAAGAAAGAGACTTCAAACCAACAACAACAACAACAACAACAACAAAAAATTAAAAAAAAATCATTAGACAGTCAAAAAAGATTGCAGGTTAGAGGACAATGATAAGACATCTACTGAATCACCATCCTTAAACTACAACCCAAGGCCAGAATGGATATACCTGCTGCTGAACCAGCGCAATCCCTGGGGCTAATTTTGAGTCTGAAACTGAGACATCAGAGTTGTGATAGGTCTGCTGGACATGATTCTGGTGATCATAATTAAGCAAAGCTGAACCAGTACTTTTAGGGATATCTTGTCCAGGAGCAACATGGCAATTTGTGGTCATGGACGCATTGGGAGTAGCTCTGCCAAGAAAGGTAAATCCTGTGGCAACATGATCAGGATATAGCTTGAAGAATTTCAATTGCACAGGATTTAGCAATGCACCATTCAGGATTGGGTAAACAGGAAGCTCATCAGGCAAATAACCCGTTGTCAAGCCCTCAAACAATTGCTGCTGTATATAAGGCCCACACATCTGACCCTGCTCATTAAGATACATCCATCCAGACACAAAATTCCCACACTTATCAACGTTCTTGGCAAGGTACGGAATTTCAGCAGCTCCAGATGCAGGAGGGGCGGCATCCTGCTGAACCAATGCAACCCCTGCAGCTAATTTCGAGCCTGTCACATCAAAGTCATGCTGCTGGACATGGCTCTGTTGATCATCAGCTGAAGGAGTACCTATAGGGGCATCTTGCCCAACAGCAACATGGCAATCTGTTGTCATGGACACATTAGACGTAGCTCTGCCAAGATACATAAATCCTGTGGCAACATGATCAGGATACTGTTTAAAGAGCTTCAACTGCACAGGATTCAGTAATGTTCCATTCTGAATAGGGTAAACCGAAAGCTCATCAGGCAAAAAACCCGTTGTCAAGCCCTCAAACAATTGCTGCTGAATATAAGGTCCACACATCTGACCCTGCTCATTAAGATACATCCATCCAGTCACAAATTCTGACAATCCACACATACCATCGTTCTTGGCGGGATACAAAACTCCCGCAGCACCTGATGCAGGAAGAGCAGCATCTGTGTTGCCATTCACTTGGCAACTCCTCTCTAAGTTCGAGCTTGACGGAATTTGACCATCTAAATCACAAGAAGATGATAAACTGCAAAAAGATTGATGAATTGATTCAATTAAATCAAACTACTATACGGTTATGATTTTAACTATCTAAAATTCATTCGCTTTCGGTCCAAAACCACAATGACACAAACATCATCAACAACGAAAAACAACAAATTACACCTAATTCGTACCGATCAGGTGATGCTGAAATTCCACAATTGATAAATTCGTCGTCATAATTATCCGTCTCAAAATATGATAAAGAATCAACGCAATCAGAAGCTGAAACTTTTAGCCTCTTCGCAGATAACAAATCAAATTCCGGTTTACAACGATACTTTACTGGATCGAACAAATGCGTAGAAGATACCATTATCTCAACAAAAAAATCCTCTGATAAACAAAATCAACAACAAAAAGGAGGAAAAAAAAGATAGAATTAGGTTAAATCGAGCTCAAAGATCCATCGCCTGAAGTTAAATCAACAAGAAAATTGCATAATTATATGCAAATCGACAATGAAGATAATAACCTAATTAACATAAAGTGAGAATTTTGACGAATCACGAAAATCAGATTCAATTCATAAAAGAAAACCCTAATTTTAGGAGAGAGAAAAAGAAGTTACCTTGTTGAAGATGAAAGAAGGAACGTGGAAGAAGAAGACGACGACGAAGAAGAGAATCCCTTGTTTTCTGCAGGTTAATGGTCCGAGAATTAGACGACAAAAAAATAAGGAAGATATTTCAGATAAAATGGAATTATTATGGAAATAATATCGATTTTCAGGCGTTGATTTTTTTACAGCTGGTGAAATGGACGGTTGGATTTGCATATAAATCATCTGATGGTGGGAGATTGGTTTTTGTATGTGCTTTTGATTTATTTTTTTATTCGGTAATGATGTTATGAATCTTTATGATTATGGGGTATTAGGACCCGTTCACTAACTTCAATTATTTTTATTGAATCTATCTATCTATTTATCTATTTATATCAATTAAAGGCGAAACTTAGGGAATACTTGACAAAATATTATAAAAAGTTTTCCCCCCAAAACCACTTACTAAAAAAAACTTATTGTAATTAAATTATGACTTTTAGTTTGTATAAAATCTAAAATAAATGTCCTTAAATATCAAATTGCCCATTATAACTATTATATATGTTTAATTAATTTCTTTCACAATATTTCATACTTTTTACTACTAAGTCTATTTATAATATTTATATCCATTATTTTTGGTAAAATTTATTGTCATTAGAATTATTTAACAACCGTGCATTGCACGGGGTTTAATCTAGTATTATACTAAAAGACAAGCGCCTTAATGTGAGACTGACAAATGTCTCTTTATGATTCGCTGTCTTTTTTTTAATTTTTTATTTTTTAGTATGTATTTTTGTTTCCATATAAAAAAATATTCTAACCATCTTATTCTAAATAACTATATAAACTATTATAGTAAAGTCTATAAATACAATTTTTCAAATAAATAAAAAGTGTTAAGATTATATTTTGGGAAATTGCCTTTGTCGATAGTATACTAGCATATAGTGATATTTCTTTGCTCATAATGTATGTAATCAATTACTATAATAGATGGTCGTGATAATGATCACAACATCTATCATAGTAAAGTCTAGCAATATTATTGCAACATAATGAGCAAAGGAAAGAATTATACAAGTATTTCGGATTACCTATACGAGCATAATGGTTGGAGCATCTATTATATAGTAAATCAAAAAATATTATTTCTAAAAAAAAAAGTCTAGAAATATAATGGTAGCATACTAGCATGATACGTTAAAAATAAAATATTCTTAAAATAATAAAATCAAATTATAATATTCAAATAAAAAATAACATACAATATTTTTTTTTTGTATTATCATCTATATAAATAATAGCCATGGTCATGGTCATATAAGTCTTTACAATTTTTATTTCAAGGTCATGATATATATTTATATTATATAAAGGTTAATATATTATTCTTCAAAATGACATTTACTATGATATTTGACCTCACCCCTCTTAAAAAATAATCATGGTGAATAAATTAAATTAACTTAGATTAAAAAAATATATATCTAATGTAATTTTAAGATTAATATAGAGTTTATGAATTATGAATATACAAATTAAAGTAGCATTAAATTAACTTAGATTTAAAAAAAATATATCTAATGTGACTTTTTTCCTAAATTAAACAATATATACCTAACAATAATTATGCCAAAAATTTATGCATATATAATAATTAAAGATTCCATACAATTTTAAAATATTTTTTTTATTAACATAACTTTCTAAGCTAATGAAATTTATATGAAGAATATTCTCATTTCTATAACCATTAAATTTTCATATTTTCGTACTAATGTAATGCTTATGTTCGAAATTTAAATAATTACAATACAAGAATACATGTTTATAATAGTTTATAATATATATATATATTACGTACATGATTGGATAGTTGATGAAAGTTGTCTTTTATTCTTCAAATTTTTAATAAATATCTTTTATTCGTACAAAAATTAACCAATATCCATATCTATATATTTGTGTTGTATACTCTATCAGTTGTTGCTTGGTTGTATGCATATTATGTAATTGTTTATGACACAATGTTTTGCTTAGGAAAATGTATATAGTGGTGGGTCAAATATAAGGTTATTATTGTGTCTAAAGATTTGGTGAATACGACGAGTAAAACAAATATTCGATTGTATAGTTGCTGAAGTAAATGGTATATATGGTAAGAAAATTTTAGTTTTTATCTACGGGAGGTAGGAAATGATTTAGTCTACTTTTTGTCTTCTCTTACATAGTTATGTGCAGTATAATTCATTTATTTTTCAATTAAAAATACGACATTATAAAAAATAAAAGGGAATAAAATAAATACAAATAACATAAGGATTTTTTGTCAAAAACTAACTAATAAAACCAAAATTTTGTGAGAAACTACCCTAATAAAAAAAATGTTGTAATAAACTACCTAATAAAGATAAAATGTTGTTAAAAAATCTACCTAAAAAATGGTAAAATGTTGTAAAATACTACCTATACCTAATATTCACCGTCGACCGACCTCAAAACACTCTTGAAACCACCGCTTTCATTCCCAAAACTAACACAATTTGCTTGAAATCGCCTCCACCACACCTAAACCACCTTTCAACCCCAAAATTACCACCTCTAACCCTAAGAACAACTATACCGAAGCATTATTCTACCCTCTCCAACTCGGAATATCCTCTAACCACCCAAATTTTACCTTTACCACCTTGAAAACCAACCCTCACTGTGATTTTGGGGGTGTTTAAGATGGATCAACGTCGTAAAATTAAGTCAACAGTGGAAATTCGGTTAAGCTAGTATCTTACAACATTTTACCTTTTATTAGGAAGTTTCTTACAACATTCGGTCTAAGGAAGTATCTTACATAGCGCTTAGGGCTACATATAAACATTAAATATACACTAAAAAATCGTATAAAATTAGGAAATCATAAAAATATAAACACTAATTACACTGATTTACGCGTGTTTTTGCATGAATTCCTAATTTTATACAATTTTCAAGAGTATATTTAATGTTTATATATAGCCCTTAGGTCTACATATAACATTTTCCTTTTTTTACTAGGTAGTTTCTCACAAAATTTTGGTTTCATTAGGTAGTTTCTCATAAAAAGTCCATTACATAATTAATTTGTTAGTGAAACAAAGCCCCTTATTATACTAATTGAATTATATTAGTTTTTTCCCTACGGGATTAATAATTTTTTTTTTTTAAAAAAAATTGATAGGTTGATTTATAAACTGTGCATCGCATGGGCACTATGCTAGTTGTACTCTGAAAATAACCTTTATCAACTCAACCTCGAATAATAATACAATATTTCACTCAATTAACTCATAACCAATAATCGTGTCATGCTCTTTGTTCTATACCTAGCCTTGGACATGAGTAATTCGAATAAATAAACCAACAAGTATAAAAACTTGAATACTCTTAATAATCTGAAAACACCTTCAACCAGATCACATACGGGCCAAATCCCACTGTAGGGGACCATAGAAAAATAAATAATAAAGATTGTACCTCATTCTTAACTCATGATTATCGATCATTCTCTTACCAACATGCCAAGGACTAAGGTATAACACCGAGCCTCAAACCAAGAACAAAATAATAATTCTCAACCTTTTGATCTCATACTTCGATCAAATAATCATTCACATGATAATAAATAATATTTCAATATTGGCACAAGTTCGCAATTTATATATGACGACATATTCAATTCATAAATATCTCAACTCTTATACGACTAATGCTAGTACCCAAAATTAATTAATTCTGAATCCAAAATAATACTTTGCATTAATAACCCTAAAACCTCAATAAAGCAATACTCCCTAGAGCAACAACATTAAAACCCTAACATAAATAACACAATCAATCATATAAAACACTAGTAACAACGTAATTAAATCTGATCAAATCATATATAATTATATACATGAATCATACATATCAATAGCAAATCAAACAATAATTGTATAAAACAATTAAGATAGCGTGATTACTAGACAAAAATATAAACATACGACTGCAAAAATTGATAGTGTGATTACATATAATAAATAATACAATCAAATTAATCAAACATCATCAAAGAAGTCTGTGCGATTACCTTTCGACGAATTAAAACTGCATTACGACATTCAACGCAAAGCAAGAAACAAACCGAGCTATTATGCGCTTTAATTTCCTATTAATCCCACAATATAATCATCATATAAATTAAATTAATGGACATATGATGGATATTGGAGTATGAAATAAAAACTTAACGAAAACAAATTTGACTTTGTTTTACAAATCTAAAGCATTTGCAAAAGGAAAACGACTTTTTTTTTTTTTTAATATAAAATATCTTTTAAGGGTTAAGAATATTTATAGGGTTTACAATAATTTATGATTGTTTAGTCCTATTTAAACAAAGTAGGGTTTTAAAACTTTCCTTCCGAACTTTAAAATAAAAATATAAGAATAGGAAACTTATATAATAAATAAAAATAAACTATTTTTTTTTTATAAACTATATTATATAAAATCATAAAATATTCGGTATTACAATCTACACTCCTTAAAACAAGTTTCGTCCCGAAACTTAAAATAGAAAAATTTAGGGTATTACAATTTTATACAATTTCGGTTCAGATTAAATCAAATATAAATAAATTATATGATAGTTATTTATAAATTAACAAATTACATGAAATTACGTATATATTATGTTAGATACAACTTTGTTTTTGGCACCAGCCAAAAACACCCCGTAAATAAAAAATTGCATCAGCCAGTTGCAGTAAAGGGTTTTTGGAGGGGTAGAAAGTGGAGATGGTGGCACATTGAAATTGAAGAGGGGATCTGAAAAGAGGGGAATTGACGGCGAGATCGGGAATAGTTATGTTGACGGTGGTAGGTTAAGGGGTAGTAGGTGGCGGGGGAAGAAAACCGGCGGCAATGGAGGATTGAAATTTTTCCGGAGCTGATGTAAAAGCCCCGAACTTCGGCGGCGCAGCAGATACGGACATAGTCGTCCGGATCAACATCTTCCTTGACGTCGAGGATAATGGCACAGGAAATATCAGCAGAGATAATGCATAAAAATGAATGCTAATATTTTTAATATTCTGCGAACTAAACACCTCCTTAATCTAATGAGAGAGATCATAATTTGCTATGTTTTTCTTAAAATATTTATATTACACACTTACAAGTAAATTTTTTATTATTAAAATCGTGCATCGAACGGGACTAACCTAGTTATTTATATAGTTATATATAAATTAACAAATTACATGAAATCAATTACATAATACTAAAAGCGAATAGAAAAAGACACTTGCTTGTCAATATTGCATTAAAAATTTTCCATCCAAAAGTACCTTCTTAAAATAAAAAAATAAATCAATAATTGTATCTAAATATGATATTTGTTTTATATAAAATATAATTCCTTTCCAAAAATATTAAACTATTCATTATAAATGTTACATGTAATTTAAATATTTTCTCTTGCCGGTATACACCATTTAATACATAAGTCATTTTATCTATATAATTTTTATAATATTATTTTTAAAAGTATTTAACAAATGTGCATTGCACGGGATTTAAGCTAGTTAAATTAATTTTACTGAACTGAAATTATTTTTGCTGAACCGAAATTATTTTTACTGATTTTCTATTATGATTCTTCTTTACAAAAACTGAATTTTACTGAACTGAACTTATTTTTACTGAACTGAAATTATTTTTACTAAACTGAAATTAATTTTACTGAACTAAAATTATTTTTACTTAATATTATTTTTTAAGGTGAAGTGAATAGGGCCTTAGTGCATAAATTTAGTCTTATCATAAAAAAAAAAAAAATTATCTAGGTTTTTATTTAGTTGTATGTAAATAAATTAAATTGACAAGTAGTAAAATTACCATGTGCTATACTGCTATGTATATACTACCTCCGTTTTTTATTAGTTGACACGTTTTGACTTTAGCACTACTCACACACTTCCCTTTGACCATATTTTGTGATTCATATGTAATGAAAAATATAGAGATGTGAGATCTTGTTGGAATCGTCACGATATATATTTTCTAAATATCAAGTTTTTATAATTTTTGCTTATCGAAAATTAAAAATATGAATGGTTGAATTTGTGCATTTATAAACATGACTAAAGAAACGTGTCGACTAAACGGAGTATAAGTGTATTTAACATGATATTGTGTGAATTATGAGGACGGGGGGTGGACTTTGTGACTAATAATTCAATTTTTTTTAAGTACCGATGATATTACTCTATATCCCATCATAAAAAAAAAAAAGAAAAAAAAAATTACTCCATCTATGAGATTTGTAGGGGACTTATCCCCACTATACTATAAATTATTCAATAAGTGCTACTTAAATGTAATGGTGGTAATTTGAATTGAAAAGGCGTTGTTGTCAATTGTAATACTCAAGTTATATTTTATGTTCATCCAATTACCCTGACATTTCTCACAATTAGTACCTTAACTATGCATATCAACGTTTGGTAATAAAGGGGAAATGTAAAGAAATATCTTACTTTAAGTATGTATTGTATTCAAACTCCCCTTTCATTTTAGGAAGTATAAAACAAACTTCCTTAGTTCGCCAAAAATAAAATAACCAAGACTTGAGCTTTGGGAAAATCCCATCATTTAATCTATATCTATACTAGTACTTGTACTAGTAGTATATTAAATTAATCCCCAAAATAATTCTTAGATTACATGTGTCAACACCATATTAAAATTTTCCCTCCAAAAACCTTTTTTTTGTCATTTTTTTTCATAAGAAAATAAATAATAATTTTATCAAGATAATAACTAAGATAGAAAATTAAAATTTTCATATACATAATCCTATTTTCAAATTGATCAAATTTAAAAAAAAAAGTCTGTTACATATTCATAATTCCAGTTACTGACGACTAAGTAGCTCATTATACAAATTTTATTTTTCATGTTATGCATAAAAATAATCCAACTATGTATTAATTGAAAAAACCCGAGTATAGCTCGGACATTAACTAATTAGTTGTAATACTTGTCAAAAAAAAGTTGTAATATAGGGCTATGAAGCGAGCACTTTCATGATTCATATAATTTTCATTTATGCCTATTATGTGCATATTTTTACTACAATGCAGAGAATTTGCTAGTGTTTAGTTTGGAGTTTATTGAGTTTGAAATTGTTTTTTTGTTTTTATTTTTTTTTAACCTTCGGTTATTAATATTGTATTATGAAAACTGATATTGACCGGGTGAAATAAGATGACATAACATGAATAAGATATATCAAGGTACATATATCATGAATCATCCAATACAACAATTTAATATAACATCATATAACTAAAATGATCATTACAATAAATTTCAATTAAATATTATTTATAAATAAATAAAAAAAAAGTTTTAAAGACAAATAAACATTTAATACTCGTCTCCATACATATTTCACCTAAAAAAGTTGACATTTAAGCTTTACTGAAATTTCGAAAAACATGTGGAAATTGAAAGCAATAATCTAAGGACATGTATAATGTATTTGACATTAGCCTTGTTTAACATTTTTTTTATAGAACTTAATCCACCACATTTCTAGTTGACATAGATAGCCTTGTTCCACACTATCAAGAACGATTTTATACACATTTTATTTATTTATTTTAATATTTTATAAAGATGACATTTTTTTTTTTTTTTTTTTTTGGGTGAAATAGGATATTGTAAAAATTAGAATAAGGTACAATTAGGAAAAAGTTTTCACAAAACTCTCCAAAAGTATGGTTCCAACCTCTCTTCTCACCAACCAGTTGATGATGCATTAGCATATTCAGCACATCCTTGAACTGGGTTTCTTGGGGATAAACTTCAAAGCTATAAAACTAATTAAACCCCTTTAATTAATTTGTTTTGAGCATATTTTATTTATTCGCGCCATCATTATCTTTGAAGGACACTCTATCATCGATCCGGTCAACCGCAATCATCGATCTTCACTGTTATTTTCTATCATCTGAATTTCAATTTTCTTCGATTTGGGTAAGTTTATGTCTTACCCTTTTGCTGATTTTTAAACTTAAAATTGCATTGATATTTAATTTTTGATTATTTATTGGTATATCTTAGTTCTTTCTGTTCATATTTTACCCTTAAATGTTGTATTTGATTGAAACTAATATGGGATGTTTTTTTTGGGGTGGGGTTACTTGAAGAGATTGGAATTTGGTTACTGTGTTGAGAAGATTATTCACTTTATATATAAAGATTGGTTCTTTATGGTAAAATCTTTATAAACAAGGTAATTTTCTTCTTTTTTTAATGGGGTTGTTTGACAAATTCAGGGTTTATGGTTTTCAATTGATCGTTTGACTAAAATATGCTAGGGAATCTTCTGTGTAATTGTTGACTAGGGGGTTCTGGGAAATTGGAATTATGTTGTAGTTGACTGAGAGTTGTGGGAAAGTTTTGGTGCTTAAAATTTTGATTAGGGTTTGGTAATGTGCTTGGGCAGGGGCAAATCTGTATGGAGTTACATTGATCATTATGCTAGTTTTGTCTGAAATTGCTGAAGTTCTAGCTGCAAGTAAACTATACTGATGAGGACAAATTTTCATACAATTCTACAATTCGATCCAGCATATACTGCTCCTCCATGGGCTGTTCTTATTGCGGGCGCCTTTGTGATTTTGACCCTATGTCTTTCATTATACCTTGTCTTTGAGCACCTTTCTACATATAAGAATCCAGAGGTTTGATCTCAATCCCTTCAATTTGTATCTCCTTATATATTTTACCTTCACGTGTTGAAACTAATCCTTTTGTATGGTATTGCATTTAGGAGCAAAAATTTCTGATTGGAGTCATCTTAATGGTACCATGCTATTCTATTGAATCGGTAAGGTTCAACAATGGGTGAACTTTTGTGTGATAAAACTGTCAATGTCTTGATTAATGCTTATTACACAAAAAAAAAAAAAAAAAAAAAAAAGTGTACTTATGAAACCCCTTTGGCTGAAATAAAACAGAACTAATAATTCGAGCTCCAACAGGACCAATACCGATGAGTTCTCTAGTGTTTTTGCATAGGCAGACTGATAAATTTTAGCAGTCATTTGCCCCATTTTTTTTTTCCTTATTGTGCTTGCCTTATGAGCTCCAACTGGTATGTAATTTTTGCCAGTGATTTATATTGATCATCTGGGTCCTTAGATTCCTATATGTACAAGCTTGATACTTTACCCCTGAAAATAAAGAGAGAAAAAGAACAAAAATATATATGTGGCATACTTAGGGGCTGGGGTACCGAATGATATGGGGTGCTGGTTTACAGGTTTCAACTTTGAAGGGAATTTTGTTGAGATTCATTATTGAAATTTATAATCTCTCCGAGTCTCTATTACCATTATTCTTCTGACTTACCCTACATATATTCATGCAGTTTGTTTCATTGATGAAGCCATCAATAAGTGTTGACATTGAGATATTACGTGATTGTTATGAATCTTTTGCGATGTATTGCTTTGGAAGGTACCTTGTGGCATGTTTGGGTAAGTTTTGTTTTATGTGTTAAGTTTTAGAGTAAGTCTGCTGACTTCTTTGACCATTATAGTTTACTATTGCTTTTTCCTTTTGTGTGCTTTACCTTGGAGAAATGTATAACTGGAGGTTGTAGCCAACATCCCCTGGTTCCATCTGTTGCTTATGGTGGCTCATATATACTGTTTTTCATTTAAAAAACTTATTCAATGTTTTTATGCTGATATCCTGCCTATTTTAATATGCTTTTCTGAATATACATGCGTGTGATTTCCCTTTGTGTGTATCAGTTAAGCTAGTCTAGTGATAAGTTGGTTACCAGAGATTATGAACGTCTCTAGTTAGAGCTGTTTCTCAGATTCTTGCTAAGCTGGTGTCAACATCTCAAATTTGTGTAGAATTTACTTGTCTGAGTATGTAGGAAGTAAGAAGTGCCCGAAAATTTTGAAATACATGCATAATTGTTCGTTAGCTCACTCAAGTACTATAATTTTCTGCAGGCGGTGAAGAGAGAACAATTGAATTCTTGGAAAGGGAAGGACGTGGAGCTTCGAAAGTGCCCTTGTTGGAGCATGGTTCGGAAAAGGGAATTGTTAAGCATCATTTTCCTATGAATCTTTTCTTTAAGCCATGGAAACTTGGTCAATGGTTGTACCAAGTGGTTAAGATCGGAATTGTTCAGTATGTATGTTTGAAAACCTCTATTTTCTACTTGTCATCTGCTTGCTCTGTGTCATCAGGAGAGTGATAATCTTTCCTTTCTTTTTTTTCTTTGCAGATGATTATTAAATCATTGACTGCTATAATAGCCGTAATTCTTGAAGCCTACGGTGTATATTGTGATGGGGACTTCAAGTTGACTTGTGGGTAAGGAAGATAATAACATGTGTTAGAATGAAATATGTGTGTGTTTTTTTTTTACCTGTCTTTCTATATCCATTAGGCTTTTGTTTGAATGACGTTATTATATTCTTTGCTTTACATGTTTTTGTAAACCTACATTGTTGCATTAAACTGTATCACCATAATACACTCATATTTTTTAATGTTAATTCATTTCCTTTTCAAGACTGTCTCTTAAATGTCATGTCATTGCTTTTCACTTTTCTTATGCAGCTACTTTGACTGGCTTTCGCCTGTAGAAAAGTGCGTATTTGCTGTCTAATGTGATGAAACATGCTGGTACTGCAGCTTTTTTTAGCTTTAGATGAGGGCTGTTGATTCAGTTGTACTGAGGCTAATATTTACTAATATAAAGTTTGCAGCTGCTAATTTGTGTTTTCTCTCATGAAGGGAACCATATTTATTTACCAAAGTAAGCCATGAATTATGCTGATCCAAAGAGTTTGACCAATAAATTTTTGTTGCTAAGCTTTCTGACTTAATATGGTGAAAACTTTTTCTTAAGACAGCTTAAATGATTTTTGGTTAATGAGTGGAAGAGTGGGATCATGGAGAGGTCAAACGAGGTAGAGGGAGACCGAAAATGACTTGGTTGGAAGGAGTTGGGAAGGATATGAAGCATATGGATTCGCATGAGAATAAGGTATTTGATCGTAAGGGGTGGAGGAGGAATAATCACTTTTGGTTCATGTAGCCAACCCCACTTATGGGATTAAGGCTTTGATTGATTGGTTGATACTATAACAATGAGGTTCCCTCTCATGTGGTTATTAACGACTATAATTGCTTACAAGGCTGACAACTGACAATCTGCTCCACAAATCAGTAAATCTTTATACTGCATGACTAGTTTCCACACTCACTCATGCCCTAGGAAACTTCGCACGTGGCCATTTGTTATAAGAATACCCATTAATATGCCTGCTTGACTGTTGAATTTATTAGCACATTTACTTTGCTCTGGATTTTATGGAACCATGAAAAGCAGGATGAGTTGGAGTTTGCTCTTATTTGTTACACTGTCTCTATTCTGTATGCAATACTATGCTTGCTCTTTTTTGTATTTTGGAACTGCTTTATATTCTCCCAGTTTTTAGGATCAATACTTTGCTGAAGCTTACGGTTCTGCGTCTATGTAGGAGTATCTTTGCGTGTCTAAGTCAAAATTTGCTGTAAAAGTAAAATTTGTAACCAGATAAGATATTGGGCAAGGGTAAATAGTGGATTAAGGCCTTTTAAAGTATTTTCTAGGATAGTTTAAGCTGAGATATTGGCAAGTAAAGAATTTAAGTACAAGCGCCATCTATCAAACATCATAATTCACCTGGATTAGGCTTTATGCATCAGTCTTTTAATTACTCCATCTCTAGGAATGTCGAGGTAAAAGAATTCTTCATTTGAAGCACTAAACTTACTCAACTAGTACAAACATATAATCTCTCATTACATCGGAATATCTACATGCCACCCTATAAATGATAGAATTACAATCTATACTGTGATCTGCTTAATTAGCTTCCTTCAGAAAGTTGCTTGTTCTCTGCATCCATATCTCATAGCTTCTGAGAAATACAGTGAAAATTTCCTACAATCTGCTTCTTCCCACTACAGAGTAGTATTTTTTTGCTTCAACTTCAGGTCAAAAACTGCTACTCCCCTGCAAACTCTCAAAGTATCCAGAATACTGAATTACTGATCCACTCTTCAGGAAAATAGGTACATCGAAAGAAAGATGTTCAATGCATACCACTTCAGCTCCACAAAAAAACATAGATATTCTGTAGGAAACTTCTTAGAGCAAGTCTGTCTTAAGCTGCTTTTCTATGCAATATGGCCAACAACAAGATGTTGCTTTTAGGACTAGCTTTGTTGATATACTGCAGCCTCTTTCAAGCAACAGCAACAATAGGGGTGAGAAAACCTTTTGTACGACTTCTTAACAATAAGCTGAGATGATTTTCAGGGATCAAGGATGATATAGCTTGTCAGGAATATTGATCTTTCTATTTTCTTATATTTGTTTGTAAACTAATTCCTGAACGTTTTCTAATCCTATGTTATTGTGGAGGTGTGCGTGTACTTGTTCATTTATTTACTTAAGTTCTTTTACATTGCCGTAAACCATTCTATTACTTCAGATTCTGCATTGTATTACGGAACTTTTCTTTCACCTTCTTCACTTTACAGTTCAGGTAATCTTCTGTTTTGTAGGTATCCTTACATGGCAGTAGTCCTGAATTTCAGTCAGACATGGGCCTTATATTGCTTGGTGCAATTCTATACAGTTGCGAAGGATGAATTGGCGCAAATACAACCACTGGCCAAATTTCTGACATTCAAGTCCATTGTATTTCTGACATGGTGGCAAGGGATTGCCATTGCTATTCTCTATGATTTTGGCCTGTTTAAAAGCCCCATAGCTCAAGCATTGCAGTTTAAATCCAGTGTCCAGGACTTTATTATTTGCATAGAGGTACTTGTTGTATTCATTGGAAGTAGCTATTTTGGTTGTTGCATCATGTGATCAATCCCCATTACAAGCACAATAACCATCTGCTCCTGACCATGTTATCGCTTTAGTTTCTGATTCAAAATTTATATGGTTGGAGACTCAGATTCAATTGAAGAATATATCATATCATACCAAACCAATACTCAAATTTGTTCTATCTGAGATTCTGCCTTAGGCAGGGTAAAGTAGTGTGTATTGTGTAGATGTATGTATTAATGTATAAAATTGCAAAGGGGTGCTTTCATTAGACCTTTGATTCTAAAGGGCAAAAGGTTCATGACCAGCCTTGGAATTCATCAGGGATTCTTCTGTGTCATTTTATCGGAATCTAAAGTTCAAATATTGTCGAGACTCCTTAAACATCTTTGAAAGATTTTAAACTTGTGTCCATCTTGCATGATCATGCATTTATTGTGCTTTTAAACTTTGTCCATAAAGTTCATGCTGATAAGTATTTCTTCATATTCTGAAGTTTAATAATTTTAAATGTTCAACCAGTGCAGATGGGTATTGCCTCTGTGGTTCATCTGTATGTGTTTCCAGCAAAACCATATGAATTAATGGGAGACCTTTTTTCTGGGAATGTTGCTGTTCTTGGAGACTATGTCTCAGCTGACTGTCCTGTAGATCCTGATGAGGTTCGGGATAGTGAACGACCCACAAAAGTGCGTCTTCCACAAGCTGACCATTCTAATAAGAGTGGGATGACCCTTGGGCAAAGTGTCCGGGATGTCTTTCTCGGTGGTGGTGGATATGTAAGCATCCTTCATCATATCTTGTGGGATTATTAGTTTATTACTGGCTAAACCTTTGAATCTCTGTTTTATACTTTTCGCCTTGTGCACACCAGCATCTAACTTATTGTTTGCTTTTTAGATTGTTAAAGATTTAAAGTTTACTGTTAATCATACTGTGGAACCTATGGAGAAGGGAATCACAAAGTTCAATGAGAAAATACATAAGATCTCTCAGAATATTAAAAAGCGTGACAAAGATAAGAGAAAAACAAAGGATGACAGCTGCATCACTTCTTCACCTCCAAGGAGAGAGATTCGTGGCATTGATGACCCACTTCTAAATGGTAGCATCAGTGACAGTGGAGCCTTAAAGGGAAGAAAGCAGAAGCACCGTAAAAAATCAGGTTATGCAAGTGAAAGTGGTGGTGAGAGCAGTAGTGATCAAAGCTACGGGGGATACATGATTCATGGTCGTAGATGGGTCGTTAAAGAGTAGTTAAGAAAAACTTTTGAACTCTGAAGAATGCACAAAAGGATGTTGAGTATCATGTGTAAAACATCGCAAATTTGCACTGTGCTTGATGTCCGTGATTTATGCTCCATTTTGAAGCCTCATTATTTCCATCTTGTTAGCTTAGTCATGGACGAAAACTCAGCGTTGGAGATAAGTCTCTACATGATGGTTTATTCACTACATTCTTGTGTCAGTGCCCTTGGCTAATATATTGCAGTGATATTACGATACTGCATGTTATACTGGCTTCTCTTTTAGTTCCCTTCCTTTTGCTGTGTTATGGAGGGGTGTGAAAAGTATGATGTATAGAGCTTCCATAAACCTTTTGGGTACATAATCTGGCACTTCTGAGTTTTGAATCACAGTGCCTCAGATACCTGACATTTGACTGTGTATATGATAAATATATTGCCCAATTGTTTGAACTATCTTAAGGCAATTTACAGCCAACATGCATGAACTTTTGCCTGTATATAAATTAGCCTTGCTGCGGCTTTTAAAAAAAACTAACCCATGCTGAATTGCTGGGTTTTAACTAATGATTACCGATTAATGCAAAGTAAGTAAATATAGTAGGCTTATTTGGATTGGGTTGGATTGCTAATTAACTTATAATTTATTGGCGTTTAGGTAGGTTCAAGTCAGGCAAGATCAGGCAACTTTATTTTGTGAAGAATTCAGATTTAGGCAACTCAGACCAATTGCTTGTGAGCAATTTCTAAAGTCTGTTATGCATGCGCATGCTTTATCATACTTTCTTATGGCAGCTCTAATAATAAACCATTATTCTCAGCGCATCACTTTTTTGTTCATAGAAATGAAAAGCCTTCAACGTGAATATATATGGAAACGAGTTCCACAAATTGAGGTACACAAAAGTGGGACAGATGTTTCAAATTCCTTTATAAAGTAAACTACCCAAAAACCTTCATCTATGAACATTCAACTATTCAAGACAACATGAAAACACTTTCAGAATGTTGAGAACAAAATAAGCTAGATA
Source organism: Chenopodium album (assembly GCF_948465745.1). Taxonomy (NCBI): domain Eukaryota; kingdom Viridiplantae; phylum Streptophyta; class Magnoliopsida; order Caryophyllales; family Amaranthaceae; genus Chenopodium; species Chenopodium album. The sequence goes on along the minus strand of NC_137850.1, from coordinate 49,843,542 downwards.
CTGCCATTCTGAAATCAGATCATTTTCTTACATCTCGGGTTCAGGTGTATACTCAGATACTAAACAGAAACTGCAGCCTCAACACCAAAATTCTCATATAACAACACTGGGATGCAGCAAGACTCTGAAAGCTCACTAGTTGGACCTGCGATCCGACAGTTTTTTTTACCTCCGCACTGGTGGCACAACTCCCCTGCCAGCGGTACCACGGCCAGTAGCCTGAGTCTACAAAAGAAAAGATGGCCAGACATGTTAGCCTACGGCCCTACGGAAACATAATCGTGAAAAATAAGAAATTAGCTTCAGCTTAGAACATACAACATTACAACACAGATTTTCTTCTTTTTTTTTTTTTTTTTTTTTTTTTTTGGGGGGGGGGGGGGGGGGGGGTGTTGGGGAAGGACAGTAACATTAAAATCTTACCTTTGCCCGCATTGCTACAGCACGACCACGGCCAACACCAAGTGATGTGCTCTTTCCCTGAGAAATTTTACGGAAAATCAATAATGTGATATAATTTTGAAGATATTTCTAAGAAAAAGGGAGAGTGGTAGACTAGAATTGGCTAAATACCTTAATTCTGGCATCTAGACGTTTAAACATTGGAGCATTCTTCAGCATATCTGGTATTATCATAAACCTGAAAGAATTTCCAGATAACGATTAGCCTCACAATATAAATACACAACCTCCTGAGGGATAATTGTAAAGGTTATTCACCTGACTCTACTGCCTCGAATGAATACATGCTCAAGTTGGGAGACCTTTCCATCCTGCAGATCATACAAGAATATCAGCAACAGAATGAAGAAATCCCATATATAGCCTTTAGATCCTTCACATGAAATTATGTAAACAATTCAAACAGGACTAATCATACTAAAACAAATGGCATTAGAATGACGTATTTCAGCACCGTTTTTAGCTAAATTAGGCAACCGGAAATCATGAGTAGAGATTGTAACACTGTTAATTATCGTATGGGAACTAAATTAGGCAACCAGAACTCATGAGTAGAGATTGTAACACTGTTATTTCATCAAAACTTATGGAATTAATTAACGTATCATGAAACTAATTCCCATCCTTCTGCTATTAAATAATTACAGAACTCCTATTCATACCAGTTCACACATCTATAATTAGTCACCCTTTAAATGGCCGTCATAAAAGTCCTAATCACCAAACTCTCTTGATAATTTTTAAAGCATCCAAAAATTGGGCATAGTCGCATAGACACTTCAGATTTCAGAAACCTCCCCTGCTTCTTTAAGTAAGCATCATTCTCCTTTCATCTTTTTTCAAAGTTACAAGAGCTCCAGCCTAAAAAATATACAAGTATTACTTACACAATTGATTGTGAGCCTCTGAAAAAGCCATCCTTCTAACCCTCCCACGGTCCCACCACCCCAAGAACTAGACTTGGAAATTGAACGACCAAAATGGACCAGACTGAACAACCTGAATGCAATCTTTACCAATAACTACTCTACAACTTCAAATGCCGCTTTTGCTATTTAATCAAGCAAACATGTTACCTTTTGAAATTAAGGTTACCATTGGCAATAAGCAAAGCAACTTTCATTCTAAACACCTAATTCTAGATATATTGACTACCAAAGGAATAATCAATAAAAGTAGTAAACATCAGACATACAAAAGTCATATGAGTCATATCCCTAATAGGCAATTTCATCAGCAGCATCTAAATATCCAAGGTTTTGATATATGCAACATGTCAACATAACCTTTTGTGCCACATTTGAAATCTAAAACATAAGTTCATAAGAATCTAAGCCACAATAGGCCTTGGTTTACAAAATGACAAGAAAGTCCATAACCATTTTACATTGCCAATCTTTTCCAAAATCCTTTAATGTACTGGCTACAGCCTACAGCTCAATGTCCTTTGATTCATCTATGCACCTAATTAGGATAAATTCTCCAAACCTTTTCCCTATCCCTATCCCAATTGCTAATAAGCTATGCCTGACTGTTATGATCCTTCAAATGGCTGACTGTTAAGATCCGTGCATGAATTACAAAGGCCTATCAACCAGATCATGACATATTTTCTTAAACCTACCCATACAAAGTCCTCATCAATGAGAGAGATAAAAGGGGGAGTCATAAAGCAATTCTTTAATGACCCAGTAACCAATTTCCATTATTAGCAAGTTGCCAAACCTTAGGATCATATAAGTACCCATAGTATGCCCTCTCATTTCTGAACAATTCCAAGTTTCCTATTAAGCGTCTTGAATATTAGCCTCGCAAGTTGCAACCATTTACAACCCACAAAGAAAGCTTTATTCATAAAATTAAAGAGCTGGTGACATTGACCACTGTCCACCGGATTGATCAATTAGCGAGCTCTTATCCTTAGCAGAGATTACCAGTGTAGAATTCCAGCCACCGTAGACCTCGTTCCACAGAACAATTGACACAGTCATGATTCAGTCTCCAAATTTATTTACTTACCTTTGCATCTGATTAACACCCTTAATATTGAAAATTCTAGGGACGATACGGATAACTAGCATACATTACACAAATTTATCAATCAACTCACATTGAAACCATAATGTAAGTACAAAATCTAACCTAATTCTCACAAATTATCAATATTTCTTTGAACTTTAGTACAAACCCTCATCTGTCATGAAAATCAACCAAATTTGAATCATCATCATCAGGCATAACATTATAATCAAATTCTAAGACCGTAAAAACATACCAAATTAAAACATCAACGAACCCTAATTTCAAAGACAAACAAATTAATGCCGCCAATTATACAAACCAAACCCCAGATTGCAAAAAACCCCAGAAAAAGAAAAACCTAAGAGAGAGAGAGAATGAAGTACCTTGGCAGTGAAAGTAATGCTATCGAGTTGACAGTTCCAGTTATCTTCACACTCAATCATGGTACCTCGATAAAGCTCACCGTTTTTGAGCTCAACAGTAACCACATGACCAGTGGCTTCGTGCATCAACTTCACCGGAATTCCCAAGCTTCTACTCATCTTTCTTCTTCCTCTTTAATCTGCAAAAAATTTCTGGGTTTTCTGATGTGAAAACCCTAAACCCTCTTTTTTTCTCAGTCTCACTTCTATAGAACAAATTACAAAAACCCAAGGAAATTATTTCAAATTTGGAAATTGGGTAGTAAAAGAATTCCGGGTTTTAAAGGGTCGTCGTTTTACAGATATGTAAGCCCAGGCCCAAACTAACGTTTATTTTTTTTTTGGGTTCCACCCGTTTCACCCTTAGGGCTAATCCGAATTCGCGGATCAATTCTGGGTGGTTAAGTTTCAATCCCCTTTCAATTGTTATTACGGAGATCGAATACAAGTTTTTCCTACCATGTGTAGTCTCAATCACTCCTATACCAACAGCCAATTGGTAAGCCCAAACTAATGTTGTTGAGTATGGTTATTGTGGATGTCAACTTATTTAGTTATTCAGGATTAGAATATTTTAAATTGGATAATTGAATACCTTAAATTTTGACCACGAATCGCCATATATATGCAAAAAGAAGATATTGTGAAAGTCTGGACTCAAGGTGAAATAGATAAAAGTCACTTGGATTAGACAATACAGTATATAGTATGGTAGATGGCCTTTTAATATGACATTTTTAGGTGTTTACAATAAGACAGATTTTGGAATATAGATATAAGTTTTTTTGAACATTTCACATAGTATATTATTTATTTTTAATAAATTTAATATACTCCTTCGTTCTTGAATATCTAACACAATTTGATTTTCAATACAACTTTCAAATATACTCTTTTCATTCCGGAATGTGTTGCCATGGAAGGAGAAAAAGGTGGTTGATGGAGGAAGAAAAAGCACCAACATGTTGATTGTGTGCTTTTGAAAATGTACGTATATTTTCATAGAGATAAAGCCGACTCACCCAATACTTTGAGCATTGGTATTGTGTATGCGATGATCGCATAAAATTCCTACAATTACAATTTATGCCTAATGCATTTTAGATTTTCTTAGAGTTTAATACATTTTTTTTTTTTTTGTGTTTATAAGATTTAAGTGAATATTAAAACGGGAATAAGCGCTTGAAGTTAATTTTAAAGTTCCTTTGATATATAAATAATCGATTCTTTCATAATAATAATAATGAATTGGTAGATTTAGGTGTTAGTGATCAAAGATTTGGACTAGAAACCATGAATATTCGATAAAACTTGTAAACTTGTATAATGTAATAGAGACGGTAGCTAGAAGAGACGAAATATTACTAAATCAATTGATCTTAAATTATAAAAATGAGATAACAAATATATAAAAAATTTAATTCACAAAGGCCATACATCAAGCATTGTACAAAAGAAAATAAAAGAAAACGTACATATATATAAGCAGCCATAACTATCTGGCCTAGAGCACACACAATATAATCATTAAAAAATGAGGTTTAATTCATAAACTATGATAAAGGAAATAATAAAGTATACAAATGTTCATCCAATGCTAATTATAAGCAAAGATTTTGTATAGGCAGTTATTTAAGGCATTTTGGGCTTCTCTTGCTCTTTTGGGACCTCCGGCTTAGGTAGTTCGGGTACTGTAAGTTTGGGAGGCTCTGGAATTTTAGGCTTTGGTACTTCGGGTATCTTTGGCACCTCTGGTTTTGGCACTTCAGGCACTCTTGGTTTAGGCAACTCGGGTTTTGGCAATTCAGGCACAACGGGTTTAGGTAACTCAGGCTTTGGTACTTCAGGCACTATTGGTTTAGGCAACTCGGGTTTTGGCACTTCAGGCACAGTGGGTTTAGGTAACTCAGGCTTTGGTACTTCAGGCACTATAGGTTTAGGCAACTCGGGTTTTGGTACTTCAGGCACAGTGGGTTTAGGTAACTCAGGCTTTGGTACTTCAGGCACTATAGGTTTAGGCAACTCGGGTTTTGGTACTTCAGGTACAATTGGCTTTGGATGTTCTGGTACCGTAGGCTTAGGTATCTCAGGTGTTGTAAGTTTAGGCATTTCGGGTTTTTTAGGTACCTCAGGTTTTGGCACTTCAGGCACTGGAGGTTTTGGAATTTCTGGTATTGTGGGTTTAGGCAGTTCAGGAATTTTTGGCACTTCAGGCACTGTGGGTTTTGGAAGTTCCGGTACCACAGGTTTTGGGAGTTCTGGAACAACTGGTTTAGGTGATTCAGGCATCTTTGGCACCTCAGGCTCCTTTGGAAGCTCTGTAGGAGATGTTTCCAAAAGTCGACGACAAGCAACCAAGTTTGCATTGCTACTCAATAAGATGCATGTAGCAAGCAACAACATTGAAATGAAAAAAGAGTGGTGCCGAATCATGGTGTAATATCTCACTAGTACACCAAAATTTGTATGAATTATGTAGCACAAAAGGCACTACAATGACTCAATGAGAAAATGTTAATCTTACAAGAGGATTGTTATGGACTTGAGACTTGTAGAGCATTCATATACATATATATATATATAAAAATGGCAAATTTGTGGAGACTTGTAAAATTCATACGAGTACAACTAATACTAGTATAGGTTGGTGATATAGGTCGTGGACAGTTTAACACCTTCATCTACATTATTAGAAAAAAAATGACATAGACCATATAACTAAGACTTGTAAATTAATCTTTTTATTTTGACACACGCCTTGTAAATTAATCAAAATACTATTATGTACGGCCTATACGTTTTCCACCTGTCCTATTAGGCACAAACTAAGAATAATTATATTTATATTATATTTTATGTTAACATTAATATTTGAAAGGAGAAAATAAAGCTAAAGTTTTAAGTGCAACCACTACGATATTATATATGTTTAATTTGACAAAAAACTGAAAAAAAATTTAAAAAATGAAATGTATCTCTTTCATTCTACTACGCCACCTCCCTTTTAAAAAACCTTACTCGTAAAATTTATGCAATTTTGAAAAATTAATTGCTACACGTTAGTTTTGAGGATGAAGTAGTTATGAAAAAAATAGTAACAAGTTAAATGTACTTTTAAAGTACACTTATGAAAATGAACAACGTTATAAATGATGATCTCATAATTACTTGCTTTGTTTGAATGAGCATGCATGCTAATTTGGGTGATTAATTCATGGATAATTTTTCTGTGGTTGCTCAACTACTAGTAAAAAGAAAACAATAACACACTATTGACTACAAATTACTTTGTATTATCATATTATGTAGTCCCACCGTCTCAAAATATTTAACACTTGTTTTTAACATATTCAAAATACTAGTACTCGTACAACACAATTTTCTTAAAAATTCTTTTATCGAAATTGCACCAAATTTCACGCTCTCACAACTATTGCAATAGTTTGACTAATATATTTGTCGGTACACAACCTTATCACTAATGTAATAAATTTAATTGCATGTCAAACTATGAAACTATTGCATTAAAACGGAGGGAGTATTTAATTTTGACAAGGCTGTAATAGTAAAATCAATCATGCTAATATTCACTTCGATCATTTGTGTTTGTCCCTTATAGAATCTTCCATGTGAAGAGGAAAACTTTGACAATGATTATTCATGTATTGATACATATCGATAGATATATAAGAAGTAACTATATTCATGGTGAATTTTGTTAGATTAATCTCGTAGTGTAATCTCAAAATACTTGTATTAACTTGTTATAAGTTGTCTTGCAATTAAGTATTATACATGGACAAAGATTTGAGGAACGTGACAAATTATTTGGTGATGAAGAGATCACATATATATACTAGTCAGTTGCATTCATTCCTTGGATAAGTAGAGTATATGATCTGAATTGTACTGTGAAGTATATAGTATAATATATAGTACTCATAATTTTTTTCCGACACACTATTATAAATAGTTATTCTTGCGTGTTTCACAAAAGTAACGTTCAAAATCATGTATGTCTAAACAAGGATTTTGGCAACTTCATATGCAATTTATTGTAATGATTTTTTTTTTTTTTTTTTTGAAGCTAGATTTAACTAATCAACTGAGATTGTGTATTCGAGTTTGTTTTCATGCTTAAAAATATGAATAAGTTGTTACTCCGTATAAATTTGTTGCTAGGGCACATGTATTGGATGTGAGCATAGACAAAACTAGAGAAGAAAAAAAAACATTGTATTACAAAGTATTATTATATACGTACTCGAAAGAGGAGATAAAATGTAGAGTACAAAATATCGTACGTACCAAGCCAAATAGAAAAACAATGCTTAGTGGAAGTAGATTAAAAGAAAAATGAAAATTACACACATAATACTACAGTAGTACAAATCATAAATATAACTCAAAAGAAAAAATATGCAATGCATCAAAATACACCTATAATCTTAATCATTTAAATGTAACACGTAGATTGTATCCGAGGAAATGGAGGTTGGACTTCAAGGATGGCCTGGGACAGTAGGCATGTGCACCTCTGGAATGGTTGGCTTAGGCAATTCAGGGAATGTGGGTTTTGGAAGTTCGGGCATCTTAGGGATGGGAAGCTCGGGCAAGGTGGGCTTAGGTAGTTCGGGTATTTCTGGTTTTGGCATCTCGTGCAAGGTGGGTTTTGGGAGTTCAGGGATGGTAGGTTTTGGAAGTTCATGTACTTCTGGCTTTGGTACCTCGGGTATGGTGGGTTTTGGAATTTCATGCACTTCTGGCTTTGGTTGCCCGGGTATGGTGGGTTTTGGGATGTCATGCACTTCTGGCTTTGGTTGCTCGGGTATGGTGGGTTTTAGGATTTCATGCAATTTTGGCTTTGGTAGCTCAGGAATGGTTGGTTTTGGGATTTCATGAAATTCTGGCTTTGGTACTTCAGGTATGGTTGGTTTTGGGATTTCATGAACTTCTGGCTTTGGTACTTCGGGTATGGTGGGTTTAGGAATTTCATGCACTATTGGCTTTGGTAGCTCAGGTTCAGTGGATTTTGGGATTTCATGAACTTCTGGCTTTGGTTGCTCTGGAATGGTTGGTTTTGGAATCTCATGCAATTTTGGCTTTGGTAGTTCAGGAATGGTGGGTTTAGGAATTTCATGCACTTCTGGCTTTGGTAGCTCTGGAATGGTGGGTTTAGGAATTTCGTGCTCTTCTGGCTTTGGTAGCTCTGGAATGGCGGGTTTTGGAATTTCGTGAACTTCTGGCTTTGGTAGTTCGGGTATGGTGGGTTTAGGAATTTCATGCACTTCTGGCTTTGGTAGCTCAGGTATGGTGGGTTTTGGAATTTCATGTAGTTTTGGCTTTGGTAACTCGGGGATGGAAGGTTTTGGAATTTCATGTACTTCTGGCTTTGGTAGCTCAGGCAATGTGGGTTTTGGGAGCTCGGGAATTGTGGGTTTTGGAAGTTCATGCACTTCTGGCTTTGGTAGCTCAGGCAAAGTGGGTTTTGGAAGTTCGGGTACCTCCAATTTTGGCACCTCTGGTTTAGGAACCTCAGGCACGGATGCTTCAAGAAGGCGACGTGCTATAACCGGCTTTGTGCTTGTGCACATCATGCAAGCAACAACCATCATAACCAAAACTAACGAGCGAGTACCCATGGTTGAAGCCTAGTTGAAAGAAGCGATCAACTGAACAAGTATAAGATTAAAAGGGAAAGAACTTGTACTTGAAGAGGATTTTTTGTTTTGCTCAAGATATGGTGTATTGACTCTTGCTTAGGGATATTTATAGGTAAGGTTAGGGGTAGAGAACGGTCCAACAACAAGGGTTAGGTACTTAGGTGTAAGAGGTTGAGCATATATTGTTCAACTTCTCAACTGTTATTTCACCAATTTATCAAGAAAAATATGACTTAGCTGTCTTTTAATGGAATAGCTAGATAATCAGCAATTATTATTGGATAATATCAGATGTATGGATTCAATTACTTTTCTAGCTAAACTAATAGCAAGAAGGAAAAAAAAATGGTGGAATTAAGTTATAATTTCACAACCACCAAATCTAGTAAAAAATGGACATTAGAAGAAGTCAAATAATAACAAGATAACTTTTTGATTATAGAATGAATTATAATCATCTAATCGTCCTTAATTAACAGTATGTTGTGTAAATTAATTATAATCATATTTGTTTCCTCAAAAAAAAAAAAAAAAAAAAGCTAATGGAGAAATATAACTGTGTTTGAAATGATGTTTAGTTGAGAACCCAAAATCTTACTTAAATGTTATGTGCAACTTTGGAGGTATTATTTCTAAAATATAAAATATTCCAAAGTTGTACATAACATTTAATAGAGGTAGTATTTGTTTATTATGAAGATGAACTTGTATTTTCTCCTTTATTGTGCTTTTCAGGATTAGGAGTAGGACTGATAAGATATTTAATAACACTCATTATATTCTTTCACAAAGCACAAAAAAAAAAAAAAAAAAAAAAAAAAACTCTCATTATATAGCGTCTATAATATAAATGAAAAGGAAAATATCTTAGTTTAACATAAATTTTAATCGGACCTATCTATCGTGAAGCATATGAGTACTTCATTTAATCGTCGAACCCAATACTAAGTATGAATAGACATGTTAAATATTTTATAATCGGACCCGTGTTTTATGAACTCTAAAATTTTTTTTTTTTTGGAAAACATCAATGTCATAATTAACGCTCTAGTGCAACCTTGTCTATTTGTGAAAATTGTTGTGATCATAGAAGGGCTGGTTTTAACTTGATGTGCATGCATGAAACAAATGGCATTAAAAAAATCAGCATTATTATTTATTAAAAAATACAACATAAAAATCTAGTCAAGATAACAAAAGTACAACCCGTCAAAAAAAAAAAAAAAAAAAAAAACACAAAAGTACAAAGTTTAAAATGATAAATTGCACAGAAAAATTACATTCTTTGAAACCAAAAATAAAAAAATTAAAGCAACAAATAGATATTAGAGTCCAAATAATATTACTATTAGGGATACATCATTACGTTAGATACATTCATGGAAACAGTTTGTATCCTTCAACGTTTTCTTGAGATGATGCCGGCATCGGCAACCTTATTTATGGGATCTGAGGAATTGTGGGATTAGGAAGTTCTGTGGGCAAAGGAAGCTTGGGTACTAAGGGGAGTGTAGGCACGAGCGTCGTGGGGTTTGGAAGATTGGGCACCGTGGGATTACCAACATTGGGTAAGGGGAGTGTAGGCACGAGAGTTGTGGGATTTGGAAGATTGGGCAACGTAGGATTACCAACATTGGGCAAGGGGACTGTAGGCACTCCCAACTTAGGAAGATCTAAGAGTCCGCGACCTGGTATGACTGTTGTGGGATTTGGAAGTTTGGGTAGTGTGGGGTTAGCAAGATCGGGCAAGGTGACTGTAGGCACTTCAACTTTAGGAAGATCTAAGAGTCCGCGACCTGGTAAAACTGTTGTGGGAATTGTTGGAAGTTTGGGTAAGGTGGGGTTACCAAGATTTGGCAAGGTGACTATAGGTACTTCCAACTTGGGAAGATCTAGGAGGCCGCGACCAGGTAGGAGAGTTGTGGGATTTGGAAGTTTGGGCACTGTGGGATTACCAACATCGGGCAAGGTAACTATAGGCACTTCCAACTTGGGAAGATCTAGGAGGCCACGACCTAGCACTGGAACTGAGGGGATTGGAACTTTGGGCACGGTGGGGTTTGAAAGATCGGGCAAGCCAACTTCAGGTACCTCCAACTTAGGAAGATCTAGGAGGACGCGAGCTGATGCCATTATGACAACATTCATCAACATGCAACTAATGAGCATGAGACATAACGAAATCAAGCGAGAACTCATGGTTCAATCTTTAAAGTGTAAACGAAATAGTTTAGAAATGAGCTAGGAATATAATGATCCTACCTTGTACAAACAAGGAACAATAGAATATAATGAACAAGTAAATTTTACTTGTTGGTTTTCTATTATCGGCTTAGGATATGGTGTATTTCTTCCATGTTTGTAGGTGGTTATATATAGCATGATAAGGTAAGAATAAGAACAACATTCGAGGAATGGATTTATTAGGTGGTGGAAGTTGTCCATATAATATAATTCATCTGTATTATCACTGTCATTAAGAATAATATGGGTATTTCATTCACATGGTTATATTTGTATTTTTCCTGATGTGATGCAATTGGGGTATGATCAATTACCGAGAGAGACATAACTAGTACAATAATTTAGGAACTTGTATAATTATTGATCTTTGTACAGTAAATGAAAATGGATTCATGCAGACAAAGCATATGAAAGGAAATCCAAAACAACAGACCCTAATATGATTTGATTCTAGATAATGTAACCTAGACAAACGGACACGTAACATCTTGCCTATACCCGCCTACCCGGGTCTGTATCTAAGTAAACTGAATATTTAACCGCTTGAATATGACCTAGAGTGAATTAAGTTGAATAACTTTAACCCGTGGAACAAATTTTGGGCAATGAAATTCCTGGATACGTGTAGATGCCAACTAATTTGGTTAAAGTTTTGAGGGTGATATCCAAAACTTGAAATCGAATCTTGTCTACATTATTATCCTTACATGTTACATCTCTCCTTTTACACTAAAACCAACATTCAAACATTCTTAGGTAAACTAAAAGTATCACTTAAGAGCTGATTGAGTTATGGAGTTACAGTCCTTGCATCCAGAAATTTGTTCAAGTTCCAATCTAATTTCTAGCTCCTACAGTCTAGATGACCAAGTTCATCGCATTTTGTCTTTCATAGCTAATGTAGCAGTAAGATAATAAGAGAGATTTGAAATGCTGCCACTAGATATGCTCGAATCGATTCAGCATTGATCAAGTAATACAACTACTGATTTGATTTCCTTTTATGCTTAGTCAATAAATTTAAAAGATTTAATCAAACTGATCAATGTGCTGCTATAACTTGAATTTCAATGTTGAGTAGTTCATATGTGTTTCTTAAGGTGCTAGCTTAATTTTCGAAAGCCTGTAAGCATCAACTTGGTGCATATGTGAAAGAAAAATTGTTTAGTTCATCTAAATAACGACGTAAAGATTACAAATTACAAAGATCAAACCAAGTACCAGAGAGGTAAAATATCACCAAGTACAGAAATCAAAAGGATGTAAATATATATTTCGTAATTTGTTACTGAAAAGAAGGACAAAATACATTAACATAGTAAATTCAATAAACCCCTCACACCACAACACAATACAACACATACACTGATGATACACACACCACAACAAAAAAAAGGGGTATCAAAATATCAAATGAAAGTATACAAACATCTACTAGTTATATCATTATTATATGCATTCAAGCAGTCCCAAGAAACGAAAACTGTTGTATCATTCAAGGTTTGCCAGGGATGGCAGGCTTAGGGATCTCGGGTAATGTCGGCTTGGGCAGTTCAGGGATAGTCAGCTTGGGTATCTCGGGCATTGTGAGTTTGGGCATTTCAGGCATCTTGGGTTTTGGCAACTCAGGCACAACAGGCTTGGGTAGTTCAGGGATAGTTGGCTTGGGTATCTCGGGCACTTCATGTTCGGTGGGCTTGGGAGTTTCATGTTCGATGGGCTTGGGAGCTTCATGTTCGATGGGCTTGGGCACTCCAACTGACTTGTGCTTTGGTTGTTCGGGTAGTGTTGGCTTGGGTACGTCGTGTTCAGTGGGTTTAGGGAGCTCTGGCAAGGTAGGTTTTGGCATTTCAGGCAATGTGGGTTTAGGCATTTCAGGTACAACAGGTTTGGGCATCTCTGGCAATGTAGGCTTGGGCAATTCATGTTCAATGGGCTTGGGCATCTCAGACTTTTTGGGCTTTGGTATTTCAGGCACAATGGGCTTAGGCTCCTCGTGCACAGTGGGCTTAGGGAGCTCGGGCAAGGTGGGCTTTGGAAGCTCAGGCAATGTGGGCTTAGGCAACTCGGGCACCTTTGGGAGTTCAGGCACTGTGGGCTTAGGAAGCTCTGGCACTTCCTCCTTAGGATGTTCTGGTAAGGAAGCTTCAAGGAGACGGCGAGCTGAAACTTGCATTGTGCCGGTACTCATTACAGTAGCAACAAGCACCATGCCAGCCAAAAACAACCGGCAATTCATGGTTTGATGACAAGGTAGCAAACAACTGATACAAATACAGAATGGAAGGAAACTTGTACAAAAGAGGCTTTTGGGTTTGTGTTTGTTTAGGATATGATATACTTTGTGTAATTATGGGTATTTATAGGTTTAATGAATCGTTGAGCTGGATGGATTTAGGTAGGAAAGGTTGTGCATAGTTCAACTTCTCAGCTATATTATCACCTGCACTTAGAAAAATATGATAGGAGATGCATGGGAAATCTTCTGACGTAATACAGTTAAGCAATGATCTAATACTGAATATGCTGGCACTATAAAACATATTAAACCCCTAGATAATCCAACAATATTAGTATTAGGATATCAGATTCAGGGCCCACAATTACCAAATAAACTAAACAGCATAAATCAAGAGGTCTAAAAGATGCAACATAAAAGGTTAGAAACTAGTTTTTCAGGTACCTACCTCAGAACAACTACATTGACCTATTGAATAAATTTTTTTCATTTTTTCTTCCCTTTCAATTTTGTTCATCCTATTCCTTCTTACTGTACTTTTGTTCTGAAATTGAACATGATCACCTTACTAATAGACAAAACTTAATTTTAAGAAATTCATTAGGTAATTTCAGATCAAACCAGAAAAATCGATCAAATGTTTCAGCTTTACTCGAGGAAACCAGTTTTCGTTTGGCCACAGACTATATGATACCTAGGCCATACCATATCATTAACTCATTCATATTCCAAGTGAAAGGTAAACGTCCTGTCCTAATGAATGGTTGAACGTGAGTTGTTAGTGTAAATTTTGGCTCAACTATGTTACGATGAGATTCTCCTTGATGCCTCTTGTAGTATTCAGAGTAATATTAGAAAATTGTAAAAAAAAAAAAAAAAAAAGAAAAAAGAAAAAAAAAATCTCAGTTATGTTCAATAGTCAATTTAGCTTTCAATTTTATGATAACAGATATCATGCAGTAGGCAACAGGTAAAAACATGCTTAGGCACAACAGTTAAAAACATATGCTTTAAGTGAGTTATTCTAGATACACGAGATGGTAAAATTTACCAACATTGAAGATAGTCACTAACTTGCCTATATTTAACCATGTCCAGCTCTACGTTTAGATCATGCTCCAACCATGTTTCTCCCAGTGCTACTTGTAACCTGAATATACTCAAGTTTTCAGTTTTTTTTTTTTTTTTTTTTTTTTTTTTTTTTTTTTTTTTTTAAGATATATTGACTGATTTTTAAATGACTGCAGCACTTCAAAATAACTGAATGATTCATTAAAAAAACGGAGTATATACATCATTAAATCAAATGGCAGAGACAACTTATAACATTTCAACTGATTGAAGAACGAAGTAACAAATCGATGCTGAAAAGGGTCTGCGACTCTAATGTATCATCAGCATTAGCATATGCCACTTTGGGTACTTCTACCAGGAATGTGGCACTACTCATCATACAAGCGATTAGCATCATAGAGATTAGAATATGCGAGTTCGGTAACCCACGGTATATAGTGTGGGAGCAAAAGAACTTACAAGACTGAAATGACGTGGGATTGACGATGCTTTGATTACAGATTAGAGGGATTTTTTTTTGCTAATTATTTGTGCAATCAGAAAATGGCCTGGTACAGTAATTTTTTTCGTTTTTCGTGTTTGGGAGTACTAATTAGTTATTATAGTATAGCTATAGAAGATGAACAATCTTGCTGAATGCATGGATGAATTAGATGGAAGAGATAGTACAATAATCTGATCCAACACTATAACAACAGTCAGACTGCTGTACATACAGATTTTGCATTTGTGTGTGCTATATGGAATTCATATGAGAAAGAATAGAAGTAAAGTTAATCCAAATGAAAACATATAAATTACGAAATATTTAGAAGTAAAGTTAATCCAAATGAAAACATATAAATTACGAAATATTTAGGACCAAAGAGATGAAATGTTACAAAGTACAATGTTCAAAATGAACGAAAATTACAAACATATATAAGATATCAAAGGAATCAAATTCCTTCGCCCCCTAAAAAGGGGAAGAAAAAAAAATACTATCAATAAATAAAACATTTATTTATCATTATCCAATAAATTCATGTAGTCCGAAGATATGCAAGCTACTATATCCTTCAAGGGTTGCCTGAGATGGCAGACTTAGGGTGTTCAGGCACAGTGGATTTGGGCAGCTCAGGCACTACAGGCTTGGGTAGCTCAGGCATTGTGGGCTTTGGCAGCTCAGGCATTGTAGGTTTAGGCATCTCGGGCATGGTGGGTTTTGGCATTTCCGGCATCTTGGGTTTTGGCAGCTCATCCAAATGGGGCTTAGGCTTTTCAGGTACAACAGGTTTAGGTTGTTGTGGCAGTGTAGGCTTGGGTGATTCATGCTCGGTGGGTTTTCGCACCTCAACTGACTTGGGTTTTGGTAGTTCTGGTACTGATGGCTTGGGTAACTCATGCTCAGTGGGTTTAGGGAGCTCAGGTAAGGTGGGTTTTGGAATTTCAGGAACAGAAGGTTTAGGCAACTCTGGCAATGTAGGCTTGGGCAATTCGTGCTCGATAGGCTTTGGTGCCTCATCCAATTTGGGCTTTGGAATTTCTGGTAGTTTTGGCTTGGGTGCTTCGGGCACATTGGGTTTAGGGAGCTCTGGTAAGGTAGGTTTTGGAAGTTCAGGCAGAGTAGGCTTAGGAAGCTCGGGCAAGACAGGCTTTGGGAGTTCAGGTACCGTGGGTTTAGGAAGCTCAGGCAAGGTAGGCTTTGGAAGTTCAGGAACTTCTGGCTTTGGCACTTCCGGCTTTGGAACTTCTGGCTTTGGCACTTCCGCCTTAGGATGCTCTGGCAAGGAATCTTCAAGAAGGCGACGAGCTACAACTGGCATTGTCCCAGTACTCATCACACAAGCAACGAGCAGCATACCACACATAAACAAGCGAGAACCCATGGTTTCAAGAAGCAAGCGTAAACAAGTGTAGAAATCACTAAATCAGGAGTGAAATAACTTGTTCAAGAGGGATTTTTGTGTTTGTTTAGGATATGATATACTTTGTGGGCTCATGGGTATTTATACGTTATATAAATTGTGTAGCTGGATGGATTTAGGTGGAAAAGGTTGTTCATAGTTCAACTCCTCATCTAAATTATCACCTAATTTTAGAAAAAAACATACTTCTAACATACGACGTAATATAGTTTAATTATGATTTAATACTAAAAGTTCATACTGTTATATACTTGTATAATCTTAAAAACCTTTCTAACTAATTTAATTTTTATATATATACTTGTATATTTTTTAACTCCATCAAAAAAATGAAATAATACTAAGTAGAATTAAATTATTAAGTGTTAATGTAGCAAAAAATTTTAGGCACTTCAGACCAGCTATACTGCTATATGCCTATATTGACCTATTGAAAGCTAATTTAGTTCATTTTTTTGTTCCTTCTCCCTATAATAATAATCAAATCATTGCAGAATATGCTTTTATTTTAAATTAATTAGTCGACATTAATAATCATAGCCCCATATAACTTGTTTTCTTGAATTTGATTTCTTCCCCTCTACACAAAAAAGATTTTTAAAGGTTGTTGCATACAATTACCTAAATTATGGGAAAGCCAAAAGGGTCTGAGGCAATTCTCAGGCTTTCAGCTAAGCCAAAAAGAACATCAACTGTTTGAACTTTGCTATAGGAAAACAGTCAAGGCTGGTTTAAGGACAGAGTTTGGCTATATATGTCGTAATTCCACACTTTTAAGTGAACGTATTAGATGTCGGTGAACGGTAGCATTTATCAGAAAATTTGGGTCATACTATGTTACAACAAGAACCTACCCATGCTTTCAATGTATCACAAAATAATCTGGGCTGATCTCTGACTCTTAATGTAATACTCGCAACTTCGCAAGTAACAAGAGCAAATTGTGTAAAAAAAAATTGTATTCATGTTCAATACTCAATTTGACTCGTATATTATGGTAGAGAAATCATACAGAAAGCTGACTTCCATACAAACTGGATAAACAGCTAAAAGAGCACAAATCAAGTCACCATATACAACTTATTAGAAGACTGACTAAATCATGTGGTTTCCCTTTTCCAATAGGGTATTCAAGGTAAAATGACAGCCAGATAAATATTGCAAGAAATACCCCAAGACGTTCTGCAGCAAGAATATGAATGGTCCAAAGAATATCAACATACCCCTACATAATTGAGATGTAGTTTCAAACCACCGATCGCAGCTCACCGGTTTCCAGGGCAAATTTCCGATGCTGTGACAAGACAGATGGAATTTTAACAGCTTCTAATCTTGCCAAATAACTACTGCAGCTGGATTCTTTATTTTCCTTAGCAGCATTGAGTATTGTCTGCAACATTTGGAGGGGATCACCATGGCTGACTATCAATATTGCACATCTGTGAAATTTCTGAGACTATTAGTTTCATTACTTTCATATATTTGTACAACCCTGAAGTATAAACAGTGACTTATTATATCATAAACAAAGTATAAGAAATTGAATTCAGCACTCTAAGACACAATATTCAAGCAAATAATACTCAATTAGATGAAGACCAGAGATTAATCAGTAATAAAAGAACGTTAAAAAAAAATTATAGTAAATAGGAAGTACTCAAACAAAGAGAAGATAACAGGGATGATTTGGTGAAATTACCCTTCAAACATAGCCTCCATTTCTCCTATGGCCTTCAATAGACGTGAAACAACATCAGCAGCACTTTCTCCACCTTCTGGACGCTGGAATGGATCTTTCTCATCAAGCGCCCATATCTCTGGATACTAGTAGGAATATAAATTTAAGAATCAGGAATCCAGAAATTTAAAAAAAGATGACCTAGAAAAATTTAAATCACACTCTTAAGAACTGAAACCAGACTTGTTAACTGATTAATGTATACCAGCGCTAACCCCATTTGGTGCATGTGATAGAAATTGTAAAGGCGGAAACCCTATGAGCTACACAATCGAGGGTAGCCATACCAGATTCCTTAAGCCCCATCATGATTTAATTCTCCAGAAGTCTTAATACAACTTTAGATATTTATTTATGGTGTAAACATTAGAAAGGTTTTACATCAGCAGCATTTTTATCATCCCTGGTGTGAACATTAGAAAGGTTTACATCAGCAGCATTTTTATCATCCCTGGTAATCTGAAGGATATTTATTGTGTAAGCTTCTCTTTTGCAACAAAAATCTCTTTCTCATATATAGTTAATGTATAGAATTTCCATATAGGTTATTAGGTTACTTTGTCTTAGACAAAATTAGTTGATAAGGAAGTTTTAAGAAAAAAAATTGACATGGGAATTTATCTCCAACCATACACAGTAGTAGTGTGCAAAAAAAAAAAAAAAAAGAAAAACAAAAAAAAAAAACTGTATGGCTGTATGAAGAACCAGAGATGCAAAACTTACCCGTTCATGTGATGAAAGCTCATATGAAGGGCCAAAGTAACGTTCCCGAAGATCTTCAAACACCTATTAAAAAATTGTAAGTTAACAGCTAGAAAAAGGAAGGGCAGCAGAAGTGCAAAGTTAAAACAGAGATCTGCAACTCAAAAAGTGAATTTAACCAGTAAAAATACATAATCAGTCTCAGATATATATGTGCACCATATCAGTTATTATTCAGGTATTTTTTGTTTGGATAAATTATTTTACACAAAAGCATACAGAATTTACAAATTTATTTGTTTGCCAAGTTTTAAAATGCTTCGATGTAAATGACAGTCACATTAAACTTCCACAATCTTGAATGAAGCAGTATTTTATTTGTTGAAGTTACAAAGGGTGTACCTTGCATTGACTACCTTCAAATGGAAGATTCAAGACAGATGCAACCACTTTAGCAGTATGAGCTGTTCTAGCAAACGGAGAGTAACAAATGCGAACGTTTTCCAATGGAATATTAGCATCCTTCAAGTCCTGCACTAATGGACCAGTTTATTTGAGATTAATGCATGGTGGTGAAGGAAGTACATAAATTCCATAAAATATCAAAGCAAAAAATTCACCTTAAGGAATCATGTTTCCAATAGAGATCCACAAACAATTAAAGTGAAGGCTCCCAGACAGAAATTTTGCACAGCATGAGATTCAATTTGCGGTATCTTAATTTCTTAATTAATTACAGTACATGATTATGTGTGGGACACGAATCAGCAATCTCGACTCAATAAGCTTTGAAGTAAACCTAAAAATACAGCACAAACAGAAATGACTAAGATATACTTGTATTATGGTTAATGGTTATAATGGTGGAACTGCAGTATTACTGTGTAAGATATTAATAATCCACCAATAAATCGGAACAAATTAGTTGCGTTCCAACTTAAATATCCACCGATGTTGATCACAATGTCTTCATTGCTTACTGCCTGACTCTAGTCTCTACTCTTTTGAACTTTTCATCATCCTCTAAACTAACACAAATGCAGAGAAATCATGCTCATTTTCGACAGAAAGTTGCAATCAGATTTCTCTAAAAACAAACGCATGAATCCCATAAGTGAATTAATAGCTTCTCTGAGAACCTCTTCGGTAAATGTGAAGCATTTGCTATCCTAATGGAATATATTTCCCATAAGTTGGTGAATTTTTTATCTATCTGTTTGGATTAAGAGTTGGAATTAAAATGACTAC
The DNA here is from genome assembly GCF_948465745.1 of Chenopodium album. NCBI lineage: Eukaryota > Viridiplantae > Streptophyta > Magnoliopsida > Caryophyllales > Amaranthaceae > Chenopodium > Chenopodium album. Next base: position 49,823,821 of record NC_137850.1, on the reverse strand, counting down.
AAATTCAAATGATACAACAATGATTAACGAGACGATAGGCACTCCTATTGATTACACACCACTGAAATTGGAGTTACCTTTTGAAATTGCTCCCCAGCCAATTGGGCTTGTTTAACACCCAACTCTGCTAACTGATACTCTGGAAGTACCCCATTTTCCTGTGTGTTAATCAATCATCAGCCAAATCATAAATAAGCCATAAACAGTTTAATGCTACCATAACAAGCAGAATTTAAACAAAAATCAAGAATTTTTTTTCGAGATTTCATGAAATAGATGATAAACTTTATAACCCTAAATCCCTGATATCTAAACATGATTAACCAATCAACAGTCAAATTAAATAAATTAAGAAGAACCCATCTACAATTACATCTCAATGTATAAGTTTAATAAATAACGGAAAATATTAAAAGAAATAATAACAAATGAATCGAATTGAGTAACATAAATATGATAAATAAATTTAATAAAATGTGGGTATTGAAGAAGGAAGAGGAAGGTACCAAAGAGGAAACAATGAGGCCTTTCTGATTAGGGATGCTTTTGCCATGTCTAAGAATCCAGTATTTGTTCTTCAACAATGAAGAAGAAGCTGCCATGTCCCCAGTAAACTTCGTTTTGTTTGCTGCTTTGTTTTGCTATCGCTGTGTCAGTGTGTTGTAAATTACGATCGGGCTATAGGTGGCCATGGGCCGGGCGGGTGTTTCGGGTAGAGAGTTAAAGTATACGAGTAGTCGAGTAACACTTACAAGTATGTATTAAAATACGGAGAGAGAATGCGTTAAATTATTTTATTTACAAGGTTAGAACTCGTGGGATGTACGATTTATATAAAATTTATTTTAAATTTGTACATTTTAAAAATAAATCGCTATTATACATGAATATAAATAAGAATTACATACATTTTGTAATTTAAAATCTTTTATTTTCATCAAAATTATGATATAGTATCTGTTCAACGTCGTCGAATTCATAGTTCAATGTAGGAGGTCATTTATTAGTTGCTATTTTAAATTATTTTAATTTCCTACGATAAATTGATAGGATTTAGTTATAAGTTAGGTAGAGGCATCTAATATTTAAATTTCAAAAATATAAAATATGATAGCTCTAAAAAAAAAAACTAACATCATCGTTGCATTTAGGCGGGAAAGTTTTTATTAAGAGAGCGACACGTGGACAGTGATAACGTCAGTATCTCCTGTTTTAATAATAGTTAATAGATGTCAGGCATCAAGCCATCAATAATATGAGTATTTTTTATTTATTTTACTAACTCGATATATAACGTATTTTTGTTTTAAAAATATATTACGCATTTAGTTTAATATATGTTTGGTAATCGGTATCAATCAATTTCGATTCTAAAAAATTAAGAATTGAAATTGAAATCAATTACAACTGGTTCCTTAGTTTATTACCCGGAATTAGAACCAATTGGTCCAATTTCGAACACGCCAATTCCTAACTGATTTTGGTTTTAATTTTGGGCTCTCGAAATTTTTGCTCATCCTTGATTAGTAGTTACCACTACACATACACCAACAACCAATTAATTATTTCCAAAATGTCACTTGCACTAAACAATTATGACTTTATAGTTCAGTTTCTTTTATAATTATTTGTTCCGACCTTAGGTAGTGAGCACAACCGCACAGCGTATATAGGGGGCTTTCAAAAATATATACTCCCTCCGTCCCTAAATTACATTCCTCTTTCTAGCATTAATTCCTCACATAATAGAGAGAAAGAGGAATGTAATTTAGGGACGGAGGGAGTACTACATACATGCAAATATACAAATACAGCCTAAGGAAGGCCGTATATTTGACTTTCTAATTTTTTATTTTAAAAGAAAAACCAGTTGGCCTTAATTAATTAAAAAAAGAAGCTTTTGTCAAAAAAAAAAAAAAAAAAAAAAAAAAAAAAAGCTACTGTTTATACACATTAATTTTATTTCATATATTTTTTTTTTTTATAAAAAAAAAGAAGGTGGGGGCATTAAATTATTAATACACATTACTTTTTTTTTTGAAACCATTAATGCACATTACTCGTATGCTATAGTTTTAATTTGACATTTTAGTGAGATTTTTTTTAATGAATTATAAACTTTATTTGAAACGTATATATGGGTATATATGTTGTTTGGTATACAATTTGATATAATTTCAAAGTTAACAGTAAAAAAAAAAAAAAAGTTGATATGGGTTAAAAACTTGAATCTTATACGGTTATACTATGTATATACCTGATATGGAGTATGTGTTTAATTAAGTAGGTTTTATCTACCTGTAAAAAAAAAAAAAAAAAAAAAAAGCTTTATCAAGAAATAAATATTGTTTAATTTTATTTGATACTATGGGTATTAGACTATTAGACATAATCCCTTTGGATTTTTAATACCCAATCCTTAAGAATTTTTGGTAAACAATTGAAAATTAATGTTCTATAAACAATACAAAGTATATAATTTAAGAATATTAGCTATTCCAAATTTATACCATCTTAGAGCAACTCCAACGGTTGAGAAAATGGACTAGCTTGCAAATATTAAAAATATTAAGCTAATAGCTCTACCATTGTTGCACATCTTGTTGATTAGCTTTGTAGAGCTAATTGGCTTAGTAAATATTTATTAAATAGAATTTATTATTAATTTAAAAATAAAATAATTTACAACTAGCTAGAATTGTTGTAGCTTAAGAAAATGATGTGGCATGCCAAGCTATTAAATAAATTAGCAAAAACAGTAATTTTAATTTAGCACAACACAAATTTAATTAACATCACAATGGTATTGCATGGACTTTTTATCTATAATACACAATTTTTTGTTGTAACATAAATTTGCTATAGCTAGTTCATGAATGTGTATTTATACGGAGTATTAGACTGCTCAACCTAATGGGCAATGGTTTTTTTTTTTTTTCTTCTTCTTCTTTACCGGGCAATGGTTGATTAAATCAAGGAAAATGCTATATATATAGCACTTAGGGCTACATATAAGAAGCTAAAAATGAAAAAAATAAATGAGAATATAACATTAACTACACTAATTTGCGCATGGTTTTGTCATGCATTCCTAAATTAATACCAAATAAAAAAAATTATCTAATGATTATTCATAACCCTAAGGGCTACATATAGTATTACCCTTAAATCAATTCATATATAAACTAATACATCTATTGTAAAACCTTAATGTTCTTATTCTATTTGCTGCAATGTGTACATTTTCATAAAATATTCAGATTCATAAACTAATATGTCTATAATAGTAAAACCTTCGCCATGCAAATTTTCATGTTATGTTACAAATATGACTATATCAATTTATTATATTGACTTCTCAACACTTCACATTTTTAATACTACGTATTTGCAATGATGTCAAATTTATTTATTTATAATGTTTTTTGATGTGCCAAAAATACCCTTCTATCAAGTCTATAAAACCCAGAGAGAAAACTAGTATATATCATCAACATCGCATTAATTAGCTACTTCAACGAAGTATATACACTTTTTCAAGTCAAGCTCTCTAGTCTTTGTGTAGTTGAGGTAATTTCTTCATTTATCTATCTCTTGTCTGTTCTTTATTAACATGAGTATATATACTATTCCGGTTTTTTTTTCTTATTACAAATATATATACCCCTTTGTTACAAATAATAATCATGAACAGATCATAGGTAATTTGTTATATAATGAATAAATAATAATGCATGTATGAAATAACGTTACAGTTAAGCTAAGCTAAGGAAATGTCAGGATCATCAACTAAAAGTGAGATGAAGGGGGAAGAAGTGCACCTGAACGATGAGGCGATATTGACTCTAGATGAGATGATCAAGGAAGGAGAGAGCTGGTGCCTCGCTGAGGATGTGGTAACTGAATCCGTTGCTGTCGTTGCTGAACAAGAGGGCCTAGACAAGAATGAGGTTTCAATAAGTTTGACGGCTTTAGCAGGCACCTTGAAGAATTTGACAAAAGGACCCTTGGAAATTACTGACGATCATCATCGCAAGACATGGGCTGGATACGTTGTCAAAAAGTGTCCAAGTCCTCTTACTAATCTAGGTTACTTCGTACAATCAGCCGTCTGGGCTAAGGGAGTCGCAGCGGGGGTGCTGTATACGGGCAAGAATCGCCGTGGTGATCCTTGTGGCTGGCTTCTTGCTTGGTCAGACTCCAAGGCCAATGGATTGAGGGTAAGTACTATTTTCGTTTCATATTATTTTCAATGATTAGACATTTTTTACTCATATTTTATGTCTTTATGTCAAATTATTGTAAACAATATGAAACAGATAGGTAGCTTAATATGTATATGCTTCTTGTTAGCTAATCTTTATTATTATTATTATTATTATTTTTTTAACGAGATCTTGTTAGCTAATCTTTATTATTACTCCCTCCGTTCCTATTTGATAGTCACTTTTGGGCAATTTTCACGGGAATTAATAAACATGAATAAGAAGTAGCAAAAGTATATTGAAAAAGTAAATTTCCATTGGATATGCAAAAAAGTAGAGATAGAAACTAATTAAAGTACATGGGAAAGTTAAATTTGCACAAATTTTTTTGCAAATTGGAGAGAATTTTGGTAAAAAATTAATATTAATGGTACTTGAAAAAAGCAAATGTGACTAATATTTTGGAACACCAAAAATGGAATAAGTGACTATCAAATAGGGACGGAGAGAGTATTATTTTTTTTGAAGAGATCTTGTCAGCTAATCTTATAGGAGTACTTCATCCACTTATTTTTAGTTGCAGTATTTTGACTTGTACATTTATTATTGGTTAGATTTATGCAAGGTGTGGTGGCCTTGAAGCCAAATTCAAGAACATCGACTGGGACAGTGATATTAAGCCCAAGTTGTTGCTTTTTTTTTTTTTTTTTTTTTTTTTTTTTTTTTTTTGACAAAAGAACTTACAAACAAACAACAAAGAAACTAAAAACGGAAACAAAGTAAATCACGCCGACGCGCCTTCCTTGCCAAACAGTGAGCTTGAGCAACCATAGACCTTGGAACCTTCTGAATATGACACACAACCAAAGCACCAATAACTTCCAAAATCTCTTGCTGAATCCAACATACAGAAATATCTTTGGGAAACTGAGATCGAAGCAGATCCACCACCGAAGAACAATCAGTAAAAATTTGTAAAGAGGAATACCCACGCTGCCTGGCATGGCGTAAAGCAAACATACAAGCCATCAGTTCAGCCTGTAACGCAGAATTAGAGTTACAAGCCTGCGCCCCACCCCCGAGTCGAACATCAGAAGCCAGATCCAAGAATACCCATCCAGTACCCGCATTATGACTGGAAGAACTCCAGGCCCCATCAAAAGTAAGGCTGACAGAACAAGCATCCGACGCATTCCCTCGAAGAACTGCAGAAGATATATTACAAGAAAACCCAGGAGGAAATGCAGGCGTAATATTAATATCATATCTGAACGACCTGGCCTCAGAACACCTATCCACCCAACTAGAAGCTAGATCCATAATACAATTAGGGGAAGAAACTGCAGAACGAAATCTCATAGAGTTCCGAGTAAGCCATAGGGCCCATAACAAACTAAAAAAACGATCTAACATCAACCAGTCCTTATCATGAAAAAACTTAGAAAGAACCTCAGGAAACCACTCTTCAAAAGGCTGTTCTGGGGACATATTCAAGGCCGATCCACAAGGCCGGTTCTCCCATAAACTCCAAGTAAAAGGACAATCTCGGAAAAGATGAGAAAGAGTCTCCATATCCTTATGACAAAACCCACATTTGGAATCCACGGGCAAACCCTTCCGAGCAAGCAACGAAGCAGAAGGCAATGCATTATGGATAATCTTCCAAGCAAACATTTTCCACCTTGGAAATAAAGGAGAAGCCCAAAAATGCCTCCACCAACTTGAGTCAAGAACTAAAGGTGATCGGTGATCCCCATTCTCATAACACAAGGAGCACACATACGCAGTCTTCGTGGAGAACATCCCGTCCCTAGTAAATTTCCAATAAACAAAATCATCAATTCTTTCCTTAGGCCGTTCAAGGCCCAAAATAAGGCCAGCAATACGGGGAGGAAACAACCGATGAATCAAACTCGTTTTCCATGCGTTCGAACGCACATTAATCAAATCAGAAACAAAGGATGGGACACCCATCCTGTTCACAGACTCCTTAAACTGAACGTGAACCCTAGGCACCCAACTATCATCAAGAATACTAATGTTGGTACCAGACCCCACTTTCCACACCAAACCATGACAAAGGGTTTGAAAACCCTGTAACACACTACGACAACCCCAAGACGGCCTGACCGTCTTGGCAGTGCCATGAGAAGCCAGCAAAGACGGATACTTTGCTCGATACACCTTGGAAACAAGCAGTTGAGGATTATGCATAAGTCGCCAAGACTGCTTAGCCAGGAGAGCAGCATTAAAACAACTAAATTTCCGAATACCCAAACCTCCCAGCCCCCGAGGCAAATAAAGAGCAGAACAAGGAGATAACGCTATCCCCTTAGAGGAAGGAGAAGAGCGCCACCAAAAACGAGCTAAAAGATAATCAAGTCGATTACAAACCGTAGAAGGCACTTTAAACACAGAGAGGATATGGTTGAAGGAAGCAACACATATAGAATTGATAATAACCAACTTCGCAGCCGCTGAAAGGTGCAAAGAAGCAAAGGATGAAAGGCGCTGAACAAGTTTATCAACCATAGGCTGGAAAACTTGACACTTCCCCCTGCCCATATCAACAGGCATGCCAAGATAAGTACCTAAGGAGCTCCTAGAATCCAAACGCAACACAGAAGCCAAATAATTCCTATAATCTGATGGAGTATTAGAACTGAACTTTACAAACGATTTTTGGAGATTAACCATTTGGCCCGAGACAGAACAGAATTTGTTAATGACAGCCATCAAATTGTCGCAAGCAGAAGGCGAAACTCGGAAGAAAAGCAAGGCATCATCAGCAAAGAAGAGATGGGAGATAGGTGGGGCCTTACGGGAAATATGAAGTCCTCGAACTAAACCAGAAGCCTCGGCACGACTAATCATTAAAGAAAAAATCTCCATACAAAGAACAAAAAGATACGGGGAAAGAGGGTCCCCCTGTCTGAGGCCGCAACGAGGAAGTAAAGTCTGTGACGGACAACCATTAACCAAGACTTGGTAGGAAACCGTTGTAACACATTGCTGAATTATATGAACCCAATATGGAGGGAAACCAAAAGCTCGTAAAACTTGCCACAAGAACTCCCAATTAACCCTATCATAAGCCTTATTCATGTCCAACTTAAGCGCCGCTGAACAGAGTTTAGAAGCCGAGGAATTCATATAGGAAAGAAGTTCATGAGCAAGCAGACTGTTGTCCGACATTAACCTACCAGGAACAAAGGCACTCTGAGATCCTGAAATCAAAGAAGGCAAAAATCTCTGAAGGCGATTCGTTAAACATTTAGCAATACATTTATAAAGAACATTGCAGAGACCAATAGGACGGAACTGAGAAGGCTCCTCTGGGTGATCCACCTTAGGCAGTAAAATCAAAAAGGTACGGTTCCATTCCTTAAGAAGATAACCATGGGAAAAAAAGAATTGAATGGCCTCCGTCACTGAGGTACCAACTGTAGGAGATTATAGGTACTAAATGCGGAATTAACATGAATCATATTCATATAGCACCAAACCAAGGATCTCATGCATAACACATAAAGAAGTAAGAATTATACCTTTGAAGCGTGATTCCACGGTGATCGAGCAAGAACAATGGGGAGATAAAGAACCTCAAACGTGATTCCTCTACTTGGTCCACGGGCACAAATTAAGACCTCCACTAATGCTAGTTAGTCGCGAAATAACACTTCTATCGACCTTCTACGGAGACGAATGAACGATCAACTAGCCAAGAACCACCGCGCAACACCACGTGGGCCACTAGGGTGGCCGGCCGTGGGTGAGAGGGGAGAGGGAGAGGCGTGCGTGTGAGAGAGGGAAGGTGAGGGCTTTTGGATGATGGTTGCTTGATTCACAATTCACTGTATGACAATTGTGACTTGTGTATTCAACCCTAGGCAAGGCTATTATTTATAGATCATATCTCTAAATAATAGCCCAAGTCCAAATCCAACCCCACTTCCTAATCCCACTCAAACTATACTTAGCCCACTCATGCTTATGACTAATTGATTGCTCATGAGGCCCATTAATGGGCCTCTAACTTGCTTAACCCAATACCCTTGTGTGTGACCAATATAGGATCCATTCTAAAGGGCTTTGGGCTATTTGACTAGCCCAAAGATCATCTCTCATAGTCTAGCAACAGAGGATGACGCCCCAATAGAATGAACTTATTATCTCCATAATAGTGATCCTTGATATATCTAGTAATTGCACTTATCGAAGACACAATTCCTTCAATCTCCCACTTGTCTGAGACAAGTGCGCAATATTCAAATTCCTTAAGTCATTTTGTGTCGATTTGATAATATGATTGCATCATATGTAATCAATATTAATCCTCAAATCATTTCTTGAAATCTGAGTTAGAATTACAAAACAAATGGTTATTTTATAACACATTTGAGCACGGCCATGCATTTTTCTGAATTCTCCCTCTTCAAGAGGCCAAAACATGACACATTCCTTATTTAATAGGAAGACTCTATCCAATCTTGTGGCAACCAAAGCTCCCACTCAACTTCTGAAATAACCAGGAAACACCCTTTATAATCTCCAGTTACGGGAAGACGTTTGAATGTACCACAGTTATATCATCCATTGAATGAAACCAATGTTCCACTCATGTCAAAGGAATCCACTAATATATCCGGAAGTTCTATACTTGAACTTCAAAGTAGGTCTATAGTTCGATCATGCATCATTCATGCATATCCATGTGATTGACCGAGCATTATCACTATGCTCCTATAGCCCATGAAACCGAGCTATCCAATCAATCTTACATGCTAGTCCATTCATTGAGATCATTTATGTCCACTTTAATGATTTCGAACTAGGAACTTTAAATAATATGTGGATTTTGTTCACCTGTGGGGTTTCATACACCAGGTCTCTAAAATAGATAACCTGATGAGCCCATCAATCCATAATTATTTTGGACATTTTATTTAATATTGAAACCACAATTAAATAAGAGAAAAGATAATTTCTGATTAAACATAATTCTGCAAATGAATGTATTACATATGTAATTTATTTTCTCAAAACAAATAACAACTTCTAATTACACCATTCGCTTCAATCCAGTTGCACTAGTATGCTTCTCATGCTTAGGCATTGGAAGGGGTTTAGTCAGCGGATCAGCGATGTTCTCATCCGTGTGAATTTTGCTCATCTTGACATCTCCTCTGTCAACGATCTCTCGAATGAGGTGAAATTTCCTCTCTACATGTTTGGATTTGAAGTGTGACCTAGCTTCCTTTGATTGAGCAATAGCTCCATTATTGTCACAGTATATCTCGATACCCTTTTGAGCACTTGGTACGATATCCAGCTCAGTCAGGAACTTCTTTATCCAAACAGCTTCCTTAGCCGCTTCAACAGCAGCCAAATACTCTGATTCTGTCGTAGAGTCTGCGACAGTGCTTTGCTTCGAACTCTTCCAGCTCACTGCTCCTCCATTCAGACAGAAAATGTATCCAGATTGAGATCTGAAGTCATCCCTGTCTGTTTGGAAACTCGCATCCGTATAACCTTTGACAACCAGCTCATCTTCGCCACCATATACTAGAAACATTCCTTTCGTCCTTCTCAAGTACTTAAGGATGTTCTTAGCAGCTGTCCAGTGTGCTTCACCTGGATTTGTCTGAAACCTGCTGCACATGCTTAGAGCATATGCAACATCCGGCCTTGTACAAATCATGGCATACATTATCGATCCTATTGCAGAAGCATAAGGAATGATAGCCATACGTCTCATCTCATCTGGCATAACCGGGCATTGAGATTTACTGAGCGTAATGCCATGGGACATGGGGAGAAAACCTCTCTTGGAGTTTGTCATCTCGAACCTGTCAAGAACCTTATCAATATAAGTCTCTTGACTTAGTCCAATCATCCTTCGAGACCTGTCTCTATGGATCTTGATTCCCAAAATGTACTCAGCTTCACCTAAGTCTTTCATGGAAAAACAACTCTTCAACCATTCCTTGACTGACTCAAGCATTGGTATGTCATTTCCCATGAGAAGTATGTCATCCACATACAAGACTAAGAAAACTATGCTGCTCCCACTAAACTTCTTGTATACACAAGGTTCCTCTTCACTTTTGACAAAATCAAACCTTTTGATTGCTTCATCAAAACGAAGATTCCAACTCCTGGATGCCTGCTTTAATCCATAAATAGATTTCTCAAGCTTGCATACCTTTCTAGGATTTTCTGGATCTTCAAAACCCTCAGGTTGTGTCATATACACTTCCTCCTTCAAGAACCCATTCAAGAATGCGGTTTTGACATCCATCTGCCATATTTCGTAATCGAAAAATGCGGCAATCGCTAGAAGAATCCGAATGGACTTAAGCATTGCTACTGGGGAAAAGGTTTCATCATAGTCAATACCATGAATCTGTCTGTACCCTTTTGCAACTAGTCTTGCTTTATGGATGTAGGCATTTCCATCCTTGTCTGTTTTAATCTTGTAGACCCATTTGCAGCCAATGGGTTTTACCCCATTAGGCAAGTCTACTAGGGTCCACACTTTATTTTCAGACATTGACTCCATTTCGGATTTCATGGCCTCAAGCCATTTATCTGAGTTGGGGCTCACCAAAGCTTGCTTGTAGGTTGTGGGTTCCTCATTCTCCAATAAGAAGATTTCAGAATCCTCAGTTAACAGAACCTCGACGAACTGTTTGTTTCTGATTCTGGTAGACCTACGTGGGGTAGGAGCAACAGTAGAAATTTTCTCTCCAACTCCTTGAAGATTTTCGCATGAATTAGATTCAAGTGGGACGATAGGAGTCTCGCTGGTGGAATTAGCTTGCTCCGACGCATGATTAATCATTTCATGCGCCCTCGCCTCTGACGTGGTGTTATCCACATCCATTTGTTGCTCGTCTCGAATTTCTTCGAGAACCACTTTACTCCCACTTGGCTTTCTAGATAGAAATTCCTTTTCTAGAAAGACACCATCGCGAGCAACAAACACTTTGTCATCATCGCGATTGTAGAAGTAATACCCTTTTGTTTCTTTGGGGTAACCCACAAAGAAACACTTGTCTGATTTAGGGTGTAATTTGTCGCCTTGTAAACGTTTTACATAAGCTTCACATCCCCAAATCTTGAGATAAGACAATTTTGGAACTCTTCCGGTCCATAACTCGTATGGTGTCTTCTCAACTGCTTTGGACGGGCTTCTGTTTAGTATATTTGCAGCTGCTCCTAATGCATATCCCCAGAATGATATGTGAAGATCAGTAAAGCTCATCATTGACCTAACCATATCAAGTAGAGTCCTATTTCTCCTTTCTGATACTCCATTTAATTGAGGTGTCCCTGGAGGGGTTAATTGTGAAAGTATTCCACAATTAATCAGATGTTCATCAAATTCTTGGGTTAAATATTCGCCACCGCGATCAGATCGTAATGCCTTAATTGTTTTCCCAAGCTGGTTTTGTACTTCATTATGGAATTCTTTGAACTTTTCAAAGGCTTCCGACTTGTTCTTCATTAAGTAAATGTAGCCATATCTACTTAAATCATCAGTGAAATTAATGAAGTAATTATATCCACCCCTAGCTTTTGAACTCATTGGTCCACACACATCTGTATGTATGAGTCCCAAAAGGTCACTAGCTCTTTCACCTATACCCGTGAAGGGTGACTTAGTCATTTTCCCAAGCAAGCATGACTCACAGTTTTCAAATGATTCATAATCAAAAGAAGAAAGGAGTCCATCCATATGTAATTTCTGGACGCGCTTTTGGTTAATATGTCCAAGCCTACAATGCCATAGGTAAGTTGGGTTTGAACCATCTGTTTTCTGCTTTTTATGATCTATGTTGTAGATATGATTTGCATATTCTAAAACATACAAGCCATTGATTAACTTAGCATTAGCATATAACATATTTTCTTTTGAAATAAAACAACGTTTGTCTCTTATTTCAAATGAAAAACCTTCAGTATCTAAAACTGGAACTGAAATAATGTTTTTAGTAATGCTGGGAACGAAATAACAGTTATTAAGTACTAAAATTAATCCAGAAGGAAGTCTCAAATGATAACTCCCAATAGCAAGTGCAGCAACTTTTGCTCCATTTCCTACTCGAAGTGTCACTTCTCCTGGATCCAGCTTCCTACTTCCTTTCAAGCCCTGCACGTCATTGACGATATGAGCACCACAACCGGTATCGAATACCCAAGTGGAAGATGAAGTAAGATTAATCTCTACAACAAAAACATCAAGTAACTCCTTACCTTCTGTTTTCACTGGTGCATAATGGGGACACCCTGGTGTATGGGCTTGCCATCCACCACAATAGAAGCACTGGCAATCTCTCCTTATCAGGTACTTCTCAGCATGGTTAAGTAAGATGTTGATCAAATTTGCAGATGATCCCTCATCATTATGAGAAAGTCTTACAATGTCAAAACCAGCATGGAGTGAGAACAAAATAATGTCACGCGCAGAATCATCATCGATCGGTTTCCCGAGGACATCCATTTGATTGATCATATCAACCAGTTCATTGACATGGAGCCTCACTGACTGACCAGGTAAGAGTTTCTTTGCCATTATCTTACCATGAATCTTGTAAGTCTCATACCTTAAACTGTCAGCCCAGGAATAGTAAATCTGAGGGATCGAGTTAACGATCTCTCTTACATTTGGATCGTTGACACCTCCACTACCCAATGCCCCCATGCCACCTCTACAGATAGCACGAAGACATTGATACAAGTTGGTCACCTCATACCGACTGAACCTATTATACCAACAGTTTGGAATAGATTCCAGTATTAGGAACTTGACCCTTTGTGCATCCAAAACTAATTTCGCATGCATTTCAGGATCCTGACCAAGAGCACACTTGTTCTCAATGGGTACATATAGACGAGCTTCAAGCTTGTGGCTTGTGAGAACATTTCTCAATTCGCCCTCCCATTGCCTGTAGTTTCTGAGATTAAGCCTTAAATTGAGTTTCATTGGTAAATCTGTGTTGTCAAATAAGTTATTCATCTACAAACAAAAACAAAACGAGGCAAAATTCAATAATTATGTTTAATAAATTTAAAGTACCATAAGTAATTTTGAATTTATTGGTAACTTTAAAGCATTCATTCAATATTTAAATGATCCCTATTGAATAAAATGATTCCAAGATCCTTTATTTGTGCAATAATTAACCGGACTTTGGCCCTGCCATCAACTATTACATTTTCAAGGTGAGTAAACTCTTTACTGATTACAACTCTTGTAATTCTTGGTTGAATAATTAATCATCACATGTTTAATTATTACCCTTAGCTTCAAGGTTCTAAACTTTGTCTTTAGGTAACCCTGTTGAGTATAACCAATTAAAAGTGTAGAATTTGTCCTACCCCCACTCCCCAATGAAAATTATGATGCCCAGCTTTGGCATGACCCATCACAAATGTCAAAGGTTTCATCGGGTTTTTAATTGGAAAAGCTGCCTCAATATTACTGGGATCTAGATTTATTATGTTGTGATTATATAGTGAACTCTAGCGCATCATCAGGCAACATAAATAAACCTAAACATGCATAATCTACTAATGCAATAAAACATGACATAGTATGGCCCCTTAATCCTAAGAAAACTAATAAAGTAAAATGCTCCCACTTGGATCTTCATGGATCTCATCCATCTTGCTCCATTGGGCCTTCACTTCATTGGCTTTTGGATCAACTGCAACCTGTAAATCTATTCTATTCTATCTACTACTTAAATAAAATAAAATAAATTACAAAAATACTCAACGGTACGCAGACCGTATTTAGATTACAAAAATACATCACGATGCGCAGATCGTATTTTAGAATCTATGGGCCATACTAGTCTATATATAGCAATAAACAATATCATATATTATAAAGTGCCATATAATAAATCACTCATCATGCTTTCCTAAACTACAACATCTGATGATCATAATGAAGGAAACATGGCTATAAATATCTCATATTTTAATTAATTACTGTAATTAGATAATATCACATATTAATCATAAACAATTATAAAATATCATATATTTTAATTTAGGTATGAGATAGAATCAAATCTTATCTGAAATTATGGAATATAAATCATATTTATTTTCCATGATTATCCTAAATAATTTAGGAATTCTATCCTAATTACTTGCTAATCACATATTTTAAATCAATTATTATCCATAAATAATTATGAGATAATCATATTATTTAATCAATTATTATCCAAATAGAATCTTTTGCTCCATAATTATCCAAACTTAACAAAAATAACAACTTTAATTTTGTTAATTATCTTTTTCAAAATTTAAACTTATCCTTTTATTTTTTTTTTTTTAAATCTGATTTTATCCAAAAATAAAATAAATTTTTTTTTTTTTTTTTTTTAAAATCGCCGCGTCAGCCACCGTGGTGTGGCCAGCCGAAGCCGGCCACGGTGGCCGCACACCTTACGGTGTGCGCTGCCCCTGCAGTGACGCAGGAACAGCAGCAGCAGCACACGCAAGGGGTGGTGCACTGCTGCGCTGCTCCTTGCTGCCTGACCCAGCCCCGCCCCCTCCCTCCGGACCACCAGCAGCAGCACCGCCGTGGCAGCGCCACCCAGCCGCGGTGGCTGCTGCTGTAATTCCTCTTTTTTTTTTTTTTTTTTTGATATTTAATTAATTAAAACAAAACAAATTTTTTGTAAAAATCAATTAAACTTTATGTGGTCCTATTAATCCCAAAATTAAATCACATTCAATTTTGAAATTAGGGTTCTTGATGAAATTAATCCCCAATTTAATTTAACATTTAAATTAAATAATTTGATCATGAAAAAAAAAATTCATAATTTTAACATGTAATCAAATAGATTAAATTCCTTAAACATATTATCATCGAAATAAATCAAAATTTAAACACAAAATTTCACAAATTAGGGTTCAAAATTCGAAATTTTCGAAATTAGGGTTTAGGGGTTCGAATTTTTTTCGATTATTTTGGGGCAAAATTCGGATCAATTGATGGCTAATATGGAGCAAATTAAACGCCTTTAATGATTCTATATTGTTAAATCACATTTAAAATAACAATTGACTCATAATTAAATTATTCTCCCTCCTAATTGAATTAAAATTGTGGATTATCAAAGAATTATTACTCAATATATGTAAATGCAAGAGGCTAACTGATACCACTGTAGGAGATTATAGGTACTAAATGCGGAATTAACATGAATCATATTCATATAGCACCAAACCAAGGATCTCATGCATAACACATAAAGAAGTAAGAATTATACCTTTGAAGCGTGATTCCACGGTGATCGAGCAAGAACAATGGGGAGATAAAGAACCTCAAACGTGATTCCTCTACTTGGTCCACGGGCACAGATTAAGACCTCCACTAATGCTAGTTAGTCGCGAAAGAACACTTCTATCGACCTTCTACGGAGACGAATGAACGATCAACTAGTCAAGAACCACCGCGCAACACCACGTGGGCCACTAGGGTGGCCGGCCGTGGGTGAGAGGGGAGAGGGAGAGGCGTGCGTGTGAGAGAGGGAAGGTGAGGGCTTTTGGATGATGGTTGCTTGATTCACAATTCACTGTATGACAATTGTGACTTGTGTATTCAACCCTAGGCAAGGCTATTATTTATAGATCATATCTCTAAATAATAGCCCAAGTCCAAATCCAACCCCACTTCCTAATCCCACTCAAACTATACTTAGCCCACTCATACTTATGACTAATTGATTGCTCATGAGGCCCATTAATGGGCCTCTAACTTGCTTAACCCAATACCCTTGTGTGTGACCAATATAGGATCCATTCTAAAGGGCTTTGGGCTATTTGACTAGCCCAAAGATCATCTCTCATAGTCTAGCAACAGAGGATGACGCCCCAATAGAATGAACTTATTATCTCCATAATAGTGATCCTTGATATATCTAGTAATTGCACTTATCGAAGACACAATTCCTTCACCAACCACTGACCAATGGGTCTTAAAGAAGGCTGCAGTATACCCATCCGGCCCTGGAGATTTGTCATCACTAATATGGAACATAGCATCTTTAATTTCCATATCAGAAAAAGGTAACATAAGCTCCTGATAAGCAGAGGAAGACAGAGTGGGAAGCTTTAAATCTTCCCAGTCGAGGACCGGAATTTCAGCGGAAGGGGCATGACATTGGTAAAGGTTCGAAAAGTGATCAGTTAACATTAGCGAGATTCCAGCCGGATCTGATACCCAATTACCCAAAACATCTTTCAAGCTGATTATCTTATTGCGTTGTTTACGAGCCTGTACCGAAGCAAACAAAAATCGAGTCGGAGCCTTACCCAATGCATCCCATTTTACCTTGGCTCGTTGTTTCCAATAAAGAAATTCAACCTGGGCTTGATCTAAAACCTCCTTTCTTGCTGAAATAAAACTCATACGATCTGACTCAGTAGTCAAAGGACTAGATAAAGAGCAAATGGAAGTCTCTATCTTCCTCCAGTCAATACCCCGCGATTTCTTATGAGCAACACACCAGGCCAATAACAAACGACGAATAAAATCCAATTGACGACAAACCGAAAACATCTTAGACCCTTGGGCATTAGCTTGCCAATTGGTACCAATCAGCAAGGAAACTTCCCGAAATAACAAACACCAATTCTCAATCCTATAAGGACGCTTCCTAGTTAAGATAGCTGGACTATCACGTAAAATAATCGCCCCATGATCAGAGAATAAAATAGGTTGATGGATAAACTCAGTCTCAGGAAAAGACTCCAACCATTTCCTAGAAGCATAGGCCTTGTCAAGACGCTCGAAAATCGGGTTATCTAATTGGCCATTAGTCCAAGTGTAAGGAGGTCCCGAAAAAGGTACATCCATTAACTCCTCATTTAATTTCCAATCCAAAAAGTCCTGACGACCAGGAATATTAAAAGACCCACCAACTTTGTCTGTCAAGTATTCAACTTGATTAAAGTCTCCTAGTAAAACAACATCGTCAACTATCCTAAGAATAGCAGAAACCTCATCTAAAACAGAACTACGATCAGAAATGTGAGGTGATCCGTACACAAAAACTACATTCTTTACTACTTGACCAGGAACATGGATTTCACAAAAGATTACATTAGGTGAAACTGAAATAGGAACTACCTTAAGGGGAGCAAACCAAAATACAACTAAACCCCCACTAAGCCCATTAGCATCCATACCACAAAATCCACTAAAAGCTAAAGAGGACAACTTTTGTACAGCAACAGTAACAGTAGTAATGGTTTCAACTAAAAACATAATATCAACACCATAAGAGCGGACTAACGAGGCAATATACGGAACCTTTAGGGGAGTCCGCTGCTCCAAGACCCCTACAGTTCCAAGCTGCCACATTCATAACAACTGTGGTGGCCCAAACCGGGGAGCCACCGAGCCCTCAGAAATTGAACTTAAAACACTACCCAAATGGTGTTGACTAGACGACCCTCTACGTTTTTTAAAAGCGTTAAGACACTGCAAAAAAGGAGAAATACTACCCTCACCACCTAAGTGTACCGTTGAAATATTCTGCACTAAAACAGACTTTGTATAGGGCCAAAATTCCTTAACCCCGAACCTCATTTTATCACAATTCTTAATTAAGTTGAGATTCAAAGATCTTGTGCCCTTTACTAAAGGCGGTGAAGAAGGTTCAACCTCACTACTTGGTCGTTTCCTAGAACCATGATGCTTAGCCCAGTCCCACATCTTTTCTCCGCTCCTCCGTGGTTTCGGAACAAAACATGGTAGTCTCTTAAAAGGAGGCTTCGGTTGTTTGAAATGATGTGATCTTTGTGAGGAAAATGACATATTGATACTCCGAGGTTTAATTGTGGAACGGGGTTTTCTAGACGGTGAGTAACTGGATGAGGTTGGTGTATGACTGAGTTTTGTAGGAGGAGAGTTACAATGTATTGTGGGATCAGAGTGCAATTTCCTCTTTTTCGAAGGGGACAAGGATGGAATAGCAAACATAAGGGGCCTCTTTCTTGATTGGGTACTCTGGGATCGGGGTGGAATAGTGTCCATAAAAATACTCCGAAGATTTACTGTAGTTGTTCTGTATTTTTCGATCCTTTTTAGTCCAATGTTCGAATTGGAGAGATTATGGTCAAGACCCAAAGGCGACTTGCACCACCTATTGTTATCAGCAACCAAAGGAATAGGCTTATGGGAAGATAGCAAACAAGAATTCTTTCTATGACCAGCTTTATTACACCCAGAACACAATATAAACAAATTCTCATATTTGATATTTATCCATTTACACTCAGAGTTTCCGAGGTTCAAGTAGAAGCCTGGTAACAACGGTTCGAAAACATTAATTTGAAGTTTTGCTCTAAGTAAGCAATTGATTGAACCTGGAGGTTGTTTATCGACACAGAGAATATTCCCAGCCAAAGATAGCATCGGTTTAACAATATCAATTTCACATAAGTTCAAAGGTACCTCATCAAGTCGCACCCATATAGCAGCGTCGTTAAAACTGATATCTCTTATCGAGTCACCTGTAGCCCAAGGCTTGAAGACTAAAAGAGCTACTTGGTACACAACAGATCCCTGCTCCAACATGGCATCTCTGTCCCGACTATCTTGACATAGAAACAGAAAAACTTTATTGAACCTCTGGACTTTAATATCCCCAAATTTTATCCACTTGTTGGACACCCAATCTTGGATTCGGTGCTCTGAAAATTGACGATAATCTACAAACTTGCCCAAAACTAGATGAAGATGGAAATTGGAGATTTGGGGTTTGGAAGAAAACGGGTTTTGGCTTAAGTTGTCAGAATTTAGAGGTGAAGCCATATCAATTGAAAGAGGAAAAAATGAAAAAAACCGTAATCGGGAAACTAGGGAAATCGAACAGAGCTATGAAATAAAACCAATAAACAAAGAATTAGTGGTGAAGGGAATTCCTTAGAAATACATAATCATACCAGCTTGAAAAACACAGGAAAGGAACATGAAAGAGTCGACAACTCTGCTGATTGCGAACTGATCGTGCTATAAAGGTTAAATAAATAAGGGAAACAGGGGAAATAAATTGAAACAGGGGAAATACATAGGGATACCTTATAGAGATGAAGGAGTACTGAACATAATAAGACATATAAAGGACAAAGTAGATTTTTAAGCAATTACTAATCCTAACAGTTTGCTTGGTGATTATGGAGGTTGAAGAAGGTGGAAGACGGTGGAGAAGGTAGTGGATAGGCTCTAGATTCCTAGAGAGATAAGCTCTCAATTTAGAGAGAGAAAGTTTTATTAAGCCCAAGTTGGACGTTGCTGGTTCCGCAGTTTATGTTTTTGACAATGAGACCGGAACCTCGGTGACTGGAAAAATAGCTGGCTCTAGCGGCAAAGATCTACTTGTTGCAGCCTTTGCTGGTTAATATTATGCGTATATTCTCTATCACATAGTCATCATCATCGGTTCCTAAGCACCGTTGGTGGAAGAAATTAAACTATCCTGCCTATCCATATACGATAATAATTTTTAAGTTTTACTGTTTTTCGAGTTGCTGGTCTAGTTTGTAATAAGAGCTTGTCATGCTCACTTTGTTGCATTGATTGTTTTTGTCCTGCTTTAAATTATCATTGTAATTTCTTTGACAACTTTGAGTTTTCTTGATGTAAAAAAAAATATAAATAAAATTACTATTAGTAATGTATTAGATCGAGTATTTTATTAATTTCTTCCATCAATCCCACTACCTCCATATTTTATTACTTTCTTAAATTTCTACTAAAACTTTGCGCATTACGAACGGAGGGAGTAATTGTTTTTTCTTGAAAATATTACTACCTCCGTTACATATTATTTATAACGATTAGACATTTTCTCTCTCTACTTTATGTCAAATCATTGCAAATAATGTGTAACGGAGGTAGTAATATTGTGCATAATAATTCTCCGTACTCGAAAAGTAATCATATCTTTGTAAAAAAAAAAAGAAAGAAAAGTAATCATATGAGTATTAGTTTTTGGTTTCCCGCCATTTCCCAAAATCCCCATCATATCCATATGAACCAAAGCACGCTCAACAAAGCACTTCTCAAGAACTCTCAAAATCCTGCATTAGCATGGCAAATCTTCAATCGCATCATCTCCAATCCTTCTTCTTCATCTTCATCTTTCTCCCTCCTAAATTCTCTACCTTTAATTGCCCAGATTCTTATTCGCGCCAAAATGTACCCTCAAATTGACTCTCTTCATCAACACCTTCTCCACAAAGGATCAGCAATTCCTCCTCTGTTTTCCCTTGTTCGTATTCTAGCCAAAGCCGGACTCATCAACGAGGCGATTTCACAATTTCAATCTACCCGGAAAGAATTCCCTAATAACCCTCCACCAATTTATGTTTACAATGTGCTTCTCGAGTCCTCGGTTCGAGATAATAAGTTTAATTGGGTTCCATTGCTGTATAAAGACATGTTCATTTCTGGGGTTTCGCCTGAAGTTTACACTTTCAATCTTCTGATCAGGGGTTTGTGTGATTCGGGTCATTTGGAGGAAGCACGCCAGGTGCTCGACAAAATGTCTGAGAGAGGTTGTAAGCCGAATGAGTTTAGTTTTGGGATTTTGATTCGTGGGTATTGTAGGACCGGGCTTGTGACGGAAGAATTGGTGATATTGGATGAAATGAGACGATATGGTTTGGTTCCTAACAAGGTTGTTTATAATACTTTGATTTCTAGCTTTTGTAAAGAGGGTAAGGATGTTGAGGCTGGGAAGTTGGTGGAAATGATGAGTAAAGATGGTCTGGTTCCGGATGTTGTCACTTTCAATTCTAGGATTGCAGCTCTGTGTAAGGCAGGGAAGATGCTAGAAGCTTCTAGAATATTCAGGGATATGCAG
This sequence comes from Chenopodium album, assembly GCF_948465745.1. Taxonomy (NCBI): domain Eukaryota; kingdom Viridiplantae; phylum Streptophyta; class Magnoliopsida; order Caryophyllales; family Amaranthaceae; genus Chenopodium; species Chenopodium album. The sequence goes on along the minus strand of NC_137850.1, from coordinate 49,802,712 downwards.
ATAGACAATGCACTTGGTTTACCTAGACCCAATATTGTTACCTTCAACCAAATGCTCGAGGGGTTTTGCAGGACAGGGATGCTCGAGGAAGCTGAGAATTTGGTTGATACGACGAAGAAAAGTGATTGTTTGATGTCGTTGGAGAGTTATAATATATGGTTGATGGGTTTGGTGAGGAAGGGGAAGCTTTTAGAAGCACAAATTGTTCTTAAGGAGATGTTAGAAAAGGGAAAAGAGCCTAATATTTACTCATATAACATTGTGATTGATGGGTTGTGCAAGAATAATATGTTATCTGATGCAAAAAAGATGATTAATTTGATGAAAAATTGCGGTATACAGCCTGACACAATAACTTATAGCTCTTTGCTTCATGGATACTGTAAGAGAGGGATTGTAGCTGCAGTAAGTACTACTTTGAATGAGATGATGAGTGCTGGATGTTTTCCAAATATTTATTCCTGCAATATATTGCTTCACAGTCTGTGGAATGAAGGAAAAACTTCAGAAGCGGAGAGCTTGCTGCAAAAGATGAATGAGAAAGGCTATGACTTGGATACTGTAACGTGTAATATAGTGATGCAGGGTCTCTGTAGAAGTGGAAAGCTGGATAAGGCTATTGAAATTGTTGATGAAATGTGGAACCATGGAAAGGCCGCTCTTGGTGATCTAGGAAACGAGTACATCAGTTTACTGAATGTTGGTAGTGATGAGAAGAAATGCTGCCCTGACATAATAACTTATTCAATTATAATTAAGGAGTTATGTGAAGCTGGAAGGCTTGAAGATGCTAAAAATAAGTTGATTGAGATGGTAGGTAAAAATCTATACCCTGATTCGATTATATACAATACTTTTATACGTAGTTATTGTAAAGCTGGGAAGATGTCATCTGCATTTCGGGTTCTCAAGGACATGGAGAAAAGGGGGCTTGACAAGAATCTGCAAACTTATAATTATTTGATTATGGGCTTGGGGTTAAAGAATCAAATCTTTGAAATGTATGGACTTCTCAATGAAATGAGAGAACGAGGGATCGCTCCAAGTGTATTCACCTATAATTCTATAATTGGTTGTCTATGTGACGTTAGTCAAACCAACATCTCTATCCATCTTCTCATTATCTTTAGTCAATTCAATCAATTGTATAATTTTACTCAAATTTATGTGATGTTAAGCATTATGGTACAAAAGAGGGAGTTTGAGTTTATTTTTGTCTATTTTAATTTAATTTTATTCTTGATATGATTTTCATTTTTTTGGCTCCTATTTCCCTCTTGTCGGACTGATTTTTGATCATTATATTGGGTTTGGATCTAGTTTGAAAGAGAGTGAAAGGAGGCGGGAGTGTTAAAGGATAAGAAGTATGAAATGCTAAATTATTCAAACCTCTGATTGTCTAATAAAAAGCTACTACCACTGTTTCGTTGGTATTTTATTGCAATATGAGTCATTATATAACCTGATTAGTATCTCATTATGTCTACATCCACAGTACATTGTTCCACGTGGCTAGCTGTGCTTTGTGCTTTCTCTTCCAGGTTGGCTAGTTTGGTCACTCATTCTAGGCAAGCTGTTTGTTGTTGACTTTTCTACTATTTTAAAATTTCAAGTATTCTTTTCCTTTTATTTTATTTATTTATTTATTTTAAAATTTATTTTTAGGCTGAAGGCTCAAATCTTAAGCCTTATGGACTATAGGATTTATTACTTCCAGGAGAAGGATAAGTTTGAATCAGGTAGTTCTGACCAAACAGCTTCTTGGTAGGTAAAGATATCATCTTGTACAATATCTTGGGAACAATGAACTACCTCTTTCTCCAGTTCATCTTAATATCTCTATATTTTTAAGTACACCCATTGCTTACAGTGGCATCTTCACCACTGATAACAGCTGATACTCCCATAGCAAAGCCTGGCTGTCAGGATATCTGTGGGAATGTGAGCATTCCATACCCATTTGGAATAGGGGATGATTGCTGCCACAGCCTACCATACTCGGTTACTTGCAATACCTCTTTGTTGCACCCAAAACTTTTTCTGAATGAATTTAACCTTGAGGTTAAACAGATAAGTATTCATACTTTGGTTCAGAATAATTTAACTGTAAAAACTCCGCTGCAGAGGACCTGCAGCATCCTAGATAAAAATATAAGCAGGATTGATTCTCTTTTTGTTGGAGGTTGTGGGAGTAGCACCGTCTTGTTAGATAGAAGCAATAAGATCATTGGAGGTTATGCAACAGCTTGTGATAAGAGTCCAATGATAAAGGATGACTGCTTGGCCGTGGGTGTTGCAGCTTTAATCTTCCTTCTTCACTTGACTTTTACAGCGTGAACGTTTTCAACTTTGGTAATGGTACTAATGAATGCACAAACACCATGTTAATGAATAGAACCTCATCAATTATTAGCGAGGATGTTGATCCAAGTCTCCCTAAGTTTGCAGTAGTCCCGACAGTACTGGAATGGACACCCGGAAACATAACAATGCCCGCTGATGACCCAAACAAGAATTGTCGAGGCCCTCCAGATAAGTATGATTGCTACTGCAACTATGGAACTTTTGGGAATCCTTATCTTCCGTATGGATGCCAAGGTAAGCATTATAGATCCTTACTTTCTGATACACATGTCATTTCAGAAAAAAAATTAAATTGCTGCCCAATTACAATTTCTGATTCAGTTCACTTTTTCCCAACTTAATTAGTCCCAAAAGAATGCAAGCTTGGGTGCACCAAACAAGGGAGCCATTTTCTATGTGTTCGATACAATTCTGACAAATCTCATACCCGGTTGATCCTTTTGGTTCTTCTTGGTGGTAAGCGTTCCATACTTATGTTCTGCTGTTATAAATTAAGGAATAGTATTTCGACTACCATGAACAGAACAAAGATTTCAACAGAGAAATTAGTATTTCTATATACATTATCATGTTATTCTGGAGTTGAATGGCACTGAGTCTCATTATTTAAGCTCATTATAAAATTTTAGTATAATTGATACATGAAAACTCTAATATGTTAAGCATATACAAGTGTACGACTGTGTAACGATCCTTAAAAGTGTTATATGCAGATTCAATAGGTGGCCTAATGCTGTGTACTGGAAACATAAGCTGCATATACCTTTGTGTTAAGAAAAGGAGGCATTTGAAAATGGAACAGAAATTCTTCCACCAAAATGGTTGTTTTGTGTTGAAACAACGACTTTCTTTGAACCAAGACAGCAATGATTCTACAAGAATATTTACTACTCAAGAGTAGAGGGAAGCCACCAACAATTATAGCAAGAATAACATTCTTGGACGTGGTGGTTTTGGTACCGTGTATAAGGGGATTTTACCAAATGACCAAGTAGTCGCAGTAAAAAAATCCATGGTAAGTGACCAGAGTCAAGTCGAGCAGTTCATCAATGAGGTGGTAATCCTAACCCAGATTAACCACCGAAACGTGGTTAAACTCTTAGGATGTTGCTTGGAGACTGAAGTTCCCTTGTTGGTTTATGAATTTGTTTCCAATGGAACTCTTTTCGATCACATACACAACAATGGTGCACGTTGGCTTTCATGGGAAAACTGTCTGAGAATTTCAACTGAGGCTGCCAATGCAATTTCTTATCTGCACTCTGCAGCTTCAATGCCCATCATCCATAGAGAATAGAGATATCAAGTCTTCCAACATTCTCTTGGATGATAATTTTACTGCAAAAACAGCGTGTTTCGGGTAAAAACAATGGGACCTTGCCGAAGGTCCTATGAAGTGGTGAAGACTGGGCTCGGTCCAAGTGATGCTGGGCCGAGGGTTTCCTGCACAGCAAATACACGTAAACTAGCCTCGGGGGTGTTGCCGAGGAAGGCCCCTCCGATGCTAAAGTCAGTACAATGTGTAGAGAGAGAAAGCTATGCAAGAGAATTAATTGCTTGAGGCTTTGTGTGTGTCTTCATGTACAAATGTGATATTGATGGCTTTTATACCTTTACATATATGGGAGAAGTGGGCCTTGGCCCAATTGACTTGCCTTGTTGACTGATCTTGACTTTAGCACAATTGGAGAGTTGAACCTTGACCTTGGGCTTTTAATTGGATCATTTAATGACTAGGCCCAATTGGACTAAATTGGACCCAAACAACTTGCCCCCCAGACCCGATTTGGAAGGATGACGGGTCGGGTTTAATTAACCAGAAAAAGGAGGGAAGTAAATGATTTAATTAATCCAAAAATTTGAATTTAAACCGCAATTAATGAAATAACGGCGGCTGGATGGATAATTTGTGGAAGTTGGACGGATAATGGGCGGTTAATCATAGGGACGTGTGTTTAACGGTTACTTAGTGAGGTATTTAAGAGAAATTAAGGCGCGGATTCCTGGAATTCCCATTTCAGGAAATAAAATCAAAGAAGCGCACTATCTCTCCTCACTTCTTCACAAACACGAACCCAAAGCTCTCGAGAAAACCCAAGAACCCGCATCAAAACTTCGCAAATTCCCCGAGCATTAAGCTTAGAAACTGAAATTCGTCACTACCAACTTGTAGATCAGCAAATTCCGCTTCAGATTAAGGTAATTTCCTTTGATTTTAGTTTAATTTTCTTCGAATTCGAACTCTTTCCCCTTTTTTCGACTTTTTCTTCGAAACTCAACAATGGTGAGAGGAGTTAGAGGTAGGGCCCGTGCTCCGAGAAGGGCAAGGCAATTTCCCGATCCTAGGAACATGACTGGGACTTGGAATGGACAAAGAGTAGAGCCTGACCCTGCTGAAGGAATTAGGGCGACCCCAATTTCATCGGCGCCTCCTGAAGGAACGGAGGGGTCGAGCGTTTCTGGGCGGGACAAAGAAGTCCCCGCCAACCTTTGGGATGTCCTCCCTGGATTTGAAGAGTGGGAGGATGCTGAGGTTGCCTCAGCCATGATAAAGAACTGCCCCTACTCTTGGTGGGTAGACCACGCTGATGCATATCAGTTTGCCGAGATTGAGCTGCACTACGGCATCATGGAAGCCGATGGATATTGGTGCAGAATGCCCCTAGCATCCGATAGAATCCATCGTCCACCCCCGGGGTATGTGGGGGTGTACACAAGACAGCTTCAGTATGGGCTGAGGTTTCCTTTGGACGTGTTCGTCCGAGACTTGTTGATCCACTACAGGGTCTCCCTGTGTCAGCTAACTCCTGTCAGCATCCGAAGGGTGATGACATATTTGTGGGTCTGCAAGTTCTTCAGATATGTGCCGAACCTTCACTGCTTCAAAAAGCTTCATCGGCTAGTGCCAAACACTCAAAGTGGGCACGGAGATCACGGTCCTGGGTGGTACCGAATTGAGTCTCGGCCCCAGTATTTAACAATGTGGCCGAACGACTCTTCAGACAAGGAATGGAGAGGTCAATGGATCTGGGTTAGGGCGCCCACAGATCCTAACCACCCTTATGTCTTCAGCGCTCCTAGGTATCTAGTTGAGCCTGATCCTGAAATGGAAAGCCTGGGCCCTCCCGAAGATAGAGGCCCAGATCTGAACCTTAATCAGCAAAATATCTTCGGCAGAATGCTGAACCCTGGGGGCGCTGGAGGCCGAATGAAGTATATCCCGGAGACTTGGCTCCCGAATAACCATTACATTTTCCAAGAGCACATGTTAGCAGCTGTCGGCCTCAGCCGAAAGTTTAGAGATGGTAAGTTTCTTCGGCTGGGGCCGAGGCCTTTATTACTTATTTTTCTCTGTTTTTGTTTCGCACTTTTCTGCTGAGCCAATTCAGCATCTTTTATTTTGCTGAACTGATCTTTGCTCCTTTTTTCTTATACTCAGAGCGAAACGAGACTAACTTCGGTATTGACTACAACCGTCTCGGCGTTACTCGAGAACGAGTCATAATCGATCGGGCCCCTTCTATCACCGATCCGAAGCATAGGGAAGTCCATCTAGATCACTCCCATCTCCAAATTGAGGTTGTTGCTCTGTATCAGAGGCAGAAGCCTTGGTGGAAGAAGAGAGATCCTTGGCTTCAACTGTTGGCTGAGGAACTCGAAGCTGCCCGTACGGCCGAGGAGGTTGCACAGGCTATTGAAGCTTGTGAAGGGGGAGAAGGGTCCTCCAGGGCTGCTGAGGAAGAAGCAGCGGCAAGGGAAGCTGAGGAAGAAGACGAGGCTTTGCTGAAGACCTCGGTGAGTTAGACTTAGCTTTTCAGCTTTTTTTTTTTTTTTTTTACTCACGTTTTTTTTTTTTACTCACGTTCTTCCTGTCCCCCTGTCTGTTGCAGTCTGAAGAGAGCAAGAGACAAAGAGAAGGGAAAGCCCCTGTTCGTCCCGAAGACCAAATACCAGAGGAATCTGAAGAATCTGATATGGACGAGCAGCCTCTTCGCAAAAGGAGAAGGATGGCCATCATCGGCCCCCACAACTTCCAGACGAGGCCGAGGCCTGTCGGCATCAATATTCAGGAACCTGAGGAAGGCGCTGGATCGCCGAGGGTTCCCCAGCCATCACCCCAGTCTCCGCCGAAGACCCCTCCACCACCTCCTGAGATGGAGGTGGATTAGAAAACTCCCGATTCCAAGGGGGGGTCCAAGAGGAGGAAGTCCGAGAGAGTGCTGCTGAGCGCAATGTTGAAGATGCTGTGAAGCCCGTTGTTGAGGGTTTCACAGCCGATATCGCAAGAGAGGTTGAGGCTTTCGTCCTCACTCCTGAAGAAGAAGCAGAAGTCATAATCATTGACTCTGCTGAGAAGAAGGAGGAAGAAGTTCAAGAAGAAGAAGCTGAGCCATCCAAGGCCCAGGAAGCTCCCGAATCTTCCTTTCCTTCATTCCAGACGCTGCAGTCTGGAGAGATGGGTTTCTCGGCCCCCCGCATTCCAATTCCGGATCACATCTGGGATCTCATATGGGGCCAGAACCGAGAAGGTGCTGCAGTCTACTTCGGCGATTTTGCTGGCCTGACCGAAGTAGATAGGGCGAGGATCTGGTCGCTGAAGGCCACTACTGGGATGGGTGAATCCAGCAGATCAGTTCCAGACCCAGCAAGGTCGAATCAGCTGCTGATGATGCAGGTAAATCTTCTTCCTTGCTTTTATTTTTCAATTCAGCTCTTCAGCTCAGTTTTTTTTTTTTTTACTGATTTGTGCCTCTGTTTCCAATTTATGCACAATCAGACTCTCACTGTAGAGCTGATAGATTCCCTACAAGATAGGGTTGATGCTGCCGAGTATGAGAAGAGGGTAGCAGATGAGGAGCTGAAGCTTGCTAAGCTGAAGCAAGCAGCAGCAGAAGGGTGAGGAATACGAGAAAAAAGCTGCTGAGGCCCTTCAAACCTTCTGCGCTGCAATGGAGAAGGAGGTTTTTCCCCCGCTGATAGAAGGGGAGAAATTCCTTCAGGAGCATATGGGAGTGGACATCTCCAAGTTTAAGGCTGCCATTGAGAGCAGAATCAGAGAGGGAGCTGCTGCACAGGCTGAGGTGCAACAGAAGCTAGAAGCTTTGGAAGCCAGTAGAATGGCTGCTGAAGAAATGCTCCAAGCTCGAAACGTCCAACTCTCAGAAGCTGCTACTGATGCTGAATCTCAGAAAGCCAAGCTCCAAGAGGTTGAGGATCAGCTGAGGGTCAAAAGTGATGAACTGACCCAAGTAAAAACTGAAGCATCCCAAGTTCAGCAAGAGCTGAACGAGCAGAGAGATTCCTCCTCCAAGCTTACTGATGAGCTGAACAGATCCAAGAAGGACTTGGAGGAGGTACAGAAGAAGTTGGCTGATGCTGAGGCCCTACTCAAGGTCCGTATCTACACCCAGGAAGAATACGACATGGGTTTCAAGAACGGGGTCAGAGTGTGCCGAAGAGTCTGCCTACATGCTGAGCCGAAGCTAGACTGGTCCAAATGTGCTGAATGGATCCAGGATCCCGAAGACCCTCATATGCAGTTTCCAACTCCAATTGAAGCTGAAATCCTCGAGGCTGAAGAAGCCGAAGAAGAAGCTGAAAGAAGGGAGATTGAGGCTGAACAAAGGGAGAGGGAGGCTCAGCAGGGTGCAAAGCCTGCTTCATCTGCTGCTGGGACTGAGGCCACAATGGGACCCAGTATTGCTGATCAGTCTGATCCTCGGGCTGAAGCATAGGAACTCGGGCAGTCGTCTTCAGAATATTGCGGTTCATCATGCGCTCAACTTTAGACTTGCCGCTTCTGAATATTTTTTGCCTTGTTTTTTTTGCTTCAGCTTGCCTTGATGTACAGACTGCTTTATCTGTTTTTGTATGTACCTCGGCAGCTGTAATTTTCCGCTTGTGGGCGGCTGCCGATGCTTTATTATGTCTTTAAAACATTTGAACTTTGTAGCTCGTTTTCTGAGCATTTGAACTTTATCTGATGCATTTTTCTTCAATTCTGAATGCTTTACTGTTTCTGAACTTGAGAATTTTTGCAAGAATTTTTGATAAGTACAAAACTTTCAGCTTGAAGAATTCTGCTGAAGATAAACTTGCACTGATAGTGCTTCTTGCCCCCCCCAGTAATCTGAAGACTCAAGTCTTTGGATTACTGAGTTGGGTTTCTTCAACTTTCAGACGAAGCTGAATAAAAAATTTCTAATAGTTCCTGTTATCCTTGAGTTTCTGTCTATCTTTAAAAATGGATATCTGAAACACAAGGCCTACTAAAGGCAATGTTTCAGATAATGGCTTTCTGGGATACAAGGCTCAGTTAAGGAAATATCCCAGACTTGTCCATGGACTCATGTCTTTGGAGAACAAGTCTTACTGAAGTTTAACTTCAGCTGAAAGACCAGAGTTCTTTAATTACTACTAGAAAACAGTCAAATAACGACGGAAAATTTCCGTCGGAAACACCTTAATTTCCGTCGCAAACATGTTTTCCGACGGAATTCCGTCGGAACTGGTTGTCGCAATACACGTTGTCGCAAAAAGGCCCTTTTCCGACGGAATTTCCGTCGGAAACATGTTTTCCGACGGAAATTCCGACGGAATTCTGTCCGCCGGAATTGAATTTTAGGTTCGGGAAAGTCCGTCGGAAATTTCCGATGGATATTATTCCGCCGGAAAATTCCGACGGAAATTCCGTCGGAAAATTCAATTAAAAAAACAAAAAAAAAATGCACCCCACCCAGAACCACCAGCCCCCACCCCAAAACCACCATCCCCACCCCAGAACCACCAGCCCGTTCTTATCCCACTACCACTCCAATAATGAACCCCAAAAAATGAAAATAAATCCCGAAAACACCAAAAACAACGAAAATTAAACATCGAAAAACGAAAATTAAACCCAACGAAATGAAAATCAACCCCAACGAAATGAAATCCACCCCCAAAAAATCGAAAATTAACACCACAAAACGAAAATTAGCCCAAAAATCTTAAATTAACAACGAAATCGAAAAAATCTACACAATTATCTAATAAAATTCATAACTTAACATAACAATTACAAAAATATACAATTATCCACTAAAATTCATAAATTAACATAACAATTACAAAGAAATTAACTAGATCTACAATCTAACCTAAATTAAAACTAGATCTACAAAACAAAAACCTTGAAAGTTGTTGGCTATTGTTGTTGTTGCGTCGTGGTTGTTATTGTTGCGTCGTTGTTGTTGCTGCGTCGTTGTTGTTGCTGTTGCGTTGTTGCTGTCGACGTTGGTGGTGGTTGACGTTGCGGTCGATGCTAGTGGTGGCTGGAGAGAAAAGAGACAGAGAGGAGGAGAAGATGGAGGATTGGAGAAGAGTAGAGGGAGAAGAGACGGAGAGGAGGGAAAGGAGGAAAGAGAAGAGGAGAGGAGAGGAGAGAGAAAGAGAATGTGAAAGGGAAAGTGAAAAGAGGCGGAACAAGAAGAAGGGGATTAGGGTTAGTATAAAAAAAAAATTTCTTTTTTTTTTAAATTATAATTCCGACGGATTTAGTCCTCGAAAATTTCCGACGGAATATTTTTCCGTTGGAATTGACCTTTTTCGACGGAATATTCCGTCGGAATGTTTAATTATTCCGACGGATTTATTTTCCGTCGGAAATTTCCGGCAGATTTCCGACGGAATGTTTAAATTCGTCGGAAATATCCGACGGAAAATAAATCCGTCGGAAATATCAATTTTTCCGACGGATTTAAAGGTCCGTCGGAACTGATCCGTCGCTATTTGACCTGATTCTTGTAGTAATTAAAAAGACGAGTTTGTCAGAAATCTGAAACCCAGTTACCCGAAGGCGAAGGTTTCAGACGAGGCTGAATAAAAACCCTTAAAGAGTAGATAAAATAAAGAAAACTTGAAAGAATAAAAAGTTGCAAATACTTATAGAAATGGTGGCTCTGAGGCCTTTCATTAATAATTCAAAATGTACTTACAAAGATTGTTCTGCCTCGAAGGGTTTACACATGATATTTCTTAAGTACATCAGCATTCCAGTGATTTTTCAGCTCAGTTCCATCTAACTGTCGAAGTCGGTATGTTCCTGGCTGAAGCTCATCATGAATTTCATAGGGTCCCTCCCATGCAGCTGAGAGTTTCCCATGGATTCGGCCTTTCTGAACTGCAGCAGCATTCCGAAGGACAAGGTCTCCAATTTTGAGAGGCCTTGCATGGACCCTTCGGTTGTAAAATTTGCTGATTCTCTGCTTATGAGCAGCCATTCTGTCTCGGGCTGAGTCTCTTACTTCATCGAGAAAATCGAGGGATTCCTTCATGAGTTGCTCATTCTCAGCCGAGAAGTGGTGCACTCGTAAACTTTCAGAGCCGATTTCCACTGGAAGAACGGCTTCGGCACCATACACCAGCTCAAAAGGTGAATAGCCCGTTGCCTCTTTTTCAGTTGTCCGAAGTGACCAGAGGGTTCCTGGAAGTTCCTCTATCCACTTGGATTTTTGATCTTCAACTCTTTTCTTCAAAGCATTGAGGATTTGTTTATTTGCAGCTTCGGCTTGGCCATTAATTTGTGGATGACACACTGCTGAATATGCCAATTTGATGCCGAACTGATCTGTGTACCGCCTCAGCGGTAAATTTTCAAATTGTCTCCCATGATCGAAGACAAAGACCTTCGGAATACCGAAGCGAGTGATAATGTTCTGCCAGATAAATTTCCTGACAGTTTGCTCTGTTATATTCGAAGCTGCTTCAGCCTCAATCCATTTGCTGAAATAGTCGATGCCGACTATTAACCATCTTTTGTGGTAAGGTGCATCTGGGAAGGGTCCCAAAATATCCAGCCCCCATTGGGCAAACGGAAGCGGATTAAGGATCGGCTGAAGGTCTCTAGCTGGCTGATGGATCACTGGTGCGAATTTTTGACATTTTTCGCATTTTCGGACCAGCTCCTTAGTGTCTGAGATCATGGTGGGCCAGTAATATCCGGCCCTCAATGCCTTGTGGGCTAGGGTCCTTCCCCCAATGTGGTTTCTACAGATGCCGAGGTGAATCTCCCGAAGGATGTAATCTGCATCTATTGGACCCACGCATTTCAGCAATGGGGCTGAGAAGGACTTTTTCAGAAGCTCTCCCCTGAAGACGATGAACCTTGAGCTAGTTCTCTTCAGTTTGGAGGCCAAAATTCTGTCTTCGGGAATTTCTCCCCGAAGCTTGAAAGCTAGGATGGGGTCCATCCAACTAGGTTCTGGGTCAGCGCAGCACACTTCGGATGCTTCGTCGACACTTCTTTCTCGGCGCACTTCCACATATACAGATCTGTTCAGCTCAGTGAGAGTTGAACTGGCAAGTTTGGAGAGTGCATCGGCTTGAGCATTTTGACCCCTTGGGATCAGCTGAACTTCAAAAGTTCTCAGCTTTGCAATAACTGATTTGATCTTGGCAAGATAGGCTATCATGGAGGGCTCTTTGGCCTCGTAGCTGCCACCGATCTGATATGAAACTAGCTAAGAGTCTGTCTTCAAACAGACATGCTCGGCTTCCAGAGAGGTGCACAGTTCTAGGCCAGCAATTGCTGCCTCATATTCAGCTTCGTTGTTCGAAGCTTTGAAAGAAAATTTGAGTGCATACTCGAAGGATTTGCCTTCGGGAGAAGTTATCACTACCCCTGCCCCCGAACCATTTACGGTGGAGGATCCATCCGTAAAACGGTCCAGATTTTGTTTTCATCGTCTAGCGTCTCTTGGTACGAGCATTCGGCCAAGAAGTCCTCTAGAGCTTGAGCCTTGATGGCTGCTCTCGGCTGGTAGCTGACGCTGAATTCAGTGAGCTCAAAAGCCCACTTGGCCAGCCTACCGGATTTTTCAACTTTGCCGAGAACTTTTTCCAGCGGCTGATCAGTTAAGACCACTATCTGATGGCAATCAAAGTAGGGCCTCAACTTCCGAGCAGCTACCACTACTGCAAAGGCAACTTTCTCGAGTAGAGGATAGCGAGTCTCGGCGTCCGTCAGAGTGTGACTGACGAAGTAGATCGGTTGCTGAATTTTTATTTCTTCCCTCAGTAGCACTGCACTGATGGTGGCTGGACTGACAGCCACGTACAGATACAAAGTTTCTCCCTCTACTGGACTAGCCAGTGTTGGGAGTTGAGCCAGATGCTCCCGAAGCTGCTTGAAGGCTTCTTTTTGCTCTTCTTCCCAAACGAGCTCTTTTGTTTTTGGGAGTTTTAGGGCTTTGAAGAAAGGTAACCCCTTGTCCGAAGCTCTGGAAGTGAACCTCGAGAGGGCTGCCATTCTTCCGGTGAGCCGCTGAACGTCCCTCTTTGTTTTCGGCTCAGGAAGATCGAGCGCCGCTTTGACTTTGGAGGGATTGGCATTAATCCCCCTCTTGCTGACCATGAACCCAAGGAATTTCCCTCACTTCACGCCGAAGACACACTTCTTCGGATTCAGCTTCATTTGATGCTTTCTTAAGGTGGTGAAGGTTTCAGCCAGGTCCTTAACATGGTCTTCAGACTTTTTGCTTTTGACAATTGAATCGTCAACGTAAACTTCCATGTTTCGGCCTTTTTGATCGGCAAAAACTTGATCCACCAGCCTTTGATAAGTTGCCCTCGCATTTTTCAATCCGAAGGGCATCATTTTGTAATTGTACACCCCGGCGTTCGTGACGAATGCCGTCTTGGCTCGGTCGTCGGGGTGCATGAAGATCTGATGATACCCCAAGAATGCGTCCATGAAACTAAGCAAGGCATGGCCACTCGTCGAGTCGACTAGCTGATCGATCCTCGGCAAGGGATAGAAATCCTTCGGACAAGCCTTATTTAGGTCCGTGAAGTCAACGCACATTCTCCAGGTACCATTCGCCTTCTGAACCATCACCACATTTGCCAGCCATTCTGGATACTAACAAGGCTCGATGAAGCCTGCATCCAGCAATTTTTTGACCTCGGCTGCGATGTCTCGGTTCTTATTTGCGGAGTAATTCCGCTTCTTTTGCTTAACTGGCCGACACGTTGGGTCGACGTTAAGCTTATGGGAGATGAGGTCTGGACTTATCCCAGGCATATCGGCTGTCGAGAAAGCAAACACATCTCTGTTGTCCCGAAGGAGTTGAATAAGTTCACAACGGGTGCTCGGATCAAGGTCCATCCCGATTGTTACACATTTCTCAGCATCTCCTTCGGTCAACTCGACCGTCTCAGTTTGCTGGTCCAGGTCCATTGTTGATGGGCTGGACTCTTCACAATCTGGCCTGCTGTCTATGTCAGCAGGCGTCCCAGACTTTTTCTTCTTCAGCTGGCTCTCTGAGTTTTTCGGCTCAGATGAAGAGCTAGCCTTTTCTTTTTCTGACCCTTTTTCTTTGGGCACAGAACCTTGGGCCGAAGCACTTAGACCTTTCGGCTTTTTTGTGCTCGGCTCTCTTTCTTTTTCTTTCTCCTCCTCATCCTCATCGTCGTTGTCTGGGCGACTAGTGGATGGCTTGAGGTAGTTGCACCTTCGGGCCTCCTTTTGCCTGCCTAGGATCCTTTCGGGGAAGCCGGCGTCTGAAACATAGATCATCAGCTGATGATAAGTTGAGACAACCCCTTGGATCTCGTGAATTATGGGTCTCCCCAAAATCACGTTGTACACTGAAGGCGCGTCGATGACCAAAAATTCAGTCATGATGTTCCTAGCTGCTTCATCACATCCGATGGTGACAGGAAGCAGAACCTTCCCGTCAGGATAAGTTGAAGCCCCGTTGAATCCGGATACTGGGTAGGATACCAGCGTGAGGTGCTTGGGCTTCAGCTTGATTTGATTATAGGCCTTTCGGAACAAAATATTTGCTCCGCTACCACCGTAAATTAGAACTTTGCTGACGTCGTGGTTGGCCACCGTGGCAATGATCACCAACGGGTCCTCGTGAGGGTACGTCACCACCCGGCAGTCAGCGGCTGTGAACGTCATGTTCGGCACCGGTGACTGGGGTGGCTGAATGTCAGCATGGTTCCCTGGTGAGTCAGAGCCCTGAGGTGACGCTTGTGCTCCCTCCGAGAGCATGTTCCTCCCGAAATAACATGGATTGGAGGGAATTTTCCTTCCGCAGTTTTGCTGTTCTTTCGGGGGAAGTCAATTTCTTACCGAGAGTCTTTTTCAGACTTCTCGGCCTCTTTTTTCTCGCGGTGATCCGTGATATATTTTTTCAAGTACCCCTTCCGGACCATATCCTAGATTTGGTCCTTCAGCTGGATACACTCTTCAGTGTTGTGTCCCGGTGATTCATGGAACTCACACCACTGATTTTTATTCTTTCGCTGATACCACTCTGGGAGTGGTCTCGGCTTTCTGTAACTCTGCTCCTCCCTCGTCACGCTGTAAATCTTAGCGCGCGGAAGAGAGAGCGGAGTGTAGGATTCATATCTGCCCGCAAAAGGAGCAGATTTTTCCTTCTTCGACTCGTTGGCAGAAGATTGTTCTGAGGCTTTCGCCTTTCCTTTTGCCTTCTGGCCTTGGCCTTCCGACGAGGGTGTTTGTTTTTGTTTCCCTCCCCCAGATTGAGGTTGGGTTTTTGTTTTGTTCCACTCTTTAGCTCGGATGAACTTATCCGAAGCATTCAGTGCCTCCTCCAAGGTCTTGGGTGAATTCATGACCATGAAGTTGGAGAACGGTCCAGTTCTGAGACCGTGCTGAAGGGCGAAAACTGCCAGCCCTTGGTCCAGCTGAGAAATGCCGGACGACTCGTTGCTGAAGCGAGTCAGATAGTCTCGGAGGCTTTCAGCCTCCCCTTGCTGCAGACCCATAAGCTCTGCAGTAGTCTTCTCCCGGCGATTTTCCGTAGAAAACTTGCTTTTAAATTTGGAGGACAGGTCGTCCCACCCAGTGATTGAGCCTTCTTTCACTCCCTTGGAGATCCACGCTTGCGCGACCCCTTTGAGAGTGGTTGGAAAATATTTGCACCAAGTCGCCTCGGACCTGGGGCAGAGATGCATGTGAGCCTCATATGAGGAAATATGGTCCTTCGGATCCGAAGTTCCATCATAAGTAATGTGCGACGGGATTTTAACCGTCGGCACATGGGATTCCAGTATCCACTGTTCGAATGGAGAACTGGAAGGCAGCATCATGGCCTTGCCCTTATTCCCAGCTGAAGGGACCGCGCTCCGCCCTCTTAGAGAGGTAGAAGTGGTTTTCGTCCCCGGTTGGGAGGTCTGGGCCTCGGCTACAGGGTAGGAGAGGCGGCTGTGCACGCTCCGTTCCCTATTGCCGAGACGATCGTGAACACTTCGGCGATCAGTTTCTGCCCGAGAGGCAGAACTGCTGCTTTTATGGGCTCTTCTCGTAGCGAGCTGAGTGGAAGGCTCCCTGAAGAAGTGAGAGTTCCTGTTTCTCTTCCTCTCGGTTCTCCAGGTGTCCTCCTCCCATTCGCCGAGCTCCTTGAAAGAGGAGGGTTTCTCCCCCTCCTGGCCGAGGTTCCTCCGCTGGTTCCTGGTTTGCGGAGGGGTTCGGTCGCGTGGAGGCGGCATATTTTGGGCCTTCATGGCTTCCATGAGGACCGCTAAAGCTCTCACTACCTCCTCCGAGTTGGGCCCCGTCAAGGGTGTCCTCGGCTGAGAGCGAGAATGGGTGTGAATGCTCCGGGATTGGCTCCGGGCATGAGATTGGGTCCTTTGAATGGACCGGCTGTCCTCATTTGACCGAGGCGAGATCGGTGGATGATTGGACTGGATGATAGGAGATTCGGTGAATCTCTCCCTAGGCTCCCCATGAGAGTCGGGTCCCGCGGAGGGGCTCCTATCCCGAGGAGGAGATGAACTAGGAGTGGGGCGTTCTAAGGGACCCCCTCCCAGTGATTTTCGGCGTTTTCTCGGAGGAGAAGCACCGTTGCTTTTGTTCTTGCAATTCTTAGCCATTGGAACTAAGATTGAGGTAGAACGATTGAAATTGGCTTGAAGATTTTTTGAAAGTCTTCCCCACAGACGGCGCCAAATTGTTTCGGGTAAAAACAATGGGACCTTGCCGAAGGTCCTATGAAGTGGTGAAGACTGGGCTCGGTCCAAGTGATGCTGGGCCGAGGGTTTCCTGCACAGCAAATACACGTAAACTAGCCTCGGGGGTGTTGCCGAGGAAGGCCCCTTCGATGCTAAAGTCAGTACAATGTGTAGAGAGAGAAAGCTATGCAAGAGAATTAATTGCTTGAGGCTTTGTGTGTGTCTTCATGTACAAATGTGATATTGATGGCTTTTATACCTTTACATATATGGGAGAATTAGGCCTTGGCCCAATTGACTTGCCTTGTTGACTGATCTTGACTTTAGCACAATTGGAGAGTTGAACCTTGACCTTGGGCTTTTAATTGGATCATTTAATGACTAGGCCCAATTGGACTAAATTGGACCCAAACACGGCGGATTTTGGAGTCTCCCGGTTAGTTCCCATTGATCAAACTCAAGTTACCACCCTGGTTCAAGGAACATTTGGGTATCTTGATTCAGAGTACTTTCTGACAAGTCATCTGTCTGAGAAGAGTGATGTCTAAAGCTTTGGAGTGGTTCTGGTTGAACTTTTAACAAAGAGAAAACCAATTTCATGGGAGACTGGACTCAAAGATAGAAACTTACGCTATGTTTGGATAGAGAGAAATGGAGGGATGCATCCTCCCTTGTTTGGATATCTAATGCAAGGAGGGAAGGGGAGGGAATAGTTAGGATCCATTTTCCTTTCACTTTTAATAAATCAAATCCCTCCATTGTTGGAGAGATTTGGAAGGAAAATGGAAGGTTTCCTTCCCCTCCCCTCACCTCCCTTTCCCTTCCCTCTTTTTCCTTCCTTTCCCTTTCCCTTCATTATTGTTATCCAAACATAGTGTTAGCGATGCAATTCATTAGTTCAGTCAAGAGCCATCAATTTTGTGATATTCTTGTGCCTCAACTCATGAAGGAAGCATCTCAGGAGCAGCTTTTTAGCATTGCAGATCTTCTAGAGAAATGTCTTAGTATAAAAGGAGATGACCGGCCATCCACGAAGGATGTTGCAAAGGTGTTAGAAGGACTGATGAAGAAGATAATAATACAACCTTGTTCTAATCAGCACGATAATGGGGACCTTAATTGGTTTGTTAATGGAACATAGACATTTGATCATTCTGCTTTCCCAAGAGCAGAATGTAACCCGTCAGATAAATTTTGAGGGATTTAACTCTACCCTGGTCATTAGCAATTGCAATTTGAACAAGTATGAGGCTGCTCTAAAGCTATTTCGACTATTCAGTGGAAAAGATTGGATTCTGGACGCTAATTCTTATGATAAGCTAATAAAAGGACTTTGCAATGTAGAAAAGTTTGAAGAGGCCTCTGAAGTATTCATGTTCATGTTATCAAGAAATTTTTCCCTGCATTCCTCTTCATTCAACAGTTTGATCAAGGGTTTTTCTACAAATGGAAGGGTAGATGAAGCAATCAGGTTGCTGAAATTTGGTCAAAATTCCCTGAATCCTGTAAACACCATGACTTATACTGCTATAATGCATGGTCTGTTGAAACTCAATAGGTCATATGAAGGCCTAACTTTCCTCTCGCAAATTCTAAGGCGTGGTCTGGTTCTTGACTTGGAAGCATATTGCATCCTCATTAACGGTGTGTTTGGATTGAAGGAAATGGAGGGAAGGGAAGGGAAGGGAAATGGAGAGATGAAATATCTTCATTTGGATAACAAATGAGGAAGAAAGGGAATTGGAGGGGAGAGAAATAGAGGGATTAAATTGCAAGAAATTTATTACTTCAACAAGGGAGAGATTTAGAAAGAAAACTCACCATTCTTCCTTCCCCTCCCTTTCCCTCCCCTTCTCTTCTCCTCCCTCCTCTTCTTTTCCTTCCCCTTTATTTATCCAAACAGTGTAAATGCATGATTGCTTTAAGAGAAACAAACTATTGTGTTTTGTTTTTCGCTGAGATGGTTAATAAAATTTAGAGAAATGACGCCGTTAAACAGACAATAAGGAATTCACAATTAAATCAGAAATGTGCATACTTTATTCCTTGACAACAAACTAAAGTTCTTGTACCACAGTAAATACTAAAGTACACAAACAACTGTAAATACAACAACCGCAACAACTTGTATTAAAATTCTTGTATGCAATGAACCAAAACATCCATAAGGTACCAAAATCTACATACTAAAAATACAAAATTTACAGTAAATACTAACAGTTCCTTAAGATCTACATTCTTCACTAAAATAACATAATCATCACGATTCTTCACCAGAAAACTCTCCCTTTACAGATTTCACTTTGATCTCTGTTTTTGAATGCCATTTCTGTACCAAAGAATGCCGCTTCATATCGCTGGTAAATTTCAGTTTCATATCATGCATGATGTTATGGTGAAAGTGTTCCATTTTTTCGTGAAGTTTCTGGTCCATATGGTTATTTTTGGCAACTCTGTTTCTCGTACTATCTTACCATGCTTCAGTGGCGTATCCAGGATTTGGGTAATGGGGGTACGAAATTAAGTTTAATAAAAAAATTTACAAAATACAAAGTAATATGTGGAGCGTAATAATTTTTTCTTAACTGAATTTTGAGTTAATAAACCATTTAACTATTGTATTAGTATTTGCGTGTACTATACACCCTATTTTCCGACAACAAGGCTATAATTGAGTACGAAATATCTTTTTAAAAAGAGATTGTCTAAGCAACCTGTTATGGTAACAATAGATCTCTTTGATCAAAAGTACAAATTGGAAAAATAAACACATCACCTAAGAGACCTGTTATTGTAACAACAGGTCTCTTTGTTCAAAAGCACTACTGTGGAATATATATCATCTAAGAGACCTCCTGAGACCAGTTTAAAATAGGCGGTCTCTTAGAATTTAATACTTGTACAAAAAAGGCGTGCTGATTAGGTTGTTGTGGTAGGCTACTGATAACAGTACCTAAGAGAATGCCTATTAGATACAGGCGGGCTCATTTTGTATCAGTTTTTTTTTCTTCGCAGAATGGGGGTACAGTTGTAACTCTATGTACCCCTAGATCCGCCACTGCCATGCTTTACCAAGAATGTTAGGGTTGGTGAGTGCACAGCGGAAGTGAAGATGTGTTTGATTGAGATGTATAAATTGAATTGATAATTGGCAAGATAAGGAGTGAAAAATGAACTTACAATTTTATGTAACGACGAGCACTTTTATTCCACTATTTGAAAAATAGGAGAGTACAGGTATCATTTAAGGTTTATAATACAATATGACTCTCTCTATATTAATCTCTAAAGAGTATTACAATGTAAAGGTAAATGGTACAAGGAGGTATAGTATGTAGGAAGGCTTATGTATGGTATGACTTCTTGTGTTGTTTGTTTTCAATGATTGAATCCCTATTTATAAGTGTAGATGGAGTTTGGAAGAAATGGCCGGAATATTCTAGGAATTCCTCCATCATCATTCTTATATCCATAACGTTTTAGAAAATTCACGAACCATGTATTATATTCAAGCTATAGCTTCCAATATCAATAATGATCTAGAACATTCAAGTAGGATATTATTCTAGAGATTCCGGAAGCCTCTAAAATATGCACAATACTCCATCAAAATAATGGGTTTATAAAATTTGGGCCATACCCAACAAAGAAGAAAAACTTTACAAATTAATAGAGTAATAAACTCTGCAATCCACGATCATGCATTTTACTAATACTTATAATAACATTACATATCAGTTTTTGTTTAAGATAATTATCTTACTCAGCCCAATTGCAATGGATAATGACTATCAGGAAATACAAGTTACTCATCCTGAGTAACAACAAATGTAACTCAAGGGGCACGGATGTAATTTCGTGTTTTTAAGTTGGGGGTAAAAACGTCCACAAAAGGTTTTTTTTAAAAAAACAAAAAAATTAATAATAATAAAAATTTGTGTAAAATTACAATATATGCCACTTGAGTAACAAATTTCGTTACTCAGGATGAGTAACTGGGGCTTGCTGACTATCACAATTTATTATATTGACTTGCAATAATGTAATATTTTTTTGATAAGTCGTCTACTCGTCTATACTATAGACTGTAGACCTTCACCAAATACGTACGCACGCAGAATTCTATATGACAAATTAAATCTGAGAAGCAACCAATCTAGTATTATAAATTTGTTTTTCAATTCTAATGTTTTAAATTAAAAGAGCCAAATACCCCTTTTGTGAAGTCTATAAAATACCCGCATACTCCGTTTATAATTGTGCATCAACAAATTAAAAAAACATCACATTGATTAGCTAGCTATCTTTAACGTGCATAATAATCAAGTTCTAGTCTTTTGCGTTGTCAAGGTAATTTTTTTATACGAGTATAATTTTTTTTCATTTTGTTTCATCCTTTCCTTTTTTTCGTTGTTGTTGTAGTTATACTATATATTGTTTCATCCATTCTTTTCCTAAGGAAAAATGGCGGAGTCAAGTGATAATTTAAATGAGATGAACAAGGAGTCATCAAAAGCGATTTTAAACGAGTTGATGGAGCTAGGAGAGAAGTGGTGTGTTTCTCAGGATATCGCGAATCAATCCATTGCCAAAGATAATGATGGACAAAACATTGCAACTACGCTTTTAACAGGTACCTTGAAGAATCTGACAGAGGAACCCTTGCAATTATTTGATCACAAATTATGGGCAGGACACATTATCAGACTCTATCCAAATCCTCTTACGCATAGTATTGTTGGTCATTTTGCACACTCAAACGCCATGTTAAAGGGAATCGAAGCAGCAGTGGTGTATACGGCCAAGAATTGCCACGGTGATCTTTGCGGCTGGCTCCTTGCTTGGTCAGATTGCAACGGTAAATTGAAGGTATGTAGGATTTTTTTTTTTTTTGAACTTTTTTAATGGTAATAAGTTAATAACCCTGGGCAGGTTTATGCGGAATGTGGGCGTGAAACCAAATTCAAGAACATCGACTGGGAACAGATCAAAATGAAGTTGCATGACAGTGAGTCGAAGACAGCCAATATCCATGATAAGGAGACTGGAACCACACTGGTTGCAAAATTACATGGCTTTGGTGGCAGAGATTATCTTTCTGCTTTCTTTTTCTTTAATTATTAAACTTGGATACTCGAGTATATAATAAATGGAGTTCTACTCGTGAGGAGGGTTACTCAAAGTCATCATTTTTTTAAATCTGTTTAAAATGTCTTGTATCATTTATATGTCAGTGTTCTTGATATATATATATATTTCAATATTTTATGTGAGGGTTACTCAATGGTATACTATTGTATTTTTTTTCATTTCAAAATTTTCATATGAGCAAATTTGTCAAATCAATAAAAAGTTTACCTTTGGGTGCTTGTGCTTACCCTTTTGTGTACTTTGATGCATGTAAGAATATTTATACTTTCTTCGTTTTTTGTTACTTATTACAATATGTATTTATTATACTTGAAATTATAAAGGATAAAGATGATTATATCATCATCATTAGTAGTTATTATTTAGAATATGTAAATCCCTTGATTTACTTCTTAACTTTGATAGTCAAAGTATATCCCTTATAATTAGCTAACGTACCTAGTTATATTGTATCTAGTCATAGTTTGGTATGTTCAATGCTTTAATCTTGTACTATATATACTCTTGTATATTTATCAATATAATTAAAATAAAAATAAGCTATGAAAGGATATCATAATAACTTCACCCGTGCATTATGTAAAAATAAACTATTTCATTAAAAGTAAAAATAACATAAGTATTCTATATATAAAAGGAAAATAATACAAGAGTACATCAATACAAGGCCATACAAACCAAGCATATAGAAATAGAAGAGCAAAACTTAAACAACCGTATATATATCCTTTCCCATAGAAGGCAGTACATGCATTACGTATAAACTCGAAATCTTAGTTGGAAGGTGGTGGCGTGAGAGACGGGATGGAATTAGGGAAGTTGATAAAAGGCATATTTGGCATAGGAGGGAAAGCCAACCTTGGAATGGAGGCAATTGTAGTAGGCATGTTCGGAATTGGAGGGAAAGCCATAGGGAAATTTGGAATACTAGGCATGTTTGGGATCGAGGGCAACCCCGTTTGAGGAGCCGTTGTTGTTTGGAGAAGGTGGCGGCCTCCTTCGATGCTTGACATCGACAAGGCGGCGATGAGGATAGCTACGAGGATGAATTTAGAAGCCATTTGTGCAACTTAATTGTATTAGAAGTTGTCTAAGGGTGTATGTTAGTTGTCTAAGGTTATGCCACGCTTATTGCCTAATTAAGTTGTTAGAACTTGTCTGTTCTACGACATTGATTTTTAATTGTAACATTCTTAATTGTAACACCTTGATAAAGGATTCGTCATGATTTCACTGTAACACTCTTTAATCTTTCAAAACGGTAGTCTCTTTCACATCCTCTCTCCGGCACTCCAATTAGGTCAAGATATACGTGACAATTTCTAATCTCGGGCATCCCAAATTGTATTAAGTATATGAACCCAAATTGTAAGGTGCACTAGAATTGCAAAAGGCACAGAATCATATCCGAAATAGTTACTTAACCTACAAAAAATTTTACGGATTTTTTCCCTACATTGTAAATAAGCATAGGTGCATGATCATTAAGTCCAAAAAATTGATCCACATTCATGGTAGCACATTATTATTAGGAAGGAGAAAACGCGAAACAGAATGATGCTGAATTTACACAAACAACGTAACAACAAGATGAATTCAGGGATGGACTGTTAATACCTCACATGACAGGGTTTAAATTCTTCATAATATTTCTTTAACTAAGTGAAACAGAATATAAAGAAGTGTGCTTTTGCTCTGTGAGCCTGTGATCAAGAGCTACTTTAAAGTTCGACATGTTGTAACAGTTTCTATGATAATATAAGATATTAACTGATAAAATGACATAATGTCTTGTATTACATAGGTTAATGCATGATGCCAGTCGAACAACAAACATTTCAGAAACAAAGAAGCTGCTGTGATTAAACCAATTAATTAATAACATACAGATTACATAGATAATGAATTATATGGCAAACTAACAGCCAAACATTAGTTCAGATTTTGACAAACTAAAATCTACTGATTAAACTAAAACTCAACAGAACATTCTTCATACAAATTATTTCTATCCGATTCTTGGTGATCAGATTTTGACAGTATCAGACATTCAGACTAATATAACTGACTGGACATGATTGACCGAACTCGATTGTCATAGTTAAAACTAACATGTAACCAAGATTACATGTAGTAACAATTTTGACCAAACAACATTGATTAATGATTAACTTACTAGGCTAGATTTACTAATCTTGACTCTTAACCAACCTGAAAATATCACAAAAATAATAATAATTTGTACAGATTATTTATTTCATACATGCATATACAACCTAAAGTTTACTATTGTTCAAAAAAATAATAATTAAAATTAATAAAATTTTTATAAAAAAGCTGTTGAAACCTTATAAGATTTGGTAAATCCGTGCATTGCACGGGACCATAAGCTAGTTAATAATCAAAGTTAAAAAATATCACAAAAATAATATACCTTAAGAATGAGTACTTTGTAATATTGTAAAACATATGGATGGATGACTATTATGAAGTGTAAAAATGACAATGACAAGTAGTTTGGCACCAATATTCAAATTAAGAAAATAATTTATAAAAAAAATAATCATATTTGAGATTATGTAGTATAAAATATAAATGACAAAAGAAAAGGAGATAAGAAAGAAGGGGGCAAGGTTTGTCATGCAAAAAGAAACAATGTGGTTACTTGGTTAGGGCCTTAGGGGTTGTCCTCCCTTCTTTTCCCTTCTTGCTGTGAAAACATGTGTTAAACACAATGAAGCAACTGTGACTCATAGCAAGCCTCACATTACAGTCAGTCACCGCAAGTCAGCTTAGCAAGGCTCCTTATTCTGTTATAACAGAATGGTCCAGTCAGCAGAGTTTGTTACGAGCTCTTCCAATTCAGCAGCTGTATTAGAAGCTTCTAGTCTTCTTCTATTCTGTAATAACAGCATATATATATATATATATATATATATATATATATATATATATATATATATATATATATATATATATATATATATATATGCTTATCCTATTGTAATGAATTCATTCATACAATTACATAGAAATAAAAAATTCTGTTTCTCCTATTTTTCTCTCTCTAAATTCTGGAATTTATACTCATTGATTGTTCTTCAATCTTTCTTTTGTTTCTACAACAAATCGATCCTATCAATTTGTGACAACATGAAATGTAGCAAATTCTTTTGCCTTACATCTTTCAAAGTTTTATTCATCTTCAAGACTTCATACACAATGCACACTTCAGAATAAATTAGTCCTGAAATTAATACCCCTAGTGTGGCACATACTACAATCCTTTGAAATTTCAAAATTTTCATCTCAAAAAGTTCCTTCAGAAGTTCAGATTTTTACAATAGAATACTTCTTTCAGGTGTCAATCTTAGACTGAAATGCCAAGAATGAATTCCGCTTCCACTTCATTGCGTATATTAGGCCAATCATAACCGGGGTAAGTAGTGCTACTCTGTCTTTGCTACTACTTACAGTACAAAACAATCGTCCTCTGAGCTGACATAATCTAATTCAATATCTTATTTGTAATCTCCTTGGGCTTCTGAGATGAGAACTTCCTTGGCTCTGGTCTCACTCTTTTTGAATCTGGTAGCGAATTTTTTTGAGTGGCAGATGAGCCTGAAATTGATGTGGGCAGTGACCTGAAAAGTGGGAAAGTCTCTTAAATCCATACGAAATGAGGCAAAAGCTGGAAGAAAACTGTACAAAGCATATTTAGTTAGACGGTTCCTTCAGTACCTTTTCATTGAGCCACCCTTCACTTGGTTTTTCTGAGCATTTGCACTTTTTGCTGTTTTTACACTCATACTGAGTGCAAGTGCAAGGAAAAAATTAAGCAAGTTAGAGAAACTGTAAGCATGTGGACTTCCAAGCACGCAAAGATTGAGGAAGATTACAGAACTGTTATTTCATTAAGAAATCTAATCCCTTGGGAGTGCAAATTTGTCGTCCCATGACCTGCATTGCTATTTAATTAAAGAGAAAGAAGTTCTTTGCATATTTTGGTGTTACTAAATTGCAATAACCCTTTAAGAAATATGGTTTTTTAAGGGGTTTTCTTTTTTCCAACTTTTTTCCCCTCTGCTCAATGTGCAGCAAGGAAAAAAATCAAGTGTTCAATATCCCCCTATGATTGTCATATGTGATGAGGCAGAGTGAATTGAGTTCAAAAAATGATTACTATGTATTACAGTATACATTTATACTACGATGATGCAAAAGAATATAATAGTAGAAGAGACAGATGCAATTGGGCCAACTTTTAGCACCTCAAGGCTTTCTTTAATCCATCAACAGAGAACACCTTTGAAGATATAGACTTTGTTCTCTTGCTTTGTCTGCCATTGGATCGATCATATAGACTCATTCTGGTTGACGTGGATTCCTGAAAGCTGTTTTTCGATTCCTATATGAAAAGAAGAAAAAACTTATAAGCGTAAATGATAAGCAAGGACATACCATTAGGCTTTCCCAATCCCTTCAATAACATAAAACAAAAGGGTTACAGAGACGCACAAAGCAGGCAACTGAGCTAGATTCAACAGTCAAACAATATATGGCATAATTAAATTTGGGCTAGCAAGTTGGTTTTCTAATACTGAAGATGGATATAGTGCTATCTCTTATACACAGAATTGTGATCATTAAGTCAGATGAAAGGAGTAAAGTGCAAATTTGAAAATGTTACAGGAGATTCATCTTCTCAAATGAAGACAGAACTCAGCTCTAGCTAGTTCGGTAATTGCAAAAACTCCTCATATGGCAAAGATAATTATATGCAAGAACTCAGCTTACCCTCCTTTGAGCTCACCACGTTGAACAGTATATTTCTCTGATGTTTTCTGCATGAAGAGTTCCATAAAACCAAAAATCAATTACTCATTAATATGAAAAAATAAATAAATAAAAAAAAAAAATCAGAGTCCATATTTACAGCCCAAACATACCACTATATGGAAGCTGCAGTTTATTCCAAGGCGTTCACACTTTGTATACTAACTAACAGCATAATTCAATAGCAAATCGAAGGGGCTTAAGCCATTGTTCAATAAAGAAGATTTAGCAAATCAGGTAAATAGAAAGACAAAGAGGGGAGTTCAAAAGGTTTACGAGTTTTGTATAAGAGATGCAAAAGAAGACAACCACATAACATACAATAAGATTGAACTTCTTTCTTATCATGAGCAATGACATATATACTGGCAGTTTTAAAATCTAAGCCTATCAGAGGAGGAGAATCGATTCCATAATGGTGATTGAAGATAAGTACAGGGCCTGTACTCTCATTTAAAAAGCATGAAGTAAGAGTTTCCTACAACCCTTACGTTTTAGTAACCAGATTACATGAGAACTCATTGCATAGATCAATCAATCTGTTACCCTTTTAGATCAGTGTGTGATTAATGCATATAATGAAGCCAAGGACTAAAGCAATCTAGGAATTTCTCTAGGTGAAACCATAACAGGGAAGTCATTATAAATTTAGGCTGAAGCAAGGGGAATAATTATATCCTTTAAATCTGACCTTGACACTCTAGACCAGAATGTGGAAAAAAAAATCAATAAACTTCAAAAATTGCAGCATTCAAAATTATTCTACTCTGTATAAACCATATTAATTATTCCAGCTCCAACATGCAACATTAACTTAAAATTATAAACCAAAATCATTTATCAAGTATCCCAGCCATACTTTAGCGGTTTAGCCCATAGACTACAGGCCATTCATATTAAACATAACACAAAACAGCTAAGAAACAACATGCTTGGGCATTGCTGTCACACGCAACATACTTATTACTACAATTGAACAAGGCACGCCATCTTTCCTACGTTCTTTGCAAACTCCATAATCAATAGAAGTGGCAATCTTCAAGATTTGATTTGCATTAGAAACGCTAAATTGGAAACCTGGACCCTGCAAGCACACGGGAATTAAGACAAACTCATTAACTACTAAATTTAACAATGACAGAAGCTACTCCAATTGCAAATGACAGTTTCATACAGAAGAATCTTTGCGAACACCAGCATTGAAGAAGGCAAAAACTGATAAAGCTGTATCTTTGCTGTGCTGCTTGTAAGCATCACCAAACAAGAAAACAGTTGTGAGCTGCCCATCCAAACAGCCAATCTTCCATAGGCTATAGCTCTTCCCAGTAGAGCTTGTCTTCGGACTTCCCTTTTCGGTTAAAAAGCCAACAGTTGCCCAACTACCAGATAGAGTGTCCCACTGTCCCCTTTAAGGCTTTAATCACATTCTTATTAATACCAAGGTCACCAACACATTAGAAGCAGCTTCTCCAAACACAGTGTTGCCTAATATCAATCATTTTCTAGTTAAAGGGATTACTTTACGGTAGACAATCAGACAAATCGAATATCTGAAAACTGGTTGCTCAGGTCTGTTGACGAAATCATTTGATTACTGTGTCAACCCCCACAAAAAAAAAGGATCAATTTTTTTTCCTAAAATTAATCCAAATGACAAAAAATTATCAAAAAAAAAAAAAAAAAAAAAAACTAGTTAGGGGCATTCTAGAATAAGCATACCAAATTCGAAGACCAGAAAATTTTTCAACATCAAGATCAGTTGGCTTCTTTGAATTGACTTGATTTGCGAGCCTTCGTAGCTGTTTCAACATCATAATCCATACAATCCTCAACAGCAGTCTTGAAGTCAGACACATTTCCACTTGGACGACGCACTTCATCGTCTGATTGATACCCTGCAAAATTAAACCAATTTAAGCAATGCCCAGAAAAAGATGAATGAAAAAACCCTAAAATTAGAATGCCTGCCAAGGGTTTGTGTAAATGCGTCAGTGAAAATCGAAGCAGATCATGCAAATCTCAAATACCTATGTACTAAATGAAAAAATTATAGCTTAGATTGAAGAAAAATAACGAATTTAAAAGAAATTGATTCCAAGAAATATTGATTACCATGGGATCTGGGGTTGGAAGAAGACGGAGAAAGAGGGGTTTCAAGAACACGGTCTTTAAGCGAGAGAAGGAGATTGGGGTCATCTTGATTATCAGTAGACATGGTTACAACTTGCTGGGAATAAAATTGGAACTTTGATAGTTCCTGCTTTTAATGGTGTTAATTTTGCAGAAATTGGAGGGAGAATTCATGTCTCGCTGGAATTTTAAAAATGATGAATAAATTAAATTAGGGCACCCAGTGCATTAGAAATTCTCCGCATGTTAAGGTTTTTTTTGATGTTTTTTTTTTTCTTTATTAATAATACATTTTTTAATATTCTATCTTTTTTTATTTTATTAAAAATAAAAGACTGTACAAAATGAGAAATCTATCTATATATAAGTATTACTAAAGTTAACCGCTAACATTATCTTTGCACACATTTTATTTTATAATTAAAAAATTTCCCTCCAAAATTAATTATGACTAAGGATGTTAGTGGGGCGGGTCAAGTAGGAGACCCGCCCCATTCCCGCTCCAATGGGTCCCGGTTTGGCTGGTGGTGGGCGGGGATGGGGATAAAAACCATACCCGCCATGGGTGATGGGGCGGGGTGGATTTTAGGTTGTACCCGCCACATCCCCGCTCCACCCCACCCGCCTCGCTTCATACTCGCCTTATCCCCACCCCATACCCATCTATATATTTTTTAAAAAATAATTATATACTTTTATGCTATTTCATATAAATAATTATGTAAAATAAAGTAATAAATGTAATACATTATAATATATTTTAAAAATATTTAATAATTGTAATTTTTTATCTTCCCAATAAGTTAAGTATACAATAAGGACCTCACTTTTCACATTTTTCACCGTTAAGGACCTCCCACTTTTTTTTTCACCTTTAAGGACTTATGTTCACTTTTCCGACCAAAATTAACTACATTAATTAAAAAAAGTTAGGTCCTTGGGTTAAATAAGTTAGGTCCTTGGGTTAACTATTTTACTTTTACAAAGAAAATCAAAATAAGTATGTTATTTATTATTTTATCATTTCCTTTTTTTCCGCATTAAAATAAAATAAAATAAACCATTTTCTTTCTTCTATGTTGTTTTCCATGTCTAGAAGCACCAACGCCTCCCTTAATCTTTCTAACCTTCTAAAACTTGCATCCATAATTAATACTCTTGTACTTGAACTCTAAATTCCAACTAATATAATACCAAACCAATTTTAGAGAGGAACTTACATCCACTTACAAAATTATATGGAAAAAAACTCGGAAATCATCCATGGAGAAACAGTCAATTGTATTGATTTAATATCCTAAATGCAACTGGGAATATGTCAATTGATTTGGTTTCGAAATTAGGGCTGATTTTGATTTAATATCATTAGTAGAGGTGGATGGCGATGGTGGCCTAAATGTCGAAATTGGGGCTGATTTTAATTACGGTTTGGGGTATGAATTGGTAGGAATGGGGTGGTGTTTTGGGTGGTAGTAGGTGTTTTTTGATCAAAAATCTAACAACATTATTAAAACAGGCAAATTAGGGCTAAACAAATTAGGGGTTCTAGGTATCTTTCATGCACTAAGCTTAAGTTGGGTGGATTTGGGAAGGTGCTTTTTTTGTGAACAAGGGCAACGACCACAAGATCAATTGGCGACTAGAAATTGCAATGAATCGGATTTGGATCGGGTGGAGCTTCACCCGCATCCATCAATCATTCTAATTGCCCCATCCACATCCATCTGTCACCCCTTCACCTACCATCCATATCCATCCATCCATCATCTGCGGATGAAAACGGGTGGAGTGGATGACAAATGGATGAGTATTAAAGTGAAAAAAACTCACATAAACTTTAATTTTCGGTTATTTATATAATAATTTTTTTATTTTATTAAAAGGAAACCATAATAACATATTGTTTGAAAACTTAATTTGCAACAAAAAAAAGACAAGTAATTTTCTTGTACATTTCATATTTTGTTATTAAAATTCTTAGATTAAAATTTTAATATATGTTAAACGGGTGGGTGGATGGTTAGCGGGTGAAAAAAATGTCATCCATATCCGATCCGATCCGATCCATCACCCGTTTCATCCGTCACCCGCTTCTCATCCATTTAATTCGGGTTTTTGTCCATTTATTTAAAGCGGGTGGAGCGGGTTAGCGGATATCCACCTAATATTGCAGCTACTCACATCTTCAGCAGGATCGGGTTCTCTATAGCTAGAGGGGTGGGGGCCCAGATTGTATCTCGGCTCCCCAACAATTTCTTGTAAATTGATTGACTTTGTAGGTTTTTTGATATAATAATAATAATAATAATAATAATATTTTTGATATTTTTGTTATAATAATAATAATAATAATAATAATAATAATAATAATAAAATCATAATAATAATGAAAATTTGTCAAGAATAAGCCAACATTTACTTGGTTAGCTCAAAGTAAACCAATTTTCGATTAACTCAGAATAAGTTGACATTTTATAATACTTTTTGATATTATTTGGTTCTTTTATAAAAAAGTTAATTAAGATTTAATTTTTGATTAATTATTAAAAAATAAAACTTTTTTCAATTAACAATTTAATAATAATAATAATATGTTGATGAAAAAAAACAATTTAATAATATAATAAATAAATATAAAATTCCCAGCGCCACCCACTGCTAGAGGATGGCCGGCAACTACCTCTCTCCCGGCGCCGGCGGCCCCACCCCTCCCTTAACCATTCCCACTTCCCCCTCCGCTCCCCCTTCCCGTTCATCCCCTCCCTAACCCTGAGTCCTTATCAGCCCCTCCACCCCAATTCGACAACCCTAGTATCCCCCACTCCCGTCATAC
This sequence comes from Chenopodium album, assembly GCF_948465745.1. Taxonomy (NCBI): domain Eukaryota; kingdom Viridiplantae; phylum Streptophyta; class Magnoliopsida; order Caryophyllales; family Amaranthaceae; genus Chenopodium; species Chenopodium album. The sequence goes on along the minus strand of NC_137850.1, from coordinate 49,771,430 downwards.
CCCTCCCCCTTCCCGCCGTTTGGTCAACCCTATTAGCCCGGTTCAGTCGGATTTCCCAGGTTTGTGGGTAATTAGATGGGTTTTCGTGGTTGTTGGAGGGTTTCAATGGTTGTGCGGGGCTCATCGTCCACCGTGAAGGTTTTCGGCAACGATTGCGATCAAGTTTTCGTGTCAGGGTGGGAAAGCGAGAATGGGGAAAAAGGAGGGGTGGGGTTGCCGCCGCCGAGGGAGGGGCGCTGTTGGCTGGCCTCCGAAAAGGGGGGCTGGCCGGCTGGCAGTGTGGGTGGTGAAAGGGCGGCTTAGGATTTTTTTTAAAAAAAAAACTTTTTGTTTAGTAATTATATATTGTTTAATTATAGTTATACATTTAATTAAAATCAATAAATTATTTTTGATTATAAAATGATCTGTTTGGTAGGTTTTAGGTCATTTGACCTATTAAAATAAAATACCTTTAATAGTTCTTATTATGAATTAAACGAAAAATTGGCTTATTATGAGCTAACCACACAAAAATTGGCTTATTAATTTTCCTAACAATCATAATAATAAATTGGGGCCGTGCGTGGGCTTGTAACTAAAGTATTAAAAAACAAAATTGATAACAACTCATAAAAAAGTAGAGAATATTCTCAAATAATAATACATTGACATAAAAATAAGCTATTAATTTTGAAGATTCCAAAAAAGAATCCAGGCAAGGAATTTAATAAAATTGAACCAGACCATTTTCAGTATTAGTATTTGTAGTCCTGTGGAGGTACTGGTTTAGACGCCTTATAAGCCTCAGCACCCACACAAAAAAGACCGAACAAGGCGGCGAGACAAATATTGGCCACGTAATTTATAGACAACGTTCTTTAATAAGCCCTCTAACAAAGTCGTTGCCCCAAATAAAAGGCCTATTTGAGTCGCACCTACTTTCGGGGCTAATAGGGTCGATTTTAAACATTTCGTCTTAGATAGACGCTGGAGGCGGTATCTTTTTTTTTTTTTCTTCACAGTATAATTCCATAACATTGAATGGATAATTAGCCATATACCATATAATGGACTTATCCAATGCTTCCCCTACTATTTCTGTGCCCGATAACCAACCCGGATAACTTTTCAGCTCGCGTTCTCTGTTGGTTGATGGCTTGAATATCTCGTATCTAATTCTCTCGTATAGGCTAAGAATTGGATTATTCATTATTATGGTTTTATCAATATCTAACACCTCAAACTCACTTTTATGGGTACTATTATTATGCTTTTTTCTAATGTTCAATACTCTTATTTATTGCCACAATATGCCTTTCTAGAAGAGCTAGTCCTGATAGAATTCAAATATTATCTTCAACAATAAATTAGAAAACTTATCATAATAGCTACCTTATCATAAAATTATTATTAACGGTTTGGCAATAGTAAGATATATTTAGGAAATATTATTTGATTTGGGAATATCTAGATTTATTAGGATATTATTTCCATAACTTATCTTTGGTAGCTAGCAGTATGTGTTTGCGTAGGTTTAGGAAACTAAGCACAAGATTGTATTATAAAGATTCACCTCTTGAGATTAATGAAAGCAAGTCAGAGTTTACAATTTCACAGGTAAGCTTTCCTATAAGGCCCAAAACACTACGGACCCAACATTTGCAATCCCGTTGTTCAACACCGTCGCAACACAGCTTTCTGCCTTTCTGGCAAATTCCCAAGACCCGTTTTCTTCTGCTGTAGGGTTGACCTGTTAGCAGATTCCTTCCTAAGAGCCAAACACATTCCTTGTTAGCAACACCAGTCTTGATCTCCTCAAAGTTGTCCTTCAGGAGAGGATTCAATGCTGCTCATAGCTCGATCAGTGTTCCGCATCATTCACTTATGAGCTCAGGATCTCTTGCAGTTTATAAGCTCTACCTGAGAAAACTAGGGTCGTTCAATATATGAGCTAGCTCTGGATTCCAATCAATGATGTCACAAATCTGAGGATTCATAATCAGGCTTCGCATAATATCTGGATTATTCATCTGACCCCCCATTGCCCCAATGGCAGGCATGTTTTCTGGTCTGTCTATGCCCAAAAATTCATATATAATCAATACATAATTATCACTTCATTGTCCTGATGCTAAACAAAGTAAGCATACCCATTATCCTCATGAAGTGTGTTAACTCATACATCATTGGAATCCCAAAACAAAGGGTGTTCCTTATTGCCATTTTCCCTCTCTCGTCTCGTCTTGCTGCCTCCGAATTCATCGACGCCAAGGGGGATCTTTTCAAATCATCCGACAGCGATTTAGATGGTAAACAGCTTTTTTTTTTAAAAAAAAATTCGCAGTTGATAAACTCAATTAATTTGTCGATCTTTATGCAATTGATTTGTTTTAAGTGACGGTGGTTTTTTTTTTCTTAAAACGGCGGTGGAGGATTTTGTAAATATTCGGGTTAATACAGTACAGAGTATGTAAATTTGTATAAATGTGAATAATTATTTTAAGTCTTATTCCTCAGTTTGACCTTTCACATTATAGTTGTGTCCTCAATTTGACTTTTGACATTATAGTTGTGTTTGGTGAAAAACTGATACTCCGTACATAGTAGTGATTGTGTTAGCTACTAAGTATTTTATTAGGTGTTTTTTTTTTTTAATCGGAAGGGAAGGTAATTTATCTGTAAGTGGTTTTTTTTTTTTTTTTTTTTTTGAACCAAGCTGGGAATTTCTAAAGCATTTTAATTATCCAAAACTTCACCTAGAAAGAGAATGCATCTTTTTGAATGTGGGCAGCTGCCAAGAGTTAGAGGAATATGGACTTATTGACTGAAATAATAGATTCAAGAATTATAAGTGGCACATATTCGGATAGCACTCAATTCTCATCATATTAGCAACTCACTTTGATATTCCTCTTTATTTTTTTCTTTTTTTTTTTTTTAAACAGAAGGCTTTTCTTTTGATTTTTTTATAATGAGAAAATTTGGTATGTTATGACCCGACCGGATTAACTAGGTTGCTTCATGGGCTGACATCTTAACTACCGGAATAAACATATACTTGTATATATAAAAACAGGTTTTTTTTTTTTTTTTTATTAATGTAGTAGAGCACCGATATTCCAAATTTTGGGCGTCCTTATGACATATTAGATAATGATGTTCTTGCACCTCCTGTGAGTATATTAACTACTGTCATGAAAGGGATGTCTTGTCTGAACAAGTTGCCATTTGTATCTGAACTTTTCTTATTGGGCAGGGTACTAGAGTTGCAGATGAGGATGTTATTTGGGAAATTCCCTGTTTCTCATGGTGAGAAACGAAATTTGTTTCTCATGGGGGCATCTGCACGTTATTCACGTCGTGATCATTGTATTAGCTTACGTCATAGTGAGACAGGGATGGTGGATCAGGTAATTCTATATCTATGAGTAGTAGATTGCCTTTGTAATCCAAATGTTATCTTTGTATTTGGCTCTCAGAACTTTTGTGTTTGTAGGTTTTACTAACAACCAATGCTGATGGCTTGAGATTTGTGAAAGTGAGGGGGAAATCCGTGTGTGTTCCTCAGATTGGGGATAAGTTTAGCAATAGGCGTGACTTACACTCAGGAGGATATAACATGGACTGTGGAAGGTATCACTCCTGACATCATATTTAATCCTCATGCTATCCCATCACACATGGTTAAGGTTGCAGCTCATGTTGGAAAAGAAGGAGATGCTACACCATTCACTGATGTCACTGTAAGTCTTGTGTTCTTCCACTATTATAGTGCTGTGCTAGAATACTTTGGTCCATTTTATGCTTAAAAAAAATATCAGGAATTGACTGTTGCTGAAAGTTAGATAACTCCCAATTATTGGTTGGCCGGAGAAGTCGATCTTTATTTCCGGCAGTGCATTTGCTGGCTGGTCGAGGAGTTGTTGAATAGCCGCGGGCTAATCGCAAAGTTGTTGACCAGTTGTTCGGAGTCAGTGGAGGAGTTGTTCAACATTCAAGTTACCGACAAATTTGTTACAAAATTAACCACTAAATCAAACACCATACCTGGAAATTTCGGCTAACAGGATCTAATTTAGGGCTTCAAAATCGAAAAGTTGCAATACATTTAGCCCGAATTAACCAAATGTAGTGCCGTACAAAAATCACGACGAAATAATCAAGACGGAGCTAGAAGTTATGCGTTGATTGTTTGTGTGACGGTGGTGGTGGTAGCGGATTATCCACCGTCGACCATCATCGTTTCCTTTGTTTCTCTCTCCTAGTTTGTTATTCTCTCTCCTTCTCACCAAGTTTACCCATATATCATTAGAATGAAGGAGACAGTGTCAAATTTGCCGTCAAATTGCAGCTACGGAGTCCTAATCAGCATTCCACCACTTTACAAACACATGTCAGAAAAAGTTTCAATTATTTACGATAATGCCATGATATCAACATGAAGGGTCTACAGTATATACTGCTATGTACTGTAAATGTCATGTACTGTTATATACTGTTATGTATTATTAAATTATATATATAGGTTAAAAAAATTTCTTTTGTTTTATTTTTCTCACATTTTTCTAGTTTTTATTCTACCATGATCTCTCATTCTGCCTTCCTCCTTCGCTTATTTTTATTCATCACATTTAAAGCTAGCAAATTATAATTTGGGGATAGATAACATTATTCAACAGCTTTGAAATTCTAATTATCAGTTTTTTTTTCAATATTAATCTCTGCGTTCAATTCATTAATCTAAAACGTAACCCTAATCTATATTTCTAAGTATAATTAATTGTTTTTGTTAATTTCAATCTCTCCCTCTCATTAATTAAAAACCTTAATTTGTATTCAATGGCTACAATAATTTGCTAGCTATTGTAACAGATTTTATCTGAACCCAAATAAAATTTCAAACTAAATACATATCATCAAAGAAAGATAATACAGTAGCATTGATTAGTGCTTTTCAATTCATGATACTTAATTTTTTAATTATATTCTTCTATCAATTGCTTTGGCTAGTTGAGGAGCCAAAGTTTTTTAATTGAAACAAACTACCTAATACGAATTATGGAGAGTGAAAGGTTTAAAACGAAAGATTTAAGATTTTAATAAATTTCCTTACAATAATCACAATGGGTGAAGTATAAAAAACGCTGGGTAGAAATTTGATACATATTTGACATTGATAATGTCGTTGATTTCATTATGCGATATAATTTTTTCGGAACGATTTTCATCATTGATTTCATTTTGCAATCTAATCTCTGTAAGTATAAATTATGCATTGGAAACCATACTAAATGTAAATAGAAAAGTAATTACAATTGATGAATGCCCATTTAGTTTATTCATCTTTTTTTTTTATTGTTATTCTTACTTTGTAATTTACATGACATAGAAATAATTAATAATATTGATGTACCTTTAGAAAAATATATATACTGCATTAAAAAAAATGGTGAGCACAAAGATTTGATCCTTAAACCACAAATCAAAAAAGTAATACAGTTCACCATCTTAGCTAAAGTTAAACAATGTTTAAAATATACGAAAAATAAATAATAAATTTAATTAATTTTAATAGTAGTACATTACGGTACATTGCTTTAGTAGTACATAACGGTACGCGTCGTTTACCATAGAATTTTCGCAACAGGGCTTGTTGATATCTGATATCAATGGGGACTAGTGGTAATAAACTAATGGTAACTACGTATTGAAATACAAAAGCTCAAAATGTAGGTGCCGAAGATCACATAGGCCTATCCAATCTGCTAAAGTCAATCCTAACAACCGAACATTCTTTAACCCTGACATGTTTTTAGGAACCCAGAAGAAAATCCAAATTATAATCAGAAACACCACCATATCTATGAGTATAAGCATAAGTTGAACGGCTTTATCATAGCATCACCGTGACTAAAGAACTGAAATAACCGTATAACAAAAAACACCACCAATAATAGCAGTGGTAACGTGGCAGTGGCAGCAATAACTGAGCAAGTAATGATAAGGCCTAAAAAACTGCTATAATCCTAGCAGCAACACACAAATAACAAGCACATATAACCGGTAACAAAAGTATGTATACTACCTTACATAGTACCTCAAAGCATGAACATTCCCTCAGTCCCTCTGTTGTGCAGATGCTGAACAATAGGAAGATTGACCTGAGCTAATAATGTTAATTACGAGTACTAAATAGTAAATATCTATTTAAATAAGAATAAATGAGTAAATTCATAGAAAGTACAATAAAATATAATTAAGCGACTCGAACTTAATTATCTTAAAACTTAACTTACAAAGTTCTAATCAGTAAACTCATACATACATATATGTAAGGAATAAAATGATAAAGTAATAAAGAAAGTAGTTTTGGCGGTGACATTTCTGTGTAGTATCTGAAACAACCAAACACACTCACACACCTTGTTCATCTTAATCCGCCATTTCTGCAACCTTCAAACCTCCATCTTCCCCAAATCGCAACAATGTCTCTCAATCTTCGCCAGAAACAAACAGGTATATAAAGTCCCCCTTCTTACAATGCAAATCAAAACCCTAATTTACTTTCTTTTTTTTTTTTTTTTTTTTAATTTCTATAACAAAACACGCAAAAATCAAAGAGCTCGAAGTTAGAAATTGCAGAACAACAATTGAGGAGAGAGAAAGTGAGAAAATGCAGACAGATAACGCGAATTCGAGTACCTTGAGGCTTCGATCATCAATGGAGAATTCATCTGCGAACTTCAATACCTCAAATTGCAGTATTCTGATCCACAAATTTCTACAAAATCAAAGGCAAATTGATACTCCATTGTTGGGTGATTTTGAGAACTCGAATTCTTTTGTTGATATCGATTTAAATCGATTGATTATAGTAGAAGAAGAAGAAGAAGAAGAAATAAAGAGTATTGGAGATGAATAACAATTGACAATGCGGAAGAAGCAATTGACAATGTAGAAGAGATAGAAAATCAAGTGGTTTCTCGTAAATAAATTGATTCAAATTCAGCACAAACATCCAAATCAAATTAAACTGAAGGTAGTTTCTATACAATCAACCTTCTAATTAATCAACATACATATTCTTCTATAATCAATCCATAATTGATAAAAATTAACACGAATTAGACTTGAAAAAATTGAACTTGTATGCAAAAAAATACCCTTTGAATGCACAAATGTTAACCTTTTTATAAATAAAGGTGACCCGTTGTACGCACAAATGTTATCCTTTTGTATGCTCAGAAGTTATCTTTTTTTTACAAAAATGTTACCCTTTGTATGCGCAGATGTTACTGTTTTTATGCATAAAAGTGACCCATATAAAATATAGTATTACTCCCCTCTAAAAATTAACTTGAATTCATGCATAAGCGTTACCCTTTTTACCCACAAAAGTTACCCTTTTCATGCATAAACGTTACCCTTTCTATCCACAAAAGTTACCTTTTCATGCATAAACGTAACCCTTTCTACCCACAAAAGTGACCCTATAAAATCACATAATAAGTTACCCTATAACTCACAAAAAATACTTGTAGATAGCCTCCATAGCAAAAATCATCAAAGCCAACATAACTAGAAGTTAATAAGGTTTGTCAAAGTCTAGCCCCAGATTCTTTCTTAAAGAACGAAACTAATTAAAAAATATGAATAAAAAAACTATATAAAAAAAAAATCAGATTAGAAATAAATTCAAACAATATAAGTTTAATTTCGTCGTTTGGATTAGTAGAAATTAAAAATGCAATTGTCTTCTTCTTTATAAGCTTAACATTTACCATTTTAATCTAAAACTGAAGAAGAAGAAAAAAAAATACTCAATTTTGGTTTTAGAAAAATGCAAAAAATTGAGATAACAAATTTGAAGTTGGAAATCAAGATGATATTGCAAATGGAAGAAAAAAATTGCTTGAATCACCAAAGAAAATGGAAGAAAGAAGTACACATCAATGGAGATGAGAGAGGAAAAATTCAGGAGAAAGAGTTTTTGAAAGTGGGATACAGTTTAATTTGCGAGGGGATGAGAGAAAAAGAAAGGAGAGAGAAAATGGAACTGTTTTCATAAGCTGATGTATTACATCGAGTAAAAAATGAGTTACTCACACGTGTCAACCCAAACTCACACACCTACACTTGCTTAATATGGGCCGATTTACAATGAATTTATTGTAAACCGACTTTTTTTAAAAGTTTGTGATTTCTTTATGTCTAGTTATGTTAGAGAGGGGCATTATGTTCCTGTTGTAACAAAATGCAAGTGTCTATATACCTTGCATTCGTTGGTTTCTATAACCTTAATTATTAAATAAAAAAGTCCCCTCTATTTTTTTTAAAAAAAACATGATGCTTTTTTTTAATTAGGTTTAATTATATGAGTGTTGGGCTAGTGTGGCCCAAATTCCATATCACAAATTTTCATCTCAATGTTTCTAGGAAACTCTACTAGATAAAGAATTCGATAGAGAATTGTGGAGGAATCTATAATTGGTGAATGGTCATGCAGATTATAGATTTTGTAGTAATTTTAAGAGCATGCGTGTAGAATTTTCCACACATCTACCTCCATAAATAGTGGTGTTGGACATCATTTGAGAACATGTATCCACTTACATATCTTCCAATACTCTGATCGATACTGTACAACTTGTGTACAATTTGTGTGCCCATTTTTTTTTACTACTTATCTTGCCTATATCTTTCTCCTAGTAATTTTCATAATCTACTCTGCATCTTTATAATTTGCTACCACTATGGGAACTCACATATCCTAAAAATGAGTTATTACAAATTAAAATTCAAGTCATTGAGATTGAATGTCCGATCCCTAATTAAAGGTTGATATTATAGAATATACGTACTTAATTTTATTATCGTTGTTATTATTAATTAACATTTAATATTTCATTTTTCTCTATTTTGCTTCAACGATCAATAATATAGTATATGATAATATTGGACGTTCTCCTTCTCCATGCATAAAGTTATAAAATGTACTTGAAGATTGCATTGAATAATTATTGCAAAAGGCACTTTATGAGACTTCTCAAAACTTTGGGTACAACTTGGTAAATTCAATAATTCTTATATATTCAACTTGGTGCACTTAAATTTAATTACACATTTAAAGGCATAATTTTGTGATATACTTGTATATTTTTTTGTTCATATAAAAAATTTTACTCGGTCTATAGGTTTTCAATTTCTTCTTGAAGTGTTTGGTCGAAACAATACAAATAAAGTGAAATCCCCAATCTTTAAATAAATTAAATTGAGCTTTTTAAAATCAACTTAATCGATTACCACAATCAATTTAATTATTTTCCGTCCTTATTAGATATTCATTCTTTTAACATTTTCATTTTTCTATGCATAAAAATCCCTTGTTCAATTCTAATTATAAACAATTCGATATTAAAAAATCAATAGATTGATTGATACTAATAAAATTTAAAGTAAAGTTTAATTAGACGTGCTAACAAACGTAATGTTCTTCTCCTCTTTCTATGTACAGCCATGATCCTTATCTTTTCCGTCGGGAGACTTGCGATTCGGGACCGGGAGACCACCAGCCAGAGCATTGCAACGCCATAATGTCCATCACCAAATTTCTCTTCAACCCTCAATTCTTGTTGTTTATTAATCCTCCTTAATATGATTTCACTATCTTGGAAAAACCCATAATTGCCCTTTCTTGCATTAATTTTTCATCAATGGATTGTGTTACTCTCTCTCTTTCTCTCACAAGTTGAAATTCATCATTCAAGAATCTCAGAAAGCCGAAGTATGACTTGATTTTGTCTCTATTATTATATAATTTGTTCATAACACGGCTGACTCTCCCCATTATTTGAAGAAGATATAAGAAACTCAGAAATGGATGACAAAGTAGAAACTCCTTTTACAAATGAGATATTTCGACAATGATTCTTGTAAAGATGGAGATAAATTATTTGTATTGGAGTATAATGGAGAGAATTGAATTTTATATGAAGTACGAAGGAGAGAATTGATTTGTATTGGACTTAAATGATGTATGAAAGGGAGAAATTATATCGTCAAATGTTGATGCTCTGTTTTTGAAAGATGCCCTGTTTTTTACAGAATTATATACTTATTTGTTTTTTTTAGTTGTACCATTTGTCATTTCATGCTTGTCTACACAACAATAATAATCATAATTATAAATTTTTTTAGGAAACCTAGCTAATAAGATTAATATGACAACATACAAGAAAATCTTGATTAATACATAGTATAAATATAAAGGAAAGATTTCTCAAGACATTTTAGAGCACCACATAAGAAAATTGTAGATTGTAGTCAATGGAAAAAGAGATTTGAGAATTTTTTAGAATTAAAAATCAGCAAAATAAAAGAATCAAATTTCACAAATTTTTGTATGCGGTCTGCTGTACCGTGCGACAGGGGTTATTCGAGTTTCTCGGATAGGGGTTACTCGAGTTGCCGGGGTTGTTCGAGTTCCTCGGTTAGGGGTTACTCGAGTTGACGGGGTTACTCGAGTTTCTTGATCAAGGGTCACTCGAGTTGTCGGGGTTACCCGAGTTTCTCGGTCTGGGGTTACTCAAGAGGTAATGTTACTATATAGAGTATTCTTTTGTTTTTTTTTTTTTGATAAGATAAAGGATCCGACTAGATCTCAACCCTTGAGAAAAGCTACGGAGTATAAGGGTATGAGACTAAGAGCATGTTCACATTTATTGAAATGAGTTGAACTAAACTGATTGGAGATAAACTGAACTGAACTGAGCTGAAATGAATATTTTACGAGAGAAGAAAATTAAGAACTGAATTGAATTAAAATGAATTAAAATTTAGCTGAATTGAATAGGCCCTAAGAGATCCATCCTTAAATTATTGTATATAACCATCTTAAAGTTAGAACTTAGGAGGTTTCTTTTAACTAGAAAAATCAACACTAGTTTGGTCGATAATTCATTTCCATGGTTAAATCAAATGCCTTGCAAGCATAGGGGTATAAGGAGTTTTGGCGGTGACATTTCTGTGTAGTATCTTAAATAAAATCCTCTTACCTATCTAATCTCATCAACCAACCAAACACACCTTGTTCATCTTAATCCGCCATTTCTGCAACCTTCAAACCTCCATTTCCCCAAATCGCAACTATGTCTCTCAATCTTCGCCAGAAACAAACAGGTCTATAAATCCCCCTTCTTACAAATCAAAACCCTAAAAGCTCAATTCCAACTTTAATTTCATTTCAATTCAATCTAATTTCTACTAACCATCTTCAAATCTCAATCGAATTTTGTGTTTATTTTGCAGAATGTATAATCAGAATGTTGAATCTGAATCAACCAGTGAATTCATCGACAGGAATGGCAAACGAAGAAGTATACAAGATCTTGATCTACGACAAATCTTCTCAAGATATTCTCTCTCCTCTAATCCATGTCAAAGACTTACGTAAGCATGGCGTCACTCTCTTCTTCCTCATCGACAAACCTCGGAAACCTATTCCCGATGTTCCCGCCGTTTACTTCATCCGCCCAACTCCGGCCAACATTCAACGCGTCGTTTCAGATGCTGCTGTACCTCTATACGACACGTTTCATCTCAACTTCTCGTCTTCGATTCCTCGGCCTTTGTTGGAGGATCTAGCTTCTGGGCTTCTGAAATCAAACGACGCCGTTTCTAGGGTTTCTAAGGTACATGATCAGTATTTGGATTTTGTTACTTTAGAGGATAACTTGTTTTCGCTTGCTTATAGTAATTGTTATGTGCAATTGAATGATCCTAAAGCTGAACAAAGAGAAATTGAGGAAATTATTGAGAAAGTTGTTGATGGGTTGTTCTGTGTTTTGGCTACATTGTCTGTGGTGCCAATTATTCGGTGCCCGCAAGGCGGGGCTGCTGAAATGGTGGCCTCTGCCTTAGATCAGAGGCTTAGGGACCATTTGTTGGCTAAGAATAATTTGTTTAGTGAAGGTGGGAGTTTTGCCTCGTCGTTTCAGAGGCCGGTTTTGTGTTTGTTTGATAGGAATTTTGAGTTGGCTATGGGGATTCAGCATGATTTTAGGTATAAACCGCTTGTTCATGATGTGCTTGGATTGAGGCTTAATAGGGTGAGTGTGCAAGGAGAGAAGGGAGGGACTAAGTCGTTTGAGCTAGATGGGTCGGATCCGTTTTGGGTGGCAAATGGAGGGTTGGAGTTTCCGGAGGTGGCAGTTGAGATTGAGAATCAGTTGACAAAGTATAAGAAGGATGTGGATGATGTGAATAGGAGGACTGGTGGCACTAGTGGGGCAGAGTTTGATGGGACGGATTTGATTGGGAACACAAAGCATTTGATGAGTGCTGTTAACTCGCTGCCTGAGTTGACAGAGAGGAAGCAAGTGATTGATAAGCACACTAATATTGCAACCGTGTTGTTGGGTGAGATTAAGGAGAGGTCCCTCGATTCTTATGCCAAAAAAGAGTATGATATGATGGTTAGGGGTAGTATTGATATGAATGAGTTGATGGGTGTGTTTAAAGGGAAGGGTTCCAAGATGGATAAGCTCCGTTTTGCTATCATGTGTCTTATTTCTTTGGAGACTGTCCCACAATCTGAAGCAGAAATGGTGGAAACGGCACTCAGAGAAGCTGAGGTTGATACTAGTGCATTTCAGTATGTAAAAAAGATAAAGTCATTGAATGTTCCTTTGACTTCTGCTAGTGCGGCAAGCAGAGGTAACATAGTAGACTGGGCTGGAAATCTTTTGGCTGCTGGTATGAAGAATCTTTTGGCAGGTGATAGGCAGCTGGCATTGGCAAGGATAGTTGAAGCTTTGATGGAAGGGAGACCTAACCCAGAGGTCGACTCCTATGTGATGTTTGATCCTCGAGCTCCTAAGTCTAGTTCTGGTAGCCATCTTAGAGGACCATTTAAGGAGGCTATTGTGTTTATGATTGGGGGAGGGAATTACGTGGAACATGCAAGCCTACAAGAGCTTGTGTCCCGTCAGCAGCCAGCCAAGCATATTATATACGGAACTACAGAAATTCTCACTGGGGCAGAGTTTGTTGATCAACTTGCCTTACTTGGAAAGAAGATGGGATTGGGAGCTAATCCTGTGCCTTCAGCTCATTGATAAGTGTGAGGAGTTCATTTGCTCTTCTGGAAATTGGCGGACTTGGTTGGCATCTATTATATATGGAACAAAAGAAATTCTCACTGGGGCAGAGTTTGTTGATCAACTTGCCTTACTTGGAAAGAAGATGGGATTGGGAGCTAATCCTGTGCCTTCAGCTCATTGATAAGTGTGAGGAGTTCATTTGCTCTTCTTAAAATTGGCGGACTGGGTTGGCATCTATTCCCATCCTTTGTGCAGGGAAGTCAAACTAAGCTAGAATACCTTTGATTTCTGAAGCATCAGTCATAATTGAATACAGTGATATTTTGAAGATGTATCGAAATAGTTATATAGTTTGCAAAAGTGAGTAAATTTTTGCTCCTGAATACTTTTCATATTTAATCTCTTTTGATGTATATGTGTGCTGAACATGTCATTGTTTTTTCTTCTAGCATCTTTTTATAATATTCATGTATTCTTTACATTTGGAATTCGTCTTGATTCAAGTAATCTTCAGTAAACGACTTCTAGCTTTAAAGGTGATTGTTATTTTATTTTTGAACTTGTTAATATTTGCAACTTTATGAAGTTCTGTTGGGATATTCTGCATGTTTTTGTTTTCATGTTATATCTTATATGGTGTTACAGCTGCATTCTTGCAACCTTTGTTGTGATGTTTTTGTGTGTACATATAGAAAAGAGTGTTTTCGTGGTCTTGCTGCCAGTAATGTTGCATCAGTACATGCTTCTTTGACTGAGCATCTTACTTAGTAGAGGCTTCTTATGACTTTGGACCCCTTTTGGCTGTAATTTTGGTGACAGCTTTGATTCAGGTTTTAGAGTTCTATGATAATTGTTGAAGGCTTTACTTAGGTTAGTATCCATCATTTCTGCTGTCGATAATTTGAGTGTTGCAGGAGAAACAAATTAGCAGGAAAATGTGAGTTTGAGGCTTAATTGAAAGGTAAAGCCTTTTCATATAGGTATGTAGTAGTTTGATTTTCTGCAGGAGACGCCGTTTTCTCATCTCTGTATGTTCTGTTATAATGCTGATGCTTATATAAATGTATGCACTTGCAAAGTTGCAAGCATGTTATTACTGTTGATCAGGGTTATGCTGTTTACCTGTTGGTGAGGGTAGTCAGGGCTTTCTCCTATCTAATAAGTTCCGAAAGATTAAGGCGGTTTTCCTCCCAAAATATACAACTGCTTCTAGGTGGTAACAGGTAGATAGGCAGAGCTACTATCTGCTTAACATCTCTCCGCAGTGAAGTGATAGTATAGATGCCTCTAAAACTGGTACTGCACAAGAAGCTATGTAGATAACAGTTCATGAAGCAAGCCGGGCTCTCACAGAGCAAGAAGCAAGACAAATTCTTGCAGTCTTTGAAAATGCCGCTTTTTAAACAATGTATTTATAGAAAGGCAGATGTGATTTTTAAGTTTTAGTTTTTCTGTTGCATAGATCTCCTTGTCATGATATCTTTGATTTGTGCAGAAATACGATGTTTTATTTGAGAGGAATGCTAAGCAAGCTAAGGGAGCTTTTACCTTTAATCAAAGGTTCATAGAGCAAAGAAACAGCTGGAGATTCTACGTTGTTACGGAGTATGAATTAATGGTTTGAGTCAAGCTTTTATTTCCAACTAGAACAAGGCTTGAGGTTGAGTTTTAATTGGAATTGAAGTGAACTTAGCTTAGAATTTAAATCATTGCTTATATTTAATCCCTTTTGGAAATTGTTATGTGAATATGAAAGTTAAATCTTGTTCCTTATACATGAATTATTGATATTGTAGATTTTCCACTTGGGAGTAAGTACCATTTTCCCTTCTTGTCAAAAAAAAAAGGGTACCATTTTCCTTTTGTTATGAAGTATCTATTGTACTATGCAATTTCTTGAGATACCTAGCTGGCATGGAAAGTTTTGATATTGAATTGGATGAGGAACAACGATGATTCTTCAATTAGCCCATCATCGGAAGGATTGGTTGCTAATTAAGACTCTACAAAGAACTGGAAGGGATCAGCTTACCAGAAGGAAATAGGAAGTACAAAGAAAGGAAGGAAAAAAAAACGCAAACCAAAAGGAAAAGGGGAAGGACCGGTGAAGATTGTTATAGAATGTACAAGCTCAACTTTGTGAAGGATCGGATTACGATTGATAAGCAATTTATTTATGATTTGGAAGAGATGTATGATGTATGATGTATGATGTTTGAGAATAAATGCTGAATTGTTAATCCTCCAAATTTAGTTTCATTATTTTCAAATTAAAAGAAATTTTATTTTAAAGACACCGAAAATTCCCCCAAATGCTAGAAAACCTTCTCCTTTGGCCCTCTCTTTAATTTGGTACACTTGTGTTTCCTTTGAACAAAATTAAACACAAACCTTTGTCCCTTTAATTTGTTACACAATTTTTCCTTCAAGCAAAATAAAACATAAAATCTTTGAATAAAAATGACGCAAAATATAAAAGCCTAAGTTTTGCCAACTCTTATCTCATCAACAAATAATCTATAGACTATAATTCTCAACCCAAAGAATACAATTTACCAATCAAATTTTTAATTGAGTCAAGTTAAACTTGGTAAGCTCTTTTTACATTCACACACACAAAAAAAAGAGAAAGCTGAAAATGAATTGGGCCGGTCCGGGCCGGTCCGGGTTTGGTAAGACCCAACCCTTGACCAGCATGAAGAGCCCTCATTCCATTTGAATGTGACCTCATTCCATTTCAGAATAAATAAAATTCTGCGACCTCTTTCTCTCTCCTTTTCCAGCTCTTCACACATACATGTTCTCCTTTCTCTCTCTAATTCTCCAACAAAAACTCCATTAAAATTCAATCAAAAAAACTCAAACCCAGAAAAAATGTCTCGAAGACAATCCCTCCAAATCCTTAAAAAATTCATACCCTCCATTACCCGATGCAGTACCCGATCCGTAACCTACATGCCCCGACCCGGCGACGGTTCAACCCGAAAAGTGACCCTAATTCCGGGCGACGGAATCGGACCTTTGGTGACGGGTGCAGTCGAACAAGTGATGGATGCAATGCACGCGCCAATCGTGTTCGACAAGTACGAGGTTCATGGTGATATGAAGAAGATTCCAGAAGGTGTTCTTGAATCAATTCGAGAGAATAAGGTTTGTATCAAAGGTGGGTTGATGACACCTGTCGGTGGTGGGGTTAGTTCGTTGAATGTTCATCTGAGAAAGGAGCTTGATCTTTACGCTTCATTGGTTCATTGTTTTAACGTCAAAGGTATTCAAACTAGACATGATAATGTTGATATTGTTGTTATTAGAGAGAATTCTGAAGGGGAATATGCTGGGTTAGAGCATGAGGTTGTTCCTGGTGTTGTTGAGAGTCTCAAGGTAAAAATGGATTATTTTTGTTTAATTACTGTTCTTATTATTTTAATTTAATGTGTGGAATTATTGTTAGTTTGTCAGATTAATATGCTTTTATGCATAATTTTATGATAAGTGTATTATAATGCTTTGTACTTGCACATAGATTGATAATTTACAATTATTATGCTTAATGCATCACTTTATTATTTATGATTAATGTATTATAATGGTTTGTACTTGTACATAGATTGAGGATTTAAATTGTTATGCATTATGCATTATTAATAATTGTATTGATAAAAGTATAAAACTCTTGCTACTACATTGTTCCTTGTAAATCTATGTTTATTTTTTGTTTGGTGATTTACTTTCATATATCTCATTTTCATTGTAACAATTCATGTATTAGTAACAGCAATTAATGATTTGTTGTGTTTGTAAAAATAGTGTCTCTAAAGGTTGTTAATTAAGAATTACAGAGAAGGTAATTGAGGGAGATTTATGATCATGGATGATGAGATTAAACCTATTGTGGAGGATTGATTATACTGGATTCATCATACCATTAATTTTACCAATACTGTTACGCAAGTGCCACTTGGCTCGAGTAATGCCTTTAGTGGGGAAAGTGGGGGTGGGTTAGGGGGTTAAGAGTTTAGCGTAACTTCTGTATATGCATCAAGCTATTGGGAAATTGGGATGATATGATAATATTAAGAAAGAAGGATGAGTTGGAGAGCGAGACTATTGATTTTCCCCTGTGAATTTTGGAGAATGACATGATGGTTATGTGCCTGATTCGAGGTGTGCGAGACTGGAATTCGGTTACTGTAAAAAGATATGTTGGTTTCTGTAGTGACTAATGGTATCTTGGAAATGATATGTATGCCCATCAGTGATTTATGGTCTGACTTTTGACTATTTTTGAAGGTATGCTATGGATATATAGATGCTAATATGTCTATTAGGAGGAAGAAAGATCATATTCTTTTTATTTAGGGATATTAGACTGAATTTCTTTTGTTTTCTTTATTATCTTTGTAACATTTCTATGTCCTACTGTGGCTTCGAGGTTCTGAAACTAGTTTCTGTTTTGTTGGTAAACCAACTACATGGTGCAATGATAACCATCTTGTGTTGTCAGTGTAAGTTAGCTAGTATAGAAACCCCTCTGCCCCCAATTCATATTGTATTTCTTTTTGAAAGAAACCGTCCAACTGAAAGCACTTGAAATCTAATAGGTGTTGACTGTTAAATGAGGGGAGTGCCAGACGGTTAATGTGGTTTTCTTCTGGTATTCTTTGCAAATCTCCTTGTTCTGTTCCATCATTGGAGCTATACTACCCTCAAGTGTACCTTAATACTTCTACAGTGTCATTACTTGAGCCATTCATTATGTTACGAGTACAGCATGGCTCTTATTCGACCCATTACTGACAATGCAATGAGTATGCTACTGTTGTTTGATTTTGCCTTGATGCTAACTTGGGCTTGTATACATGTCTGGATTTAATGATTATTGTAATGGAGTAGGAAGTAACATTACATTTCAGGAGATTTCTGTCTGGTTTTTAATGACCTAAAGGCTAAAGCCAAAAGCTTTACCTGAATGAATGTATTCACCTATCTAAGTCTGGAGTATGTGGCCGTTAATGTGACCATTGTGGTAGCTAAGGAGCAATGCTGTTATAACTGGTAAGGTTGGTCTCCAATACCAGTCGACATATTTCTTTGCTAGGCCATGGGGGTAGTAATGCGTGTTTTGGGTATATCTGGGGCTTAGTTTGGGTCCTTTGGATGTGGATTCTAGTAATGCCTAGCGAAGAGAGAGGATAGTTCCAAGGGAGACTTTGGAGCTTGAGGTGGGCTCTTGAGTTTGCTGAGCTCAAGTTTAGAGTTGGTTGATGTGGTGTGGGAAAGGTTGGTATTTGAGGAATTCTTTTTTAAATTTTGGGTCATTAGTTGTCTCTCTGTAGCCTTACAATACAGTTGTTGAAAGAATTCAAAAGGCCTTAAAGTAAAACTTCAAAGAAAACACAAAGGAACATGCATGAATGCTCAGTGTCTTGTATCTGTACATCAAACTATTCTTCTAGAGCTCTATATCAATTTGGTTAATGTTGGCCTCTTTTTATATTATCTCTTGCTATCAATTTGGTTATGTCTGCAGATCTATCTCATCTTTGCAATGTGAAGTCATTTGTATTGCCCTGTAAGGGCTGTCAGGAAAAAAAAAAAATAATAAAAGAACTCATTTCTTTTGCAATTGACATTATGCTACTAAAAGTTCTGTTTGAAATGCATAGTTATTGTGTTGCTGATAGTTGCCTTTTTTTTCCCTCTACTGTCTAGAAGATTGAGTATAATGTCTTGTCGTAAAATCTCTGTATAGTTATTGCCTTTATCTTATTGTCTAAAAGATTAATGCTAATTCTATTGTACTAGGTGATAACAAAGTTCTGCTCTGAACGCATTGCAAAGTATGCATTTGAATATGCTTATTTGAACAACAGAAAGAAAGTGACTGCTGTGCATAAAGCCAACATCATGAAACTTGCAGACGGGCTTTTCTTAGAATCTTGCCGGGAGATTGCAGCACAGTACCCTACCATTGAGTATAATGAGATCATTGTGGACAACTGCTGCATGCAGCTTGTGTCGAAGCCTGAGCAATTTGATGTGATGGTATATACCCTAATTCCTATTTCTCCTCTTCCTCGTGACTATATCCTTTAATATCATGTAATATACACTGACTACTCATATAGTCATATTCTCATATGCTTTTGTGAAAATAGACAGTGGTAATCTGATAATACATTTTCTGATGAGGTCTGTTGTGTTTTACATTTGACAGGTTACGCCAAACTTATATGGTAATCTTGTGTCTAATGTTGCTGCTGGTATTGCTGGAGGAACTGGGGTCATGCCAGGAGGTATTGCCCTTTAACCTTTGCAACCTCACTCTTTTTCAGTTTCCTTTTGTTCATTAAATTTGCGTGTCATAAGAACTTTTAACTTTATATTTGTCTGTGCCATATCCGAAGTACATGCTTTTGGTCCTGTTTTCTTTAACTTCTAAATAAATAAAAAAAAATAAAAAAATAAAAAAATTAACACCTCACTTAAAATCAGTTTGAATCTTAAATATATTGAAATCAGCTTTAATGAGTGAAGCTAATTGCTCATGAAAAAACATGAATGGATCAGCCCCAAAAATAAAAATTAAAATGTAGAAACCAGTATAATAGAGGGCAGGGCTTTTGTTTTGGTAGCTGCATATGATCATATCCCACATTGGGTATCTATCGTTTGTATGTTTTAACTTTGAACATTTAACATAGTTGATGTAGTGTAAACCTTTATTTGAGTGGAGTTCTTGATCTTAGATCAAAGCATACTCATTGATATAGAAGCCTTTCCAAATTTTTGAGCATCTAATAAGCTGGGTGAACTTTAGGTAACGTCGGTCCTGAGCATGCTGTATTTGAGCAAGGTGCTTCAGCTGGAAATGTAGGGAAGATAGAATTGGTGGAGCAAAAGAAGGCAAATCCTGTTGCTCTGCTTCTCTCTTCAGCCATGATGTTGAGGCACCTTCAGTTCCCTTCGTTTGCAGATCGATTAGAGACTGCCGTGCAGCATGTAATCGAAGAGGGCAAGTACCGAACCAAGGATCTTGGTGGTAATAGTACTACTCAACAAGTTGTTGATGCCGTTTTAGCCAATCTGGATTGATAATCTACTGACATTTCCTTACCATACTGCACATTGTTTTGGCCGTTTCCTTGCAACATAACAAGTGATTCTTTTGGGGGGAGATAATTCTCTCCTTGGCAGAGTTTCCCTTTTTGAAACTTTTTTGGGTAGGGGATTTTTTTTTAACTTTCCTTCATCAGCTACTGAAGTTTTGCGTTCTTTTAGAATTGAGAATTCATTATACCAAATCTTTGTAACGATTACACTGAAACTACTTCAGTAATAAATTTTGATTCAGTGTTTTTTTTAAAGATCAATAGCAAAAAACTAAAGGGTATCAAGTATTCAAGCTATAACTCTTTCCTCAACAGATGTGACATTGGTTATGAACCTTAATGTTGAATTATTAAAATGTCATTGTATCATCAATATTTTGGGCTTGAAATGTGACGAATCGACCTTCTAAAATGATTTTTTTAATTTTTTTTTTGACACGGGGAAAGGAAAATTTATTTAGCTAATTAACAATACTACCAAAGCTGCTGCTTTCTCTTTTCTGTTTAGGTAGGTGATTAAACAGCTTTATCTTGTCCGTTTCAAGCACCACACTTCTCAGACCAGCTTTATGTAGGCGCTTAAGGAGTGCCTTGCTGCCAGAGCTTCGGCGACATCCACACTAACCTTACCCTTCCTGAGCACACAAGTTGCAGCCATAACATCTTCTAGGTAGTAACACATTACCCACTATACTCACAGAGTCACAGCTTTCTGAAGCAAATCAACACCCCGGATTCTTTTCTGATCAAAGACCCACGCATTCCTTCGTAACCAAATACCCCATAACAAAGATCAGAAAATACTCCCAGTCGATGAAAAAATTAATAGTGTGCAAAACTTCTGTTGCTGCCCAGGATCGAACTGGGGACCTTTAGTGTGTAAGACTAACGTGATAACCACTACACCACAGCAACAATTCTGATGAATTTGTGCAAACAATTCTCATGACCTCAAAATTTTAATATATCTAATAAATATGCATCTAATTTATAATTAGAATTTCCAAGTCAATTATCTTCGTCAACTTCTTGATTTGGTTTTATTTTATTTAAATTTATGTCGTATATTTTTATAATTGGACACCTTTCGGCTATATTTGGGCATGACAATCCAAGCTAGCATAACGTTGACTTATTCTTGATCATGTAATAAATCTGATCTTATTACATAATGTCATAAAATCTATAGCTCTTACACTAACCAAGATCTGATCTATTTGATCATCTTAATCTGATCCATATTCATATGTCATTTTGATTTTGATTAATCGATTTTGCTTCAAATCTTTCAAGATATTCACTTATTTATCTTGGGTTATGATCGTGTTCTTGTTCAAATCTCTAAAAACTATATAAGGGGTTCTCTTAATAATCATATAATTCATAAAAAAAAAACTAATTACATACATTTATTAGCTGCTTATACAAGCATTTTCTAAGAAAAGTGTTACAATAAAAATGTGGCCAACTATGGGTTTATATGTTGCAACAATAGTAGCAATATGTTTTATTTTCTTGGTATTAAAAAGGAGGAATTCAAGAGAAAAACAATTTGTTCTACCTCCAGGGTCTAAAGGCTTCCCTCTTATAGGAGAAACCCTTCAACTCCTTGTCCCTAGTTACTCCCTAGACCTTCCCTCGTTCATCCGAACCAGAATTCAAAGGTATGGGCCTATATTCCAAACGCGACTTGTTGGAAGGCCGGTTGTGATGTCTGCTGATCCAGGCTTCAACCGGTACATTGTGCAACAAGAAGGGAAGTCAGTTGAAATGTGGTACTTAGACACATTCTCTAAGTTATTTGCACAAGATGGTGAAGCTAGGACTACAGCTGCTGGCCTAGTGCATAAGTACCTTAGAAACCTTACTTTGAGCCATTTTGGCTCTGAAAGCCTTAGGGTAAATTTGCTCCCTCACCTTGAAAGTTTGGTTCAAAACACTCTACTTGGATGGTCGTCTAAGGATACCATTGATGTCAAAGCATCCGCGTTAACTGTACAATTCTTCCCCCTTTTTTTCCTCTTGTGTGCTAACTTACATAAGCATATACAGTATGATTTACTTGGGACTAATTAAATTGTTTTGGTTTATCTTTTATGTGAATGAAGATGAGTATAGAGTTTGTAGCAAAGCAACTATTTGGGTATGATTCTGACAAGAGCAAGGAGAAAATAGGGGAGAAATTTGGTAACATTTCACAAGGCCTTTTCTCTTTACCATTGAACATTCCTGGCACAACTTACCATAGCTGCTTAAAGGTATCCCAAGCACGCGATTTTGCTTCTTAGACCATGTTTTCTTCACCTAATTTTTACTGAACTAACATTTTTACTGTTCTGAAATGTTGTATGTACATAATCTGATCAGAGCCAAAAAGATGTAATGGATATGATGAGGACCGCTCTAAAGGAGAGGCTCGCTGCACCTGAGTCATATCGAGGGGATTTCCTAGATCATGCTCTGAAAGACCTCAGCACCGAGAAGTTCTTGAGCGAGGAATTTATACTACAGATTATGTTTGGACTCCTCTTTGCTAGCTCTGAATCTACCTCCATGACATTAACTTTAGTCCTCAAATTCTTGTCAGAAAATCCTCATGTCCTGAAAGAATTAGAGGTTTTTTTAGTTCAGATGTCATCTATGAAGTTCGAATTCTTTTCTTATGCTTTCCTAATTACGAGTAATTTCCCTTAAACAGACTGAGCATGAGAGGATCATCATGAACAGAGAAATCCCTGATTCTCCCCTGACTTGGGCTGAAGTGAAATCAATGACTTTCACTCTTCAAGTAAATTATACTATACTCTTATATATGCATAATTAGTCCTCTTAAAAGACCATAAAATAAAGGGTGTTATAAAATGTTATGTTTAATTTATAATATACTTCTGATGCAGGTGATTAATGAATCTTTGAGACTTGGAAATGTTTCTCTTGGAGTACTCAGGAGAACATTGAAAGATATCGAAATAAATGGTATACATGTTAGCATTTCATAGTATATATTTGCGTTACTTCCTTCACAATTTTAGAGTTGATCATGAGTCAAGTCGTGGGGATCATAAAGTGGCAGCTCAATTCATTATAAACTTATGATCAACAATATGTAAAACCTTCCAAATTAGTGCAATAAACTCAACATGTACATTAATTACTTTGCAGGATATACTATTCCAGCAGGATGGACTATTATGTTGGTGACTTCTGCATGTCAATATAATTCTGACATATACAAAGATCCACTTACCTTTAATCCTTGGCGCTGGAAGGTTAGTGGCCTGCATATTAATTAATCATTCTTATAATTTTCTTATTTCTACATGATCATTATAAGCTGATCGAACCTTAGATACTCGAGTTCATTTTAATTATGTATCACAATAACAGGAAATGCAGCCTGATGTTATAGCAAAAAATTTTATGCCATTCGGAGGAGGAACAAGGCAATGTGCAGGAGCAGAATTTGCTAAAGTCTTAATGACTATTTTTCTTCATAACCTTGTTACTAATTACAGGTAACTTGGTCTTTATACTTTAATACTTCATCATCTTTCCTCCTTTTGTAAGAAGCTACTTTTGGTGGACTTATTTTCTGATGATTTTTTGGGGCCTTTGTATGAACAGATGGGAGAAGATCAAAGGAGGAGAAATCGTTCGAACTCCCATTTTAGGATTCCAAAATGCTCTTCATGTTAAGTTAACTAAGAAGAATTAAGCTTAAGAAGATCAAAGCCTTAGTTATTTTGTTCCGAATACTCTGTGACTGATACAAGAAATGTAGTTTTCTTTCTTGGAGATTGTTTTGATGTTGTTGTTAATTTGTACTTCTACTTCAATGCAAAAATTGTTTTCCTCCTATTCATCTTACTCTCAACAAGTACCTTGTTGACTATTAAATCAAGCTAAGGGAGCATATCAATTTCTGAACTGTAACATGAAGTGCTAAGAAAATAACCCACATGTGAGTTGGGACAAGTTGTTTGATCTATCATACAAATTACTTGTTTTTGTAACGTTGATATGACTAGAATATATCAAAATTAAATGCTGGATTTTTTTTTTTTTTTTTTTTTCGTTTTGTTTTTATTACGGAAAACACTAAATTAGCCAAACTTATTACTGTATAAGACAATACAAGATATTAAAACCAACAACAATCAATGAATCAATCCAAAAACAAAAATCACATGCCTATATTATGAGAAATTCAAGCCTTTGTTAATCAAACAACCCAAAGAAAAGGGTTAATAATTGGACCCCATTTTGGCGGTGTCACAGTTTTTAAGCATCACACATCAATCAATATTAAAGAAAAAATAAAGGGTGTTTCATTTGAGAACTTGTTCATTCAAGTTAAGCCTAGTTACAAAGTTCTCATATTTCATACTTCGTATTAAATACACAAAAACAATGGAAAGGAAAGTTGGCATAGTAGGAGCAGGTATTAGTGGCTTATTAGCATGCAAGTATGCCCTTTCTAAGGGCTTCCACCCCATTGTTTTCGAGTCTCGTAGCGCCATTGGTGGTGTTTGGACTCAAACTGTAGAGACTACTAAGCTTCAAACTCCTAAACCATTGTTCCAATTCTCTGATTACCCTTGGCCTTCTTCTTTGGAAAAACTTCATCCTGACAAAAATCAAGTTATTGATTACTTAAGATCGTATGCTAAGCATTTTGATTTGCTTAAACATATTAGATTTAATACAAAGGTTGTTAGTATTGAGTATGAAGGTCCATCTCATGAAGAAATTCAATCTTGGGCTCTTTGGGGTGGTAATGGTGATCCCTTTGGTAATAAAGGCAAATGGATTGTCAACACCCAACTTCTCCTTAATCAATCCAGTCAGGTAATTCTTTTTACATGTTTCCAATATTTAGTTTTTCGCTCTGAATAGAAAATGCAAATAACTCGTCTTAATTTAGTTGAGTGATTTCTTTTGTAAAGATTAAAAGACAAACATTGAACATTATTAACACTTTCTTATTACTTATGAATTTTTTACTACCTATTTGCAACAAAAAAGAATTTTATGTCTCACAAACAACACTCCTTTGTTGCAAATAATATAAAATAGAGACGGCATATATTTTTTGAATAATCACATTAAAATAAATTTAACATAGTCCATTATAATTATATTTGTCTTGTAAAATTATGTTAGTACAATCAGAAAGGGAAAAGATGTACTTTCATTCTTACAACATAAAATTTGCAATCTTCATTCGATATTTTCAATCATATCACTTTGTGTACCATAAAAAAGGACAAGTTGATAACGGAGTATATGATTGATGATTGATGATTGATGATTGATGATTGATGAGTTGATGACTGGCTCTGGAAAGGGGTATTTTAGTGACTCATGCCATATGATTTAATTGGTAGTAATGGCCAAATGGGGGGCCATATGATTTTCTCCTTTTTTTCACGGGTGCCATGTGATTTAATTCTGTATCACAGTACAATGGAGAAATATTAACTAACAGGAAAAAAAAAATTGTGTGGTTGGAATTAGAATTTATAAATAATAAAACTATTAAGAAATGTTAATGATACCGTTAGTAGTTAAGTTGGCAAACAATTATGTCGGTTTTGTTTTATATGTCGTGTTCATTTGGTGTTAGGCGCAAAATATATCAAAAAATATGTCAAATGTAGGATAATTTTATAATTTGACCAATGTATCAAATCAGCTCTCGTTCAAGTTGATTTCGAATTGTATTATGTTACTTCGTATATCAGAGACTGTTAACTCTATCCTTAATACATCTAGTTATTGACAAATAAATTCAATGTAAAAGTAACTAATCAATGTGTTTATATCACATACAATAAAACGATAATTGATTGGTTTGATACATAAAAATCTATAATTAGAAGTGATGTTGCAAATTTATATTAATGACGCAGGTGATAGAAGTAGATTTTGTGATCTTGTGTATGGGACGATTCAGCGATCTACCGAACATACCACAGTTTCCTTCAGGCAAAGGGCCAGAGGTATTTCAAGGGAAGGTGATGCATTCTATGGATTATTCTGCCTTGGACTATCAATCTGCTAGAAATTTAGTCACCGGAAAACGAGTTACCGTGGTTGGCTTCCAAAAATCTGCTCTTGACATTGCTATGGAGTGTTCAATTGCCAATGGTAAGTAATTGTATACAAAATACAACTATACAAGTTGAGTTGTTCATGTACGTGTTTCTGACTAGTAACGTGACAACTAAATATAGAAATTATACGAAGTCTAAGTAACACAAGATGTTGTAGAACATTATTATATGGTGATGTTGAGCGCAGGAGTAGAACATCCGTGCACGGTAATATGCAGGACTCCGCATTGGAATGTACCAGACCTCTTTCCTTGGGGAATTCCTATCACAAGCTTGTATATGAATCGTTTTTCGGAATTCTTGCTTCATAAGCCAGGAGAAGGCCCTCTACTTAGTCTCTTAGCGACACTACTTTCACCTCTAGTACGTATAAGGCTATTTCTTCGATCTTGACTTACGTACATATGTTCATAATCTTTAGTAGTGTAACAATGTACATTCATTATTTTCTTGCAGAGATGGGGAATTAGCAAATTTGTTGAAAGTGATATAAAGTATAGACATCCTTTGAAGAAATTCGACATGGTACCGGACCATAGCTTCTCACAAGAAGTTAACTCTTGTAAGTTCTCAATAGTCCCACAAGGGTTTTATGACAATGTTGAGAAAGGAAGTATTATTTTGAAAAGATCCCCTGCCTTTAGCTTCTGTGAAGAGGGTGTTAAACTTGACGATAGTATTAAATCGACGGAGCCTATTAAGAGTGACTTGGTTATTTTTGCTACGGGATACAAGGGTGATCAGAAGCTCAAAGACATTTTTGAATCTTCCGAATTTACAGATTACATGTTTGGCTCCTCCAATAAAACGCTTTCATTGTTCAGGTTCGTTATCTTAAGCTTATGTGAAAAAGCTATTCCGTGAGACCTTTGTTACACTTTCTTTAGATAATCGATAATTTGAGATAATGGCAACATCAAAGCTAGATTAACTTATTGAAGTTTATTATGTATGTCATGAACCTGTAGGGAATGTATCCATCCACGGATTCCACAACTTGGAGTGATTGGATTTTCGGAGAGCTTAGCAAACTTGTACACTTCAGAAATAAGATGTCGTTGGTTATTCGAGCTACTCGATGGCAAATTCAAATTGCCAAGTATTGAAGAAATGGAGAAAGATGTTATAGAATGGGAGAAATTTATGAAGAGGTACTCAGGCCAATACCTAGGGTCTAGAAAAATAATTTCATGTTTAACAAAACATAACAATTAGTTTAAAGCTAATAAAATCAAATTACATTATACTAAATATATCTTCTAAACCTAATTTTAGGAATTCTTGAATCAAATTATGGAATTAGGTCTTCACAACAAAATTATTCATCCTTTTGAAACTTAAAAGTATCCCCGATAAGATATTAAGACTAAAAGAACAATAGTACCTCCGATCGACATAACGGACATGTTCCTTTTCTCCCGTGTATCGAACCAAGAAAGCAATTCTTGTGATATATATACATGAGAGCAAGGAAGCATCGCCACATTGTCCGACTTCCCAAAGTCCTCTAAACATATTGAGCAATTCTTCTTAGCCCTTGAATATCTTTTATAAAACCCTACTCCACTTGCTTCTAGACGAAATTCTATGTCTTCTTTCTTGTCGATAATCTCCTCATCATCACCAATATCATCCAAGTACATAGGCTCCTCTTCCTCTTCCTCCTCCTCCTCGAGACCACGAACCTCCGCTTCTTCCTCCTCCATCAGCTCATCATTATAGTCGTACGACGTGTGATCATCACCATTCTCCTCCTCCTCCTCCTCCTCCACATAGTACACTTCAGCCTTGACATGGATAGCAAGTGACTTACGGCCAGAATCACGAACATCACCGAGCAAGAGCTCACAACTTTGTAACACAACATCAAGAATAGAATCCCAAGCATCAATATTAACATCATGATCCATGAGGAAATTCACGGCATCTTGCAATTCCCAATAAGGGGACTCTCTCTTTAACTCTAAACTCACATCTATTGTTTTCACATTCACGTCATCGAGGCCGTGTTCGTGGTACGATAGGTGGACGGTAAAGAGATCATCAACTGGCTTCATCTGGTTATCACTAGTAGTGTTGTTTGGCTCCACCCAAGATGCAACTTCTACCCCTCGTATTATTGATGATATTAAACACTCCATATTATTCGTAATTAAGGTTTAAGGCTTAGATCGATGTTATGCAAAAGTTAAGGTTAAAGGCAATTATATATAAACAAACAATATATAAGTGTGGCTGACTAACTGACTTGCCCCGCAAGGTCACGCCTATTTTTTTTTTTTTTTTTTTTTTTAAACTTTTATTTTTAGATGCAATTTGAATTATCTAATTAATTATAGAATATTTTTGGGATAATTTTTAATTGAACAAATATATATTTCTTGGATAAATTATTATTAACTGAATTTGGAAAGATGAGATTTGACATATCTATATGTTTTGTTACTAATTACAGGTAACTTGATCTTTAACATCCTCTTTCCTCCTTTTCTAAGAACTAAGAAGCTACTTTTGGTGGACTTATTTTCTGATGGGAGAAGATCAAGGGTGGCCAAATTGTTCCGACTCCCATTTTAGGATTCCAAAATGCTCTTCGTGTTAAGTTAACTAAGAAGAATTAAGGACCCTGGTTGACTATTAAATAAAGCTAAGGCAACGTATCGATTTCTAAATTGTGACGTGAAATGTTAGGAAAATAACCCACATGTGAGTTGAGACAAGTTGTTTGATCTATCATACAAAGTACATGCTTTTGTAATGTTAATATGACTAGAATTTATCAAAATTAAATATTGGATTTTTTTTTTTGTTTTTTATTACGAAAAACACTAAATTAGCCAAGCTTACTACTCCATACTATACTGTATAAGACAGTGAAAGATATTAAAACCAACAACAATCATTGAATTAATCCAAAAACAAAAATCACATGCCTATATTACTATTAGATATTCAAGCCTCTTTTAATAATCAAACCACCCAAAGAAAAGGGTTAATAATTGGACCCCATTTTTGCGGAGTCACAGTTTTTAAGCATCACACATCAATCAATATAAAGAAAGATAAAGGGTATTTCGTTTGAGAACTTGCTCATATAAGATAAGCCTAGTTACAAAGTCATCATATTCAATTCCATACTTTGTATTACACAAAAACAATGGAAAGAAAAGTGTGCATCGTAGGAGCAGGCATTAGCGGTTTGTTAGCATGCAAGTATGCCCTTTCTAAGGGCTACCACCCCATTGTTTTCGAGTCTCGTAGCGCCGTTGGTGGTGTTTGGACTCAAACTGTGGAGATTACTAAGCTTCAAACTCCTACACCACTTTATCAATTCACTGATTTTGCTTGGCCTTCTTCTTTGGAAACACTTTATCCTCACAAAAATCAAGTACTTGATTACTTAAGTTCGTATGCTAAGCATTTTGATTTGCTTAAACATATTAGATTTAATACAAAGGTTGTTAGTATTAAGTATGACGGTCCATCTCATGAAGAAATTCAATCTTGGGCTCTTTGGGGTGGTAATGGTGACCCCTTTGGTAATAAGGGCAAATGGACTGTCAACACCCAAAATCTCCTTAATCAATCAACTCAGGTAAATTTTTTTTATTTTACAAAATGAGAAAAGATGTACTTGTAACATCTAATTTGCAATCTTCATTCGGTATTTCAATTTTATCGCTTTGTGTACCATGAAAAGGGACTAGTTGATACAAATTAAATTATAAACTATGGAATATGATGATGTTTTATGGGTAGCTTTGGAAGGTTGCATTTATTTATTCATTATTTTTATTTTTTTTTTGAAACATGGAAGGTTGCATTTTAGTTAATTATACATGGGTACTTTTAATGATAATCGCACCTGTATTGGACATGCAATACTCACCCATATCCATATGGGTGGGCAAGCTTTGCTTTTTTTGAAAGAAAAAAAATCGTCTTAGAATATACTTCATATAAAGTAAAATTTATCAGATAGTTAAATACGAGTACTATTGAATATTTTATAAAATAATTATGTAATATTATAAGAATATATTATACCATACTTTATTAGCCATATAGCCCATATCCATATCCTTTATTTTTTGAACATCCGTACTACGTTTCCGTGCCCAATTTACCCTTCTAGTGCAACCTATGTTACTCATGCCATTTTAATAGAAAATGACTAGTAGATAGATAGTTCTTGGTAGTAATGGCCATATGATTTTTTCAATTTTTTTTTCACGGGTGCCACGGGTGTCATGTGATTAATTCTGTATCGTACGATGGAGACATGATAACCAAAAGGCAAAAGAAATTGTGTATTTGTGTGGTTGGAATTATAATTAATAAAAATAAAGACTCTAATAACAGAGTTTTTATTACTTGCTACAATTCTTCAGGATAGTGGTTGGAATTAGAATCAATAATAAAAAAATCTATTACTATTATCCAAAGTATGTATGTTGATGTAAAAATTTTAATTGGTACTGTAATATCTTTAAAAATTATTAAGTACAAATTATAATAATTGAAAATTAAAAATCTATTTATTAAATTGGCTCGTGCTCAGATTGGGTATCATGTTGTATCGTGTTACTTGTATATCTAAGACTAGATTGCCAACTCTATCCTTAATATATGGGCAAATAAAAGTTCATCTTTGAGATAGATACACAATTATCGTTATTACATGATATTTTTGTAAATAAATCAATACGGAATAACTTTTTCCATAAAAGCGAGTCACACAGTAATGATGACTGAGCATAGCTGTTGATTTATTTACCAAAATGTCATGTGATAAATAGTTTTTGTCCACCCTATATGCAAGGTATAAATCCTTTCATTGACAAATTGTAAAAGTAACTAATAAATGTTTTTATGTCTCATACAAATAAACAATAAAGAAGGATTGATTATTGGTTTGATAAATATCAATAATTATTAGACGTGATGTTGCAAAATTATATTTGTGACGCAGGTGATTGAAGTAGATTTTGTGATATTGTGTGTGGGACGATTCAGCGATCTACCGAACATACCAGAGTTTCCTTCAGGAAAAGGGCCAGAGGTATTTCAAGGGAAGGTGATGCATTCTATGGATTATTCTGCCTTGGACTATCAATCTGCTAGAAATTTAGTTGCCGGAAAACGAGTTACCGTGGTTGGCTTCCAAAAATCTGCTCTTGACATTTCTATGGAGTGTTCAATTGCCAATGGTAAGTAATTGCATCAAAATACAAGTTGGTCATATACGTGTTTCCGACTAGCTAGTTATGTGACAACTAAATATAGATATTATACAAAGTGTCGCATATGTTCTATATGACGACACTACTATAAAATATGGAAAAAGTAGCGCAATTAAGGTGTAGAAGAACATTATATGATGCATGTGGTGATGTTGAGTGCAGGAGTAGAACATCCGTGCACAGTAATATGCAGGACTCCGCATTGGAATTTACCAGACCTCTTTCCTTGGGGAATTCCTATCACAAGCTTATATTTGAACCGATTTTCGGCATTCTTGCTTCATAAGCCTGGAGAAGGCCCTCTACTTAGTCTTTTAGCAACGCTACTTTCGCCTGTAGTACGTACCAGGCTATTTCTTCGATCTTGACTCGTGTACATATGCTCATCATCTTTATTAGTGTAACAATGTATATTCGTTATTTCCTTGCAGACATGGGGAATTAGCAAATTTGTTGAAAGTGATATAAAGTATAGACATCCTCTGAAGAAATTCGACATGGTGCCGGAACATAGCTTCCTACAAGACATTAACTCTTGTAAGTTCGCAATAGTCCCAGAAGGGTTTTATGACAATGTTGAGAAAGGAAGTATTATTTTGAAAAGATCCCCTGCCTTTAGCTTTTATGAAGAGGGTGTAAAACTCGACGATAGTATTAAATCGTCAGAGCCTATTAAGAGTGACTTGGTTATTTTTGCTACGGGATACAAGGGAGATCAGAAGCTAAAAGATATTTTTGAATCTTCTGAATTTAAGGATTACATGTTTGGCTCCTCCAATAAAACGCTTTCATTATACAGGTTCGTTATCTTAAGCTGATGTGAGACCTTTGTTACACTTTCTTTAGATAATCGATCATTTGAGATAATGGCAACATCAAAGCTAGATTAACTTATTGAAGTTTATTATGTATGTCATGAACCTGTAGGGAATGCATCCATCCACGGATTCCACAACTCGGAGTGATTGGATTTTCAGAGAGCTTAACAAACTTGCCCACTTCAGAAATAAGATGTCGTTGGTTATTTGAACTACTTGATGGAAAATTCAAATTGCCAAGTATTGAAGAAATGGAGAAAGATGTTATAGAATGGGAGAAATTTATGAAGAGGTACTCAGGCAAGTATTATAGAGGATCTTGCCTTGGAGCTTTGCATATTTATTACAATGACCAGCTTTGCATTGACATGGGCTTCAACCCAAAGAGAAAAGATGGATTTTGGGCTGATCTGTTCAAGTCATACGGCCCAATGGATTATGCTTAAAACTAATTTTACTACATCATAATTACAAGCCGTATTTATATTTATATTTTTATTGTACGGAAGATTGTAACCTAATATGTTGACAAATTGACAACATAGTAGATTTTTTTTTTTTTTTTTTGGTTGGTTTAAATGTGGACCAAGGACATTACATATGGGGAATGAGTTTGAATCTACCAACTATTGCAAACTAGGCCTCAGGTTTTATCACTACATATAATATCAGTACAACTAAGCTAGAGGTGTCAAATTGTTTACATAGGTCGGGTTAGGTGAGATCGGATTAAGTCTATTTTAAAATTGATTCAGGTTAAATTATTGAATCCATGTGAGTTGAAATCTGAATTGAAAATTTTCAAGTCAGATCGGATAGGGTTTGTTTATGACTATAACATATGTATATGTATAAAATTTGGCATGTGAAATAATTGTGAATAGAAAAAGTACAACATATGTGTAAAATTTGGCAGGTATACTACTTGTGCAAGCACACGATCGCTAATCTACTTTTTGGTACTTATAATCTACGTAGTATGTTACAGGTGTCAAGATTATAAAAATAACACAAATTCAAATCAATTTAATAGTGATAAACAATAATAAGTTTTGTGTAAATGTGGGATATAGTGTTCAGTATATTAAATTAAACTTTTGGTTAAAATATATTGCACTACAAGCACTCGAAGGGGAAAGATCAAATCCAGGTAAAAAGTGAAGAACTACGTGTGATAGAGCAAGTTAATCAAGGGATAAAATAGATTATAGTATCATATCAATCATCGTATGGAAATCCAAATCAAACAAAGTTATTTGGACTTGCATGTTTTTTGTTATTTTTTTTTAATTTTTTTTTTTTTTATAAACTAGATCAATTTTTTGAAACGTGTGTCTTTCTTATCAAATCAAACAACGTTTTGTGCTCTATTTGATTCGCATCTCACTGACTTTAGTATAAAAAATGCAATAATTTTCCAAGCACGTTAGCTCTAAATCAATAAGTGTGGTGAATTGGTGATTTCGAGGTATACAAGATATATTAAAAAAATACAAAATTAACTAACACTTCATATAAAAATTAATTTTGAGCTGATTTGATACTTGAACAATTATATATATTATATTATGTTACAAGTGTCATCATTGCCTTGTCAGTGTCATCATTTCCGACAAGGCAATACCAAGCTAGTTCAGATGGCTAGCGAACTATATATTGTCTTGTTTATTATGCATACATAACATATTGAGTACAATTTAGAAATAAAGCCACCCCAAATGGAAAGGAAAGTAGTGGGTATAGTAGGAGCAGGAATAAGTGGGATATTAGCATGCAAATATGCCCTTTCTAAGGGTTACAATTCCATAGTTTTTGAGTCTCGTAGCACCATTGGTGGTGTTTGGATTAAAACTCAAGAGACTACAAAACTCCAAACTCCTAAATCGTTTTATCAATTTTCTGAGTTTCCTTGGCCTTCTTCTATTGAAACAACCCAAACCCAAGTATGTGATTACATTCAATCTTATGCTAAGCATTTTGATTTGCTTAAACACATTAGATTCAATACAAAGGTGGTGAGTATTGAGTATGATAATAAAGGTCCATCTCGTGAAGAAAATCATTTTTGGGGTGGTGATAACAATGGTGATCCTTTTGGTAAGGGAAAATGGATTATTAACACGCAACAACTCATCACCCAAACAACTGAGGTAATTTTATTTTTATTTCTTGGAATAATTTGTTCCGCGCAATATTATTACATGTTAACCCTTATTTTGATTGATTATATTGATTGCATATATAGGTAATGGAAGTAGATTTTGTGATCTTGTGTGTGGGACGATTCATTGACCTACCATATGTATCGGAGTTCCCTTCGGGCGAAGAGCCAAAGGTATTTGAAGGGAAGATTATGCATTCCATGGATTATTCATTTATGGATAATGAAAGTGCAAAAAAAATGGTCAAAGGCAAGCGTGTTACAGTGGTTGGCTACAAAAAATCTGCACTTGACATTGCCAGGGAGTGCTCGATTGTCAATGGTAATATGCTAAGATCAACTACGTGCATGCATGTTTATACATAACTTACACAAATACTTCGTATATTCCATCATGTTTTTTCAATCGTAACTCGTAAGGACACGTAGATAGGATTTGATCTCACGTGCTCTCAAATTAGTTAAGCATCCATATCCATTATATAGGACTTGTTCTTATCTCTTCACTTATTTTTATTTTTTTATTTTTTATTTTTTATTTTTATTTTTTTATTGTTCTCTTCACTCGAAATAAGGAGATTTGGTTTGATTTTTCATAAGGTCTGATCTGAATTTTATTATCTGACCTGGTCTGATCTGATTTAATAATTTGACTAAACTTTGACCGCAATTTAATACTAATACTTCGTATCTAAAAAAAATATTACTCCCTCTGTCCCTTTTTTACATTCATATTTGTAAAATTACACGGGAATTAAGGAACTAAGAATAAAACAAATAACAATAAAACAAAACACAATGGGAAGTACAAAACATTAAATGATGTCTTTGAGTAAAACAAAGATATATTAATATTTAATGATGTCATGTTATCAATCCTTTGCAAAAAAATGGACCAATAAACGTGCTCCTAATAGAAAATTAAGAATCAATCATATTCATCTAAATTTAGGAGTGTGAATAGGAAAGTAAGAGTGAGAAAATAAGAGTGGGCATTAATTACATAACAGAAAAGAGGGATAATTTGAGATATTTGGAAAAAAAAAAAAAAAAAAACTTACTAAAAAAGGAAAGGAGGAATGTAATTTTGGAATACCCAAAAAGGAAAGCAGGAATGTAAAAAAGGGACGGAGGGAGTATCAAAATAAATCTTGTTAGATTCGTCTCATTATGAAGTTTTAAAATATGTAATTTTCATAAATTTTTGTAATACGCAATTAACGATATTTAGCAATAAGTAAATGATAATTAACTCACCATGTGTTTTTTGTAATACACTGTACTTTACTTTGTTCCACTAATTGGGAATAACCCACACAGTTGTTATACTTACAAATTAAAACTCCAATTTTTTCTTTTTCTTCATTTCTAATTAATTTATTCTTTTTAATTTTATGTTGGAGGAATTACATTTAAAAAATCACATTTCATAAGAAAAAATCTTCAAAATCTGCCTTCAGTAAGGTCATAAGGAAATCAATTAATGAAGAGAACATTTTTGTTGAGAAATTAACTTATAGTAATGTACGAATATTAAGATCTTTAATTCTTTCTATGATGTGAAATTAACACAGTAAAATGTTGATTGCAGGAATTGAAAAATATGTAGGACTCCACATTGGAATGTATCCCAGTCCATACCTTGGGCAAACATGTATTTGACCCGTTTTTCTGAACTCTTGATTCATAAGCCTGGCCAAAGCTCTCTACTCAACTTCATAGCCTCATTATTTTCTCCTTTGGTACTTTTTTCCAACATTTTGGACGACTTTATTTAGTTAAAATGATTTGAAATAATGTGATAACTAATTCTAGTTGTGGCGAGTACTAATTATTTGAATGTGACTTTTATTTGTACGTACAAACAGAGATGGGGAATAAGCAAATTCGTGGAGAATGATATAAAGAAAAAGCAACCTATCAAGAAATATGGCATGGTACCCGATCATAGCTTCTTACAAGCGATGAATTCTTGTTCAGTTGTTACAACCCCAGAAGGATTTTATGACAATGTTGAGAAAGGAAGCATTATTTTGAAAAGATCTCCAACTTTTACCTTTCACAAAGAAGGTGTTTTACTTTGCGATGATAGTGTTGAACCTACCAAATCTATTAAGAGTGACTTGGTTATTTTTGCAACTGGTTTTAAGGGGGATCAAAAGCTTAGAGATATCTTTGCATCTATTAAATTTCAGAAATACCTTACCAACCCTATTAATGAGACAGTTGTCCCATTATATCGGTTAGTAATCATTTTACTAGTTTCTTAAATTTATTTGTGACGAGTCATACTTCTTCCGTTTCTTTTTAAAAATCAGATGTGATATATTGGTTTATGTTGTCATGCTCGTGCAGGGAATGCATCCATCCCCAAATTCCACAACTTGCGGTGCTAGGCTTTTCGGAGAGCTTTGCAAACTTGTACACTTCAGAAATAAGCTGTCGTTGGTTATTTGAACTACTTGATGGAAAATTTAAATTGCCAAATATTCAAGTAATGGAGAAAGAACTTTCAATATTTAACAAGTCCTTGAAATTGTACTCTTCCAAGTACTACGGAAGGCCTTGCATTGGAGCGTTACATATTTGGTACAATGATCTGCTTTGCAAGGACATGGGCTTAAATCCAAACCGAAAGAAAGGGTTTTGGGCCGAGTTATTTGAGCCCTATGGCCCAATGGACTACGCTTAACTTTTATGACGTTTTCCAATAATTCATAAGATGTATGCCTTACTTCTATAAGTTTTCTTCTTATGATTTTTTCCCCTTTCTTGCGTTGGGGTGAGAATAATGTAATGGTTGATGTCTTAATTGCAGTTTTTATGTGAATTTTAACAATGTAGCCACCACGTGTATAACACGCGCTGATAAGTGTGGTACATATAAACATATTAGTCCATTCACACCCTCATACATGGACAACATGGTGTATATGTCAATTGAAGGCTGCTCGTGCACTATAATGTAAGGTGCAAAAGGCCTAACGTACAATCATGTATACTCGCACCTTCCATGAATGTTGTACCCAACATACAAAATCAACAATGAGAATCCGCACGCATCGCATGCTTCTTATTATAACTCTAAATGTCCCCTTTTGGCAATTCATAGCATATTCTCTAGCTAAAGACGCGGATTATTGATTGGCTCCAAATTATAAAATAAATAAATAAGACGACCTATATATAATATAATCATTCATATTTGTGAGAACGAAATCATGATGAAAAATGTTAAAATTTGACATATAAATACAATTGAATGATTTAGTAACAAAGGGAATACACTCACCTCTAAAAAATTAGGTAGCAAAAGTACAACTCAGTTATCACTGCATTCGAAAATTATTTTCATTCCAGACGATAAAAGTAAGGGTAATTGTATGTACTATGTAGACAATTAGTTAAAGGGATGTATGTATATAAACATTTATTTCGTAATAATACACTTTCTATTAAATTCATAACGAACATAATTACATGTCGATCTGTGTAATTAGTGATTAATTAAACTCCATATTTTCAACGTAACTTCTTATACATAGCATTGAACTAAGAATCTATTATATAGGGTCATTTTCTCATTCAATTAACAAATGAGTAAAAATATTACATACTCCATTTGTTGATTAAATAAACAAATGACTTCGAGTGTATATAACAATTTCTACATTGAACAAGGTTACACATTCATAAGTCGACAAGTTAATCATATAGACATATACGGATAAGAAACAACCCGATCTGCAATATATTAGTTCTGGTAATAGAGGATACAGGTAACACTAATTTATACAGAGTAGTACGCATCAATTTCCTTTTTAAAAAACACAAGTCTGTTTTGGACTTTTGGAGATATTTCGCGCAACATTTGACGAGAATCCCTATAAATAAGGGGTAAGAAAATGAGAAAAAATAAACTACTAAACAATGGAAAGGAAAGTAGGCATAATAGGAGCAGGCATAAGTGGGCTTTTAGCATGCAAATATGCACTTGCTAAAGGTTACCACCTTTTAGTTTTTGAGTCAAGAAACACAATTGGTGGTGTTTGGACTCAAACTGTAGAAACTACTAAACTTCAAACTCCTAAACCACTTTATCAATTCACTGATTTTGCTTGGCCTTCTTCAGTTGAAACAGTGTTTCCTGATCAAAATCAAGTTTTTGATTATCTTCAATCTTATGCTAATCACTTTGATTTGCTTAAACACATCAAATTTAATACAAAAGTTGTGAGTATTAAGTATGAAGGTCCATCTGATGAAGAGATCCAATCTTGGGCTCTTTGGGGCGGTAATAATGATCCATTTGGTAATTTGGGTAAATGGGTTGTCACCACCCAACATCTTCTCAATCAAACTATTGAGGTACTGTATTATTTACTATTTTATTTTCTCTATTTTCAAAGTAATGGCACTTTTTTCCCCTTTCTATCATATTTTTTGTCTCCCACTTTCAACATTAGTAGTATTTTTTTTTTATTTAGACAATCAACATTGAGACAATACAAGTTCATCTACTTGATAAACAAAATATATTTATCAAATAGCAAAATTGTAAATAAATTAACAATTTTTTTTGTTAAATATAGATCCATAGTTGTTGATTTATTTACAAAAATATTATGCTGACTGAACAAAATTGTTGATTTATTTACGATTTTGACAACTAAATATGTATACATATATAGAGAAATGATGATAATAGAAGGAATTTTCTTTGTCAAAAAAAAAAAAAAAAAATGAATGAGATAACAAGTAATAATTGATAAGAAGTTTAAGGATGAACATAAAGGGTAGGGTGGAAGACTAACGACTAACGACAAAGTATGTTACACTATTAACAAATTAAAAGAAAGGACATAAGGACAGAGACTATTACGGACTGTTATATTTTCTCGATGTAACAAAATGATGTTATTAATTAGTCAGTGTCTTCTACAAGTTTTTGATAATGTTGTTGCTGAATGCATCAACAACATAATGGTATTGCCGTATAGGTATGGTAAGTAATAAACGAGTCAAGAGTTCGGATATAATTGATAACCTAATGAAGGATTTCCAATGTCGTTGTCTTATTAGGATCTAGCGGTGTTAAATCCATTATTAAATTTGGAACTATCTTCGCATTGCATTAGTATTCACGTATTGAGCACCAAAGCAACATAATTTTGAAATAACCGTATAATTGTGCCAAGTATATTCCTTCTCGCGATTTTATAGACGTAAGTTATGGTTTCAAATCAATTTATATGACCTCAAAGGACACCATATGCATTCACTTATATTTTAGGGAAAAAATTTCGAAATTAGTCTGAAGTGTAGATTAGCCTTCAGCCCTTCAATTTGGACAATATTAGACTTTATTGGATTCAGAAAGGAAAGAGGATAAGGTACCCCACAACACCCTGTGAGATCACTTGGTCAATTGGAATTGCCTATTTTACCTTTTAACTATCAAGTTAGTTGTTTACATTTATATTTCGGTTGCTCTGTTCAGTAACTCAAGGTCAGCACGTATATCATTTGACCAACTAGTAGTTAGGTTCCTAAAAACATTATATCGTCAAAAAAAAAAAAAAAAAAATGAAATATATAAAATAAAATCTATGTGAATGACAATTGAAAATTTACGTGCTAATGTTCACTAATTAGTATTAATGATATGGCACAGGTGATGCAAGTAGATTTTGTGATATTGTGTTTAGGACGATTTAGTGATTTACCAAACATACCAGAGTTCCCTTCAGACAAAGGTCCTGAGGTATTTGATGGCAAGGTTATGCATTCTATGGATTACTCTGCTTTGGACTACCAATCTGCTAGAAATTTGATCAAAGGAAAGCAAGTTACTGTGGTTGGCTTCCAAAAATCTGCACTCGACATTGCTATGGAATGTTCAGTTGCCAATGGTAAGAGCTACGCCACGTATGTATAATTAGCATTATTCGTTGTTATAGGGTGGCAAAAATTATGTAATGCTTTGTACGTTTCATATTTGTACCAATCTTTCGAGCACACTAGCTACTTAGCTAGTTGGATCATTCATCTTACCTACTAATTAATTTAATCAAGCCAAGTACATTTTTATATGTTTGTATGATGTTGAATGCAGGAGTGGAGAAACCATGTACGGTAATATGTAGAACTCCGCATTGGAATGTTCCGGACTACTTCCCATGGGGATTTCCTCTTGCATATTTGTATT
Organism: Chenopodium album; assembly: GCF_948465745.1. Classification (NCBI taxonomy): domain Eukaryota; kingdom Viridiplantae; phylum Streptophyta; class Magnoliopsida; order Caryophyllales; family Amaranthaceae; genus Chenopodium; species Chenopodium album. The sequence goes on along the minus strand of NC_137850.1, from coordinate 49,730,690 downwards.
TGAATCGCTTTTCTGAACTCTTGGTTCATAAGCCTGGAGAAGGCCTTCTACTTAGCCTCCTAGCCTCTCTACTTCTACCATTGGTACTATATTTTCCCTTTTATATCGACTATTGATCAAGTTTATTGCATGTTCAGCATCTATTCTCTTCATCTTATTTTAACAAAATTATGTCTTTTTGTTGTGCATTTTCTGTTTTTTAGCGATTGAAACTGATTTTACGTTTTTTTTTTTTTAAAAAAACACAAGTTTTTATAAGTTATAGAGAACAGAGCTTAGGTAGGCTTGATTAAGCTACTTTGAAAATTAATTTACGAATTATTACTCCATACTTCATAACTAACATTTATAATTGTTCAAAAATAACAGAGATGGTCTATTAGCAAATTTGTGGAGAGTGACATAAAGAAGAAGCATCGACTCAAGAAATTTGACATGGTACCGGATCGTAGCTTCTTACAAGAGATGAACTCATGTTTGATTTCGACTGTCCCAGAAGGATTTTATGATAATGCTGAGAAAGGAAGCATTGTATTGAAAAGATCTCAAACTTTTAGCTTTTGCAAAGATGGTGTTTTACTTGATAATAATGCTAAAATAAAGGAACCTATTAAATGTGACTTGGTTATTCTTGCTACTGGATATATGGGTGATCAAAAACTCAAAGACATTTTTTCGTCCCCCAAATTCCAGGATTATATTATTGGCTCTTCCAACAAAACTGTTCCATTATACAGGTTAGTACTATCTCATTTTTTTTAGGCTCCTAATGACATTCTATTTTACGTCATACATATCTTGACACCTGTAAGACGCTATGTATAAACGTATCACAATATATATTTTTTTTACAAAACACATACATTTAAATATCTTATTCTAACACGAGTTTACAATATAGTTTATATGTAGGGAATGTATCCATCCACGGATTCCACGGCTTGCAGTGATTGGTTTTTCGGAGAGCATTGCAAACTTGTACACTTCAGAGTTGAGATGTAAATGGCTATTTGAATTACTTGATAGCAAATTCAAACTACCAAACATTCAAAAGATGGAAAAAGATGTGTTGGAATGGGACAAGTTCAAGAAGAGGTCCTCAGGCAAGTACTATAGAAGATCATGCATTGGAGCATTGCATATTTGGTACAATGATCAACTTTGCAAGGATATGGGCTTGAACCCAAAGAGGAAGAAGGGGGCTTGGGCCGAAATGTTTGAGCCTTATGGCCCAAATGACTATGCTTAACATCTTTGCCTTTTCTTTTTCTGCTTGCTTTCACTTGTGTGACAACAATAATGTAATACGGAGTATTTTTTTTTTGACGGGAATAATAATGTAATTTCATTTGCGTTCATATATACCATTAAGTTCATTTTTGCTTCCAATTGTGGCATTACCGAATCTGTAATATTTATCGTCTATGTATACTTAAATGTACTTGTGAAAACATAAACTCAGAAGTTTTATATTATAGGGCTCATACGTTTGCACATAATGACTAACTAATTTTTCGCGGCGCCTTTTTGGTGCAGCAGGCCACATGGTGCGGCCTGCTGCCATGTCAGCGAAAATAACGGAGTCCAACTCGCGCAAAACGGGATTGAAAATCACGCGCTACCTAAACTAAATGAGTACAAAAAAGACGCGCAAAAATCCCAAAACCCTAAAACCCAGATCGCTCATTTATTGCGGCGAAACTCATTCTTCCAAAAGGGTGACAAAAACGAAGAAAATTCGATCTGAAATTCAAACATATTTTTTTTCCAGAAATTCAAGAAGAACAATGGCAGAAGAATTACCTGATTCGCAAGAATCAATAGAGATAGAGGAAATTGAAGATTCATTGATGAATCTCGAAATCCAAACCAATAATAAGGTATTGGATCTGGAAGATGAACACATTGAAGAATTTGATGTCAACAACGACATACAAGGTAAAATCTACATTGTATTTATCATTTAATAAGTAACAAATATGAATGAACAAGTAATTTTATGAACAAGTAACCCGGAAATAAAATAGGGTTTAACAAGTAACCAATATAATATTGTGTGGTTACAAGTAATACAAATACACCATAATAAACCTCTATAATATACTAGGATTACAAGTAACCCCTATAATAAATGTGTAATGACAAAAAACAAGTAACCTATATAAACATTATGATTACCAGTAACCAGTTTAATATACTACAATTACCAGTAACCCATAGTCCCTTATAATATACTAGAAAAAAACAAGTAACCCCTATAATATACTGGTAAAAACAAGTAATCTCTATAATATACTAGTAAAAACAAGTAACCCCTGATTATATACTATGATTACAAGTAACCCTGATTCACTATAACTACTACTAACCCTAGTGGTTTCTAATAAGTAACACCTATAATATACTAGTAAAAACAAGTAACCTCTATAATATACTAGTAAAGACAAGTAACCCCTGTTAATATACTAGGATTACAAGTAACCATTATTCACTATAACAAGTAACCCCTGATTATATCATTATTAAGACAAAAAATTTAACAAGTAACTCTAATTTAAAAAGCTTACAAGTAACCCTATTGTACTCTAACAAGTAACTGCATATAATTTCATCAATAACTAACAACAAGAAAATCTACTTTAAAATCTTATAAGTAACCCTACTGATTTCTAAAAAGTAACCCCTTATTATATACTAGTGTTACAAGTAACCCTGATTCACTATAACAAGTAACCCTAGTGGTTTCTAACAAGTAACACCTATAATATATAAGTAAAAACAAGTAACCTGTAACCTCTATAATATACTAGTAAAGACAAGTAACCCGTGTATATATACTAGTAAATACAAGTAACCCTGGTTCACTATAACAAGTAACCCCTGTTTATATCATTAATAACTAACAAGTAACTCCCTTGACAAAAATTGTAACAACAAGTAACTCTAAATTAAAAAGCTTACAAGTAACCCTATTGTACTCTAACAAGTAATTTCATATAATATCATTAATAACTAACAACAAGTAAATCTACTTTTAAACTTCTAAGTAACCCTAGTACTTTCTATCAAGTAACTTTTCCAAAACAAGTAATCTACTACTTATAAAAGTTTACAGGTAACCCAACTGCACCATAACAAGTAAACCTCATATTATACAAGAAAAAATTATACAAGTAACCCTAGTGCAACAAGTAATCCTGTATATAACATATTGTATATTCTTAACTTTAACTTACAATATGCAGAATTGAATACAAGTCCAGGAGAAACAAGTCATAGTACATTGGCAGAAGAAAGTGGAAATCAAGGTGAAATACAATTGGATGATATTGCAGGAAGTTTACTAGGTTTTACGGCCTCAACTTTGGATGAAATATATGAGCAATATAGGCTTCATGCTATGGTTGTAGGATTTAGTATAAGACATTCAACAACAAGATATACACAAGGAAAACACAGAGAAATCAAAGGAAAGGATTTTGTTTGTTCTAAAGAAGGATTCAGATGTGTACCAAAAGCTAAAAAAACACACCCTCCACAAATTGAAAACAAAAAAAAAAGAACACATCAAGTGCCTGAAACTAGGACAGGTTGTCATGCATTCATTAGGGCAAAAAAAAACAAAGAAGGAATGTTTGTAGTTGAACAGCATGTTATAGCACATAACCATGAGTTGACAAGAAGTGTTTGGCAGCATTTACATAGATCAGAGAGAAAGATAACAGAAGAAAAGGCAAAATTCATTGATTTAATGGCAGACAGTGGGTTAAGACCAGCAGATGCATATAGATTAATAAGTAGTGAAGCTGGTGGAGAAGAAATTGTAGGACATACTCTGACAGACCACTATAATTACATTTCAAGGAAGAAGATGAAAGAAATTCAGGGAGGTGATGCACAAACTGTAATAGATAAATTATACAAAAAGCAAGCAGAAGATGAAGATTTCTTTTTTAGGTAACTCATACATTTAATACCAGTAACTAAAGTCCTTCTTTTGAAACAAGAATTTACTACTTTCAGTTACTCTTATCACCAAAACAAGTAACCTCTGAATTTTTTTTTTCAGATTTAAGTTAGGAGGTGGTGAAAATGAAAACAAAGTGACTGCTATTTTTTGGAGAGATTCTGAAATGAAGGAAGATTTTCAAATTTATGGAGATGTTGTTGTATTTGATACCACATATAGGACAAACAAATATAATCTTATTTGTGCTCCTATTGTTGGTCTCAACAATCACTGGCTGAATGTAATGTTTGCCTGTGCTTTTATTGCTGATGAGAAAAAAGAAACTTTTGAGTGGGTGTTAGACACTTTTAAGAAGTCTATGGGTGGTAGTCAACCTGCTTCAATATTCACAGATCAAGACTTGGCAATGTCTAAAGCAATTGAAAAAGTAATCTCTGAACTTATAATCCCAGTAAAATAAATTATTTCAAGAATAAAGTATAATATATTTTCACTCTTGTAGGTCTATCCTCACTCAAGACACAGATTATGTATTTGGCATCTTATAAAGAATGCTGTATCAAGGTTTGGAGCACTGAAAAGAGATACATCATTCAAAGATGCATTCAACAAATGTCTTTCAGGATGTGTGAATGAGGAAGAATTTCAGGTAACCTCTATAACTATCTTATTAATACAAGTAACACATATAATACAAGTAACCACAAAACAAGTAACCATATAATATAAGTAACTTTAGTGATTTCTAACAAGTAATCTCTTATAAGTAAATCTAGTGATTTCTAACAAGTAACCCCTGATTCACTATAACAAGTAACCCTAGTGGTTTCTAACAAGTAACACCTATAATATACTAGTAAAAACAAGTAACCTCTATAATATAATAGTAAAGACAAGTAACCCCTGTTTATATACTAGTATATACAAGTAACCCTGGTTCACTATAACAAGTAACCTCTGATAATTTTATTAATAACTAACAAGTAACTCCCTTGACAACCTGCTTTTGAGTGGGTGTTAGACACTTTTAAGTAACACATATAATACAAGTAACATCAAAACAAGTAACCATATAATATAAGTAACCTAGTTACCTTCACTCAAATACAAGTATCTATTACATGTATCATAATACAAGTAACCATTACATGTAATATAATACAGGTAACCATTACAAGTATGAGGTTACTTGTAATGGATCTATGGTTACTTGTATAATGTTACATGTATAGTTAACAAGTAAACATTACATGTAATATAATACATTAGATTCAGGCATATATTTCAATTAATCTCAAAACATGTATAGTTAACAAGTAAACATTACATGTAATATAATACATTAGATTCAGGCATATATTTCAATTAATCTCAAAACATGTATAGTTAACAAGTAAACATTACATGTAATATAATACATTAGATTCAGGCATATATTTCAATTAATCTCAAAACAAGTAACCATATGATAAAAAGTAACCTAGTAACCTTCTCCCTAATACAAGTAACTATTACATGTATCATATTACAAGTAACCATTACATGTAATATAATACAGGTAACCATTACAAGTATGAGGTTACTTGTAATGGACCAATGGTTACTTGTATAATGTTACATGTATAGTTAACAAGTAACTATTACTTATAATTTAATACAAGTAACCATTACTTTATTTTTATTTTTAATTATTTGTATTTTTAATCAAAGACTAACTATTATTTCAAAATATAAAATTACAGACATGCTGGGATTCAATGATTGCAAAATACAAACTTGAAAACAATAAATGGTTCAAAAGGTTGTATGGTTTGAGACAAAAATGGTGTACAACATTAAGTAAAGACTTTTTTTCTGCTGGTATACTATCATCACAAAGAAGTGAAAGTGCAAATAATGCAGTTGGGTTTAAGGCGAACAAAAACACAAGCCTGACAGATTTCTTCAAAATTTTCAATCAAACAGTGAAGAGGTGGAGAAAGAATGAATCAGATGCTGATTTTAAATGTTCAAATTCAAACCCAACTTCAAGTATTCCTTTTATTGGATTACTTAAACATGCTTCAGAAGTATACACTCAAACCATTTTCAGATATTTTGAAACAAAATTCATGTACTCAATAGGATGCATAACCTATCATCATGCTACTGTGGGAGATTTATACTTTTATCAGGTTCAGATAGAGTATGATGAAAGTAGCAGACAGAAGGTTACATATAACAAAGCTCTAAATAGAATAGCATGTTCTTGCAAGAATTTTGAAGAAATTGGTTGGCTTTGTTATCATTGCATAAAGATCTTGCATCATCATAATGTGACAAGAATTCCTTGCTTCTACATTTCATCAAGATGGTCTAAAATGGCAAAAGCACATGTCTGGAAAAAGAAAGATGATGCAGCTGAAAAAGAATCTCAGGCTGACAAATTAATGCCTTGGCGTCACACAATGGCAAGAAGAAGCTACAATCTACTTATAAAATGTCAAGAGCACAAAGAGACAAGAAATTTGGTAGAAGAACATTTCAAAATTATACAAGAGAAGGCAGATGAATTCAAGAAGGAATTGCAAAAGAATAAGGAGAAGGAAACCTCATCTGATCAACAGGAAGCTACAAGTAATCAACAGCAAACTTCAACTGATCACCAGGAAGAATCACCAGAAACAGAAATCCCTGCAGTCATGGATCCAGAAAAAGCAAACACAAAAGGAAGAAGCAAAAGAATAAAAGGGCACTTTGAGAAAGGGAAGCAACCTAAAGCAAAGAAAACAAAAGCAATGCAAGCCAAAGGAAATTCCAGAGAATTTGGAACAATAACTCCAGTTTCAAACCCAAAATTATTTTAAGTTTTAACTATGTGATTGATACATACTGTAATTCTAGATTACAGTAATTAGACTATTTTTTAAATATACATACTTCAATCAGACTCTTTTTGATCATATATATATATATATACTGCAATTAAACATGTTTTATAATACAAGTAATAGTCATTTTCAAATAACTAGTAAAAACAAGTAACCACCAAAACAAGTAACATACAAGTATTCACTAGTATATAATTAACCTTCCTATTATACATATAAGTAACAAGTAACTTTCCTCCCTTAGATTATTCATATAATACAAGTAACCTAACAAATACAAGTAACCCTGCTCCCCCCTCCTATTATTCATAAAAATACAAGTAACTCTTACTACAAGTAACAAATACAAGTAACCCTACTCAATCCTTTTATTCATCAAATTACAAGTAACCCTCCTCCCTCCTATTATTCATAAAAATACAAGTATAAGAACATTTATAAGTAAGCTAACTTTTACTACTAACTAAAACAAGTAAATCTTATAATTTGATAACCTTTCTTAAAAACATATATCAAACAAGTAACTGCATGTCATTAATATGTAACTTTTACTACTAAGTAAAACAAGTAACTCTGATAAATACAAGTAAAATAACAAGTACTAGAACTGTAATAATGTATATATAAAAATGAATAAAAACAGTATATATCCTACATATTACTACATACCACTATATTAAAAAAAAAAGGACTGTAATAATGTATATATATAAAAATGTAAATACAAACTCGACTAAAAGTTTCCTAATTAAAATGATTTACAAATTCCTTACTTATTCCTTGAAGAACGCCTTTGAGCAACCTCCTTAAAAGGAATAGCACCTTTCTTTTTCTTCGCCTCTTCTGCCATTTTCTCAACAGCAATAGTTGCAGCAACCAGTATGTCTTCTTCTGTCTTATCCTCTTTTTCTATCCCAATGGCATCATCTACTTCTTTTTTAGAAAACAATTTTTTTCCTTCACTAACATTTTTTTTCTTTCCTAGACTTCTCTTTTTGCTTTTAGACAGACTAGCCTTTTTAGCTTCCTTATTAGTCTTTGTGATTTTTTCATTAAGAATGACTTCAGAATAAATCTCTTCATTCTTATTAGCAAAATCAATCAAACTTTCTAAAACATCTTCTCTTCTTAGATTCAAATTGCACAATACCAGAGATGCACATATTTCTGCTCTAAAACGCCGTCTCTCTAATGCCTATAAAATAATATATGATAAAAAAAAATTAAAGTAATTAACATAAAAATAAAAAACAGAAATAAATAAAAATAAAAAAAATGTTTACCTTAGTCAAACCTTTACATCTAAAAGGTTTCCCTTCATATGTAGCAGAATGGTACAAACAAAACACTCCACAATCAAATGTCTCCACAGCACACTTTTGAGAGTCTACTGGAATCATACGAATGTCAAAATTCTTCACAACTTCTCCATTATCATGGCCTTTAAGAACCAAATATTTTGACATATACAGCCTCTGCAAAAAAAAAAAAATCAGTAAACAGAACAAGTAACAGCCAACAAAACAAGTAATCTAAAGACAAGTAACCTCAACCCAAAACAAGTAACCCCAAAACAAGTAACCCAAAGACAAGTAACCTCAATCCCAAAAACAAGTAATCTATAAAACAAGTAATCCATATAACAAGTAATCCCAAAAACAAGTAACTCATAAAATATATACCATATAACAAGTAATCCATAAAACAAGTAACTCATAATAAGTAATTCCCAAAACAAGTAACAATAGCAAGTAATTACATAACAAGTAATAAGTAACTCCCATAACAAGTAATTCCCATAGCAAGTAACTCCCATATCAAGTAACTCCCATAACAAGTAACTGCCATAACAAGTAACTATAAGTAACTCCCATAACAAGTAACTCCCATAGCAAGTAATTTCCATAACAAGTAACTCCCATAGCAAGTAATTCCCATAACAAGCAACTCCCATAACAAGTAACTCCCATAGCAAGTAATTCGCATAATAAGTAATTCCCATATTGAAAAACTAAAAAACAAGTAACAAGTAACTCATATTGAAAAACTAAAAAACAAGTAATATACAAAAAGTAACCACAGAACTAGTTACACTAAAAAAAGTAATCCATTTAATAAAATAATAAATAAATGAGCAAAAAAGAATATAATAATAATAAATAGAGAATCCAATATTGAATACTTACTATGTACCAAGTGAGGATATAATACTCTGTGTGAAATTCATCAAAATTTGTTGAAATTTTCCATTTTTTTGCAGCAGCTTGCCCTTTTTTTGATTTGCCTTGTACTTGGACTTGCATTGAATAAGTTCGATTATCCAAATAGTCAACAGTTTCAGACATGAAATTTATGACAACAGTAGAATAATGTTGTCCATAGTAGATTGGTATGAAAATCTAAAAGAAAAAAAAACAGAGAATTAAAAAAAAACAGAGAATCAAACTAGTTATCAAGTTAACCTCTTAAAAATTAAGTGAACAGAACACTTACCAACACAGCATCAAACAATTCACAACATTTCACAGATTCCATCCACATATCCCATGCTCCAAATACTTCATTCTCATATAAGCATCCTTCTCCATTATATAAACAGCATAAAAGAGGCCACTGTATAAAATATAAAAAATAGTAAATATAAATAAATATAATTAAATTTTGAAAAATAAAAAAAGTAGTAAGCAAATTACCATATATTCACCACCAAAAAAGAGTCTTGGATTGTCATTATTTTGTTTATAAACCTCAACATAATTCAATAGGATAAAAAAACAATCCAAAATTCTGCTTGACATCATTTTCTTCTGAAACAACGTCAAAAATTCTTCTCGAGGTAAACTGTAGAACTCATTAAAATATACTAGGAGTTCCCTGTTCAAAAATAATCAAATAAGTAACAAACATAAGTAAGTGTTGAAACGAGTAAATACTGAAACAAGTAACTGCTGAAACAAGTAACTGCTGAAACAAGTAACTGTTGAAACAAGTAACTACTGACACAAGTAAATGCTGAAACAAGTAACTAATGAAACAAGTAACTGCTAAAACAAGTAACTGCTAAAACAAGTACCTGCTAAAACAAGTAACTCCTAAAACAAGTAACTAAATAAACAAGTAACACCATATAGTAACAGATACAAACAAGTAACAAAATAAAAAACAAGTAACTCCATAAACAACAAATATATAAAAAGTAACAAATATAAACCCAACACAATAAATAATCACATATAAATAACAAGTAACACCATGTAACAAAAACATATATCAAACAAATAACACAATAAGTGATACAATTTCAGAACATGCAACAAAAAAAACCATTAAACAAATTATGAGATCTTGACCGTTCCAAAGATTACATGTCAGACAGTTAAAATAAAGTTATACTTACATATATAAAAATAAAATAAAAAAAAAAACTTACGAATCAGACAGTTTTGAATAATTCTGAAGAAAACAATAATCAGCAACCATCAGCCGTAAACTCCTCATTCTTGATACTCTCTTGCAGTTAAGCCTCATAAATTTTGAGATTAACTGTAATTTATAACCACCATACGCACCACAGTTAATATCACAACTTATAAATTCAGCAGACTGTACAGCATTATCATCAGAAATTATATTCTTCTCACCATCAGGCCTCCCTTCATCATCCCAAAATTTCCTAAGAATCTTGTAAGATTCTTCAGGAGTACAACCAGCAACAAAACATGTCAACACTTCTTTTTTTTCTTTCTTTTTTCCTTTTGGCTGAGTAGAATCCTTCTTTTTTTTTCCAGAATTTTTTTTCTCAGGATTCTTTTTCTGAGGTGCTTTTTTTTTGGGATCAGATGATTCTTTCAAGGTATCAACAGGCTGTTTGGACGAGGTACCAACAGCCTGTTTATTAGTATTAGCATCTTTCACAGGAGTCTCTTGTTGAGGCGCAACTTTGTCAGAGGCATTAATATCATTTCTTTGCAACTCTCTAAGCTCATGAATCCATTCTTTGGTTGAAAGATGAATTACTTTTTCAGGAGGATCTTGATTGATTACACTTTGATGAATGTTATCATGAGACGAACCATCAAAAACTCCTTGATCCAGAATAATCTCAGTTGGATTAATCTCAGTTGAAGCTATTTCTTGACTTGAAATCATAACCAAACTTTCAAGACTTTGAAAAATATCTTGAGTTGTTCCAACTTCAACATTCTCTTGACTGGATATTAAAACAATATCTTGGCTCGATTTAGCTCCAAAATTTCCTTGGCTACTTGTCAAAACAATGTCCTGACTTGAAACCACAGGACTGTAAACAACAATAGCTTTGTCATTTGTTTTACCAACTTCTGCATTTGAAGCAGAATCAACAGAAACTCCAACACCAGAACCTTCTTGTACCACAGCAGCAACAGTTCTTCCTTCTTCAGAATCATGAACCCCAATTTGTACAACAGCAGCAGCAGATCTTCCTTCTTCAGAATCATGAGGGGCATTTTCATTAATCTGTTCTAGATTAATAGAATGAACGATGTCCTCAACTACTTTTCTTTCACGAGAAGCACCCAATGGATCATCTGAACAAGGGACTTCTTCAACTGAAATTGGTTGAGCAGCAACATCTTTGATAAAATCCTGAAACCCACCAACAGGTAACTGACTTGCAATTGATTCATTTTCAGGTTCAGGGCAAGCAAACAGTTTGAATGAAGGCATGTCATCAACAACTTTCTTCATTTCAATGTTTTGTTTCACAATCTTATCAATTTGATCCCAGAATGACTGATCATTATATATTGGATCTAATTGTGATAACACAGGAGATTTTTCCTTTTGAGGTTGTGGAGAATGTACTTTAGCAGGTTTCAATTCTTGCTTCATTGATTCAATGTAACGCTCAAATTGATAGGACATTAACTTCATGTCCCTCTGCATGAACATGTAATTCTTTTCCACATCCTGCAATTACATGATAATAACAAATTAATAAAAAAAACAAAGTAACCAAAATAACATCATACAAGTAACACAAAAACAAGTAACAATAAAAATACTATACAGCAAAACAAGTAACCCATAAAATATCTATGCATTTTATATAACCATAAAAAAAGTAACACTCATATATAAAAACAAGTAACAATAAACATATTGTAAGCATAATAAATAACTCCTATTACATAACAAGTAACTAATTATAAACATGTAACCCTTATGCACCCATTATAAGTAACCCCTGATTACATAACAAGTAACAACTAATTATAAAACAAGTAACCCTTCTACACTTTAAAAAGTAACATGTAATACCTAAACAAGTAACCTATAACAAGTAATGCCTAAACAAGTAACCTATAACAAGTAACCTATAACAACTAATGCCTAAACAAATAACCTATAACAAGTAACCTATAACAAGTAATGCCTAAACAAGTAACCTATAACAAGTAATGCCTGAACAAGTAACCTATTAAAAAAAAATACCTATAACAAGTAATATCTAAATAAAAAAAAAACAAGTAACCTATAAAAAGTAATACCTAAACAAAAAAACAAGTAAAACACAAAAAATTATGAAAGTAACATGTAACCTATTCACAACATTTAAGTAATCCTCTATAAAAAAAACTAGCAAGAAAACTATTAATAAAAACAAGTAACACCAAAGAAAAAAACTATTAGGAAAAACAAGTAATATCAAATATAAAAACTAGTAATAAAAACAAGTAACAACAAATATAAAAACAAAAACAAGTAACACCAAAGAAAAAAACTATTAGGAAAAACAAGTAATATCAAATATAAAAACTAGTAATAAAAACAAGTAACAACAAATATAAAAACAAAAACAAGTAACACCAAAGAAAAAAACTATTAGGAAAAACAAGTAATATCAAATATAAAAACTAGTAATAAAAACAAGTAACAACAAATATAAAAACTAGTAATAAAAACAAGTAACAACAAATAAGAAAACTATTAATAAAAACAAGTAACTCCAAATAAAAAAACTAGTAAGAAAAACAAGTAACACAAAATTAAAAAAACTAGTAATAAAAACAAGTAACAACAAATAAAAAAACAAGTAACAACAAATAAAAAAACTAGTAAGAAAAACAAGTAACAACAAATAAAAAAACTAGTAATAAAATCAAATAACAACAAATTAAAAAACTAGTAAGAAAACTTACATTATTTGCAATTTGACAAATTTCTTCATTTGTCTGAATTTCTGAAGGAATTTGAAATGCAACAACACGAGAAGAACCAGCAATATCCAAATTGTGCACAGCATCAACACTAGCAGAAACCGCTCCATCAACAACTCCGGCATCCAAATTTTGCTCAGCATCAGGACTTGCTCTATCTTCAACTTCGTCATCAGCTCCAACATCTTCAAATCCTTCATCTTCATCATCTTCATCTTGATCATCAAGATCATCTTGAACTGAAGAAGGCATATATTTCTCAACTATCTTTTCAAATTCAGAATCCTTCACAGTCATTCGTCTTTTTTTCAATACATTCTCACTGTCATTCTCATCCTGAGCCATAACAGAAGGATTGTACTTCTCAATGATTTTCTGAATCACATTTTCATCCCCAGCCAACTGTTCCTTAGCATGACCAATATAAAAATCAGCCTTCTTTAAGAAACGCCTTCTTTTGTATTGCTTTTCTTTTACTTCCTGTTCAGCAACACCTTGTTCAGCAACATCTACATCATTTTTTCTTTTCAAACTCTGTTTCTTTTTTTCTTTTTTCTCTTCATCTCCATCTTTTTTTCCTTCCTTTTTCTCTTCATTTTTCTTTTTTGAAATCAGACTTTCTCTCTTTTTTTCTTTCAAATCTTTTTTATTCTCTTCCTTTTTCTTGTCAACAGATTCTTTCTTTTTTCCCTTCTTTTTTTCTTCTTTTTGCTTCCCAACCTTAACCTTCTCAACAGACTCAATCTTTTTTCCCTTCTTTTTTTCCTTCTTTTTTTCTTCTTTTTCATCTTTTTTCACAGGCTCATCTGCAGCAATAAAATCAGATATAGGATATGTATCCTCATCAAGAATTCCTTGACCATATAGTCCATTTTCCTTTACCAACCTATCTCTAAATGTTTCATCATTCCAATGCTTGATCAGGGGCAGTGAGCTATTAACAGAAAATCCTTCCACTTGAATCCTATGAAAATAACAAATCTGAAGTAACAAAATACATCCAGGCACATACTTTTGTGTAGCAGAACAATTTGCCAATTTGTCACACAAATCATCCAAGACATATTGACACCAGTTGTACTCCTTGATCTGCTTAGTATCCTCCAAAGCAAAAACCAATTTGAAGTCAGCTGATCTATTTGATGTTGGAGCAAGTAATGTAACCATTGCATACATGACAAAACATTTTTTAAATTCATCATTCCCTTTTTGCATCTCCTTGTCATTTAACATCTTATTCAACAAAAGAAGAACAGATATATCTAATGATTTAGACCCATATAACTTCCTCCAATTTGTCTTCAAATTAGAATGCTGCCTTTTAATAGAAATAGGAACAGATGTTGCTCCCATTGGTATCTTAAATACATCATGAACATCAGCAGCTGTAAGCTGAAAACTCTGTCCATTAGGCAAGTCAAGCTTACAATTTTCAGCATCAAATGAACTGCAGAGCCAACGAACCATTTCCGTTGGAAATGAATTCAATTTAATCAATTGTAAAGTCCCAAAACCAATAGCTTTTACAACATTAACTTGATCAACACTTAATTTCTTAAACAACTCCATAACACCAGCAGGTCTACTACGCAAAACAATTTCATCATCCCTAAAACAAAAAAAAGAAAATAAGTGTAACATTAAAATGACAGAATAAGTAACATCATAAAAAAAATAAAACCTTAACAAGTAACACCCACTTTTATATAACAAGTAACACCTACAATCTTTAAAAAGTAAACAAGTAACCCATAAAAGAATAAAACCTTAACAAGTAACACCTTAACAGAGTACTTAACATGAAACACCTTAACAAAGTACTAACCTTAACAAGTAATACCTTTATTACTTTTATATAACAAGTAACACATACAATATTTATTATACAAACAAGTAACACCTAAAAAATCTATCAATAAATTTTATATAACCATAAAACAAGTAACAATCAAATAAGTAATCTTCATATAAAACAACCCTAACAAGTAAAATTTATATAAGATCTCCACCACAATCTACAAATAAACAGTAACACCTTTAATACTTTTATCACTGCTATACAACATGTAACACTCTAACAAGTAACATTCATTTAATACTTTATCACTCCTATACAACAAGTAACACCTATAAAACAAGTAACCATTCACAAATAACAATAAACTCAGACAAAATTAATTCAATAAACTAATATTAAGCAATAAAAAAGGTGGCAAAAATATAATAAATAAAAAAACTCAAATTCAAATAAATAAACTCAAATTCAAAAATATATTAAACAATAAATAAAAAAATTCAAATTCAAAAATATAATAAAGCACAATTAATTAAAGAAGAATATTTCATACCTCTGGCTACTTTCAACTTTTACAACTTCGATAACTTGACTAGAAGTTGCAGCAGGTTTACGACCTCTGCGGGATCGTCTACTCACAATTGCAGGTTTAATCTCAACATCAGGTTTATCTTCTTCCACATCATCCATAGGATTGACATTATCAGAAGGTGGCTGACCAACATTCTCATCAACTTCTTTTGTAATTTCAGCATTCAAATCCACAACATTCAAATCTTCACCATCACTAGCCAAATTCAGATCCTTACCAACACCCTGCTCTTCTTCTAAATCATCTTCATTAAGAATATCCCTACCCCTTTTCCTTAGAACTCTACCAACTTCAACTTCACTAGATGGTTCATTCAAATTAGCATTTGATTCCTCCATAACTACTTCAGTAGGTTTATTCAAACCTTGACTTTGTTCTTCCTGTGTATCATTCAATTCTTCTGTTGAATCAACAAAATAATATCAGCAACACTTCATAAATAATTCCAAGAAACAACTAACAACTGAAAATAAACTATCAATCAAACCATATCATATAAGTAATCCTCTATATACCAAACAACCTAAAAAGTAACACCTATAAAATACATCCACTATAACCAGTATAACAAGTAACACCTATAAAAAACATCCATTATAACCCCTATAACAAGTAACACATATAAAATACATCCATAAGTAACACATATAAAATACACATAACAAGTAACACCTATAAAATACATCCATTATAACCCCTATAACAAGTAACACATATATAATACATACACTATAAGAGTAACATTTACAAGTAACCCTCATATAACAAGTAACACATATATCATTTACAAGTAACCCTCATATCAAGTAACACTCATATAAGAATTTAATCAATCACAACATATTCACTCTTATATAACAAGTAACAACTACGAAAAAATGAACCATTCACAAAGTAACAACTTAATTAAGCATCTCCAACAACAGAACAAAGTCTAAACCTAAAAATCGAAAAAATAACAACAATAACAATCATAAGAATACAAGTAACCTTTAACAAACAATAAATAAAGAAATAAAACAATAGAAAAAGAAATAAAACCAACAAATTAAACATGTATCACTTCAAACAATTGGGCGAAATACATATAATCAACAAATTAAACACTAGCAAAATATGACGATAAAAAATTGGGCAAAATACATATAATCAACAATCGCAAAAACAACAATAATGTCAAAATTCATGAAAAAATTACGACAATAATGTCAAAATTCATGAAAATATAAAAATTAGGGTTTAAAAATTACCTGATTCAGAAACTTTCTGACAAGAAGATGATCGTTTCTTACCCTTAGGATGAATAATCTTCAATTTAACCATAATTCGAAAATGTAATAATTTTAAAGAAAATTTAGAGATGAGAAAGAGAATTTAGAGAGAAAATTAAGAACAAACGAAGAAAAAATGGCGGTTGATGTTGATTAGACTTCCATGTATAATAATGGCGGTTTGGGGAAGTGGGAAACTGGCGTTGTTTCAAAAAAAAGAAAAAAAAACTGACAAATTCAAATAAAACGGTTGAATATGTAAAATAACGGGGAACGAAATGGGCCCGTTATTTTTTTATTCAAAGTCCGTTATTTTTTTGGGCCTTAATAGAATGGGCCCGTTATGTATGCTGGCCACACCATGTGGCCAGCCACATACAAAAAGTTGTGAATTTTTCGAATTGATTCTCATGCATTAGGAAACTTTACAAAATTTAACTCGTATTATTGTTCACATGCTCTGGTGTAATCGAATTGATTTGCATGGTAAGTATGAAGTTTCTTTGTTTTTTTTTTTTTCCTTATTCTTTCATTCATATATACGAATATACTATTCCATGTTATACCAAAATCTTTCAAAGTGCCAAATAACAACACTCACAACAACACTATTATTAATTTTTTTTTTTTTTAACTTATGGGATTTTGAAACATGAAATTAGAAATTTAGAAGGTAAGTTTCCATGCATTTCCTGAATTGAAGTGAAATCTCTTAAGCCTTCCAAAAAGCATGACCAAAATTAGAAGAAACTTTCCCTTCCAACTCCAACGCCCTACAAAACCATAATAACTGTCCTTGCAATTGCTAAAATTATCAAGTCTTCGTTTACAACTGTAGCCCATTGAGAATCCCACGTTTCCATATGCACTGCAAAATAAATTTCAATCAATAATTTTTTACCAAGTATATACTTTTTTTTTTTTTTTTGGGTGTTAGAGCCGCAAGGACAGGGTTGAGAATTGGATCTTTTAAAATCAAGAGAAGTTCTAACCACTTGAACTATCCCTTGCTCTCTTTACCAAGTATATATTAATTGTCATTATTATTATATATTGTACTAATAATTTACTACTTGTATAATATGTAGTTATGTACCGAGTACTCGTACTATCTTAGGTCCTTCACTACTAGAAATGATCGATTTTCCGATGGCCAGAATCCATCGGTAAAATTGTAAAAAACCATCGGTATCTCGTTTACCGATGGCTGCCATCGGTAAAAAACCATCGGATGATAATACGTCGGTAAAATCGAAAATACCGATGGAAAAACCATCGGTAATCTTAATACCGATGGTTTTGCCGATGGCTTTAAACTATCGGTACCTTTTTAAATACCGATGGCAAAAGCCATCGGTTTTTTTTTCCCGATGGTAAAAGCCATCGGTATATATCGAATGCCGATGGCTTTTGGCCATCGGTAATTTTTAAAAAAAATAAAAAAAAAATTAATTTCCCTGCCTACCCACCCCGTGCCTGCCCCACCCAACACCACTCTGCCTCTGTAAACCACTTAGCACCAACCACCACCACAACCCTATTCCACCTACCACCGCCGCCGTAAACCACTCAACACCACCAACCACCACCCAAAACCCCCTTAAAATAAAAAATAAAAAAAAAAAAAAACAATCTACAAAAATCAACACAAAATAAACCACAAAAATCAAACCGAAATAAACTACAAAAATTAACAAGTGACAAACATTGATGAAAAATAAAGTTAAAAAACAATAAACACACAAAATTTAACAAACATACACCACGAATTGAAAATGGTAGAAAATTAAACCCACAAAAATTCACACAAATAAACCCACAAAAATCAACCCATAAAAACTAAACATCAATAATCAACGAAATTCTAAAATAAACCCAAATTAACTCACCAAATTAAGCAAAAAATCCACATACCTTTCAAATTTCTTCTTTTTTGGGTTTAAATGGTTAAACTCGACCATGAAAATTCCAGATCTGGAATTTTCATGGTCGAGTTTGACCAAAAAAACCTTAGAATTTGCACAAACCTCGTGATGGCGATGGTGGTAACCCCAAAAAATTGTGACATTTCTGCTGATGGTAGTGGTTTTGATGATGGAGAAGAGGGGGAGAGAAAGAAATCAAAATTCAAAAGAGAGGAGGGAGGAGGAACGTAAGAGAAGAGAAGGAGGGAGGAGAGAGGAGAGAGAAAAAGAGGAGAGAGGAGAGAGAATGAGAGGAAAGAGATAGAAGAAGAGAGGGGCGTGAATGAAGGAGGAAGAAATAGAAGGGGAAAGGGAGGCGGTAGTTTAAGTTAGGGTATGATCGTTTTTTTTTTTTTTTTTTTTTTTTTTTTTTTTTTTTTTTTTAAAGAAAAATACCGATGGTTAAAAGCCATCGGTAAAATACCGATAGTATAAAGCCATCGGTATTTTTATTTTACCGATGGCTTTTAACCATCGGTAAAAAAAAATTATTTTCTTTTAAAAAATAAGATTTTACCGATGGATGAAAACCATCGGAAACAGTATGCCGATGGTAAGGCCATCGGTATTTTAAAAAATACCGATGGCTTGATAAAACCATCGGTAAAATATATTTTTACCGATGGATTTTAGTGGCCATCGGTATTTCCCATCGGTAAACGCGCGTATTCTTGTAGTGCTTGATATTAAGGATAATAATTGTACAGAAATATGATTACATGTTGGATACAAAAACAAAAACAAATACAGAGTAAAAGATCTTTGTCGTGTAACCACAATGGTTGATTATTACTACTTCGTACTAAACACTTCATCAACTACTCAATTGACACAAACAACGGTCAAAAAAATAGCTAACTACTGATTTTATCAAACAACCTAGCTTAGTAAACAATTGGCGATGACAATAATCATAACTTACTTAAACTATTATTGTATATACAATAGAAACAACTAATAAATCAGTAGATGAGAACAAAAATAATGTAAATATGAAGTACTCGTATTATATTCGATGATGGGTGTTGGAAGAATATTTGTTGCTACTTGGTAGATTAAATTAGAAGAGAAAAGAATAATAAAATGATAAAATTAAAATAAGAATAAAATGAAATTGTAATACCTTACAACTTCGACAATAATGTTGAAGACGGTGAAATTAAGAGGATCTTGCTTCAAACTTGATTGTTCAGTGATGCAAATAAGCATGACAAAGATAGCAAGATAAGAGAGTGGTGAGAATGTGAGATTCTCAAGGATGTTACTCTCTTGCTTTTTGCTACTCTTGGACTGCCTATTCTCAGCCAATAATGTTGATTCTTTGTCGTAGCCAATCAGTACGAATATGGTGGTCGATGGAAGGTACCTGCGAATTTATGCATCATGTAACCTTGTCATATATTAACTCACATATATATAATTTCGTATTACTTTCATTTCTAAGCGTGGTACATATACACATGATGTAAACAAATTACAATCATAAAGTATATGGAGTATGTAGCCACCACACGTTCACATGTTCTCAAGTTTTATGTGCACAACTTTACTTCTTATTAGTATCTCATAGCTCGTGAAATAAACAAGGCCATGCCTAAATTACTTCTTTTAGCGCAGGTTCAACTTTACTACATCTATGTATGTTACTATATTAGCTTAGCCAAATTTATCCCGTTTTTTTTCCTAAGATGCATGAATGATTGGCACTTTGGCAAGGCATATATGCAATAATTGGTCGGTAAAGAGTACACTATCTTTGAAGAAGATACGATATGAATGGTCCTCCTAATTGACAGATAGTGTGAAAGATTGAAAGTGTATGTATATTATGTTGGTTCATTATAGGCTATTGAGTGGCTGTTTCTAATCAATCCATGGACTAACTTGTCTTGTATAACCACTTATTCCACTAGAACATGCAATCATGTGCCAATCAACATCCAATATATATAACATACGGAGTACATGTACTTATACCCTATACTTTATTTTGATTTACACGACCAATAGCATAACAATCCTTTCTCACAATCATAGTAACATAACAAAACGTATACAAGTATATATGATTTTTTACGAGTTATTATTTTTGGTTTTAAAAGAGAAAATTGAATTTCAAATTCTTTTTATGTACAATCTTAGTAACATAACAATCCTTTCTTAACGAGAGATGAGGAGTCCCTCCATCTCCCCGGATCCCCCCATGTGATGGGGTTCGATTCCTCATAGCCCCTTCATTCATGTAATAGGGTGAGGGGCCCTCCCTGTAGTTTACCGTTTTAAAAAATTAAAAAAAAAAAAAATCCTTTCTTAGCATAGCAATCACAAGATTGGACCACAGTACAAACAAAGATAAATGAGAAAGAAATAAAGAAAGAACTTACATCATAACCACACAGAGAGCCAGAGTAGCTGGTTGAAGAAGAGATATATCAACAATTGACTCTCCACTATGCCTTGAATTAACAGTTTGAAAGAGTGAACCAACAATTTTTTTATACAAATTTTGCCCTTGAAAAACCAAAGAATTCCACTCCAATGTTGTAAACACCAAAAACTGGATCATAACAAGCCCAATTGCAGTAAAACTCAAAAGAAAAGCTTTGAAGCTTGAAATCAAATTCCCATAACCTAAATCATCATGATTTTTTAACATGTAATTGTATTCTTCTTTTCCTGTAAATTTCTCTAGAACCCAAATTACTACCCTTAAACAAGAAGGGTATAATTTATTCCCCATCAAAATTTGTGGTATTAGGATTAGAAGTAAACCCGAGTTTTTGTTAAAGGGCATCATGTTTTCGTTTATAGGGATGAATCCACAATTTGCAAACGTGGATACTGTAACGAATAGAGAAAATAGGTGAGAATCGATTTTTTTTATTACAAGGACATTGTTTGCACTCGAGATAATGTTCATATACAAGGATACAGAAGTGTACCCTAGTATATGTGACACTAAAATGTAGCCTAAAACTACATGATTAAGTACCCTTAGAGTTTTGGACTTGATACCTTCACCTTCGGAGGTAGGGTTAGGGTTTAAGGCATGGTTTCGCGCTCTTCTCTTATGCTTTAGCTTTCGTATTTGGAGACCAAGGAGGGAGAGGAAGACCTCACCCCCGGAAAACATTAAGATTACAAGTACCATTAGTTGTGTACTTGTAAAATCTTCCATTTCAACCGTAGACATACTAGAAATCGTCGTTGCCGACACCGAGGTGAAGATGAGGTCGAGGTCATGGTGAGGGTTTGAAGCTAATGAAGAGCTCTTTTTCGTGCCCTTTAAAGAAATATAGCCAAGAAAAGAGACGGTGATGTAGTAAAATAAATGGTGCCAATATGGGTTTATTTGAAAGAGTAAGTACTCAAACCCATGACTTATATAAGGTTTAATCTTTTTGTGGAAAAAACTAATTATTTGATCTAATACTTCATGCTGGATAACTAAATATTTTTCCATCATTTCTTGGAGGTGGTGATGAAGTTGCGTACTTAATTGGATTATTTTAATTTGTGAGATATATGATATGATTATATTTAATTTATAAATTTTGGGAAGTATGTATATATGAGCTAGGCTGAAACATACAAAATCCACATACTTTATATTGTAGTATGTTGTAGTCAAGGAATTATTCATGTCCACATAATTAAATTGAGAAGCTTAAAGCTAAATAAGTTGTAAAAGGGTGGGACAAGATATATTTGTATTATTTAGTGTATATTAGCGCGTGGGAAATAGATGCCCCAATTTCTCATAATGAGAAATAAAATTTGTTTCTCACATGGCATTTTCATAAATAAAACTTTATTTAACTTTATTCAATTGTTGAGCCCACAATAATGAAAAAATTGTTGATTTATTCACAAAAATGCTCCCATGAAAACAAATTTTATTTCTCAATATGAGAAACAGGAAATTTATGATCGCATAATCGAATCTATATATATATATATATATATATATATATATATATATATATATATATATATATATAGGTGAATATCAAGTAGTAATTGGGATACTTTGACATTTTCATCGATCAAGTATTTCATAATTCTTGAATGGAGGGAGTAAGAGTAAAAAACGGATCACATATATAGGAGGAGTATTTTCTTATATGCAAGACATTTGGTTGTACTGTTAAGTCGTTTAGTGTAGTTTTCCATGGCCATAAAGCCTATAGACGACTATAGTCTATTCAAGTCCAATTTGATAATTAACCAATACGTAGTACTCCATATATATATTTGTATATAGATAATTTATTATAATTCGTATATGAAAATCAAAATCAAAGCATTTTCCAAGCTTTTCCACCATGCATGTTAAATTTCTTGAGTCGTCCAAAAAACATGACGATGATAAGAACACATTTTCCAGCATTACTCCATCGCCCTGAAAATCCATACAATTTGTCCTCGCAAGTTTGGTCAGTGGTTAACCGCCGTTTACAACTGTAGCCCATTGAGAAACCCACATTTCCATAGGCACTGCAATGAATAAATATTTGGCATGTTTTAGAAGTATAAATTCAAGTATGTGTTAAATATATATATATACATTTCACTTGGATTTTATTAAACTGAAATTATTTTTACAAGGTGATTGTTTACAACTAAATACTATTTACTATTTTAAACTATATATCACAAACATCCTTTGATTTACTAATTGAAACATATGCGACGTATATACGAATTACTATAGATATGTAACTTTATACAGTAATTTAAATAATAGTGAATTGGTGCAAGAAGGATAATGTCAAGTGTACATATTAAAAGGTCGGTAAGTTTAAGAAAAAAAAAAATTGATTTTTTTTAAAAAAAAAAAAAAAAAAAACTTTTGGTGCAAAAAAATTGAATAAAATATAGCAAGAGATAATGTTTGGAAAAGGAGTAATTATTAGGGCAAAAGATGTGCCTAAAGTAAGATAAACAAAATTAATTAAAAGGATTTTAGATAAAATAAAATAAAATAAATCTATGCAGTACATACGTCAAAGTGATGCACTTATTGAAAAACAGGGAAAAACTATACATACGTACTCTTACTTTGTAAACCGTACTTCTTGTATTTGAAGTTGGGTAATTGATTTAGCCACACCAAAAATTAATTTAACTTTGACACACTCATTAGTCATTATGATAGCACGATTTTCAATGATATTCTTACATGGAGGTATGCCAAAATCTATTTTTGATGTGTTTAAATCAATTTTCTTAAAATTGTTATCCTTGTTGCAATTAAAAAAAGTTTAGAATATAAGTAGGGAATAATATATTTGGCCTCCAAGCTTCCATGACCCCATTTAGATTTATGTGGCCATATTTGGATCAAAAAGCTTCATCATAATGCATGGCTACTAAAGTAAGATTGATGTAGAGTGTTCCTTCGAATATTATATTCCGTACTTGACATGTTTTGTTTAGGAACAATTTATATCTCATTATTACTTGTTGGCTATTATTGTTCTAGAAGGACCAATTATAAGATTTAAACTAATTATTGTAATGAAAATTATACAAAATGAAAATGAAACAATATAATAATCTGATTAATTACCTTATGATTTCGAAGACAATGTTAAGAACACTGAAGTTGAGAGGGTCTTCCTTCATACTTTTCCTTTCAGTGATGCATACTAACATTATAAAAATGACCAAATACGATAATTGGGATAATAGCATATTCTCTATTATCCTCTTCTTTTCATTCTGTTTTTTCATAATTATATTATTTTCTGGTACTTCTTCTTGATGCTCATTGCTGATTGGAAGAAATGATGTGTATGCTGGAAGATACCTTTAAATTTCAAGCAAAACATTGGACATGCACGAGTTATATAAACATAAAAATTAACTTTATATAAATAAGCAATTAAAGAGTTTATTATAAGAACAAATCTCTAATTTTTTTTTTTTTATTTTACTCTTTAACCTACATGAAAGTAAACCTAATAGTAAAATTAATAGACAACAACTTAATTAGTACGTACTCAATCACTTAATTATTAATACAAACCTAAATTTTGTAGGTAAACGATGTTGAGTCTAAAATATAATTGAATCTAAAATATAATTGAATCAACGTGAAAATTATGAGGCTAATATTCATTAAGTTAATGATTTAACAAACTTTAATTGGTTCGAAGATGATTAGTTCATTCCTAATATAAGCAAACTCCAACCATAATTAATTAATTAACATGACTCATTAAAAGAAAGTGTAACAAGAAGAGAAAGAACTCACATCATGATGATGAATAAAACCAAGACAGCAGGAGAAATTAGGGAGAGATCAACAATGTATTCTCCACTATGTCTTGAACTAGCCGTTTGAAATATGGTTCCTACAAACTTCTCGTACGAGCTCATTCCCTCCATAACTCCTGAGTTCCATTCCATACCAGAAAATACCGCGATTTGTAACACCCAAAACCCTATAGTAGTGGCACCAAGAAACCATGTCTTTTTACTAGACATTAGATGGTCATAACCCATCTCTTTATAATTGTTTAACATATAATAAAACTCTTTTCTCTTAGTAAACCTCTCTAAAACCCATATTACAAGCCTTAAGAACACGGGGTACAACGAGTTTCCTAGGAAAAGATAAGGGATGATAATCAAAAGGAGGCCGAGATTTTCCCTAAAGATCATCATATTCTCATTTGTAGGAACAAAACCACAACTCGAAAAAGTTGAAACAATGACAAAGAAGGAGAAAGTATGTAGGATAAGTCCTTTGTTCTTAAGAACATCATTTGCACTAGGAGTTAGGATCATGTACATGGTAACTAAAGTTGATCCAATTGTAAGTAAACTAATCATGTATCCTAAGACCACATACCCTAATAACTTAATAGAGTAGTTATAATTAAAGCTTGAATAGCTCTTATTATTACCATTACTAGTACTCGAAAATTGGTTGATTATTCCTAATTCTATAGATTGATCTATTCCTTTTGAATTATCTACCTTTGTGCTTTCGTAGGAAGAAAATTCAAACCTTCTTAATTGGAGACTAAGCATGGAGGTGAAGACTTCACCTCCTAGGAGCATTAAAATTGTCATGACTACAAGCTGATAGTTAGAGAATACTTCCATCTCAACTGCTGACATACTAGAAACTGTTGATGCTGAAACCGCGGTGTAAAATAGATCAAGGCTAGTAAGCTGATCAACATCAGTCCTCGGCTTTGAGACCTTCAAAGCCATGAAACCGATTAATGAAACAACGAGGAAATAACAAAGATGAAGCCAAAATGGTTCGGCATGAGAGACGATGTAGTTAAACATGGAAGTTTTCATGCTAGATAGTAGGGAATTGAAAGATGTTTTTTTTATGATAGTACTCTATACAAAGTTGCTTAAATTTATTGTCTAAGTAAAGTAATTCATTAATTAAGGAACGACTACTTTTTTTTCACTCTTTTGCTCTCTAAATGAAGCACAAGAAGATGGTACGTACGTGATAAGAGGGGCAAATGCGCGTCTATATATTGCGCGCGAAAAAAGTGCTAAGCTCAAGCAATAGCACAGAATTGAAATTTATTCCATTAATTACAAGTGCAATTGGCTGATAATCAAATACTTGTGATGCTAACATTTGATTACGTAAAAAATAAAGATTGAGACTTCCATTTCCAAGCTACTTGCATTTCCTAAGGTACACTCGGACTAGTAATGGCCTAGCTAACTAAGCACTAAACTAACCAACAACATAAAGCTATACATGAACTTTAACTTAACAAGACACCACCGGCCATTCAGCCATGCTACATCTTGCTCTACCCGTTGAAGTCTAACCTCCCAATATTATATATGTAAGTGTTTCACTTACAGATAAAACAACAGAGAGTGAAACACTTTATAAAAAAAAAAATAAGAAACTAACTACATATCAATTCTTTATATAGTCATATGGTTTTAAGATGGAACTTTCTTAATAATCTTGTAAAGTGGATTCTCTTTCGATGATGTCTGTGTCTCGAATTTGTATTTAACATGGTATCAAAGATTTCAAAGCCAATATGGTTTTAGGATAGAACCCTCTTGGACTTGTGAAGTGGACTCTCTTTTAACGAATTTGGTCAAGGCATGTATATAAACACAATAGGTATATGGATATTTAACCAATGTCATTTCATATAATCGGTAAAGACTTAACCAGCGAAAGCATTTCAAGACAACAATACAACCAAATACAAAGTGTTTACACCTACTAAAACATTTTTGTTACGCAAAACGAGGCACTTATGTTATTTTTTTGCTAATTTCGAGCTCAATTCGGATCCTTTTAGACTAAAATGACCCATAAAACCTTAACCGAATATTTTTCGACACGTAAACCGATAAAAAAGTTGATATAGGCTGCAATTTACAATTTATAAGAACTTTTGGGCTGCAATTTGCAATTTTTTTTTTTTTTTTTACATGACTGCAATTTGCAAAATACAAACTTTAAATGACTGCAATCAGCAAATTTTCCAAAAAGATAACCTATAATACGGAGAAAATAATAGCATAAAAAACTCACCTAATTAATTAGCAGTCAACTTACCCATTAGAGTAGAATCTACTCCATATTACGAGTACTATATTTTTATGGGAAGGAAGATTGTAACATTAATAAATAATTAAATAGCCCAATAAATAAGTAGATACATTAATATAATACAGATTAATTAATTAATATCTATTTAAGGTAAGGTGCATAATATTGTCCTCATTTCACAGTGCGTGGATGTCCATGTTGATCCCTAAGGCTACCACCTACCAATTCAATTAGAACTACACTAGCCACTAAAAGAGAGTTTACATGTAATTACATTAATTAAGGGAAATTTTGTTTTTTACCACCTCACAAAAACACGAAAATCTCTTTTACCACCTCCCAAAAAAAGTATTTTACTTTACCACCTCATAAAAAACACGAATATAGGTTTTACCACCACTTAACGGTTTCCATCCAAAAATTCCGTTAAGTGTGGCCCACAGTAACACGTGTCAGCATTTTATTTGTTAAAAAAAAAAGAGAAATTAAAAAAAAAAACAAAAAAAAACCTAAAACTACTCCGGCCACCACCGCGGCACCACCCCCGCGCCACCGCCGCCTTCCCCCCCAACTCACCACAGCACTCCCCGAAACCACCACCTGCGTCGCACCACCAGCCCCAACCCACCTAAACCCTCCCCCTCCCTTTCCCGCAACCGTAACACCCCCAAAAACCACCAAACCCAAAACCCTCCTTCCCTAATACGGTCACGATTTCGGCCACAAATGGCCGAAATCGGCCGGTTTTAAGGCTGAGTGGCCTTAACCGGCCGATTTCGGCCATTTGTGGCCGAAATCGTGGCTATTTTGGGGGGATTCGTGGTCATTGAGGGTTGTGGGTTGGTGGTTTTTGGGTCGATTGCGGTTGCGGGAGATGGAAGGGGGCGTTCAGGTGGGTTGGAAGAGGGAGGGGGTGGAGTTGCGCCGCCAGTGGTAGGTTCGGGGGGTAGTTGTGGGTTAGGTGGTGGCGTGGTGGTGGCGCTGTGGCGGTGGCTGGGTAGCTTTAGAGTTTTTTAATTTTTTTTTCTTTTTTTTTTATTTTTTTCTTTTTTTGGCCAATAATAGCACGACACGTGGCTTTATGGGCCCACTTAACGAATTCTTAAACGGAATCAGTTAAGTGGTGGTAAAACCTATATTCGTGTTTTTTATGAGGTGGTAAAGTAAAATACTTTTTTTGGGAGGTGGTAAAAGAGATTTTCGTGTTTTTGTGAGGTGGTAAAAAACAAAATAGCCTTAATTAAGTCCTAACTTTAATATCAACTTATAAAAGAAAGCAATATTATGTAATTATGCGCAAATTAAACAACTTAAATCTTGGTTTAGTTGGTTACAAAGAACCCTAGCCACTAAGTTGTCCATACTAGTACATATGCCACTTATTTATTGGTCATGTTTTCCAGTAAGTGTTAGTTGTTGAAATGGGAGAGAAGGGGCTGCTGAATGTGGGAAATGGCGTTCAACTTTTAGTACCACTCATCTCGTTGTGTTTTGATATTTTTATTAATTTTTTCCATACTCTAAAGATGAAATTTATTATCTTGACACGTATTGTAAGAAGTATCGAGAGGATGTTAAAAATGATATGAGGATTGCGATGTCTATGCTTAATTAGTTTTATATGCGCGCAACACACATGGGTGTTTATATATCTATAGAATTTTATTACATAATGATGTCAAATACTAAAATAAAAGGAACAATGAACAATAAGTGATATTGATAAAGAGAGACTAATGTGTATATTACTCCATATAAATCAAATTTACAAATGATTTTAAAGAGATAACTAGTGATATGTAAGTTTTCCTGTCTTATAATCTTATCATCACTCACTAATCATAGAAGCTATTATTACTTTTTAAGGTTTGAAGGGATAAGCACATGAAATTTCATATCAGAAATGGCATCCTGTATCACCCAATTAGGAATAATCATCAAAATTATTCAAACATCTACTGATTTTAGATATTGGTGTCCCACTGTCACGTGATTTTGACAAATAATTGCAGGAAAATAGAAATAGTACTCGCAACAAGTTAATTGTAGTCATAGTCTTATCTATCTAATTATTGTTCATCAATCCCCTATTCTATTCAAAAATAATAATATATTGTTAATCAATCCTTTATTTATAATCCTTCCTCCCTTCTTTTATTAATTTGGGTGTACCGTGGGCGTAGTGGTTGATTGATTGGTTGTTGCGGGGGGTCTGCGAAGTGGTGGTATTGTTGTGCGGCTTTGTGGTTGCGCTGGTGGCTACTGATTGTGTTTGGAGAAGTGGCAAATTATTGTTGGTGTTTGGTCAGGTGGTTTTGTGAAGGCTGCATGGTGCACTGAGGGATGAAGGTATGGAGTTAGTGTTGTTGTTTGGCTGGAAAGAGGGTGGATGGAAGTGAAGGTGGCTGGAAGGAGGGTGGATAAAAGTGAAGGTGGCCGGAAGGAGGGTGGCTGACACTAGTGAAGGTGGTTGGACGGTGGTTGTGCCCCACTAACAGCAACATTGACAGATTCCATTATCTGGTAGTGAAAGATATATTTTTGGGATTTAGGTGGTAGTAAAATAAAATAAAATATTAAACGGATAGCAAATGTGCCACAAGATTCTTTCACTGGTAACAAATGTCAAATTTTCTTTAAACCACTTTGAAATTCAAAATTTACCATAATTTCTCTCTCTATAAACCCAATTCCTTTCTCTTAACAAAAGAAATGAAATTTTGTTTATCAAAAGTAATATGGAATGTAAATAATGAATCAAAGGAATAAAAATAGCAAATCAATATTTTAAATAAAGAGGAGAATCGTTTTGATTTTTTTTTTTTTTTTTTTTTTTTTTTTGCTCGTGTACTATGTATTTGTATACACTGTTCTTTCCGCGTTTTTATAACTCGTGTATTTTAACCGGGTATACCATGCTCATGGTACACTTGGGTGTATGATGAAATTTTCAAATGCCATTACCAATTATGTGTAGAACTGGTGAATTGGTATGTTAGGTGGCTCTTAGGAGTGTTGCGGTCAAATTGTGAGAGATGACCGTGTATCATGCAATAGCTCAAGTTGTATGATGCATTTAGACCCTGTTTTGCACTTTAATTATCGTGTTTAATTGTCGTCGTATTCTTAATCTCAATTATAATTGCCGTTCTAAGATCCCTATTGCAAGTATGGATTTATCTATATGAAAGATCAATTTTACGCGGTATTATTATCAATCTTATCAAAATATGAAAGATCATCCTACATCACATGGACGTCAAATTCAACCAAATACTCCGTACTTTCAAAAATAACCCTAACCAACCACAAGTACTTGTGTAAGATAAAGACCCAATATAGTACGATACGCGGAGTACTTAATTAAACAATTAGTTACTCCGTCTTGATTAATTCTTGATCCCACAAAAACATAAAACAAAATTCAAAGTGTAGAAGAAAAACAATGGTGTACAGTCAGGCTGAACCAAGTTTTTTAAAAAAAAATAAAAAATAAAAAAAATAAGATAAATTATATTACCAACTGACAAAATTTAAAATACGAAGTAAATGACAATTAGTGGACTAGGATATGTGCATGGATTAGAATAGATATCAAGATACGCAAATGTCTTCCTCCTTTGTCTGTTAGTTAAGTGGAACTTTTTTTATCAATATTAAGTGGGAAAACATAGGCTAATTTAAATCACAACATATAATGCTAATCCAAAGATAATTTATACAAGTATCATCATTCCATAACTTGAGTTATAAAAAACAATAAATAAATAAATAAAGCACAACAATGGCCCATAATTGACCCAAATTTTTAAGCAAAATGTAGCACTGAAACTTAAAAATAGGCATTTTGCAAGAAAAGAACTTGATGCATAACAACTGAATGACTTACAAATGCCATTATGCTCGCTATCAAGCTTACCGAAAACAAAGGATAACAGGCATAGGGAAAAAAAAACGCATAGATTAGACATTTGTAGATGTCTGGAGCAACAATTTACAGAGAACATGAAACTAACTAATCCTTTCGGAATGTAACAAAAATTCAAGTTTGTTATTACAGTGTAGCACATTATCAAAACTTTGCCCTGCTATGATTGTCTGTAAATTTTCTAATTTGTAATGGCTTTTATCTATCCATGTACTAAAACCAATTTACGGAAAGGACTGTACAGTAATTACCTACGGAAAATTTTGAAGAGTCGAATGTTTGTATCACTCAGGTCATTGTTGCCGACTATTTCAGTCAAGTTAATTAATGCCCTGAAATAATGCAGGCAACAATTAGGTAAATGGGTATCTAATACGGATTAACAGGAAGTAATAAGAGTTGCTGTCAAAATTACAGCAATACACAACAAACCTAATATTGTTTGTCAAAAAAGCAGAAACACACCTACCAACATGGGCCCGAGTGAGCAAAATTAAGACTATAAGATCAAAAGATAATATAAGGGCAGTGATCAACCACGTACCGGAATTTGCTGCGAGTTTCTGTGCAAGAACCACCATGGACCATTCCTTGAGAGTATTCTGGGGATTTGTAGCAAAAACAATATTATCAAAACATAGAAATAACATCAACATATAGTAGAGTAACAAACATAGAGATTGAGACCAGGCATCTACCATGAAAGATGAGCTTGCTAAAACTGAAGCAAGAATGGATAAAATATTGTATTTGTGTCTATATACAAGCTTAACAAACTAATATTGTTAATCAATCATTTTTGCAGATTATGGTAACCAAAGCTCTCAAACTTAAGGTCATCAGAGATGACTTCAGATCATGAAAAAGTAATAAGTAATCCATAATAAACGTACCGTAAGTATCCTGCAGCCATGCGCAAGCCCATGAAGAGGGTCAATCCAAGCCAGACACCAGGAAGTTTCATCACTGAGGGAGCATAGAGAAGGACAGACGACGAAATCGCCCCTACCAACATCTAAAATTCAGAAATGTAAGTAGACTAAGAGACAACATGCTTCTAAACCAAAAAGTCCTATCACCTTACCATGGAATAAGCAGCATATGAGAAGTCTGACACTCCATAATGCAGACCATCAAAGATAAAAGCTAAAGAGTTGAGTGGCTGGCTTGCACTGACAAACTGTTGAAAATTGGCCGATTATGAGAGGCTACATTGCTGCTACCTATTATTTAGGCAAATAAACTCGAGTAATATGAAAAATTGGCGCTTACCCAAGTGCCAGATTTTACAATCTGTAATACTGCAGGATCCTTTGTGAACAAATTCGCTAAAGAACCAAAAGAAGATCCCAAAATCACAGCTAAAGCACCACCAGTAACTATCCCAATCTGGAAGGAGTTAGAACAAGCACGGAAGCACCATTAATGTTAACATCCACATGACAAATATACAGACATGAGAATTAGATGTCAAACATGCAATATTAAAGAAGTAAAAGATGAAATTCTACCTTCAAAATAAAATTAGTTAGCTCTTTCACAGTATCGTAGTCACCGCTTGACAAGGAAGTAGCAACCAGGGCCTGAAATGAAAAGTGATGAGAGTGAACTCGATCTTACAGCATAAATGCTAATAGTTAACAAACTGTTTAAAGATCAGATATTAATTGTTTTAAAATCCATTTGAATCACTCCAACCATCCAAAAGGCGACATTCCTTTCTATTTTAATGTCCCATTCTTATTACATATCACTATTTACTGCATAAGTGCATATTCATCGATGCAGATTTCCATATTTGGCTAAACACCCCACACGGTAGTCACATTCTTCAATATTTGTGAGTCATCATAGATAAAAACTTTAGGATGGAGGTAGAACATCTTTTTCTTTTCTCTAAGTCAAAGTGGATGATTGATGAGCATATAGCCTGGACATGGAACCTCCTAGATGGATGAAGCTCTGAAAGCCCATACCTGACCAGATGCCGCTAATGCATCAGTTAAAAGAGAGACAGCCAGCCACACTTGCATACAGATTTGATGAGCAGCCATTGCAAGAGGACCTTGACGAGCAGCCATTGAGGTCCCAATCGTCATAGTTATCAAAACAGCCAGAGTTCTTCCAATAAGAAATCCACCTGTAAAAAAAGATAATGTAAGGGAGCAGACAATACTCCAACCATGCAACACTTAAAACTTTAAAAGTAGCATGGCCAACTAAGCAGACTAATTTGAGAAGTTTGTAATGGTGTTTATTGAATAAAAGGTTATTACAAATTAAGAACTAGACAACGAATCATAAACAGTACTCCCTCCGTCCCCAAATGATAGTCCCTTATGAGCAAATTTTAGTCCCAAAATGTTTACCCCATTTGCTTTTTCCAACAACCATTAATATTAATTTTTTACCACAATTCCCTCCAATTTGCAACAATATTTGTGCAAATTTAACTTTCCCATGTAAATTTTGTTTTTTCATGTACTTTTATTACTTTTTTGCATACTCAATGTCAATTTACTTTTTCAATGTACTTTTACTATTCTTATTTGTGTTTATTAATTCCCATGAAAAATGCGCATAAGGGACTATCAATAGGGGACGGAGGGAGTAATAAAATATGAAATTTTTCTGACACTCACCAGACTTTAAATAGACCCCAAACTTCAGGTCTCCAAATTTTGGAGGTAACAATACTACTCTCTTGCTAAGATACCAAATCATCAAGAAGCTACCAATGTATCTGGAGCACAAAAAAACAGCATGATCACCAATTTTTATTTTTATTTTTATTTTTAAAAAAAAAAGGGACTAACAGACTTCAGGAATAATATACATACTGAGACACAACAGTGGCAGTGGCTGCTCCAGTGACACCCATCTGAAAATAATTTATAAAAAGTGGGAACAGAAAAACGGCTGCAAGATTAGCGAAACCTGCATAAGGATCACCAAAAATTCAACACACACATAAGAAGTCAAAAAAGGAAAGTAGGAAAAAAAAATATTTTAAAGAGTAAAAAGAATAAAATTAGGAAATAAGAATGACACCAATGAAAAATAAAAAAATAAGCAACCAGGGGATAAAACAATAAGAATACATAAGCAATACAGAAGTTTGAAAACATGCCTAAACAGTATACAGGGGTTTTTGTGTCCTTAAAGCCCCTTAGGATACCCTGAAGAGCCAAAGAAAGTACAACCGCGGGGGCACCAAGAGCTCTAAGTGACAAAAATCTTTCTGCTTGTAGTCGCATGGGGGAAACCTGCAGGGAGATTGCAACAGAACAATAAATTATGCCAGTAAGCAATACTTCTGCAGTTTAGTGCCAAGGATATATCAGATAATGGCCAGCACAGATAACAAAGGGCTCATACGTTGTATTTGTAAGTTTTAACATTTAAATTCATTTTGGAAGCAAAATAAGATCTCAACCAAACCACAAGTATCAAAAACTTACTGGTGAGACACCCATTAAACTAAGGAATGATCCACTTCCAAAAAGTAAAGCTAGAGCCTCAATGATGCCAATGCTTAAAGCAAGGAATAATGCTGTAGAAACTGATGATAACTGCTTTCTTTCGAATTCTTCATGACCAACTAGTAGGTGCAAACATAATACATCATAATCAAGCATTACAAAATAATTCAATAGCTATTATAATGATCAGAATGACTATCCAGAATACTATACCTAAAGAAGACTTTGCTATATCTTCAGCTACAAAAGAAGTTGCAACACTTAGAAGTGGTATGTTGAATAGCTTTGAAATGATGTTAAAGATCGACATAGAAACACCAGCAGATGCAAGTTCTACAGGACCTGCACACATAATGATACTAATTTAGACCACAATTCACCAAGAGTATTAAGTTTTACTCCGTAATATAAAGTTGAAAATTATTAAACTCGCAAAAAGAACATAGATAATTCAACATGAGAAACTGGATTTTAACCTAAACTGCCAATATAAGCTGTCTCCATCAGCTGCGCCATAGGATCAATGGCCTGGCTAGCTAATGCCGGCAAAGAAAGCATTATAAGCTCTCGTTTCACATTCGGAGGAGGCAATTGTTTAGAGGGCTGAATTAAAGGCTCACTGCAAAGTCATTAAATAACCCAGCAGTCAAACTAACATATAAAAAGAAATATACTACATACTTTGTATGATTTTATTTTATTTATTTCCTAAAAAAATGCACTGGAATCAGGAAGATTGAATTCAACAACAGTTTCTAAATAATCATAATCGTAAAGAAGTGGTTTTATAACACACAAATTTATTAGATGCAGGGCTCAAATAGTGGTAATGTGGTATTAACAAAAAATACGAGAAAGAAAGAACTAATTGCACTTATAATACTCTTGAGACGAAAGGAACTATCCCAGGGGGTTTATACACCAAAAAACTTAAAACAGAAGAATTATTCGAAAACATGAAATGTTTCAGCAGCTAATAATGGTAATAAAAACATGTAATGGAATCATGAAGATTAAAGCAAGGGTTTTGACTATTGACAGCCATATAGAACTTACATTGCTGAACAGAAAATATTGCTAAAGCAAGGGTTTTGAGAGCCATAAAAGAACCAAAGATATTTCAACATGACAAGCCTTACAAGGTTTTAATAAACAAAATATCTATAACAGAACAGTGAGATAGCATAGATAAAAAGAAACAGAAGTTTATAAAATGAAATTGGGTTTTTTTTTTTACATAGGTCTACATAGAATAAAAAGCCATGTCGTTATATATAAACACATACACTGACGTAAATCAATCAAAAAATCGAAGCTTAATAATATTTCAAACCTTAAACCATTAACACCATCATAATTTTCCAATGTAATCTCTTCTGCAGCACTCTCCACTAAATCATGAGGCTCCTCCTCCACATCACAAGGCTCAACACTGCAATCTGAACCCAACAGACTATATGTCACATTCTGAAAAGGCTTTCTACGACGAATAATAGTTTCCTGAGACAGCTTTCTTCTGTCAGCAGCCATATAGCAGAGTCCAGACACATCTTCAGGACACTTTCGATTAGCCAATGAAACTGAAGAACGAAATCCAGATGATCGGCCCATAGAACTTGACCCGGCTGCCTTGCTCCATCTTCTCCTAGTGCTAGAAAATGCTGTTGAGATTTTACCACCACAAAGTTGTGCAGCTGTCATCCTTGAAGCTGTTTATAATATATCTTCTCAACCCATAAAATTCTACACAATTCATTAAATAAAAATCAAAATCAATATAATGTCCAGAAATTTGTGCACCTACACCATTATGTGTTTCGAAAAAACCCTTGATACATCTTTTCACAAATCACTGAAGAAGGAAGATCACTACTCATATCAAGCAATGCCCACTTGATGCATACAGCTAACTACAATGTAATTATAGTGTTAAACGACACGGGCATGATTTCAAATTCAAGTCCAAATTCGAAACTCATTAGCATCTACATTAGTACATTACTAACACTAGCTGTGGCATTAATGTATAGCTACACCCCATGTATGGACCACCTAAGGACATGATTTTGCTTTATTGCCACTTGCAAAAACAACACACAAACAAAAACCCACATTTACAAGAAACCCCCACCCACAAACATATTTAAATTGAATAATGATGATAGCAAAATTAAGGAATAAATGAAACAATCCAAATTAAGAAAAAAGACATAAATATACCCTAATATAAGAAAAAGCAAGATGAATTGAACAAATAAAACTCCGCAATTAGTCAAAATTAAGGGTTAATCAGTATTACTATCATAATAAAAATTATAATTCAGCCTTAATCATAATTAATTAGTGAAAAACAGTTTTAATCAGTTATAAAAATTAAGTAAACATTAAACATCAACAAATTACAACGAAAATTATGAAAGACAAAATTGAACAGGAAAAATAATGCATACGAACTAAATTAAACAAAAGCAACAAATTACGTTCTAATCTTTACAAGAAATTAAATTGCTTTCAAATTCCTGCACCTAGAATGGAAAATTCTCATAACAATAATATTGATAAAAGAGATATAATAATACCCATCAACGCAAATGTTACGAGCAAAATTCCCCGAGCATAAAATAAACAAAAAAAGAGAGAAAAATACCTGGGTTGGAATTTTTAGGGTGGATGAGAGTGAAGAAAAAATTGCAGGGGAAGCGGTTATTTTGTCGAAGTTTCGCTTAAAGATTGAATTTTTTTTTTTTTTTCACTTGATTTGTGTTCCAGCAACACGTAGGCGGTAGGAGTTCTTTTCGATGGGCTGCTTGTGGGTCGGTATTTTGATGTCCTTGTTCTCAAAATGGCACGGGCCACGGGGTATGGGCGTATTAGAAATGTTAATTTGGATGTCTGGTGAAGTCGGATTCGGTCGAGTTTAATTTCAGATTTGAGTCGTGTAAAATTATTGTGTACATGTCAAACAAAATTTAAATTAGTTGTTTTTAAATTGGGTCAGGTTTTAAGTTTTGACACCTCTATTCGATATAGCATTATAGGTTTGGAATCGGAAATCAAAGTACTCAATAGGATGGTACTGTATGTCAAGCTTGAAAACTTGACAATTTAGGGTGCATTCTATTGACCTAATTCTTACTTATCTAAACTTTTCTAGATTTTATCTGAAATTATCTGAACTCATTAGCTCTTATTAGAACTTATTTTAGTTATAAATTGAACTTGGCTAGCCTTGATTAATCTTTATCACAGAACTTATTTTTCCTGAATTTATCTTATCTGAACTATTAACCCTTATCTGAATTTATTTTTCTTGAAATAAGTGAAAATAAGGTGAACAGAACAAGGCATTAGCTCTAACTACACCCTTTAGTTTCTAAACTTCGTATCATACATCTTGTAATTTGAGGAATGAGTTTTAATTGAAATTAGCAACTTATCAAACACAAGATACGTGTTTTGCCCATTCATTTGAGGAATGAGTTTGAATTGAAATTAGCAACTTATCAAACACAAGATACCTGTTTTGCCCATTCCAAATTCATATGCCTTAAGCCTAATTTTATTGATGTCTAAGCTCTAAATGTATGGTATGAGTTATTAATGAGATATCTATGATATATTTTTGGGAAGATTATATTTTGGCAAATATTATCTATTGTATTTTAATTAACTTCCTAGAATAGCGATTCTATTCTAATTCTTCTCTAATTTATCATGGTATCAAGAGCATGTTAATGTTTTTTTCATCAACATAAACAATTATGGCCGGCGGTGAGACATCATCTCCGTCCCCTTCACCTATAATTATGAGTAATGCAAAAATTCCTGAAAATTATCTATATCGTCAATTTGTTGATACTTGTTGGATTATAGACACCGGAGCCACTCATCATGTCACCGGCACCAAATCATGGTTATTTGATATCCACAATGTTCGGTTGGGTTACCGAATGGCGAGAGTGTACTCGCTACTTTGGAAGGATCGGTTCGTCTATCAGATAAAATCACCATCAATGGAGTTCTTTTTGTGCCACATTTGACTTGCAATTTAATTTCTGTTTCACAACTCAGTGATCAATTAAAAGTTGTTGTTCAATTTAATTCAAATATGTGTGTTGTACAAGACCAAATGAAGGAGCTGATTGGAACGAGGCTTTGACGAGACACATCTGTTTGAGTTTCTAAATTTGATACTTTGGATGAATTTTCAAATTAAAATTGTATACTTGATAAAACAAGCAGTGTTATAGAGTAATTTTACACCAACAGTCACAGCAGAAGTTGACTACCGTCAAAGTTAAATTAAATAATCGTAATTAAGAAAACAATAGGATTCCAAAGCATTATTATTGATTTAGATATAAATGCGAGACGATTCATCAACTACAACACTTACAAATTACATCCAATTTCTTCAACCAACACCCCATTACCCTCAAACAAACCAAAAACAAAAAGGAAGAAAAAAAATTTACCAAGTAAACAAAAACAAAATCTAACTTCTAATGTACTAAGCCACACAAAAAACTCCCAAGTATAAACGAATCACAGAAATGTCTGGAGCATGATCATCTGAAGACTGAGCAAAACAATAGCCAAACTCCAACCTCTCAAACGAGATCCGTTGCTGTCATCACTTGATCCCGGGGCTGCATTACAACATTGAGGCAAAAACAGAGCTAAACATCAGCAACTTTATCAAATACAAAATCACTGCAAATATACATTAAGCTATACAATACTTGCATTATTGCATTATGCATGGTATTCCTAAGAAAATCTTCCTATGACTTAAAATGTAATGCTACCAAAAAAAAAAAAAAAAAAAAAAAAAAAAAAAAAAAAAAAAACTCAACCCTCTTGTGCTGAAGTACAGCAGGTTGAGTTGATTAATTCAGTTTATATACGCCCCATAATTCAATAATCAAAGAAATTGGTTATTTCCATCAAGAGCGCATATTGTACGATCAAATGTCTATTAGACAGTACAGAAATTTGAAGATTACCAGGACAAGTGTTTTCAACAGCAAGGGTAGTGAGAACGGTTTGTTTGTTGTAACCAGCATAGGCACAAGTTGTACGGCTGCAGCTCGAAGTAGTCGAGTTACTAAGTAACAAATTCGAATCAGGACACTTCATAGCAGGACATGTAGGCCAATTCACTGCTTTAAGTCCTGATGGTTGACAATTCAGCCTAAAACAAGCCATGCAAGCATCATAGAAAATGTAAGTACACAGCTAGATTAGTTGAAGTTTATGCAAGCAGGGCAAATAGTTGATTAAATTGAACCAATATGATACAAAGAATGAACTTACGTATAGTTATTTGTCTTGTCACAGCTGCACCTTACACAGTTGTTGGCAGTAAAAACATAAGTGCCATTGGCGACTAGCAACGAAGAATCAGAGGAGCTGTTGTTTATACTTGAGCTACAAGCTGCATCAGATATTTTTGTTAAAAAAAATAAATTAACCATGGAGCTGAGTGAAAAATGAAGCGAAATGAATTCAACATATGAAGACCTCTTTGATCAAAATGTTGGTATATAATTTGAGTATTGAGATTTTGGAGGATTGTGTAGACTTGCAGTGAAGGGTTGTGAAAATGACTCCAGAATTACGGAGAGTGTAACTTTAACACACCATTCTCTATTCAGAACAATTCATTGCTTTATTCAATTAGAAACTTAGAGTGTGAACTTAAGTACATAAGTTATTAATACTCCGGTCACTTAGAATAACAAGTTCTCGCTTGCTTAGTGCTTTAGCTCTATCAAATTTGATCAAATTGTATTATCATGAATTATTATTAATGAAAGTTCACATGATCCCATCTACTCTCACAGTCATATATGCACATGCATAAACTCGAGTGCTAGGCATTGGGGTACGACTGTACGAGTACATCTTATCATAATCTAGTCAGCTAGAGATGACCCAGAAAAACAGTTTTCATTTTGGTAGTTTCAACAATATGGCACTATAAATGCTGCAATAATATTCCCTATAATCCACTCTATTTGATTTATGTTCTGTACTCGTTCTTTTTATATTTTTCCAAACAATATTTTTCTTGTGAAAATATACTACACTCTCGGCCTCTCAATCTTATTTTCATGTTACGGAGTACAATTCTATCCCCCTAAAAGGCGAAAACAACAACAAAGCCTCTCTTATATCTTACATGGCGCAATCAATTACTTATAAGAAAGCCTGAACTTCATGAGTTTGAAAGAGGCATCAGCCGCAGCACACAAGTGTGAAACCATGGGAACAAGAGAATGTGTAAGTAAACTGTGGGCCCATTGCCCATGTAAAGCTAAAGGTAAGTGGGTTGAATAATAGTGGGCCTATACCCCAACTTGCCCACTAATTTTCTGAACATTATACTATAGCCCGTCAGTAAAAATTCAAACATAATCTCATTATACACCCACCTATATATAGATAATTGAAATTTTCAAACATTACACATCCACCTATGTATGTAGTAACAGACAAAAACTACTACAAGTAGTAATTTTTTAATTAGGTTACTCCTTATTCTTTAATTAATGTTGTTTAACTTATTATAGATTTGTGTCAAAAAAAAACTTATTATAGATAAATTGAAATCTTCAAACATTATATATCCACCTATGTAACAGACAATTTTAGTAGTTTTTTATTTTTTTTTTAAACCATAGCAGTTTTTTTTTATTACTTTGTATATAATGCCGTTGTTAAACCTTAGAGTAATTAAATAAATATAATTCAAATGTAAGTATAATTGTTTATTACGGCCCAATTTTGTTGTTT
Organism: Chenopodium album; assembly: GCF_948465745.1. NCBI lineage: Eukaryota > Viridiplantae > Streptophyta > Magnoliopsida > Caryophyllales > Amaranthaceae > Chenopodium > Chenopodium album. The sequence goes on along the minus strand of NC_137850.1, from coordinate 49,689,254 downwards.
TATGGTAGAATTAATTTGAAATTAGGCAGAACTCAATAGCAAAGCACGTGCACATGCAAAATGCAAGCCGTGGGTGGACATAGCAGCCTTTTTCTGACTACAAAATCCAATTTCGGAACTATTTCTTTACTTTGTCACTTCTTCTCGTATTCGAATCTATCCCTTTGCTATGTTTTAGATTAAACAGTACTTAAACACCAACTTAAAATACAAAATTACCAATGTTTTATTTATTTTTTTCTATTTCCTGTTTTTCTTGTGTTATGTGTCAATACACTTTATATATTAAATATATCTCCGCGTTCTATTATACACCTGATTGTATTATTTTTCACACATTTATCAAAGAGTATAGTATTAAATAAACATAATGTAAGTAGGGTTTATATGATTGAGAACTTTTATATATACCCAAGTGTACATAAAGGAAGCCAAACCAGACCATAACATAAATTTTGCTCGTTTCATGATATTAATTATTGGTTGATTTGAAAATTAAAATGAAACTAAAATATCAATTGAATAGTCTGTTTTGAATTTAATTATCACGTTATTAATTCAAACTGTCAAATTACATTTTTGACAGACGAACTTAATAAAATTGAGAGAGAGAAGAGAGAAAACACCTTTAATAGGGACATCAAGGACTTGGCCAGCAATGAGACTCTTAGGATCAGAAATACTGTTCACTTTCATCAAACTTTCCGAAGTCATCCCAAACTCGGCCGCAATTTGACTGACACTACTATCAGGAGCCACCACGTGTGCATAATGAACCACCTCCTGACCCTCCACGTCATCACAGCTACAAGGAAGTGGGATCCACAACTTCTGACCAACAAGAATGAGATTAGCATCCTTAATCCCATTAGCAGCCACAATTTGAGGGTAATCAACGAGTCCAGAAAACACTTGACTAGCAATATGAAAAAGACCGTCATCTTTGACAACAGTGTAATTAGGAACACGGTTAGAGATCCCTGTCCCGTTGCGACAATGGCAAGGGAAAGGGATTTTGATGGTTGAGTTCGCAGTCACTGTGTGACTTGGAGGGGTGTCTGAAGGGAGGTTGTTGACTCCGAGGATAGAACGGAGTGTTTTGACTTGGAAGAGTGATTGGATGTGACCGAGGGTGGTTGTGTTTGGGGAGATGTAGCCGGCTAGTGCACGACAAGTCAACTTTGTCGTGCACTGGAACACGGGTGGTGGTGCTTGCGCAGAGATGATTGGTGGTGAGAGTAGGAGGAGGAGGAAGGAGAGTGGGATGAGGAGGATAGTCATTGTTGTTGTTATTGTAGGTGGGAGTGTTGGTTTTGTGTTTTTTGTTTTAAAGAGGAAGAAAGAATGAAAGATAGGAGGTTTCAAGTTGGAACTTTGATTAAAAGGTGGGATGAATTTAATGTGAATTTTGGGTTTGTTTGTCTAGTTGGTTGAAGGGCGAAAGAAAAGAGTGGACTTTGACTAATCATGTTGTTTAAGTCTATGATAGTGATAAAATAGTGTTGGGAGGGCTCCTTGTTTTGGTGGGTATTAGAGTAAATTACACCTTGTTCTAATAATAGCATCCCTTATCAAAGTTATCACATGTCGACATATACACTAACCTAATATTTGAATTTTCATATTTATCATTGGTTTAGTTGGGACTTGGGATACATTCAAAGCCAAACATATGTTCAACACAAAGTCTTACACATAGGCTGGCCACACGTATGGTATGGGGTTGGTCACACTGTCTGGCCAGTTCACTATAGAATTACTTCGTTAGTGTTATATTATAAGGGGTTATTTTGTCAATGTTACAGGAGTTACTCGCTTAGTGTTATGCGAATTAGTTTATTTTTTTTATAAGCGGCCATATGTATACCCAACCACACACAAGACGTGCTGACACTCCAATAATTATACTGAAAAAATAAATAAATATTGTAAATATAGCTTAAATAATGTAAGTATACAACTATTGTTTTGAACTACGGAGTAATCTATTTTAAGCTACTCCATATAACACTCTATATATCTTAATTTAGCTCCCAGTTATTGATGCCTTGATGGCCATAGTTATTCACAATCATTTTAGAAGAAAGCTTACACAGTTACACATAAATCGGTGTAATTAATATTAAGTTATTCACAATCATTCGTTATCTTAGTTTCTTATAGAAGTTGCATATAACATTTTCCTTATATAAAAAAAACAAGGATAATATTTACATATTTTGCTTTAACAATTGCACAAAAATGATTCATTCCTTCCATGGAGTACAAAGACAGTCACGAGGGCACAAAAATTGGAAGGTTGACAGAAGAGTCAAACTTCTTTTTGAGAACAAGTTGGGTCAAATTCCGTTGTTGTACAATTCTTCCATATTCTTTCATACTTACAACGGCGTGTTGGAACCAAGTAGCGTAAGTGGAAAAGTTGGCACTTTCACATGAAAATTATTCTATCTTATGAAGGGCATACTAATCATTTCATCATAGATTTAGTTTAGTCGCCGTTTAATAATCTTACATAAATGATAATCCTATAACTTCATACTAGTAAGGACTTACAGCAAAACTTCTAATAATTTCACTACATTTAACTTATTATTAAATTAATTTAGTCAAGGCGAATTGCTTCAGCACAGTCACAAGAGATTAATAATATTGTTTACAAGTATATTATTGATAAGTACGCATTTATATAATATTTTCTCTATTAAGCTAGAATTAAATTAAGATTATAGTATCTATATGATAATGATGTGACACCCTTAGGAATTAGAAATTTCATAATTTGGACAATAATGGCGTCCTGGCGTTGACCAAATAGAAGTCAAACCCAGAGTTTTCGGCATAGCGTATGCCACTTGAATACACTCTCCTTCATTCAGGTTTCCGAAAGTCAAATGCTTAGGTTGTTCACACTTATAATAAAGCATAGGTACACTTTTAATACTTCGTATCAATTAGTTACTTATCCAAAAGACAAGCTTTTGATCTTAGTACACAGCATTTACCGGAGATTTAGAACTTTAGAGTTAACCATAGATCAAACCTGTCAGAATTAACGATAGATAGGACCTGTAAAGATTGAATCAGCCTAAATTACCAGAAAGATTAGAGTAAAAAACTACGAGTACAAGGTAGATTAAAGTAAAAGGTTACCAGATAGATGAACCAGGCTAAATTACCAGAAAGATTTTTAAATTAATCTTCTGGCACAAAACTAAATAGAGAGTATCCAAGGATGGTCCATATTTAGGTTTTTACGACTTCTTAATTAATGTAAGGAGTTTCACAAGTTGACTAGTCAGAATTCAAATGAAAAAACTACAGATAAGTTAACGATCAGTTGGTTTTGCTGGTTTAATATATGTACTTATTTAGCAACTCATATTAACTATTGAGCTATTTGTGCAAAATAATATAGCCCATATAGGCAATACTGCAGGGAGAATATTTCCTTTCCTTTTAAAAACCTATAAAAACTGAAGATTTGTCTTGTAAAACGAAATTAATCAGGTACAAATTGGTACTGTTAACTCTTAACATCTCCACCGTACATTAGTGTCAACTGTCAAGTGTACAAAATTTGATATTGAATATGTGAATATGGAGTATAGATAACAAATTAACAAGTCAGGAAATATGACAGATACAGAGGAAAGGGATCACCACAACCTTGACTATCAATGACCTACAGTTTTACAGGATTTTCCACCTTGAAAATTACTCCATAAATCTTAAACTATCCTCAAATTAGATTTTCAAGAATTTACTATGGGTAAATACTTAATCATATACTAAATGGCAAGTTGCACTCTCTGACAATCTGGCAGTCCAATACCTCGAGCTTATAATCAACAGATGACAACAGCACAAATTAAGAGAAATAAACTGGAAACATCTCACCTATCTAAGTACCACAGATCAAGAGCCCAGAAAAAACAATTTCCAAATGTTTCAGCAGTGCATGTTATTGCGTGCTTTGCTTGGAGATTCGTTTGCTAATAAGGAATCACAGATTTGAAAAGAGAAGAATCATAAAGCCCTCACTTATTCCTAAGAAAAACCCCAAAAACATGCCATATTTACTGGCACCCATAGATAATATTTTTTCTGGCTTCTTGCAGATGGGTTTGTGCCCTACCTAGTAGCCACAGAAATCTTAGTATATAGCACATAATCATTGGGAAGGAACTAATTCAGAGTTCATTATGATAGGATTGTCCGAGCTAAGCTACTGCGACTTCACATCAACACTCATTCATTAAAGATGTCCAGTGTGTTATTTCAAGTCAAGCTGCTTGGTCAGGTCATGACTTAGTACGTTGTCATTTTGAGACCAATTCATTCATGTTTGGATCAAGTCAATTTTGGTTTGGATCGAATCAGTGAATTACAAAATTTTGCATATCTAATGCTGAGCATAACTAAACAAATTTATCTGCAAACTACACTTGTTATCATTTATTACCCAAAAAGTGTAGCACTTATATATATATATATATATCAACTGCATTTAAATAACAACTATATATTAACAAAGAATTATTTATAGACAACACCAAAAGTATAAACCAAGACAAATAAAAAAAAAAGTATCAAAATTAAATAATGAAAACACGGCACAAGCATTGATTTGGTTTTTATTTCTTCTTAGTGTTGTAAACAAGTACCAGCATTTGCGAGTCAAAGTTTATAAGTTTAATTAGAAATTATAATCAAACATTTCTGTCAAATCAAAAACTTCCTACCAAATGTATCAAAGAAAAGACAGCTACATGCAACATCACATCTAAATAAACTTTATGTTCTATAATAAGGATCAAGAGGAACAAATCAGTTGATGGCTAAATACAGTAACAAGTTGTTGAAAGGAGGAGCTAACCGAAAGGCGGAGCTAGAGCTTGAATAAGAGCTTTCACTTCTCATGAAAACGTCGCAATATTGATTCAGCAAAGCTTTTTTGCCTGTGCATACGAAACATTCAAGATCAATATTTTGTACTTGGGAATTAGAGAGAGATATATGTTAAGTTTGTTATGAATAAAGCAGCTATCCACCCACCAAAACCCAAGAGAAACTTAGTAATGGGAAGATTTTTTTTTTTTTTTTTTTTTTTTTTTTTTGGGGGGGGGGGGGGGGGGGGGTGTGGCATTGATGATAGGCGACGGTAGAAGGGTCAGGCAGCATCGTAGAGATGATGCCTTTACAACCCCCAAGATTACCCTCAATTCTCCGTCCTTATAACAGGCACTACCTCATCCCATCTGCCACCACTTCCATCCACCTTCATTCTCTTTATTTTTTTTCTTTTACTGCCCCCTTGATAAATGAGGATGTCTTTGCCCATAATGGCTTGCAACCCCTATAAAATGGTACCGATTAAGAAGTATATATGCACTTAACCTAGTACCAACAAAGCACTACTTAAGTACCAAAGAGAGGTTGCACTAGTCCAATATGGACACAAGCCATTTTTTAACTAAGCAAGCCTCTTTGTAAGTTTATAGATTACAGCACCCCCCCCCCCCCCCTTCTTTTTCCCCTCCACCCACAACACCACACAAAAAAAATTAATAATAAAATAAATAAAAAGACCATTGTGCCCTTAAAATAAGAAAGACAGGAACATAAAGGAGAGGGTGGCCAAGAGGAAGCAATGTTAAAGTAGTTGCATCCCTGTGTATGGGGAGGGCAAATAGTTTAAAAAATCTTTGCTTTACTATAATTGGCCTTACTGAAACGAGAGGGGAGAAGGACTTACTTGCTCTCTGTGAACCTAGGGCTGGGGCGTAGATACTTCAGGTAACCGTCCCAAGGAACCTTTTTCAAGCCTGCTCTATGAGAGATCAAGTCTCTAACCCTGCAAAAAGAGAAATACATTACACAAAAAATGAATCCAACATCTCATGCTTATACAAAATGAAGGAAGGAGATAGAAATATTCATTCACCTCTCGGCAAATTCAATGGGAGTCTCTCCTGATTTTATTGTTTGGGGCTCTAGATACCAAACATCACAAACAACAGCCCAAGATGTCATTAGCTGAAGCAGATGTGTTGTAAATGATTGCCTGCATATATATATAGTTCAGCAATCCCCTAAGATAACCAGACATTAACTGGCATTTACTTGCACACTAAAATCAGATTTATTTTATCTAAACTATGTCTATTAGCAGACAAATGGACATTTAGGGAATTAGGGCTCAGCATTGAGATCAAGTATCTGGCAATTTTCTTTTCTTTCTTCTTTAATCTGATCCTTTTTCCTGGCCTCTAACCCCACCAAGGTCATGGGAACAGGTTGGACACTAGAAATTATGGATGTTTCTAATGGAGTCATAGGTTGCAATCACAAGAAACACTCGCAAAGAAGCAACCAACCAACCACCTATAAACTTCGCGACTAGCTGGTTTAGAATAAGAACAATTCTAATTTCTAAGGTGGCATAGATACTTAAATGATGCCTGAAGAATCTAAAAAGACAGATAATTTAAATAAAAAGGAGAGAATGAAAGACACAATCAATGCAGCAATAGAAAATATCCTTATCATCCAGAATCAAGAAAGAGCTCACAGCAGCTCTTACTTCTTACTATTCCAGAAGGCATCAACAAAAATCTTGTTGTACTTGATAGCTACAGGACAGACAGGGCAGTCAAGCTCAAATGCACCCTAAATGAAGAAAAAAAAAAAAAAAAAAAATAGTTAAGCATTAAAGAACAAGTTGCTGCCAACAAATTTCATCCAAAAGTTAACAGAGACATCCAAAACTTATATTAAAGTACTCTTTACCTTCTTGAACATAACTGTATACTCGTTATTAACACAAGTTCCTTCAGGAAATATCAGAAGCGGGTTATTGTCAGCCCCATGCACATGGTCCCTCAACCTGCAAATGTAAACTTGAAATTTAGAAAAGCCTAGGTAAGATATAAAAACTTGAATGTTTCCAAACACGCACTTTCTTTGTACAACAGCACGGTCGTTTACTTCTGCACGATTGAACCAAATACATCCAAGACTTTCTAAAATAGTACTCTGCAGCAATCCTGCACGAAAAGGACAACAGTAAAAAGTCACTACATAGGTTTACCCTTTTTAAATAGGACAATAAAATGAAAAAACACTATTTTTTTATGCATCTGTGTTAGACTCAAGCTTATTCAATATCTGATTGCAGCTTTGCCATATATTATGATATTATTAAATCTTAAGCTGTAAACAAAAATGCTCCAGTTCTGAAACTCTCAAGTTGAAACATATCAACAAAATTACCTGTTAGTTTCTAATCATACATCATTCATTAACATGTACTCCCTCCATTTTTAAATACTTGCTCCATTTCTCCATGGGCGGAGTTTTAGGAGAAATTGGAGAAAGTAATAAAATATGGAGGTAGTAGGGTAGGTGGAAGAATAAAAAATTGTAAAAAGCAAAAATAGTGGAGAGAATTGGAGAGAGAACATGAAAATAATAAAATATGACCATGGTGGGTCCACTAGGTGAGAGAAATTAATTTAATATTATAAAAGCTTTCTAAATAAGGAAATGGAGCAAGTATTTAAAAACGGCCGAAAAAGGAAAGTGGAGCAAGTATTTAAAAACGGAGGGAGTATCCTTTTGAGCATCAAGTTTCTAATAATATATAGAAAAGCAGAATCTGTGAGAGCATACCAAAAAATCAAATTCTAAAAGGTGGAACACGCAAAGAGAATTGTTAGCATATCCATTGCTTTGAAATCCTTACCAACCCAGCCAGGATGTTTTTGCATAATGACAGCAAATGCAGTCATTTGTTCTAAAACAATGAAATCAATCATGGATGTGTGATTGGCCACAAAAATCTGTTTGAAACAAAAGAAAAAGATCACTTTTGAGTATATAATATGGGAAAAACATTGATGAAAACAAAACTGCACAGAATTTATTACCTGCTTGGATCTCACACTCGGCCGTGGCCCATGATACTTAATAACCCCAGTCCATGATGCAACAAAGAAACTGCAAATAAGCTCCACAAGAGATCTCTGATAGGAAATCAAATGAAACAAAAATTATCACAGCAGGTATTTTCAGAACTACCAATTCAAAAATAATAGAGAACCTTGTAAACACGTTTCATTTACAGCCACAAACATTTTCACTTCCCCAAACACTAATAATTGAAACGACTACAGTGCCCTCTTTTTAACTTTATACACAAACCTTTTTTTCTCTCCTCTCAACTTCAACAACATTACTTTTTTACTTCCAAGTAAAAATTAGAGGATTTTAGAGTAGAAGATTGTTGAAAAAGAGAAGTGGCCATTGCTACTCAAGTTTAGCTCAGGCTTCAGAGAAAAAAATTTCTTATCTCTACATTGTAATATGCTGAATACAAGCTATTTCTAGATATTCCAACTATTACACGAAGCAATCTACATATAATACTAATTATATCAAAGCAACATAACAACTAACAAATCCTAAATTTAAGGAAAACATAACAAAGACAATGACTTGACCATGGTATTAACTCGGCCACATTGCAAAGCATTTTAAGGATTTTTGAGCTTATTGCAAATGCAGTATCAGACCACAAACTATCCACATTGCCCGCGAAAGTGGTTCAGCGGCCATTACTGTGATTGCAACAGTATCCGTGACTCAAAACCATGGGGCTGACAACTAAGCAATCTCCAAGACTACCCTTTCTCTTTCAATCATTCAAGCAAACGCATATTATAAACAAACCAATTCCAAAAAAAAAATCAATATATTTGAGCGGAAAAAATCATACACATAAGTATAAAGTTATGGTTCTGTGGTTCACTATTTTGCAAGTATAAAATCTGTACGTGGGGTATCATTACAAACTTCCAGTTGTGTAAATAGAGCACTAGTTTACTATTTGGTACAGCCATGTTATACCAATTTCAAATTCTGTTAGCATATGTTAATCTTAGGTTCTATATCAGGTAGTATGTCCCCAACTCTCAAGTACCAATTAACATCATGCCATTACATGCACCTAAAATGACTGTTGCTGTTGTTTGAAATATGCAATATAAGCAGCACTGCTATCATGACATGCAAGTATGCAACATTAGTTCTTTTTCTAGGGCAACTAAGTTTCAAAGTACAAAAGAATATGTATTAAGTCCCAAGATATAGTCACATACTTTTGGAATAAACATGTATTAGTGCTTAAACTTCACCCCCCCGCCCCCCCCCCCCCCCCCCCCCCAAAAAAAAAAAAAATTAATAAATAAATGTACCTCTAATTTCTTCCTCAGCTTATCATGCCCTTTCAATAAGAAATGAACAGGCATGTAGAGAGAAAGGAATATTATCCATCCAAGTGTCAAGACTAGAACCCTGCGGAAATACATTAAACAAGAATCAGCTGGAGAGTAGCACAATGTAGAGTAGTCACAAGGCTTAATAGCTCTATTACAACTACATAACTCTCATTAACCTATCAGCAACAAACTTAGAGTGCAAAGAGTCTCAAAGCAATACAGCATCTAACTACAGTTTGGATGATCATAAAATACTGGACTTTCCTTTCTAAAAATTGATGCAGGGCCAAAGAATATGAATCTTGAATATAGGGGAAATTCACTTCCTCTTGACATATTTAGAATTAAAAATAAATAAATAAAAACGGTACAATGGATGATTGATAGAAAGATAATTTCTTTGCACCAAAAGAATGTCCAAAATTCGAAGTGTCACAGCAAGACTTCCGTTTATCTTTACAATAATCTCATGAATCACAAGTCACCAACACCAAATTCACCATCAAATTGTGTCACTTTCCACTCAAATTTTCATATATCTCACTTCAGTATGGCAAACTACACAAACTGACACTCAAAGCATAATTAACATGTTTATCTAGACAAATTTAGGAACACATTGTTTTACATGCTCATGATCTACCCACCTTTAATGCATATTCTACATGTTCATCTAGACAAATATTTTAATCTAACCTTTAATGGAAAAAATTCCTCAAGACTTGCATAACCACCTCTTTAGTGGGAGTCGGATCACAAACACCAGTACCCTCTAAACTTACTTGAAAAATTTATTGACACACCTTTTAAGAAAGTGGTTCCAATTAATTGATTTGAAAGCTAACCTTATTGGGAAAATAATCAAGTATCTCATAACAACTCCACAACACCACAGCGGAAAAAGATAGATATTCCAGTTCCAGGGCTCTGGAGGATTTGACTTGAAGCAACGCGTAAAAGAGTCCTGAGTACATATAAAACAAAAATGATAGTCAAAAGAAGCCATAACCCAAGCATATGATACTTAGAAGTATGACATTGAAAGTCAAAGGTTTGCTTCTCATTTTGATTTTTAGCCCAAAGAATCTAACTTATGTGTAATATGTTATCAATAATGTTATAATAGAAACAGCCTTCCTGCAACAAACAAGATTTACTAAATCACAGCAACACAGTCAAAGTTTTACTAGAAAGAAAATCACAAGAAAAAAAGAAAAAAAAATAGCAAAAAAAGCAAAGTTATACCGAAGGAGACAAAGCAAGTAACCATTGTAAAAGATATAAAAAGGGTTCAAATATGTTTGTTCATAAAATCATACTATATGTTCAATCAAAAATTAAATCACTCACATCAACAATGGCGCCAGCAGCCTCAGTAAGTGCGGGAGAAAGATCAATCAAGTCCCTCCTAAAATTGAGTCAATTCAGCCCAAACAAATTAATACATATATCCATTTTTGAAAAAAAATTAATCAGAAGGAAATATAAAGAGGACAGAGAGAGATAAGTACAAACGAAGCTTGCCATGAGGCTCAGGGAGGGATTCAGAGAGATAATCTTCAATGTTGGGTCGGTCCGAATCCAATTCAGTGCTTACAGATGGATATAGCTTCCCATCTTCACTCTTACTCTCACTCATTTCTTTCCACACTTTTCTCCTATAAGTTATTTGATGTTCCCTTTTCTTTGGCTGATTGAAAGAGAGGGAAACAACATTATTTAGCTTATCGATTAAGCAAACACTAATACAGACATGGGAAGACAGTAACAAAGATTAAGAGGCCACCAATTCGGCAAAGTAGAATTAGAAGAACATAATTGTACGAAGTACATACAAATGGAAGTATAGAACCATATCTAATAAGAATTAAATTTTTCAATAAATTAAACAGAATGTAACATTCAAACCTTAGAATAAAGGAATTTTTCAATGTGCAAAATCTGTCAAAGATAAATTAAACTAAATTGCCATTATTAATCAAATTTAAAAGCATATCATAATATAGACACTGGAATTGGAAATATAAAATCATCAATTTCATGAAAAAATACATTGATACTATATCTTCTTGAAAAAATACACAGGCCCGTCCCTGAGGCAGGGCAGGAGGGAAAAGAGCTCTGATTTCATAGTTAAATCCTAACATTAAAGTGTTGTGCAATACATTAGCAACCAAATTTTAGGGATATTTGATTCAATTATCGATCTCATAATTTTAGGGATATTTGATATCATGATAACAAATACAAACAACTTACCTCGGAATGGGGGATACAAGAACTAGATTCACGCCAACTGCGCTTCAATGGAGAACGTTGAGTGCGCTTCAATGGATATCTGACTAATCTCAGAGAGACCAATTCTATGGATCCCTATGACCCGTCACAGTTATTAAAGGAATAGATCCGTCTAATAAAGTAATAAAAAAATGGGGCTGTTCTTGATCATCCAATTATAGGCAACGCAGAACTTTTAAGGGTATAGATTAAACCTGTTTTAAAAAGTACGGCATATTAGTTTTTTTTTTTTAATAGTATGGATTATGGAGTATCAATCAATAACATAATACTAAAACAGACACCAAGAATGACACGTGTCATTTCTTGGTGCTGTCATTTTCCCTCTAAAACCATCCTCCATCTTCTCTTGCCAAAAACGTTTTAGAGAATAATTATATAATATGATTTGTTATTATTGGTTTTCTTATATATTCTATATATACACATTTAACTAAAATTTTATTCTAAATATTATAATTCGTATCTTTTCAAATAAATTAATGTAAGTATTTTTTTTTCTTCAAAAAATTGCAAGATCACTTTGACTATCAACTAAACTCCATTTCCTTTATTTAATCTCATTTTACCATATCACATCCCTATTTCGTTTGTTTTTATTTTTCACTTCGTGTATACCATTGAATTAAGGACAAGATTATCAAACATTATCATTATTATTATTGTTGTAGTAAGTTACGTATTGATTTTAAAACTATTTCGATAATATACAACTTTCATTCAAGCAAAATTAATTTTTTTAGTTAAATTCGTGCATCACACAGGCACTAATCTAGTTAGTTTAAATTTACACTTCTTTTTCCCAAATATTATCTTCACACACCAAACCTTGTATTATTTGTCTCGTAAAAAAAATTAAAAAATAAAAAATAAAAAAATTATAAATTGTTTGTAAGTTTTTTTTTTATTTTAAAAACGACTGAAATTACATTAATTAAACTGAGTTTACAACAAACGAAAGAAAAGTGTGGTAACATAAGTCAATCACAATTTATCATGTGTTTAATGTGTTTAGGATGAGTTTTCCTCAAAAAAAAAAATGTGGTTATGATGACTCTTTTGTCATGACCATGATGGCAAACTAATAGTGTCGTGTGAGGTGTGAACTATGCAATTGTATAGGTAGTGTTAACTTTGCGGTTTTAACATCAGCCGACGGTCACCTACAATTTATTATAAATGCAGTTGCAGACTAGCAAGTGTAGAATTCACTTAGTTAATTGTATGAGTTGGTTAGTGTTCTATGTAAAACGGAAATTGTTAGTGAATAACTTTGGAAGTGACAGCTTTAATACTTTTTTTTTAAAAAAAAAAAAAAAAAAAAAAATCCCATCTAGATCAACCGAAGAAATTTCCAAAATGCGAGGAGAGATTATATCACTCCACACCCGTTGGCCAAACTCCTATGGTTGAAAGTGACTCAATTTGTGTACTACATTATTACCCCCTCGCTTTACAAGAGACCATGAAACAATAGTAAAATTAGAAGAAGAAAAAAATCTAGAATATCCTTTATAATCAGATGAAAGGAACTAGGGTCATACAAACGCTTCCTCGTTGTCTCAATCACCACCAGATTATCACTCTCGATCTCAATGCAACTCATACCCCTGTGTCTCGCAATCTTCATATCCTAAAATACCGTTTTCACCTTTGCAATCTTAGTCTCTCATTTTTCACTCCACTACACCGTAGCTCCCCAAAGCACCACCCCCTCACTACTCCTGCAGACTGCACCCAGCCCCTCCCCACCTCCCCCAAAACACCAGCATTGTAGGGAATATTTCAAGCATTACGATCCCAAACTTGAACCCCACTGTGATCATACACTAAAGTACAGTGGCGTTCCAAAGGGAAAGAAAAGAGAGTAAAAGAGTCGCCAACAAGTTTTAGGAACTTGTAAACCCAAAAGACAATCCAAAGGACCGTCAACTACTCCATAAGGTCTTGAACCAAACAGGGTCCGGGGATGAGGGTACGAATCCAATCTACAAAAGAAAGGACCCGCCCTATAAAATAGGCCTCTACTTTGTTCTGCTCGTATTCATGTGCGCTTTTCGAATAACATGCAAACATTATATTAATCCTACCTTGTTTAATCTATGTTGGTTGAATATTAATGCACAAATAATACTATTATTGGCGATCACTTGAGTTAAAATCACATTAGCCTAAACCAAATTAATAATTATCTTATTAAGCGTGATTTCAAGTACAAATTCCCTTTAACAATCATAAAAGGTGTGATCAAGCAATAACAATAATAAATCAAGCAACATAATAATAAACAATAATAATAATGATGATAATAGCATGATAAGGCATAATAAAGCTTGAATATAATAGCAAGATCCTAGGCATGATACTAACAAGGTTAGTAACAAATCCTAGCATGTCACTAAACAATAAAGATCAAACCTTTAAACCTAACATGGTACTAACATGATATTAGAAAGAGTAAAGGCACCCTAAACATGATACTAGAAAGCATAAAAACATCCTAACATGATATTAGAAAGCATTAAAAGCATCCTAACATGATACTAGGAATCATAAACAATAATAAGCATGCAATCTACAGTGTGAAAGAAATAGGAAGTAAGCTAATCTACTTACTTTGAAGCCTCGTACCTCTTTCTAATAACAAAATACACAAGTTAGTAAACTTCAATGTAAATAATAAAGAATAATTAAAGAATCAAATTGAAATCAAATTAAATAAAGTTTTGACTAGATTTGGACCAAACCCTCAGAAATTATCAAACCTTGCACGTCTAGGGCGAAGGCAACTTCGAACTTGGCTAAGTGACTCTAAATCTTGTGAATGCGGAATATTGTGTTTAAAAAAGGCTAGTTTAGAAAGAGAGAGAGAAAGAAAGCATATATTGCTCAAGAGAGAATAGAGAGAATTAAGGAAGAGTTAATGAGAATTGATTCCTTCTGAAAACAAGGATTCGGACCCTATTTATAATGAAAATAGTCTGAAAAAACATAGAATTTGATAAGGAATAAAACTACACGCTGTCGCCAGGAATCGACTCTGTCGCGAGGCGACAGGGTCTGTCGCGCGGCGACAGACTTGTCGTTTGGCGACAACCTGTATTAGCGCGTTTTCTTCACGCGGAATCCGATCTTTAATCAACTTGATCTACGGAATCCGTACAGAAGATAAAATATGTATTTTTAAGATAATAAAACGATATTTTACTCCAAATAAAAGTCTATTTTAAAATAATTAATTATTAAATCTAATAATATTAGAATTAAAAAGAACTTTCTAGAAACTTCTAGAAAACTATAATTAATCCTAATAATTTTAGGAATAATAATTAACATTGGGCCCTCCTCTAGATCATTGGGCCGTATTTAAATAATTAACCGGGCCCAGTTTAGTATTTTGGCCATAACTTCCTCAATATTCATCGGAATTGGGCTTATAATATATCGTTGGAAAGGTCTTTTCGAGCCCCATCCATCTACACTATTATTGGACCTTAATTATGGACCAAACTAAACTGGTTTGGCTATTTTCAAATAAATAAAGTCATTTTCAAAAACAGAGAGAAGAGAACTTTAATTAAAACTAAACCGCAACACTTGACTTTCAACCACTTTCACCTAATTCGATAATGGTTCAACGTGAAAGGCATTCATCACTGGGTTTGGTCTTGGGGAGACACAAATGGGTGTCTACAAGCATCAACAATAATTTTAACCACATCAAATGCTGGAAAAGACCCGCCCACAAAGACACTCTTTCCACCCATCAATTCCCCCTTGTTATTCAACTTTCCCACCTCATGCCCCTTCGTATTAATCTTCAAAGCATAGGCAGCAATTTGTTCAACATTCGGATTTTCACCCACAATCATTCATTTGTTCCTTGCGTCCCACATAGCCCAACACATGATAATTAAACTCACCATATCCTCCCAAAATTACCAAAACATTGCTCCCACCAATCACCTATACTACAAAGAGAGTGAGACAAAACCATAGAATAATTGCACTTACTCCAAATTGCTTGGGCTAAACTGCAATCTTGACGCATGCATGACAGATTCTTCTTCTCTCTAGCAAACACCACAAGCTAGTAGCCAGGGCACAAACTAGCTACAAAAGAAATTAGCTTTAAAATTTTATGTAGCCTAAAAAAGCGACTTTGCTAATTAGCTTACTATTGGAGTTGCTCTAATAATACATCGATTCCTTTAATTGGATACATTTTAACTTTACACCCTAATATCCCAACCAGTCCAGCGAACACCCACCCAAACCTTAACTCTAACTCTCGAACCCCACTTATGTGTGCGAACTCCCAACCAAAGCCCAACCCTTACTCTCAAACCACACTTATGCGGCGAACTCCCACCTAGCCCCAACCTAGCTAATCGATCGAACCCACACAACTCCCACCTACCCTAGTCAGCACGAACCTATGACCACCCAGCCCTCCACACCAAACCCGACACCCTAGTCTTTTAAAAAGTTCTTTATTATAATTAAAATTAAAATTAATTTTTTTGTATAAGTTAATATTAAGCTATATTTTGTTTTAATTAAGACAATTCTTATTTAAATGAGAGTTCATTATAGTATAAGTCAAATGATGACTTGTTTGACCGATCACAAGTAAAATCTAGTACTTAAATTGTTTATAGAATATAGACATCAATATTAGACTGATTTTTTAATTCATCAAAGTTGAATTAATATTGGAAGATCACCTAAAGTTCGACTTATTGTGGTTATTTTTTTCATTATTTTACTGTATTATATTAGATTTTCCTTTTACTTATCATATGTATATGCATTTTTATTTTACACTAATATTTTCCATATGAAAATGACAAAAAAGGCAAAAAAAAGAATGGTGCGTTATTAAACTAAGGACGAATTTTTTTAGTGTTATATGCATTTCTATATAGTTATTGAAATATATACTTATGGATTATTGATTAGTTATTATTCATTGATGATTACTAGTTATTTATTTAAGTGAATTATAAAAATATTATATTTAATTATAATTTTTTCTAATGGATAAATCACAAAAGAAGGTCAAAAGAGAAGTGTGAATAGTGAAAATGTCAAAATGATGCAATTTAATAAAGAGAGAAAATATTTAACAAATTATATAAAATTATTTACGAATTAACAAATTACATTACTATTTAATAATTATAAAAATAAATGATTTTTCTAATAATCATTTTGCCCCGGGCCTCCAAATTGTCAAAATTGGCTCTGAAAATACATTAATACTTTATCTTCTTGATAATAAAAAATACATTGATAATTTAATCAACAGCTAAAACTAGAGATTAAACAAGAAAAAGGCATCAGATAATAAGCAAAAAATTTATCTCAAATTTATCTAACACGAAAAAAAAATCAATGTTAAGTATAAGTTTGTATCATCATCTGCCAATTTATCAGATAATGAACTAAAAAAATCTCAGTTCAGGTTGTAATTTGAGTTACAAAATGCTAATTCGAGTTTTGAAACAATAAATCATGAATATAACAGCAATTTAACGATTCAGCAAAAAAAAAAGGCGATATAAGCGAGAGAAAATACCTGGAGAATATGCGATTGACGAATCAATTAAAACCTAAATCGAATTTGTGAAAAAAAAAAATCCTTGAATTTGTTGCGACGATTTCAATGGAGGATTTGGAAGTATTTAGATCAACAACAATTGTGATTTGAGGAGAGAGAAAAAAATTTCCACGTATATAAAAATGAAGTAAAGTGACTAGTGTGATTGAGTTTGTGATCCAAACCTTCAACTGAATAATGGAAATGTGGACAAGGACCAAATTCATGTTATACAAACTTGGGCCTCTCATCACAACCTCGTTTGTTTTGTAACAGGGATTTATGATGGGAGGTAGGGCCAGCCTGGAGGGGTAGGCCTTGAGTGCGACCGCCTAGGGCCCACGCCAGAAAGAGGCCCAAAAAATTTATAAAAAAAAATCAGTTTATATAGTTGTAGAATTTTACTCTTTGGTTTTTACTCGTTAGAAAAAAAAACTACTTTTTAAAAAGATAATTACCGCATTTAGTTAGCAATTAACATTAAATTACTTAGATGTCAATTAGGTGGAGACAACAATGCAATATAACCTCTTCACTTCTTCTTCTAATCTTCCGCATTCTATGAGTATCTGCTCCAAAATATTAATCTTTTCAATTACACCGTTTCATATTTATTCAATATAATTACCGAAATATTATGCAAAGTTATTACATACTCTAGTATTGTGTATGAAGACTTACTATTCAAATAATATAAGTTATTTTCATTGTCTTATATTTAAAGCTATTGCGTATAAAAAAATTTGTTTACGCAATTAAGGGGCCCTTTTCTTACATTATGCCTAGAGTCCATAAATTTTCAGGAACGGAGCTGATGGGAGGATTTTTTATTATGCTTCACTTTTTTTATGGAAAACATTTTATCAATCATCAATCAATCAATAACTTAATACTAAAACAGACACCGGGAGTGACACATGTCACATCCTGGTGCTGTTTTTTCCCTCCAAAACTCCCCTTTCTTTTTAACTTTTTTTTTTTTTTTAATAAATATTTCAACTCTTTTTTAATTATCTTTTAAATAGAGTGTTATTAGATTTTTTCAAAAAAGTAATAATAAATTGATTCACATATAATAGATGTTATAGAAATTACTTTAAAACATCACTTATTATTATTATTTTTTTAAATATCTCAGCTAGCTAATATTTTATTTCAATTTCAATTTAATATAACTATATATTTAAGTTAACTACAATTTTATTTCTGAAATTTTACTAGTATACGTACATATTATCACAAATTAAGGATTTATAGAGTATAGTAAAGGTGTATTGTGTATAGCCATAAAATAAAAGTTGTGTTTGACAAATGAGTTTTTAGATATAAAAGGGGATATAGTATTTGTAATTTTGTGTATGTTTGTTTTTTTTTTTTCTTTTTTTTTTGACAAAGAAGATTTTAGTTTGTTGTTCGATTGATTTTTGATGTTTATTAAAAATGCATTTATTTATAAGTATTTACTAATATGACCACTAGATTTGATCAAACCAATTCCCGCCTGAAAAATTATCGGGTTTGGGAAGTCTAAAAAATCCATTTTTAGATTATTTTTCACTTTGCCTATTAATATATTTTATGATATTATTATTTCTATATATTTTATTTGTATGTTTTATCAAATATTATTTTTTGGATATAATTAATTTTCTTACAAAAATTAGACTTATCGAGCATGGCACGGGCCTTAAGCTAGTTATCTACTAATTTTGTGCCCGTGCGATGTCCGGTTGTTTATTGTATTTTAAGATAAATTTTTAATTTATATGTCAAATTTTAAAATATATCATTAATACAAATTTAGTTAGAAATTGATGTGCTTTTGTGACGATTTGCTATCTAGTAGACATGTAATAATGATTAATAATAATGTTGGTGGAAATGTTCGAATTCATACATTACAAAAATAAAAAAAAAAATTAGCAAAAAATAAATTAAATAAAATAAATGTTCAAAACTCGTTGGGTTGACCCGAACCCAAAACTTTGGGCAAGGGTTGAACATTTCTTGACTCGTAATCTGAAATGACCTAGTCTGAGATGACTCATGACCCGACCTAATTAACAGGTCTACATAGTAATAATATTATATTAGATTGTGAAGTATATTATTTTAACCGATTAATATATTTTATAAATGGATGTTTTACGCTTTGAACTAATTCGTTCGCTCTAAAAAATATTATGATATAAAAAATAAATTTATATGATAATTTTTAAGAATTATAATCTAATATTTTATTTTTATTTTTTTGAATAAAATTATAATTCAATTTGTACATCTGAAATATTGGTATTTTATCGAAAATAAAACTCTCAACTAACAATTTTATCCTAAAATTCTATCCAAATATAATTCTAAACTAACTTTTTTATCTTATGAAGTCTATTTAAATCTATCTAACGTGGCGTGACACTTGGCGAAAAGTTGGAATGTCAAGTGTCGCTGGCTCGTGACCCTAGCTAAAAGTTTAGCTTTATATATTAGTTATATGATATATTTTGTTGTTTGATTGATTTTTACTTCCTTCATCACCTTTTGCGTTAGAGTGTTTAGACCCTGTTTCCTTCACTTTAAAATAATACGGACTAATATTTAGTAAAAATAATTTCAATTATAAATAAATACTACGTATAAGTTTAGAACAGTAAAAATAAATCATTAGCTTTGAAGAAAAAAATATAATAGAGATCTGTAAAAAAATAATTTCTATTCTATAAATTTAATTTCAGTTCAGCAAAAATAAAGTAAAGTGAATAGGGTCTTACTCTTTTTCTACGGAGTATAATTTTTTCTAAGGAAACAAATATAAAGGAACTACTCTTAGCTCTTACCTTTTATGTTAAAAAGGTGATTTTTTTTTTTTTTTTTTTTTTTAATAAAGATGATTTTGTTTTCCAAAATAAACAAAGCCTTGATATTTTTTTTGGAAAAAAAAATTAGAAATAATAATCTCAACTTTCATGAATTTTGCTAAAATAATCCCAACTTTAAATTAGTGTGGAATAATAATCCAAACTTAGAGGGTGATTTATTTTTTTCAATCCCAATTATCAGTTACCTGTTGTACACAATATAATATTAACTCTATTATTAACTCGTTATAAGTTGTATATAAAAGATGATTATATAATGTTATGATCAAGTTTGTGTTGGCAAACCATATATGCATGTAGGTCATTAGGAAGCAACTAAAAAGCTAGAGGGATTTTGTTATCCCTAAAAGATTACCTCATTTAGAACCAAACTAAGCTTTGATCATCATTGATTATAAAAAGGAAATTTTAGAAAATAACACCTCAAAAAAAAACCCAAATTTTGATTATAACACCACAAAAAAAAAAAAAAAAAAAAAATTTTATTATAACACCACAAAAAAACTGAAATTTTGATTTCACCACCTCATAACGGATTTTTGGATGAAATCCGTTAATGGGACCATACATGCCACGTGTCAAGTGCTTATTGATTTAAAAATAATAATTTAATAAAAATAAAAAGAAATTTTTTTTTTTAAAAAAAAAAAAAACCCAAAACCCAGCCAGCTCCTCCACCGACACCACCTTCCCAGCCGTCGGCACCCCCTGCCCCCACCGAAACCAACCCTTACTCTCTTCCCCCTCCCTGAAAACCACCCCTACTCCGCCTCTCCTCACAAATTCGAAGGTTCGAAGGTGCTGGTGTTCGAATTCGAACCACCTCCGCGCGCCACTGCAGACAATCAATCCCACCTTTTGAGGTGGTTCGAAGGTGCCGGTGTTCGAATTCGTTGTGATTGTGGTGGCATTTGTGGTGGTTCGAATTGGTTTGGGTTTGGGGTTCGAATAGGTTGGGGTTTTGGCGGTTCGGCGACGGTGATTTTGCTGAGATTGGTGGTGATTTGCGGTGGTAGGGCAGGGTTGGGGGTGGTTTTCGGGGAGGGGAGGATTTCATCGGTTTTGGTGGGATAGGAGTGCCAGCGGCTTGATCGGTGGTGGGGTACAGGTGGTGCTGGTGGTGGGGTGGGCTGGGTTAGGTTGTTTAGGGTTTTTTTTTTTTTTTTTTTAATTTTTCTTTATTTAATATCATTAATTTTTTTTAACCAATAGGTTAGTGACACGTGTTTGTTGTGAGCCCCACTAACGGATTCCATCCAAGAATATGTTAAGTAGTGGTGAAAACAATTTTTTAGGTTATTTTGTAGTGTTATAATAAAAACTTTTTTTTCGTGGTGTTATAATCTAAATTTGGGTTTTTTTGTGGTGTTATTTTCTAAAATTTCCTTATAAAAAACAACCCTTCATATATATACACAATATAATACTCAATTAAATTTTACACACACAAGCAAATATATTACTAATAGTTACCATAAAAATCAAATTGAGTCATCTTTAACAGGCAGAGAAAAATACAGTCTCACCAATTAAAAAGTCAACAAACAAGTAATGTGTTGCATCTATGGTCAACTTATATATCAAGTACCCAAGTACGGATCATTAATTAAAGGATTAGTTTGTCACTACCATCTTGATTAGCTAACGAATTTGCCGGCCTGGCCTACTAATCAAACTTCATGCATGCCATTAGTGGGCACCACTTTTTCATGTTTTTTTGAGATTTTGAAGGCTTTTAAATTTTTAACCAACTACCACCAAAATCATCATTTTTGACACTTATTAAAGTGCCAAGTTTTATTGTTTTAACCATCTTTTTCTTCTACCACCTGTTTTTCTGACTTATTTTCTTGATTATTATTTCAGATTTTTTTTTTATTTTTTTTTTTATTATTTTTTTTTTAATTTCATTTTGCAAAGTGCAGGCAACAAATTTATGAGCAATTAAGAGGTGATACATGAAAAACTTGGTAGAATCTATACGACATTTTTATATATACAACCTGTGATACTCTGTATTATATTACCAAATTAAGGATTTTGCTACTTGCGTCTAATGATAACAAAAGATGATGATTTTGTCAAATTCCAACTTTAATTTATTGAATATTATTTGGGACCTTAATTAAAAAAGGTATAGTTTTGAAAAATGTATTAATTAATTGCTTATTCAATTCATAATCATTAGTAGATTGCCGATATTGACTAGAAATAACTTAATCTATCCATTATGTATAGATTATTCATTTGATGGGGCTAACATTGTTAGATGATCCTTGTAATTGAACATAGAACAGATTTAATTCAAGCAGGTTTTTATGTCTAAACAATGATTTGGGTTATTGTTTGAGTGTAAATTTTTGAAAAGAACTAACGCATGTAAGGCCCCTTTCACTTCACCTTATTTATGTTGAAGTGAAATTATTTTTATTGAAACAAAATTATATTTGATGAACTTAAATTATTTTTACTGAACTTAAATTAATTTTACTGAACTGAAATTATTTTTGCTGAACTGAAATTATTTTTACTGATTTTCTATTATAATTCTTCTTTAAGAAAACTGAATTTTACTGAACTGAACTTAAATTAATTTTACTGAACTGAAATTATTTTTACTAATTTTCTATTATAATTCTTCTTTAAGAAAACTGAATTTTACTGAACTGAACTTATTTTTACTGAACTGAAATTATTTTTACTAAACTGAAATTAATTTTACCGAAATGAAATTATTTTTGCTGAACTGAAATTATTTTTACTTATTTTTTTTAAGGTGAAGTGAACAGGGTCTAAGAAGTAATAAACCATAGTCCTAAGAAACTAAAGTACTCTAATATATCCTATCCATATAATTTAGTGGTTAAAATTTTAATGTTCTAAAATTCATAATATCATTTTAAAAAATAGTAATAATGTATATTTACATAAATCAATTCATAAATTGATAAATTAGGGATAAGAGATAATAGAATGGCTTGTTTTATTATTGATCAATAGGTAGAGTATTTATACAACACTAAGCTTATAATATAGGAAACGATCTTCCTAAAAGATATATCAGCCTAATCATAAATCTTAAGATATATTTTCGAATAATATCTTAACATAAAATAAACCTAAATATATTATTCTCCTAATAAGATATATACTTTGAAATATAATGGCTACCCAACTATTGTAGTTGGGTTCCTAATAAGATATATACTAATGATATCATATCTCTAACATAAATCATAAATACATCGCATTAAAAATTGTATAAAATCATTTAAAATTAGAAGTACGGAGTAATAGATGATTGTTACTCCTGAGTTTGATCACTATTAGAGACGGTTTGATATAATCTCGATACATGCATATATTATATTTTCAAATGTTGAAACTTTAAAATTCTTAGCATTACTCGTTATTGATGTGATGACCAAAGCACCAAACCTTGTTAAATAATTGATCGAAAACCAAATTGCAAAATAAGATTCACAAGTTGCACAAAAATATTAATAGATTAATTAACAACCAAGATAACATAGAATTATTCAAACACAAAAGCTAGAATAAAATCCAAAAAAACAAAACAAAAAAAAAGGAGAAGAAGAAGAAAGATTCTACCTAACGCGCCCAGGTAGTGCATGTGTATTGCTCTGCGACTCTGTTAGCAGTAAAATAGGAGGGTATTTTGGTCTTTGAGTTGGCAATGACGTGGAAAATCCAACAATTTGCAATTAATTGTGGGAAAAAAAATGTTAAAGGCTAAAAGCTTGAAGGCACGTTTAAAGCACGTGACGTGAAGGGAGCAAAGGACAGTTACAAAATTACAAAGATATTGCTGGATTGCCGGGAAACTTAAACAAAATTCTGTTGAAAAGTTTAGGGGTGTAGTAATTACAAAGAAATCAAAACGTACTTAATTAGTGCTTTAGAGTTTAGACCCCACCTCAAAGGAGACCATAAACGTTACCAGTACAACTTATGGATTACCATTTGATAATTTGAATAATTAACATTTTGAATTTGTATAATTGGAGTAATTATGACTTATAATTTTCGATACCTCACATAAAAGGGAATTTGTATTATTGATGTGAATGTAGATATTTTTGAACTTGGATTAAGATGAGATTTTGAAATTATATACGGAGTAATAGTGAAAATATTCATATGAACCATATTGTTGGAACATATCATAACTTATTGTATGAGTGGGACTCGGTGACTAGTCAAATGTATTATGATAATCATTATTAATCATAAATCAAGTTAACATAAATTTTTATACAATTACTAATCTTAAACTTTTTCCTCCAAAAAAAAAAAAAAAAAAAACTATTCTTAAACTTAGTTGATTTGAACTTGTTTATACTTAATGAAATGAAATAAGGTGGGGATTAATGGATTATATTAGTCATACAGTTTTAATAAATGAACAAAAATTTGTTGCAAGTACTCGATATGATATTAACCTACTTTATCTTTTGATTAACATAATGGTTAGAAACTCTACATATAATTATTTTTAGATTGTGCAGTAATTATCTACTCCCTCCGTTTCAGTTTGTTAGTTCCATATATTATTTTGGGCGTTTTAAAAAGATCTAGCCATATTGAATGTATTCTACTTTTAACTTAGTTTTTATTTCCTATTTTATAGGTATTAAATTCTGATTGGTTATTAATTGATTGTAAATTGATGACATGATTCTAAGTAAAGAAATTATTCCCTTGAATTATGCACCTATGGTTGACAGTTTCCTAAAAAAAGTAAAAAAAAATTTAAATGACGCAAAAATATTTATGAATTATTTTTTTACTTTAATGTTACATTTCATATGGACTATCATATTGAAACGGAGGGAGTATTAAGATTAAGACTTTTTTTTTAAAAAAATTACTGAGTAGTTACAAATGGTAAGTCAATTCTTCATTTGATCTTACATCTCTCAAGGAACTTATTAATTGATAAATTTAGAATGAGAGAATGAATGGCTTGATTATTATTGATCAAGAGTATTTATACAAAATCTAAGATCATAAAGATAAACTAAAATATATTCTCTAAATAATATCTTAACATAAGATAATACAAAATATATTATTCTCATAACAATATCTATACGGATAATATATCACACATATTTTCGGATATATCATATCTCTAACATTAATATATATTGATAAATGGTTTTTGAATTTAATGTTTTAGGAATAGGCAATCTAAGTTATTAGTAGCTAATTTTCTATTAAATCATTGACATTGCCCAATTGGCATAAGTGATGATAGAAATAACACGCAAAGAGCGAGGGATGTGGAAGGTGATTGCTTAACATACGTCTTTATTAATTTTTTGTAGAGCAATATATTCGTAAAGCGATAATTCAAATTATCACTAAAAGAGATTATGTGATAGTGACGAATAATTAGTTGTTATTGCATAAGATTGATGAGTAGTAACAACTTAGACACAAACACATATATTATTATAAGGTATAGAGAGTAGATTAACATGCATGCTAACACTAAACACGGTAGTGACATTCATTAAAAATTGGGATGACATTTTCGCTTTGATTATAAGATTGTAACCTACAAAAATTTGGTATATTATTAATCATGAAGTATGAGCATAATCACTTAAAAATTTCATTAGTCCAAACTAAGGTATCCATAATAACCATATAAATCAGATGAGGCAGGTGATTAGGCAATATAATTATGAATAAATTCATTGAAAAACACACAAAAATGAGGTTAGTATAGCAGCCGAAGCCAGCACACATTAAGCAAAGAATCCTCAACAAACAATTATATTATCCCACCACAACATTACACTGTAATAGAGAACTCATTTATTTATTAAATAAATAAATAAAACCCGTCAAAAAAAAAATAAAAAAAATAAAAAGATAATGTTAATCTAAATTTGTCATTTTATGATTAGACTCACTCTAATATCTGCAAAACCCCTGTAGCACGGAAAGACATACTCAGAGACTCACTACTATATATAAATCCCGACCCTCCCAAAAATACAACTTTCTCAACTTTAAAAAATAAATTTAAAAAACCCAACACCCAACGCAAAAAAACTCCGGCGTTATTTTCCGTCGGAAAAGTTGAAAGAAGAGAGAGAAACAACAAAAATGGTATTACAGAGGAATATTGGTAACAATAATAATAACAAACATCAATTTCAACAACCATTGCTCTGTTTTCTCTCGTTAATCCGTCATTCTCTCTCTTCTTCTTCGCCGAAGAAAAATGGCATCTCCGCCGCCGCCGCCGCCGGTGGTAGTGTCTTCATCATTCGCCGGAATAGTTACCGTTATCGTTATCATCATCATCGTCATCGCCGGATTTTTTTGCCTGTTTTGTTTGGTTTACTCTTTGTTTTTGTTGTCTCTTTCTCTCTCCTCTCCCTTCCTTTTTCCGACCGCCGCCATAACCACCACCACCTTGTACTCATTCTCTCTCTATTTATTTATTTTTATTTTTTTTAAATTGATTTTTTTTGGTCTGATGAATTAATTTGATTTCAGGATGATGATTTGATTGATGACTATACGAAGGTAAGTTGATTACAACACGTTTCATATTTTTAATATAATTGTAGTTTTTATTTTTATTTTTGAAATTTGTTTGTGGAAAAATGGATTACAGAGTGGTGTTGTAAGTCTACGACGTGATCTTTGGAGCACGAATTCGTCGGGATTATACTATGGTTGCAGC
The DNA here is from genome assembly GCF_948465745.1 of Chenopodium album. Classification (NCBI taxonomy): domain Eukaryota; kingdom Viridiplantae; phylum Streptophyta; class Magnoliopsida; order Caryophyllales; family Amaranthaceae; genus Chenopodium; species Chenopodium album. The sequence goes on along the minus strand of NC_137850.1, from coordinate 49,662,470 downwards.
AATGTCAGCAATAAATTTCTCTGTAAAATCTCACTTTCTCTCTCCTCTTAGTATGGAAAATGTATAGTTGTTACTTTTTATATTTGGTAAAAAAAATCATTAGCTCTACTTACACTTCATTAATTTCGTTATTATTAACTAGTTTCATAATCTTTAAACTCAAATTTTTATTAAATTTTCATTGTTTATTGATTTTGATTTTACTTTTTATTCTTAATTTCTGTTTAATTTAGCGGCGGATGAGAAGTTTAAACCTGATAGATACTTGTTGATTTCGACAAGCGGAGGATTAAATCAACAAAGAACAGGGGTGAGTATTTTTTTTTTTTTTTTGCAATTTATTTAATTAATAATTGCCGCATGTCTGGAAGGGTCCAAACAGGAAGAACGTTTAGGGATGATGAATTATTTTACATGTACGTAAAGATGATCATGTTGTTAATCTATTGTAACCAGTAATAATTAGTAATATTTGGTAAGTTGTTAGGTTGATGTGAGAGTGAGACGAATGCCATATTAATATTAGTGGTTAATTAGTTATCAAAAGTCAATTATAAATACCTAAAGTTTTACGTGAGCAATGTACAAAAAAAGATTTTTTATATGCAATCATAGTCTGAAATTAGTATGGACTACCTCTTTTGGTTAATATAAGAGGATAGCGTGTAAGGAGCTTCAATTTTGCTTAAGGAATTGGTTATTCTAGCTACTTTTCAATAAAGGAGTTTAAAGTTTTGTATGATATCACATATTTGGAAGTTAAGTACTTCATCAGTCCGTAATTGGCTTCTTAGTTACAGTATCAATGTAACTAAGGGAATGGGGTCGTTGGAATGTGACTATGTGAGTTCCTTTACTGGCATTTTGGATAAGGAAAATGAAAGTTGTAATGGTAATAGAGGATTTTTTCTTGTCAAAGTGGAATAAAATAAATTAGGATGACCTCAAAGAACGGACTTAAATGAAAAGTAAAAGGTCTTTGAAGAGCGGAGAGTGTGCTACAGTTTGCATCAGTCATTTTTGTTGTTTGTTTGAGCTTGTCTTATTTTTAGATTTGTTCATGTTTTCAGTTGTTTTCGAGTCTTAAGCCATCAAAGACTAAGGTTAAACAAATAAGATTAGAATTGTTGGGACCATCCCATTTTGGATACTTCTTCAATTTTTGAATTTCTAGAACACATGGGTAGGGCATGCTATTTTCGCGCTATTGACAATTCTGTACAATAATTGTCACATTAGAGGAAGGGATCAACTTTTGGCTAGTCTTCTCATCAGATAAGCTAACCTAAAATTCCTATTAAAACCTGTTGTTAATCATAGTCCCCACCAAACCTTGTACTGACTAGCTCGTTGAATGCTTATGCTTCTTAAGGAAGCACAGACCCATGATATGATAGGATAATAAACCATGTAGCTTACTATGACACTATTTACTCATTTTGCTCCAGTTCTTAGAAAAGAATTGTCATCAGAATCTTTCTTTTTAAATCCATTGTGCTCTTTTCATTAATCATGCTTTGGATTGCTTTAGCACTTGAACTGCAATTTTGCTAACAAATATAAACTGTTTCATGCTCATAATGGAACAGATTACAGATGCCGTTGTTGCTGCCTATATCTTAAACGCAACACTTATCGTTCCCAATCTGGACCAGAAATCTTACTGGAAGGATGCAAGGTTTGTTTTAACTCTTTCCTAGCATTTACCAATCAACTGATTAGTTCATTGGCCTAGAAAGGAAAACAAACATCAGCACTGTCTTCTTATGTCTTACTCTATCCGCTTTATTGTGCATGCAGTGATTTTGGCGACATATTTGATGTTGATTGGTTTATGTCATTTCTTTCAAATGATGTCAAAATTCTAAAGCAGCTTCCAATGGTAGGAGGAAAGGTTCTTACTCCAGTCCGCACTCGAGTTCCTAGGAAGTCTAGTCCTAAATACTACCTGAATCGAATCTTACCCCTTCTCAAAAAGAAGCATGTGAGTATTGTTTTCTGCAAAGTGTATTTCTCTTTGGAGGAAATATGTCAGCTTCTCTAATGTAAAGTACCCCTTCCCATTTCAATTATGTGATTTGACAACATAGAACATACTGCATTGATCACTCAAGTAGTGCTACTATAGGACCATTCAGGATGCATCATGCTCAGATCTTTCACATTTTGATGCAAACAGCAAGACCCCTATTTTTACCTAAATTAATATCGACCCAACTACTACTACGATTTAGAGTTGTGTAGGAGGGTCAAATATATGCGTACTTCTTTTGTGTGTGTGTGTGTAGGAGGGTCAAATATATGCGTACTTCTTTTGTGTGTGTGTGTGTGTGTGTGTGTGTGTATGTGTGTGTGTAGGAGGGTCAAATATATGCGTACTTCTTGTTTTTGTGTGTGTGTGTGTGCGCGTGCGTGCGTGTGTGTGTGTGTGTGTGTGTGGTTACCTTAATAAAAGAACTAATAGTCTGGCCTACTTCACAATAAGGAGATAAATACGAGATAGATGAGACATCTGATTTTAGCCGATTGTAGTTTAACATGGAATACTTTCCCAGTAATGACTTATTTAACTCTATTGCAAATGGGTGTATTGAATAAACTATTTTATGAAGGTTTATGCAACATTTTCATAATCAATATAGTTCGTGCGTTGTTATTTCTATATTGGAGTGATTGGGTTATGTTATAACTTAAAAGTTTGTACACTTTCGTGAGTGCTGTTGAGATAATGGATTTTGATGACCGACTTCTTTGCTGTGCAGGCTGTACAGCTGACAAAATTTGATTACAGGCTATCAAATGTCCTGGAGACAGATTTACAAAAGCTAAGATGTAGGGTTAATTACCATGCTTTAAAGTTCACTGATCCCATTGTCGAGATGGGAAGAAAGCTAGTTGAAAGAATGAGGATGAGAAGTGAACATTTTATTGCCCTGCACTTGAGGTAAGATTGTAGCAAATCTTTAGTATTCTGTTATAGTGCTAATGTGATATATCTGATTCTATTTTCAAATTCATAAATACGTTTATTGCAATTGTCAGTTATATTATGAAAAGGATGTTGCTCCTAAAGTCATAATTGCCAACCAGAGTGCACATTTCTATGTTAATGTTAAAATTTTTCCCCCTTTTTTAGTGAATCTGCCCCTTCTAAATCTATATCTGTTTTATTATATGTTAAAATATGTGTTTGTATTTGTTCTGACCTACTGCATAACTGCTAGACATTGTTTGTTGATAGAGTCATTAGTGGTCCTTGAACAAATTCCGAACCTCACTGTAAGAATAATTTAGGTCATACAGTCATTACTCATTAGTGGTCCTTGACCAAATTCTGAACCTCACTATAAAAATAATGTAGCCTATGTAGGTTAATCCGTTGATATATATATGTATCTTATGCCACAGGTTTGAGCCTGACATGCTTGCATTCTCGGGTTGTGATTATGGTGGAGGAGAGAAAGAAAAGGCAGAACTTGGTGCGATACGGAAACGGTGGAAAACATTACATGTGAGTTTCAATATGCATATATCTGTTTGTACATGAAGGAATTAGCTAAACCATTTCTAAGAAAACCATTGAAAATGTGGACAGAAAAGTAACCCTGACAAGCAGAGAAGGCAGGGAAAATGCCCACTCACTCCAGAGGAAGTTGGTCTCATGCTGAGAGCGCTTGGCTACAACAGTGATGTACATATCTACGTGGCATCTGGAGAGGTCTATGGTGGAGAAGATACTTTGGCACCTCTTAGGGCGCTCTTCCCTAATTTCCATTCTAAAGACATTCTAGCCAGTCAGGAGGAGCTGGCACCATTTGCACCATATTCTGCTCGGATGGCTGCTTTAGATTTCATCGTTTCTGATGAGAGTGATGTATTTGTTACCAATAACAATGGTAACATGGCCAGGATTTTAGCAGGAAGAAGGTATGTATTCTACCTCAAATCAACTTTGCTAACAACAGTGTAATCATGCTAGTCACTATGGAGATAATTAAGTTGTTGAAAAGCATGCAACTAAACATGTATTTCTCTGGTTCAGGAGATACTATGGTCACAAGCCTACTATACGCCCAAATGCTAAAAAGATATCCCGTCTGTTCTTGAACCTGAACAATATGACGTGGGAAGGGTTTGCTTTGGGAATTAGAACTCATCAGGTCGGCTTTATGGGTGAACCAAAAGAGGTAAAACCAGGAAAAGGCGAGTTCCATGAAAATCCTTCGTCTTGCATTTGTGAAAGCTCCTTGCCCAACATTCCAGTCTATGATCTTCAGGATAATCCAGCCACCATGTATCAGAAAGGGAAAGAATATAGCACAGGAGGTTTCGATACAGGTGAAATAAATGATTACCAGAATATTGAGGATGAACAAGAATTGGCTGATCAAGAAGATTTAGATAATGAAAATAACCTCCCAGAAAGAGAACTGCCTCGCGGCATTAATAGGGATCCAATTACTATCCTGACATCGGATCAACCAGAACTAGAGGAGTTCCTTTCAGATTAAATGGCTCAGAAAAATTACTTTTCTTAGCAGCTTCTCTGTTCTTCACCTGATCCTATTCGTAACTGAATTTGTCTTGCATTGATTTGAGCAGCAGACAGCAGCGACGTGTGAATACAACTTGTACAGAATGGCCTTTCCTGGCTAGCACAGAAGAAAGTTCCAGTTTCGACTTCCCGGTTTCTGTAAATGACAAAGTGTTTGAGCCTCAAGATAGGCTTGTACGTTAGAGGCAACTGAATATACAAAGTGAAAATTTTCTCAGGGCAGTTTTTTTTTTTTTACCAAATTTTTGCTTTTAGTTCTGGTCTAGTGTTAAAAGGGTTTATACTTTTCTCAAGGTAGCATTTGATACAGGATAGACTAGCAAAGAGAAATTATAGGACTTACACAGCATTTTATTATTTTGGAAAACATAAATGTAAATCAGTAAATGTTTATAATCTTTATATACAAAAATATATCGGTGTGAAAATTACTCCGTACTACGTTAAGCATTTTTTTTCTTTTTTCTCTTAACTTATTTTGATGATTAATACTCCGTATTATTTTGAAAGATCACTCTTTAACATTATTATAAAGGGCCACTAAACCTTCAATATTATTAGGCTGTTTTGTTATTTAATACTATGTTAATGTTAATATTTGCATTTTATGTCTTCTCTAATGCACATCTTGATCATTTTTGCATTTAAAGATAAATAAACGGATTTTTTCGTATAGAGTATAGCACTATATTTACAAACATTCACATTGAAACCGATCAAACACATCTCACAAAGTGTACATTTTTCAATATCTAAATTACTAACATAAATTTATTTTAGAATTAGATGATTCGTATGACACTCACCAAAGCTAAAAAGACCCAATTAAAAACTTCAACTTAAATATTTGAATACACAATGATATAACATGACCCAAATCCGAATTAATAAAATTCGAACTCGACTAGACCTGATTAAAGCGCACCTAGTGAGTGTAGACTGTGTAGTGATTGAAATTGACACTTCTAAAGCCTTGAACCGTGTAAGAGAGAAAAAAAACGTAATCCAGAAAGAATAGAAAGAGAGGGACGTGGCAACACTAATATCAGTATATGTGACGACCCTTTATCGTCCACTTGTTTCTTCTTCTCTTCTCTTCTCCAAATTCCAACTTTTCAGAACAACTCATCATCTCTGCAGATAACCTGAAGAATCGAAGAGAGAGCAACAATGGCGGGAAGACTTCCTGCACAAGTAGCTACTCCACCGGAACTCCACCACCATTTAGGGTGCCCCAATTTGTTGTCTTGGAAATCCAATCTTAGCTTTCAAAACTTCCGAATTTCTCCTTCTTTTTCTCTCTCCTCTCTTTCTGGTACTTCTTTCCTCTTTCACTCCATTTCCTTTTAGTTTCCTTGCTATTTTTGTTTGAATAATTGAATGTTTCATCTCAATTTCGTTCAATTGTAAATGAATAGCAAAATGTGGTATTCGGGATTAATTTCAGAATTGAGAATGCAATTGGTCCCTCTATTCTTATTTACATAGTTGACATTGCCTTAATATACTTAAATTTTGTGGATGAGAGTGAGGATAGCCGCTCACTTGGTTAGAGCTTCCCTCCCAGTTCCAGAAATACTGGGATTGATTCTCATCACACGTCCTTGTGGCTCTCTAAACACGCAAAACAATTGTCTATCGTGCTTACGTTGTGTTGTGTAGGTTGTTATATTTGGCTCTGGATTAGTGGTTAAGTGTAGATCATTATATTGAGCATGTCTACAACTAGTGACATTAATTCTCAGGATGTTTTTATAGTGGTCGTTTGAAATATGACTTTTGAAATATGACTTTCATAGTATTGTAATGATTAAACAATATGATCGGTTGTGGTAGTTATATTTCAAACGACTACTATAAAATTTTCAAACTCTCAGTCTATTGGTACTTTTAAGATGTGAAGTGGAGTGCTGTTAGCTACTGAAATTCACTCTAGGTTGTTGGTAGGGAGACGGAATGGGAATGAAAGCTGTTATAATGATGTTATAGACATTGATCGTGGACTCGTGGTTGTTAGCTTATAAGCATTATAGCAATGAAGAAGATGAAGTAAAATCATGAATTGTTGGGATTTACTATTAACTTTAAAATGCAAGAGAGTGCTTTAATATCAGGCTCAATACGAGTGACATTTATTTCAGGAAGATCTTATGCCCCGCCCTTAATTAAGCGCACCGCGCAGCCAGCTGCATCGACTAATTATGCTCCTGGTACACCTGTCAGGCCGACTAGTATATTGGTTGTTGGTGCTACTGGGACTCTTGGAAGGCAAGTTGTAAGACGGGCACTGGATGAAGGCTATGATGTACGCTGTCTTGTGAGGCCTCGACCTGCTCCTGCTGATTTCCTTCGTGACTGGGGTGCAATTGTTGTCAATGTAAGACACTCTATTTCATATAATAAATGACTTGCCTATATTTTGGAAGGACTCACTTTTCTGAGTTTTCCCCAGGGAAGACAAGGTCCTCCCTACCCTCCCCCCAAAAAACAATTTGGTGCTGGAACTTATATTGGAGTTTCTTTCTTATTAAAATATATGTAATTTAGTCAGCACAACCTAATTTTTAAGTTATGCTCCTATTCTTTGTACACTGATAACAGATTAATGTTTGCACAGGCAGACCTGAGCAAACCAGAGACAATACCAGCAACACTGGTGGGGGTTCATACGATTATCGATTGTGCCACTGGACGTCCTGAAGAGCCTATTAAAACAGTATGTATCCAAGGGTTTTACCAACTGTTTATTTGCTCGTGAAACAAGAGTTTTGGTGCCTTTGGAGTTGACTGTTGATTTACTCATCCCGTATTAAAATATTTTTCCCAAAATCTGGACTGAATTAGGATTTTCTTGCCAGACGCAACTCCCTTCTTTTCTCTGCTTAGTGTTCTAGTTTGTTGATTTAAATTTTTTTACATGCATATTGAGTAAAGGGATATTAGGCACTTTTAAAAGCAATACTATCCTGTTCTGCTTTGTGTCTAGTAACAGACAGATAAATAGCTGTGTTTAAGAAATTGGCATCTAATGTACGAAGCTTGTAATTAGCTGTAGAGTCTGATGTTTGACTTCATGAGCTATCATTTCCCCCTGATACCTTTATGGACTTTCAACCTTAACTGAGTTTCTTGGTCAATTTAGGTAGATTGGGAAGGCAAAGTTGCTCTCATACAATGTGCAAAAGCAATGGGAATCCAAAAGTATGTGTTCTTTTCTATTCACAACTGTGACAAGCATCCTGAAGTACCTTTAATGGAGATCAAGTATTGCACTGAGAAATTTCTTCAAGATTCTGGATTGAACCATATTACAATAAGATTATGCGGCTTCATGCAGGTAAAGTCAGGAAAGAGTAAAGCTTAAGAGGATGATTTAATTTTCATTTGGCAAGATTATAAATCAACTGGATGGCTTTAATTTTCAAGTAATTGTTTACATAGAATCTAGTTTGGTCTCTGTACCTTTGACACACCAAGTATTATACTATTATTCTTTATCTAAAACTTGGACATAGAAAAGTATTTGGTAGAAATTAGCCCTAATGACATTTTTGGGACTATTATCTCTTCCCCTTGCTATTACGAAATTTGAAATATTAATAGAATATTATTTTTACTTTTGGTATTCTGAAAATGAGTTATTTTTGGCAAGAATACTGTAAAAATGTATACCTCTACATCTTTTTAAACCTGGCTTTGGAAGTGCAAGTGCCCACACCAAGTTGACTTTCGCAGCCATCGGTATTAACTTTGCCACTGTTCTTCCAATTTTCAGGGCCTTATCGGGCAGTATGCTGTGCCAATATTGGAAGAGAAGTCTGTCTGGGGAACTGATGCCCCGACAAGGATAGCTTATATGGACACTCAGGTCTTTTTACTGAGGAGTCGATTACTTGATTCACACATCTCTTGTAGTCTACTAGACAAGATTCTTTTGATCTTTTTAACTTAACTAACCTTATTTCCCAGGATATAGCTCGACTAACATTCATTGCCTTGCGCAATGAGAATCTTAAAGGGAAGCTTCTCACGTTTGCCGGACCTCGTGCATGGACAACACAAGAGGTACTTAAATTATGTCTTTGGTTTGAGGACATTAGTTGTCTGTTGAGTTTCTTCATCAATGGTCCTAGTTGGTGATTCTTTATTTGTACTCTCATCCTTGCTTGCGGTAGCAATGCCTTCTTTTTCTCCCCATTCTCTTTTCAAATTACGCATTTTTATACAATATCACCCCAGAGAAAATTGCATAATAAGAAACTCTATCGTTATTGAATAAATCGGTTGGACTCAAATCCTCAATGATATGAATGAGTTCCATTTTAAATTTTTATGTGGGATAATATTTACTGAAAAAGGTCTTGCTGTTACTAGGTGATAACGCTATGTGAGAGGCTAGCAGGACAAGATGCCAATGTGACGACAGTCCCTGTTTCCGTCTTAAAAACAACTCGCCAGCTGACTCGATTCTTTCAGTGGACTAGTGACGTTGCTGATAGATTGGCCTTTTCAGAGGTAAAAACATTTCTGGGGTAATTTTATTATTGTTTGTCAGTAAGGATGGCAACATAGACCTATCTTGTTCAGTTGCTCTCACTTATTCTGGTGGATTCAAATGCATGGGAACTTGTAGATGATTCTATTTGTCTTTCACTTTCGCTCTTATTTCTTTAATCGTATTTTCTGATAAAAGGGTTTAATAAACTCCACAAACATGGAAATAGTCACCAAATGGGGGATAAAAGAATACATAAAGTAATGGAGATAACTGATAAGATCAGCTATTATAATTTTGCTTTGCATTTACAGTTTGCTGTTACTTGAAATCAGTACTGAGGCAATTAACCACCTACTTGGAAACTGTTAGGTACTCTCGAGCGACATGGTGTTCTCAGCTCCAATGACAGAGACCTATCAACTTCTTGGTGTGGATCCAAAAGACATCGTTACTTTGGAAAAATACTTGCAAGATTATTTCACCAACATTTTGAAGAAATTGAAAGACCTTAAAGCACAATCTAAGCAATCTGATATCTTTTTCTGAAGCAAGCTCTTGCATTCACATCAATCACACGGACTCAGTTTTCACTTCTTTTGTTGTACAGCAGAGATGTCTCGTTTTTAATGGAATCTAAATTCTTTGAATTTTTCACTTAATTTTTCATACATTTTGTACGAATACAAACAGCTCTAATTGTAATTACAATATATAGGATAAGCTTCTCTAAAACCAATATTGTTGCCTTCTTTTATACTGGTAATCTGTACATGTTTCTTGTAGTCTATTAGAAACATGTCATACACTAGTACTATAATCTGAACATGTTTCTAAAATAACAAAATGCCTTTGACCAATACTCCGTAGGAGAACTTTCATGATTCTGAAGTTGTTTGCCAGAAAGGGTTAAAGGGTAAGGACGCTCATATTACGTTTAACTAAAATCAGGTTTAACAGTTTTCATAGAATGAAAATTTGACAATGAAGTAATGAATTAAGTACTATAGCAACCATATCTGGGAGTAAATGAATGGAAAAGATGAATTTAAACTACAAATATGTACAGGTTAATGTGTGTTGATAAGAAGAATGGGCATATTTCCAAGAATGCTTGGATCAGCTGGTAACAATTGTTTTAACCTAATCGAAGGTAGCAAGTGTAATCCCTGCAAAGGTAGCAACACTTAGGACTTATCCAAACTCGAATTTGGATTAGACAGTCTAGTATACTTTGAAACACTGGGAGAGATGCCGTACAACAAAAAAAAAAAAGACCAAGTGTATATCTTCAATCCACCCTTTACCCCTTCAGTGTGTTCAAAATAACAATGATCATAATTTAGTAACTTCTGCCCCAATACGACCACTTCTTAGCTGGCTTTCCAGAAGCGAAGCAAAGGGTACCTGAGAAATGGAATAAATCACTTCCACTTTAATAAGACAGCAAAAGAACACTAATAAAATGAGCACCAAAGTAGGAAAAAAAAAAAGATTAGTTCTGAGATCAGAAATGTCACTACAATGCAGGAGCTTAGAATCCTGCATAAAGTAGAAATGACAAGAAAAGAGCTTGTACCTTCTTCCAGTGCTGGCTGATCAAATGGTGAGCACAAAGTCTTCGCGGCCCCTATCTCTCCTTTCGTCCGTGCTTTGACATCTTTCTCAACTTCCTGAAGAAACGAAAAAACAATCTAAGTTGCAGCACTTCCAAAAGCAATTTGATGGATCTTGAGCTTTTCTTTCTGATTTTAGTTTTGGGGGGAAAGGGGGGGGGGGGGGGGGGGGGTGGGGGTGTTTGCTTATTTTTAATACCTCCACAAGTTGTGCATCATGCAAATTGTTCAATACTACAAACTATACTGATAATAACACCCTACTACCCTAGTCAACAAAACCATTAAAAAAATTTACTTGAAAAAGTCAATACAAAAATTAAGAGCTAAAGCCTCTACTCATGTAGGTTGCATGCACGTGATTGCAGTGAGAAGAGTCACGACTTTTCTCTAATGAAACAGCATGTATTAGATTTTACTTAAGTTGGATTCAATTAGATTACATCAAACTATCATACAGTCCAGCAAAGAACATGATCAAGATGATTGTTCCTATCATGTGAAAGTAAAATCTATACTAACAAAAAAAATCAGAAGAATGAAGATAAAGTGAAGAACTTTCAGAAAATATGAACTCAAATATTAAGTAAAATCCATGTTACCTCTTCATCACACCAAGGAGCTAATATAAGTTTCTTTTGAGCCAATGCTTCAACAAACTCTTCCCACATCCTAACTTGTTTAACACAGGCATCTCTCTTCTCCTTCGCAACATCAAACAAGTTTTGTTGAATTGTGTCCAATAATTCTCTCACCTGATCGACCAGATTTGTCATTGGCAAATCCTTCTTGGCCGAATTGTCACGTCGAACAGCACGAGCCTAAAAGTTGATAAATTTGTTAGCTTCTAAAATTATGAAACTGACAATAAAACTGGTGTGGCAATAGCTGTATTAGAACCACAAGTAATGCACCACTAATAAAGTGATCCTGGGAAATCATGTTAATATTTTAACAAAAAAATAATAATAATAATAAAGCAGACATTTTAACGAGGCACTCCTTTGCCACCAAGACATGAGTTAATTAGGCCAAAGGGACTAGTGCCTGAACCAACTATTTGATTTCAGTGATGATATAGAAAGGAAAAAGAAAAAAAAAGAGAAGAGGGAGCAGTGCTAGTATTCATTGTGCCCTCAAACAAACATTTTGCCACAGCAGCTATACAACCATGCTGAAGTTAGTCCAATGGGAACCATTTACCATTCAAAATGCCTCACAACCATATCAGAACAATAACCCCAAAATCATATTTCTACGCAATATATCAATGCAATGTGCTTCTTAAAAACACAAAAATCCATAACTTTCTGTAACAAACAGTCCATTACATTTACTGCAACAGCCACCACAAGCTGTCACTAAAACTTAAATCAAATTACAGTTTATTAAATTCCACCCCAAGGGAACTTGAAAGATTCTTGTTCAGTTATGATGCAATCCTTTGGTCAAATCCTTTGGTCCAATCTCAAGCCTCAATGGAACACCTTTCATCTCCCAGTGTGAGTACTTCCAGCCTGGAGAATAGTTATCCCTAAGATCACACTCACCCCGAATGCCTGCTTCAATCAAAGTTTTGACAGTAGAAGCACAAGCATCGAAAATTCCTTGTGTATCGGCATCTTTGAAAGGAACAGGCACCACAATGACTTGGACAGCTGCTACTTTAGGCGGCAAAACTAAGCCTTTATCATCACCATGAGTCATCACCATAACCCCTATCTGCAAATAAAAGGAATATGAATTAAGATTTTAAAAGGACTTTCGTCAATTAAAGGGGTCATATTCAACAAACAAGTGGCATGATCAGCCCATCCTATACAAAAACAATTTCACCGCCTCTTGCCTCCTTAAAAACCCTCATTGGTATTGTTCCACATTGAGAATGTATGATAAGATCCTCAATGATCAAATTAGTATACATTAGCTGACTAGCTCTCAGCCCTTCCTATCTCTTGGAAACAGTCTACAGTGTTCCAACAGAATAGTACCAAGATGCTGTAGATGGGGAAGTTGCACAAAAGCTCCAATCAAACAACTTTAACAAAAGTAGCAAATGGTGGAAAGCAAACCGTTCTGGTACTGTATGCCCATGAGTTCTGCCACACCATTGCCTTCTCTCCTTTCTCATTCTCATAAGTGATTTCAAACATCTTTGCAAAATTTTGACCCAAACAATGTGAGGTTGCACCTTGAACACCACGTCCAGTGTTTGGAATAAATGCCTGGAATAGGAAAACGATATACAATTTAGGATTTTTAATGCAACAAGACAAAAATAAGTCCCAAATTACATAATACAACATTCATTGTGATTCCAATAATCAACAAAGAAAAACTCAAATAAAAAGCAGCTTCAACTGTCACTTACTTCAACACTTGTTGTGTAATATCCACCTGCAAACTTCTCCATTTCACTTTTCTTGCCCTTGACCACCGGTACAGCCAAAAATTCTTCATATATTCGCCGGTAGAGTTCCAATATATCAAGAACCTAAAGCAGCAATCAAAATATGTGGTAACATCAAGTTTTTTGTTTTGGAAACTAATGGATGATCAAGACCACTTTAAAACCATGTGATTTGAAAAGAAAAAAGAAATGTACAAAAGGATTTTAATGTTACCGGTTACCCTTCAAAGATCCAACAGAATTTGTATAGAGAAAAAAACCAAACTCTATCAGCTTTCACAGGATGTGACAAACTCTTGAAAAAAGTAGTTCAAAGAACAGCACAAACAGATTTTAGTTGAGACCAGGTTACCTATTAATCTATTATCTCGTAGTACGCTTTGTTATGTGTAATGAGGACAAGATTGCAACATGCTTGTTGGGAGATTATCATACATTTGGGGGTTCTGGTCGATATGGTTATTCAGATCATAATATGGTGTCAGATGATACGGCCCAGGCCCTGTATAGGCTGAGGTGAGAGAAATTGAGAAAGGATTTTTGTCTAGAAAACTGGTGAAATTGACAGCTAAATCTTTAATAGTAGATAAGATTAACTCAAACTAACCCAACTCCCTGTATCTCCACCTCTCCCTCCCTGAAATGGTACAACATGCCTGAGCACAGGTAGCCAGCATAATTAACGGGTATTGATGGAATCACATCACTCCAATAACCAATAGCCACAAAACTATATTTTTATTCTTTTTAATATAATGCCTTTATGATCTAGATTATTTGTTCTCTTGATTTTTTGCTACATCCATTATCCCCATGACAAAGCTCACCAGAGAAGATAACTTATAGCCGACTAGATAATAAAACCGAAATGACAAAAGCCCCAAGTTTTTCCAGCAAGCAAATCTAGATGAACTGGATCACATACTACAGTAGATTGTCTTGCAAATGTATTGAGAATTGGAGCATATGACCTAAGTCAGAGATCTAGGGGGTGGGGGTGGGGAGGGGTGTTAGGGGCTGCTGGGCGTATTAAATTATTAATCCCCTCAGGGCAGTAAATTGCAATTCAGGTCTTGATTTCTTATTAATCTTATACATCATTCGCCAATGCCAGAAAGGCAGTACAATAAAGTATTTAGTTAAACTTGCTAATAGTTAGCAACGTACACTATCATGTGCTCATACCTCAGCATCTGCCTCTTCCTGTGTTGCAAAAGCTGTATGGCCTTCTTGCCAGAGAAATTCACGACTCCTACAAACACAAGAACAAGCATATATAAGCTTTTATATAGAAGATCATTTGCATGTAACAAACATTATTAAGACCTACATTTCTCTCTCACAAGACCAATGTCTTAGAAAATACTTTTGTTCCTGACAAACAAAAATTAGCTATTACCCTTTCTATAGTACTTCTATCTGCGTTTTTAACAGATTAAAAATAGCCTTTGTATATCATTCAAAGAAGTATGTCCGAATCAATAATCATTTCTTCCAACTACCTGATAGAATTTCATATAGACTTGCTCTTGACTATACAAATTATAACAGCTCAAAATGAGAAATCAAAATTCTTGACTAAAAGAATACTGCTTTCTATACTTAATTACTTACATACACTTTTGCAGATATTGTGGCCTTGATCTTACAATCACAAAACATTGGAAAATAAATGCTAACTGAAAAGTATAACTCCAACATGCTTCATAATAGTTTCAATAATTATCAGACCTACCGGATAGCTTTTTTTTTCCTTAGTCTTTAAAAAGACACGAAAAAAATATACTACCTCCGATTTTTTTTAGTTGCAACTTTGGGGTATTATTTGTGAGATATAAAATATTCCAAAGTTGCAACTAAAAAAAAATCGGAGGTAGTATATATTATTTAAATAAAGGCATGCTCAATACCTTTTGGAGACTATTCCCTCCTTGCATACCTTTGTGGAATTTTATCCTTGCCCGAATTTTTTGTTGATCTAGTAAATTGGGAAGGCAATGTCCCACTCATACTGTGTGGGAAAGTAAAGGGAATCCATATGAACTCAATTGTTCCTAAGTTAGCTTGATTTTATCGTACAACAAAGAAGTCTCTATTTAGTGAAATTTAAATTCTTTAATTTTGTGTCCTTTTTTCTATTTTTGTACTTTCAATTTTCATATAACAATGCAGCCAACACGATATCTGATTGTATAATAAGAATATAGATATAAGATAAGGTACTCTAAAACCAATATTCTTTGCCTCCTTTTTTAACTTAGGATTGGGCTCAAGGTTCAAATTGAGTCAACTTGGTGTCCATTGTATCTACTTTATAAGCTTGTGCTAAGTTCGATGGGCTATACCAACCTATTTTATGGCATCCATCTTAAGTGACAAAATAAAGTCCACTGTAAATGTGTTTTCAAGTAGTTAAAACTACTTTAATCTCTAAGTTAATTACATATAGTAAATTCTGTAAGAGAAATTAAGATTATTATAATTAGGGGATAATTTGTACAGATTTTCATGCAACCACACACAAAGAAAGTTTAATTTTTAGGGAGTTGAAGATGAAACACCAATTTGACATAAAAAGGGAGTATATTCTTGAAATTTAAGTTGCTCGCAAATAATTAAGAAGTACATTGTAGCCAATTAGGGTTAAAGGAATAAAAGGACAATTTTATATATTATGTGTAAAATAAGATCCTCACAATTATGAGGTTAAATGACTTTTAATTATAAAATGAAAATTTTGATGTTGTGAAGAAGTATAATACCCAATATGTTATGAAAATTTCTATATACACTCGGGTGTAAAGTGCACCAAATGGTTAGTTATGCTCATCTAATAGTATTTGCTCATTTAATATCAAATGAAAAAAAAAAAAAAAAAAAAAAAAAAAAAAAAAAAAAAAAACCTTTGTGTGTACCAAATTTTATGTGCACCCGAATGTATATACGAGTAAAAAGTTTTGCAATACATCAAAGTCTATGCATGGAAAAAGATGAAATTAACTTGTACAATTTAATGTGGGTTAGTGAGATGGATGAGAGACAAGTGAAGCAATATTTAGGATTTTTTTTACAGATAGATTTCCTCGGTAAAAAACAACGTTTAAATCTTATTTTTGTCATTTCACTCTATTGTTAATCATATAACGGATAGCTAACTTTTCTGGATAGCAAATTAAGTTGGCAAAAATCTGAGATCAATCTAGTCAAAGTAATAATCAATGAAATGATTTAGATACCTCATATATAAAACAACTCTTAAATTCGATCCCTAGAACCCTAAACGTGACTAGTAAATACACCTAATGACTGTAATGAGTAATGAAACTAATGATGGAAGAAAGGACTCTTGAAAAAACCAATTGCATGTGAGAATTGTCCATCTAAACTCCTCAAATGTGAAGATAATGTAAAGTTTGTTAGGCCAAAAAGAAATGGTGGGCCAGCCCTAAACAGACTATAAAATGTGGATTTGTTCAAAAAAAGTGTACTGGGTTGGGCCCAAAGTTTCAAGATTATTGATTATTTTGATTTATAATAGTACTATACTAATATTCTCATCAACAAACCAAAAATTAGATGAATCATGATTCATGAATGTGAATGATTGATCTTTGAATGAATCTAAGAATGATTATCTTACTTTACTTTTCTCAGGTAAAAAAATTTAATCAATCAGTAAGTACTGATGTGATATTCATTTTTTTCCATTCCTTTTTTATTTGTTGGATTTGGATAAATCCCTTCTACAAATCTAAACTCCACGAGAAAGGATAACTCAAGCGATTAGAGCTTTTCTCTCAATTTTAAGAGACTTGACATCGATTCTCACCCCACCTTTATGGCTATACTCCGTAAAATATGTAAATCGTGTATAATTCTTTATTTTGTATTTATACTATACAGTTACATACCCCGTATTAATTATTCCCGCAGTCCATATTATTTAAGGTTATTCATGAGTAAAAAGAAGACAAATTTAATATATTTACAATTGTAAAGTTAATGCTCTTAGAAATTTAACCCATTTTTTGACTCATTGGAGTAAATCAATTAACAATTTTTATGAGCTCTGACATGTTTATTGCCAATTTCCAAGTCACCATTAGATTACCACGAATTTATGAAAAGACATTTGTTTTCTTTTAATGATCATGCAACGATAAGATTGACGGATGCCCGAATTCAAAGTTTTAATCTCGTATGATACTACAATTATAGTACCCAGAATTAAAGTTTAAGTTGTTTTTTAGCCATATTTTTTTGAAGGAAAAACAATGCTTGAAAATGACAAGTGAAAGTGTGGAACACGCTAGAGTTCAAAGTCTTCAAAGTCAATTTTGAACGTTATTTTATGATATCAAAACTAGGAAATTATCTTATAGAAATTGCTTTTTTGTATGAATGATAAATCTACATCAGCTTAATTCCTCGTATAACTGTCTAATCATGTTTGAACCTTTCTTTTCTTATTATAATATAATAAATGAGACTACTTTTAAAAACGAATTGTATTCATACAAATTACAAATTATAATAAATTGGATTAATTATGACAAAATTTTGCTCACTTGAAAAACTTCTGTACAAAGTATCATCATAGTAGCGAAAGTTTGAAAATTTTACTCCATACTTATGTGAATAAAATGAAAATTATCTATGTGCACTAAGTAATTGTCTAGTTTTTTTTTTTTTTTTTTGACAAAAAGTAATTGTCTAGTTGAGACTCTTATAACGTTAAGGAATATATGAGTAAGAAAGTCATTTCCTTGAAATTTGCAATACGTAGTATAATAACTTATAGGGTTTGGACCACACACTTCATCGACTTTATTAAACTTGTAAATAAATTTGTTAAATTACTACCCTTTTATCAAAGTACTAAAAATATCATTTACTTAACACCACCACACAAATACCTAATACAATCAACAAGTCAAACTTGCTATATAACAACAGGTAATAGAAGTAATTTACAAACCGCTAATTGCCAAACACGCTCTTAATGTTCATGGACGGTACTGCCTGGGTCAAGCAATCAGCATTCCGCAATGCCATTCTAGCATGTTGCCTACTAGAAATCTCAAGAATGATTTCCTCGATTCTTAATGCAATGTACACAATTATAAATATCGTAGAAGTTTGTGAGTGATTTGTTAAGCACGTGAAACATAAATTGTCCTATGTATAACAAAGCTGATGCTTGGCATTAAATAGGAGTATAAATTATAGTGTAACCGATCGATCACGATATAATACATATTAATTCTATTACGTATATTGTTTGATTGTATCATTGCAAAAGACATATTGTAATAATAGCTTATAGTCTTGTAGACCAAATAATGGCATATGAGACACTTAGAAGAGTACAAATTTTGTCACCTAAGCACAATGCAATACTTGCTCATCTTCACATGTTTTTTCTCTTCAATTCATTTCATGTAACTCAATATAACGTGGTTTGATTTGCATGATGCATGCCAACTTATATATACCCCTCCGACTACTCCCACAGGCCATTTTAAAGCTCTCCATATTATTATATGTTATTTTGCTTGTAACTTTTCACGTAATTTGAAGTATAATAATTATTTTTAAACAGAGAAAGTATTTTGCCTATTTAGTATCCTAATGATATCACTCAGGAAGATATGATTAAAACTTATATGGAGTACATAATTTTGGATTACCATTCACATGGCAAATGTACGGAATGTAACATGCAATGAGGGAGGGGGTGCTTTTGATGACCTAGAGATGTGCATAATTCAATAATTAAATTTCGTAGTAAAAAGGAGCATGAAAAATTCCAATAAATTGTCCTTTAATTTTGACAAGCACTGTTTACATCATATTATTGCTTGGTTGATGGCCTGAGTGGGTCCCATGCATGCAATTTTGGCCTCTACAAGTGGTGACCCATTTTTAATTGTGCCCTTAACTTGTGGGATTAACTTAACCTAGCTACTGTCCTACCGTCTAGCTGTCTCTCCTTTTACATAATCCATCATTTAATAATGACTTTATGGGATAATATTACGTTCACTTTTACTCGTATGTAATTTGAGATGATTAAGCATTTATTATAAGTTGGTATGTATAATATATACAAGTATATTTGTATTACGAGTATGAGTATGTACTATATATATGAGTACGTAATAGGGAGTATATAATTTGAGTTTTAAGTTTTGGCAGTATGATCAACCTGTTCGTCCATATGTCTTAGTTAACTTGACCCTAGTCAACAAAAAAGGAAACAAAATAAAGATAGTTAAGTTTAACTTAAATAATCATGTGAAGTTGATGAGGTTGTGCTGTTGTGGGCATACATGTCACGTTAGTTTACTAGATGATAGTTGTTTAAGCTGTTTTCACTTAAATGGCATTTTTGATAGGTACAAAACTTGTAGCCATGTTTGGCATTTCGTGTGATTAGATTTGGCAATACTATGATGAAAATTGAAATTATAAGTCATGAGTATTAGTTGTCATTCACAAAACATAATAACCAATTTCATTTAGGCATTTAGCGCAATTGGGATTCCCTCCTTCAATCCATTCCCTGACCTTTATGATTGTCTTGAACTTCCAAGTCAGCTGCAATTAATCAAGTATACTTAATTACTCAATACTCATACATGCATGTAAGTGATTATGTAACTAATAAGTCAAGGGCAACAAAAACTTAAGACACATATAGTCAAATACCATGGTGCCTTGCATGTTATACTGGTTAGATTATATCATCGACACAATAAAATACTTTGTAACTAACAACATAACAAGTCGAATAGATCATAAAATTGTGCTATTCAAACTTCCACCACAAACAGAATTGACTTTAGAGTGCCATCAAGTAAAATAATATGTACATTGAAAACCATAAAATTGCAATATGCACGCAAATTGGAACTTCTTCATAGAACAAAAGGCTACATTATACTCCCTCTGTCTCCTTTTGATAGTCCCTTATGGACATTTTTCACGGAAATTAATAAACACAAATAAGGATAGTAAAAGTACATTGAAAAAGTAAATTGATATTAGGTATGCAAAAAAGTAGAGAGAGAAAGTAATAAAAGTACATTAGAAAAACAAAATTTACATGGAAAATTTAAATTTGCACAAATATTATTGCAAATTGGAGGGAATTTTGGTACAAAAAATTAATATTAATGGTTGTTGGAAAAAGCAAATGCAGTGAGTATTTTGAGACTAAAATTTGCCCATAAGGGACTATCATTTGGGAACGAAGGGAATAGTATTATACAAAGTACTTTGTAACAGTAAAGATTGTTTAAGAACGAATTTCAGGTACGTGTATAAACTACTCCTATCAACAAACAATAAGAATTGAATATCTTGAACTGACTCATTTATTCAGAGACAAAACTATAAAGCAAAATTTCCAAGCTTCCAACTATAAGGAGTACTACACATGCAACTTACACTTGCATGTTGTTTGTTTTCTTGAAAAAGAAAAGAGGGTTGAAAAAAGAAAGTTTATTCAATAATTCAAATTTCCTACCAAAAGTTGAAAGTATAAAAGAGTAGAAAAATAATCAATAATAAAGCTGAAACCTTCACTTCTCCAAATCTCCGTCAAATATATCTAAAGAGGTAAAAAGTGAGTATGGGAGAAGCTTTTGTCACATTTCTATATACTAGGGTAGCTAACGCGCGCGATGCGCGCGATGCGCGCGTCATAGCTAGCCATATCTTGAAGGTTTTTTTGGTTTGGCTTTTAAATCACAAAATTAGTTTTTTTAACAATAAGAGAAATTTTTCCTAAAAAAAAAACAATAAGAGAAAATATGTAATCAACTATATTTAGGTGGTATAAATGTTCAAGACAACTAACATTTATGAAAGCATAAAAGTACATAAATATTTTAGAGGGTATAGTTGTCTAAACACTATTCATTAAAATAGCATCTACATATTAATGAGGGTATGTATGTAAATACACATTTTGAAGGGTATAATTGGCATTACATTATTCATAAGAGTATGTTTCTACTTTTTATAAGGTAGGGATGATAATTAAATAAATTTAAATAAGACAAATAAATGTAAATGAAGGGTTGTTTTCAATATTTTTGCATTTATTTTAGTAGGTACTTTGCTTTTAGAGTAGTACTTACTAGGCCTGTTCACGGATCGGATATCCAATCCGAAATGGGATTTCGGATCGGATATCTAAAATTGATATCCGAATCCGATCCGAAAATTTCGGATATCTGATATCCGAAATCATTGGGATCGGATATTTCGGATATCCATTATCCGATGATATTAAAAAGTTGATTATGCTTATCTAATAAATCTCATTAATTATATCAATTTTGTAACATTAAGCCTTCCTGACGTTCCTGTACAATATATATGAGCATTGTAGTCTTTTTTTGCAAATTAAATTATCAAAAGACCACCTAAGTTTTAATTTCGGATATTAGTTCGGATATCCGATACCCGAAAATTTTCGGATATCGAATATCCGAAAATTTGAAAACCAGTATCCGAATCCGTATCCGATATCCGATTTTTCGGATCGGATATCCGATCCGAAATGAAAACTCGGATCGGATATCCTAAAATTCGGATCGGTTGCGGATCGGATTTTCGGATAGTTTTGTACTGGCCTAGTACTTACAAATTACAACTACTAGTATTATATAATAATAATTATTTCTTAGAAATAACTATATAAATAGGTTTTTTTTCTTAAAAAATAAAATAAAAAATACTACGTAATAGTGAATTTGATTCTTTAATTTCTTCTTAAAAAGAGAAGGGGGACCAAAGAATTTGATTGCAGAGATAACAGGTAAAGTCTAAAGATTCACCTTAGATGACCACCAGGTTAGACTTACCTACAACATATTGAAGATGATGAAGATAATACAGAATATCTGCTTTTTTTTTTTTTCTTTCTTTTTTTTTTTTTAACACCAAACGTGGACATCACACTTATACAACATCCACGAGGATAATGTACAACTAATGTACCTAGTAGTAAATCAACTACTAATAAATTGTTAACCTTTTATCGCCACAATTTATGTGTTTTCATAAGGTTGAGTTCGACCCAAGAAAGAAAATATATGGAGTAATGATCAAAATTCATATATACTCTGTATTGAAGATCCAAATCGGATACTAATAAAGTTTTATTTGAATCTGAATTGACATTTGAATGATCCGACACGCAACATTATTCAGGATAGCATTTTGTGAAATTTATCAAAAATAAGTTTTTTAGAATGTTACTTCAATTCGCAAAATTGTGAATTTTTGCTTTTGCTAACTAGTACTGGTATGAAATAACTAAGAAAAGTTTACCTTAAATTTGATGAATATTGTAAATTTAAAGCTTAACTTTCTCACGTGATTGATAGTCTCCCCTCCTTAAAATTAAAATAATAGAATAACAAAAGTGCAGTGACTAAAAAAAAAAAAAAAAAAAAGAGCCTTAAGAACATCGAATCTGATAATTAATATAATGTCTAGATTGTCGACTAAATTAAATAATTAAATTAGTGACAATTTCTTCCATCCCTTTTCTGTTTTTGGTGACTAAATTGAGGACAATACCCTAATTTGTGCATGTTGGTTTTTTCTCAAAATTTAAAGTTTTATATAGAATATACAAGTATTAGTATATAGTATGCATCTTATAAAAAGAAAAACAAATGAAGTTGATAAAGAAAAGTTTGTTCAATTCCTAGCTAACTCATAGACCAAAAATAGCTTGGCTTTATGCAAAAATAGTAATTACGGTATTTGGTCGGTGATTAAAGATGCAATTTAATGGGTTAATTTTGTGCAAAGTCTATTCAATTGTCCCCTTTAAGCTAATTAGAATTATTAGATGAACTACCATACATTTAATTAAAGTCACTCACTATTGCACTCGAATATCACATATCTCCCCATACAAGTATACAACTAATACAGCTCTCTCTCTCTCTCTCTCTCTCTCTCTCTCTCTCTCTCTCTCTCTCTCTCTCTCTCTATATATATATATATATATATATATATATATATATATATATATATATATATATATATAAGTGGTACTGGTATTATATAATTAAAGTCGTATGTATTTGTAAGTTTTTTGGTACTTGTAATTAATATGAAGTACTCGTTTTTGTTAAAGTGTTTGTGCGTTATATTTGCATCAAATTTCATGTGTGCGGTATACACGCAAGCAACAAAAGTAACATAAAATTATGCCTTGTAAATGTGGGTTCATTTATACATGTTATGTACAATAATGTTATGTACAATATAGTATGAAGTAACTCGTATATGTTTTATTTAGTGTTAGCAGCTTAGCACATGTCTTTGCATCAATTATTTGCATGTGTGTGGTATGCACAAGTGCGTCCATTGATATTATGTAACAAGGTAGGTGTATGAATACATGATCAACCATATTCCATCGTAATTATTGTATGCACATCCTTAATTATCAAGTCGTCAATCTTACGATATAGTACTTAATATATCAATGGCTCTAGAGGATTGTACTTAAATGTTACATGTATGAATGAAGCTAGCGATCCAATGACAAATCCCACACTAGATAATCCATTTAATTTGCAGATCCTTTCAAAAAATGGAATATAATAGACTTAAAGTTTTGATAATGCGCCAAGCCTTATAAGCTAATTTGCTAATTAAGTGCATGCTATACAATAATTCACCCTAAGAATTATTAATTAAATTAAACAACAATATTATACGTAAGATAAGGCACAAATAAGCAATAAGACAAGTTTTTTGCTTACCTCAGTAATCACTAATTAAACCCAATAGGGCCAACTTTGAACAACCTATAATGATAGTTTTGCATTAGATTCGTCCAAATTGAACTAATTTGGCAGATTTAATTAGCTTCTTCATTAGTTCCAACTTATTATGAACAAATAAGTAAGGCGCACTCGCTCTAATTAGCTTTAAAATAATAATTAGACGAGTATCAAAGCCCGCTTAGTTTATTCCAATCAAGCTAAGATCAATATTGTTCCATAAGTGGTTTTTACATACACTTAACTTAATCTATATATTGTGCGATTAGCTTTTCTGATACGCATTGACTCGATACTAGTCGATCGAAGAAATTATGAAGCAAAGAAGCTAAACTTTAAAGGCCAATTAATATGAAAATCTTATAAATGAGCGCACAAATTATGGTCCACGCCTATCATAAGTATGACAAAGGAAGAGGATAAAAGGAGGGGGGAAAGCTAGATTGAGCAAAGTAGAAAAATATATGGTATAGATTTAATATACAAAAATTGATTGATAGCTCATTGAGTATTCATGATCGAACCAATAATCAAAAAGAAATGGCAAGAAATTATAAGTGGTGATTGAGGCCCACTAGCAATATCAGATAGATGTTGAATGTATTTGTGTTTGTGTCTATTGTCTAGTTTGTGTTAGCTGTTGTGCAGCTTTCTGTGAGTTTGATTGTCCTACCTTTTATCACTACTAGTGCCAGTGTACGTACTAGGATACCCATTATTATCACCATATGTCCATATTATTATCAACCTAATAATTATTCAAAGGTTATATAGTGGAAGTGAAATAGTTAAGTGGTTTTGTGACACATGATCATGCACAAATAGGATGTGGAGCCTCTAAGCTATGGTGGAGACCGGAGAGGGAGGTTGTTTATTCGCGGTTGCTGGTGGTAAGACGATGATGGTGCTTGTAGGCGCAAATGAAGCTAGCTATGAGTAATTTTTGCTTTGTATTGTCTAAGTATCGATCACATTTTGATCATATATAAGCGTAGAATATGCATGTGTGCAACTATATGGCATTTGAAATGAAGCTTATAATAACTATTTTCCTATCATTTTAAAGGCTTAATACATACACTACATATAAATGATATGAATTTTTTCTCCCAACAAAATTCGAGATTTAATGTGTTATTTTTAATTTGTTTCATTTTAATTTGAACATTGTTTTAAGATTAAGATTAAAAACACATTAAAATATGTACTCTCGAACATATTAAATAAGATTGTGCTTCGTTTTTAAACTTATATTTTTCATACGTGTTGTTTGTAATTAAAAGCTAATATGTTGTGTAGGCGCAATGTCAAGATAGGAGACTTACACGCATGTATAGATCACCCTATAAAAAATAACTTTAGCAATAACTTGCATTTGTTTGCAATCAAGTTGTGATAATACCTATCAATTGCACAATCAATAGAAATCACTTTACACATTGTACTAACTGCTTTAATCAAATATAGTACTTGTATATACTTTAGAGTATATTTTATAGTCTATGTGAATATATACCAAAGTTGGATAGCTTGACTAACATGTGTTAACATTCCAAATTGGTCTTTGCATGTGCATGGATGAATCATACTATAAACTGTTACTTGTAATTTTATTGACTTATTCTTCTAATTTTAATTACACAATTCTCTTCCCACGTGCAGCCATCTGGTAGGAATTTTTGAATATTCCATTTCAGACTTAAAGAAAATCATCCAAGTTTAATTTCAAGTTTTAAGTCTCAGCTATAAACCACCAAACTTAACTTTCATCTTTTTATTAAAATTTTATTTTTTCCCCACTTGCTTTTATAAACGAATAATATACGAATTACGGAGTAGATTATGTATGTAGAGTTGTAGACTACTATAGATTATATGGTATGGATAAAAAAATAATTTTAAAGAATAATTAATCCGTACATATGTGAAGTATATACACATGTATCAACAGTAATGGATGCAGTAAATTTTATTCTCTAGAACTTAGTAAAGTATTATAAGTATCATACTTATAATACTGTAGTAATTATTAATTTAACTCCTCATCTAATTAGGTCATTAGTGCTGATACATTAAAAAATTGTTATGGTAATTTTGAATACACTTGGCATTTTCTGCGTACAGTAAGACTGATTTTGGGGGAGATGTTTTAGTGTTATTTTATACAATCACGGTATGTACAGTGTTACTCGGTCGTCTAAGGTTAAAGGTTGGATACGCACATACCACTATTACAAGGGTATATGAAAGTCCTAAGCATACTATAGACAATCTGAGTAACTAACAAGATGTAATAATACTCAATTTGATATTCCTAACTTTTAACCTCAACTCAGATAATTATGAACTTCAGTGTTAGTGGACCATCTCAACTAAAAGTTTAAGCTAATGGTTGAGGTCCGAGAATATATTTTATACTCTGTCATTCAGATACACAATAAGGGTCTGTTCTCTTCAACTTATTTTCAGTTCAATTCAATTTAGTTCAGTTCAGCTTTAATAAGTTCAGTTCAATTCTTAATTTCCTTCTCTCATAAAATATTCAATTCAGTTCAGTTCAATTCAGCTCAGCTCCAATAAATTCAGTTCAATTTAGTTCAGTTCAGAGCAGCTCAGTTCAGTCAGTCAAAACAAGCCCTAAGATGCATTGGTCATCGTCTGTGCATTTATTTGCCCCCATATGATCCCCACCTCACCGGCCTCTTTCTCCCTTTTGTTCTCCCTCCTTTTTCGTAATTATGTATGAACTTCATTTGTATTTCGTATAAAAGAAAAAAACAAAGGAGATTGATACATGTAAATGCATTAATGATCCAAATAATTGAAAGCACTTGTATGACTTTCAATACTACTATACGCATGAGTCCAAGATAAATGTCATTGTCAATAATGTTTGTTACGATTTTATGAAATACTCAGTATAAGGCAGTAGGGCAAAGATAACTGTATTTGAGGGCCATTATGTTCAGAGATATTTTTATAAAAGTAAAACAAGTCATAATTGAAATTGACGCTTACTATATATAGAGATAAGAATTGTGCTATACTTGGATAGTTGGATGATCTAGTAACTCACTTCATTTCTTGTTAGTTACAGTAAGATTGTCGAAGCCAATTAGGACATGTTACTTCGTTAAGACGGATTAAGATAGAAGCTCCAATATGATGACATAGACAACAATGACAAACTACACTTAAGCTAACTAATT
Organism: Chenopodium album; assembly: GCF_948465745.1. Taxonomy (NCBI): domain Eukaryota; kingdom Viridiplantae; phylum Streptophyta; class Magnoliopsida; order Caryophyllales; family Amaranthaceae; genus Chenopodium; species Chenopodium album. The sequence continues at coordinate 49,635,365 of NC_137850.1, read as the reverse complement.
GAATTGTAGCAACCTAGGTTAATTTAATTAAATCAAAAACAACTTTTTTCAAATTTTGTTTACTAGCTTAGTCGGTAAAAGAAACATTAAGACTATTTTATTATAATTCGTGAAGACATGAGATTAAGTCGTGTCTACACCCTTACTAGTTTTTTGTATGTAGCTTTTCATAACATTTATTTTTACCTTACTTAAAGAAATTTATTTATTAACTAGTTATTCAATGTTCATACTCCATATTTTTTTTTAATCTATTAACCTACACTAAAAGCAAATCCTTTCATGACACTTGTCATTACCTTGTGAAAAATTTTCTCGCCTTTTTCGCTTTTTATTTATTTATTTTTTTTAAAGTAAACTATTTATACCATATGTATTTTCTTTCAAGTTTGACAATCATACTCCATATATACTCAAATGAAATATTTTCGAATATCCTTTATATACTTTATATTTTGTAATATTATTGTCAAAAAAATATTTAACAAGCACGGGATTTTAACCTAGTTTAAAAATAATAGCCCTATATACTTCTTATAAAAAGTCTCCAGTATTTGTCACATACTCGTATGTCACACCTCACAACAAATTTAGTTTCCAACTTTTGGCGGAATTGATAGTGCAAATTAATTTCCTTTTTAAATTTGTGCTATGAATAATTTGAGACTTTTAATTTTAGTCAAAATAGACAACGTAACTACATATGATGAGTTGGTCGAGGAGATGAATGAGGCTAAGACGCCGGTATGTTGTGGAATAGGGGGTGCGGAGTAATCGAGAAGATAAACTACGACTATTTCTGGAATTTAGTCAAATTCTTTGATTAAGACTCTTGTTTGTTTTCTCCTAATATTCCAATTTCAAATTAAACTTCTTTGATGGATCAAGTGGCAATCCTATTACTAGGATTTCACATAATATATACTTCTTGCATCATCATAGGAGTATTTGTAAAGTTCGGGTTAGAATAATTTAGATACCTAATAGCTAATACCATAATTCGTATTTTATCACTTAATTCCAATCGATGGAATATACATTTGTATTGCTTATCTTTATTTAGAGGTGATATATGCTTCAAATTAATTTGCACTTTTTTCTATGATACTTCGTAAATTGTATTTGGAGGGAGCTTCGATTTCTCAATAGAAGACATAATTGTAAATTAGAGTATATATATCACTATTTTATATCTTTTGCTGAATTATATTAATGATGTTAACTTCTCATCCATCTTCACTCGGATCTTCTTCTTCTTCCTCTTCCCACATCAAACTCCGTTGAAGGATAAGTGTATTATGAAATGACCTAAAAAAATGTGCCCAATTAAAAAATAAATAAATAAATAAAAAGGCAAAATGAAAATGTGGAATTAAAGTTAACAACTTTTTGTCAAAATTAATGACACAAGGACAGAGCATGCATGACAGAATTGCTCTGAAAAATATTTTTGCATGATTGAAAGATAACATTGGAGTGCTTGACAATGCATACACAAAGAATGTAAATTGAGCCACCAGCATGCATTTATTACATATATATAACTTCTTAGAAGCAACTTTGCAAAAATTGTAACGTTGGGTGAAATTAGCTACAATTAACTTGACAAAATGTACTTCGTGTATACCGTATATATATGACTATAAGTAAAACTATGAGTATAAATTGTCACGGATAATGTGATGGATGTATATTATTCAGCTAATAATGCTTTAATTTTTTTGATAATCATTGACTACCTCATACATTTATCTTTTATTACGTAGCTTAATTACTACCACCTAACACACGTATTATTGTCTCGTGCAATATCAACAACAATCGTATTATCGTCTTCTTGAGCCCTCTTTTGGTTTTGCTTAGCTCGATTCCCCTACCCAAACTTGTTGCTTGTTGAGTACGTAGTCATTGACTTGAATAGATCATCCGAGTATACTATTAAACGAGTTTGGAGAAGGGGAGTACATAAGTCAATGGAAAGCAAGGGCAATGTAAATGCTTGGGAAATTACGATAGATAAAGACTTTTTATTTTTTTTTAAGTCACCAAAAAATCAATTCAAGTGTTATTTCTAGGGATTACAACTTCACAAGTATGAGAATTGGTAATAACTCAATTTCATGGAAATAACTCACTTTGGAAATTCATTGGATGTTTCATGCAGATTACAGAGGACTTGGGAATTGGTTTTTTAACGGATATTTCTGACCTTTATTTCTCGATTTTTGCCTTCATTTGTTATAAGAATTAGTGTCATGCTTTAACTCAAATCTAACATATTCAAGCATATTCCTTTTTTATCTTCTTTTTGCAATAATGTTGTGGTACAAGTGTATATAGCCAATCTAATGTATGATTCAGTATATCTGTATTTGGTATCCAACTATCCATTGCATACGAAGTACATTATTCGTTGCTATGATATCCAATATGATCCATGTTTATTTATAGTTGTATATACATTGTCATTATTATCTTTAATTTAGTGATAAATATCAATAGTCAATATAGAGTGAGGGGTAGATCAAATGATTAGAGCTTCCCTTTCAATCTTAAGAGATCCTAACTATGAGTACGTGATAAGTTTGATAACTGATAAGTGAATAGTTAAAAAATACTCTCTCCGTCTCTTATTTACATGCCTATTTATAACATTTATTACTTACATAATAAATAGAAATAGTCATGTAAATAAGGGATGGAAGGAGTACAAAGTTATAAGAAGTATACAGAGTAAGGGCCTATTCTCTTTAGCTTCAGTTCAGTTCAGCTTCAATCAGTTCATAATTTCCTTTTCTCATAAACAATTCATTTCAACTCTATTCAGTTCAGTTCAATTAAGCTCCAATTAGTTCATTTCTGTAAATCAGAATAGACCCTAACCTATTAAAACATTGAAATTGAGGGTGATAACTAATTAGCTTTCAACTCAATAAAAGATATTTGGATAATCTATCTATTAGCAATAACAATTTATTATTAATTATTAAAGACATTTTCTTTTTTCACCTAATTTCACAATTAGCTTATTTAACACATATGTCAAGATACAAATTACATTACATATTAAGACCTTGTTCTTTAGAGCTACAATACTGAGCCCTGATTTATAGACTTATCAGTTTGATCTATTGACATTTGATCTGCTCTAATAAAATATGCTCAACTCTTACAAGAGGCTTAAAAGAACATGGCTTAAATTATTAATGGGTCATTTGGTAGTACTACGTCCGCAAAATGAATACGTAGTATTTGTCTACCTTTTCATCATAAAAAAAATAATAAAAAAAAGGAGTACTGTAGTTGGCAAATTTTAGAGCGGAGTAATTGGGTAGCTTATGCAAAAAGGCGTTGGAACGAGGGAGGGGGGGTTATTCGTAATTTGTGCAACATAAAGTTAAGAGGGATTGCAGTAAAAGGAAAGTAAAAGACCAATGTTTGTGTTAAGCGGGAAACAAGACGATGACAAATATTGACCAAATCACTACTCTAACTAACCGGAACAAGAAATGGCGGCAACCAACGTCAATGGCTTAAAGCAACGAATCAGCTCCCGCTCATGCCGCTCCCAACCCATCGATACGGACTCCATACTACTCGTACTTGTACTATAGTCGTCAACTACTCATATTTCTTCTCTACAATCCACTCTATTTATATCAAAACAATGGTCCTTCCTGTTTTTATTTTTTTTCTAACCAACAATTATATAATTAAATTTAAATATTTATAATACTCCGTATTCAACAACATATTACCTGTATGTGCTAAATTTATTTGTTATACATTAGCTAAAAATACAAGTCAAAATAGTTGAAAAAGTTATACTATTAGAAAGACCATGAAATAATGAATTGAAACTCAAAGTGTATGAAATACGCACTTTAAGGCCCTGTTCTCATCAAATTATTTTCAATTCAGTTCAGCTCTAATAAGTTCAGTTCAGCTCCTAATTTCCTTCTCTCATAAAATATTCATTTCACTTCACTTCATTTCAATTCAACTCATTTCAGTCAATGAGAACAGACCATAAATCTTTTTATTTTTTTTGTAAACTGTAACTCAACTTATGAGCATTAATCATCTACCTAACATGTTAGTCATATAGCTCAATCTGAATTCTAACCTCTAACTAGTATAAAACTCAAAAAATGAAAAATGCATGAAATCAGCAAAATTTATTTAGTTACCAATGGAAGAATACACCTAATGATCTTATTGACCTACCCCACTTGAAGTTGAAACTGTTAAAATAAAAGTTAGAGAAAAAGACACTCTCAAACTCTTCTAGCTCCTCCCCACTTCCCCCCACCCCCAAGTAATTCAATCAATATTTAAAAAATTAAATAAAGTACATATAATATTATTTCCTTATCACTCATTTTTTATTTATTTTTATCAAAAAAAAAAAAACAATAGAAAAAAAAAAAAAAGTAATATTGTTATGTTATTACCAAATCCCCCAAAATTTCACCGACGATAATGCTCTACTCTGTGTAGCAGCCTTCTGCTATATCCCGACGACACTGTCTCTGCTGTCAAAGATTCTCTCTTTCTTTTTTACTTTCTCTCTCCTCCTCTTCTTCTTCATTCTTCTTTCTTCTTTCTTCTTTCTCTCTCCTCATTTTTTCTCTGAAAACCCTAATTATGTTTCTCTCTCCTCAGATCTCCCTTTCTTAACTCTCCCCCAAATCTTCATTTTCCCCCATTTTCAATTTTTTAAAATTATTAATTTAATCAAATTTCTTTCCCAAAATTAAAATTGAATAAAAATAGTTTAATGGGGTGTGCGAGCTCCAAGCTCGACGACCTCCCGGCGGTAATCCTTTGCCGGGACAGAGTAGACTTCCTTTCTCAGGCGTTACATCAACGGTACGCATTTGCTGAATCACACGTGGCGTACATCCACTCCCTTAAATCTGTCGGCGATTCTCTTCACCGCTTTTTCGATTCTTCCGCCGGAATTCCTCCGCCGTCGCCGGTTCTTGACCTCCCTCCTCAACGGAAACTCGCCGCCGACGATTTACCCCCAACTTCTGCTGCTCCTGCTATTGATTCCGGTCATCTCTCTCACTCTAATTCCGGGTCCCACCTTCACTTTCACACTGATTCTGATGATGACGACGACGATGATTCTGGGTCTGGGTCACTTCATCACCATCTCCATGATTCCCCTCCTCGAAATTCTATTTTGATTGACGAACCTTCGGAAGCTGACGTCAGCGGCGGCGGCGGCGGAGGGTATATTGCGGGTGGTGGTGGATATATTCCGGGAGGTGGAGGGTATATTCCGGGAGGTGGGTTTAACCCGTATATGTATACAAATGGAGGAGATGGGTATAATATGCAAATGAATTATATGAAGAAGCATGTAACGCCGTCTGTATCGTATGAACAGAGGCCGGTAAGTTATCAGACTGAGACAGTACAGTATGGTGATCCATCTTCTTCTTCATCTTCAAGTAATTATTATGATTATTTTGGTGGTGGAGGTGGTTATGGTAATAATTATAATAATAGTATTAATAATAATAATTATAATAATAGTAATGGTAATATTAATAGTAATAGTAATGGTTATATGAATTATGGTGGTTTTTTTGGGAATCAGGCCCCACCACAACCACCAAGAGGTGGTGGTGGATATGGTGGTTGGAATGGTGGGCCGCCGCCGCCAATGGGGCAAACAAAACAGGCCCCACCACCACCTCCGCCACCGCCGCCTGCAACGTCGGCTTGGGATTTTATGAATTTGTTTGAGAGTATTGATAATCATTATACATCTTATACTCCAAGTAGGGATTCTAGGGAGGTGAGGGAAGAAGAGGGTATTCCTGATTTGGAGGATGAGGATAATCAGCATGAGGTTGTCAAGGAAGTTCATGGGCATCAGAAATTTGTTGATGATAGTAATAATGCTGGGGGTAGTGGTAGTGGGGGTGGTGGTGGTGGGGTGGGTGAAGGGAAGGGTGATTTGAAACGAGCCGAGGTTGAGGAGGTTGTTGGGGTGAGTGAGGGTGATGGTGGTTTGTATAGAGCAAGGCCTAGCGCGTCGTCGCCTGAGAGTACCCCGGTGGAGTATGAGGTTCATATTGTGGAAAAGAAGGTGGTTGGTGAGGAGGGGAAGTCAGAACAGCAAGGTAAAGGCGGTGGAAGGCCGGGTTTTAAGAATGTTTTCGAGGTTGTCAGGGAAATTCAGGTGCAATTTGAGAGGGCTGCCACTTCTGGGGGTGAGATTGCTAAGGTGCTGGAGGTTGGTAAACTCCGGTATCAAAGAAAGAATGCAGCTTACCAAGGTTAGGAGATTGCATTTTACATCAAGTTGTTATATTTGTGAGTTATTTTTGTTTCTTAATTGCTTAAATTGTTTGGTTTTTACCAGGGGATAAGATTATTAATTCATTTTGATTGGCATTTGTGGTCTGTGAAACAGTTTCTTCAAAGATGCTGAATGTGATTACTCCATCATTACCCTCTTCATCGAAAGATGAGGCTTCTCTAGACCTTGATGAAGATGTGCAATTGCGATCGGCTAATCTTTCAGCTACCTTGCAAAAATTGTATCTTTGGGAGAAGAAACTCTTTGACGAAGTCAAGGTATATACACTTTCATTTTCACCAAATAGTTAATATTTGACCTGGTTTATGCTTATTAATACAATCATTCAAGATTTTGATGGATAATTATATGTTACTGTTGAAGGTTATTGTTGATCTGTTGTGTTTTATTTGTTGTTATGCTTAACGGTCGTTCGAGAATCAGGATCTGTTATATTCAATCTGAGGCTTTTCTATTAAAAAAATTGTTAAATTTAATTATAAGATAAATTTGATTGTAATGCAAAAGGTTGTTTGGGTAATGGTAGAGGATGTCTTTGTGTTGTGACTGTAGCTACAATTCCAATTTTGCCACGCGGTTGTTAATAAGGTATCATGAAAGGGTTAGATTGTGAAGAAAATGTAGTTGGATAATATGGGTGGGTTGAGAGTTTGATTTGGGCAAGCAATTATAATTTTGTAATGAGTTTGGCTTGCAAAGTAGACTTCCACACTTTCTAAATTAATGCTTTTTTGCTGACTGTCCCTTCCTATAGTATACTTGGTCAAGAAATGCACAAAATTTAATTTTGGCAGCACAGATTTTTTTTTTCCTGATTCAATGCATGACGGATTGTTGTGTGCAAATATATTTCCTAATAAAGCTGATGATGAATTCAATTAAATATTCTATTTTATAACATCTGCTTTCTTTGTGATTGTACCTCTTTTCTGTAGTCTTTAATGTATTTTTTACTCTATTGCTCTCCGGACTGATAAATCTATCTGGTCTAGACACCGAGGAACAGCATACAGCAGATTCAACAAGCATCTATATGCATGTATTGTTTGTAATTCTGTTTGAATGTTAATATCTGATACCATACATAGTTGTTGCTAGAGTAGAATCTCTTGGTTTCTGACCCATCGTTATGAGTCCAGCAATCTTTTGAGTGGAGATTTTCAGTTGTATGTTCTATGCTTTTATGTTTCATTCTGGATTCATATATTTTTTATGTGTTTTGGTGAGGTGGGACTGTGGGGGGGGGAGAGAGAGAGAGAGAGAGAGAGGGGGGGGGGGGTTTACTCTCCTTTTCAATTTTAGTAATTCTTTCAGTTTGCCGAATCTGCTGCTATGTTTTTTCATTGATGAGTAATTTGGTTCATCTTTGTACCCAATGGTCACTTCTTCATGTAGTCATGCTTTCTCTGTACAGGCTGAAGAAAAAATGAGGGTTTCACATGATAGAAAATTGGCAAAATTAAACCATTTGGTTGAAAAAGGTGCTGAACCCACCAAGATAGAATCAACAAGAAGCGTGGTGAGGAGTCTGTCCACAAAGATAAGAATTGCAATTCAAATTGTTGACAGGATCTCAGTAAAAATAAATAAGCTCAGAGATGAAGAGTTGTGGCCTCAGTTGAATGAGTTAATCTTAGGGTAAGTGATATTTTAAAAAGTTGTTCTTTCTGTTGTTTGTCTAATTGTCTTTGTATATACACCATTACACCGATTAAGATAGTTCACTTCGGTGGCTTTAAGACTATTATATTAGAAAGGCATTAAAGTAATATAAAATGGAAGAAAGCCACTGGTAATGTTCAACTTTCCGACTCCAGACCACTCAAAAATTATTGCATGGTCTTGCATTATAACTTTCTTGGATTTTATTATTGGTTCTCTTTTAGATTCCCTTAATCTTTCTTGGACGCTCTTTCTTTTTCTCACTTTACTCACCTTTTTCAAACTCTTCCAAGTGATTTCTTGTTATGTTCCTTTCTTTATATTGTACGATTCCTTATGATGATTCATGTTAGCCGACCCCAAATCATATTGGGACCAAGGCTTTGTTGTTGTTGCATGTTCTTGGATCGATACTCCCCCCTCTCACTCTACGGTAGTTAACTTTTGTGTGTCAACAATCTCTTCATGAGAGAATGGGGCATTGGTCCCTGGATCGTACAATAAATTCTTCAGTCCACAGTTTAATTATGTACTCATACTTCTTCACTGTGTGCTCCACTCCTATAATTATTGGATTGATTCTTGAGCTAGTCTCTAGGTTAAAGTATACGCCAGGCACAGATAATCAAATTTGGTACTGGTAGCCTGTTGGCCTTTGTATTTTAGTTGCTTTCTTCAGGATTTAGATAACATATGTACTACGGAGTATACTGATAGTAAGAGATTGCTCTTGAGGATAAATGCACTCTTGTCCTTTTTTATCGTCTCGATCTCATGGATTAGCTCATTAGCATCAATTCATACTCCATATTGGCCGTAACAAATTTTTCTTGTCAGTAATTTTATGAGAGAGATTTGTAAATGAATGACGTGAGTACTAGTTGTTTCAGTTCAACACCAGTGCACCCCCAAGGGAATATATGACTTCAATATGGACATAGAATAACTTCTAGTATGAATTTAATGATGACTGGTATAATTTTCTCTTATAGTACATTTAGATTTTAGAATGCAGGCTTAGACATCTGTAATTTGAACATAGTGTCATTGGGTAGAGATGGGTTGCCGTTGAAAAGAGTTAAGATCTTTAAAACAACTCTATCAGAGTCTTGAAGCTGAGGTAATATTTGAGCAAGTTCAGCCTTGAAGAATTCACACTTGGAATTTTTTAAAAAATGTTCCTTGTAAGTTTGTAATGAAATCTAGAGTAAGGTTTTATTTGACTGAAATATTGGTATTTGGTACCCAGTCGGGGGTTGAAGCCTCTCTTCTGAAATCTGATTGCCACATTGTGTAGCTGTTATACTTGATTCTATATGTGAGTTGTATTGTTGTTGATATCTTCCACCTTTGCTTTCTGTTCATTATCTGTGCTTCCTGTAATAGTAAGTTTACCCCATCCTTGGAAAATTTGTTCATGACATAAAAAATGTCTTGTGTGGATCATTATATCCATTTTAATTAGTTGTTTCTGCCTTTTAAATTAAATTAGAAAGGGTATGGATTTATGTGGCAATGATTTGTCTAATTTATCAGTGAAACTGGTTTTTGCTGCAGATCTTTGTTGTGTGTCAAACCTGTGACTGGCTGCTGTAGAGTGAGATTTACATTAATGGAAAATGTTTTTGGCAGAAAGCTAGAACCTTTTTTTTTTTTTTTTTTTTTTTTTTTGGAGAGAGAGAGAGAGAGAGTGGGGAGTGGGGGGTGAGGGGATCCAATTGATGATAATTTACGATTGTAGGAGGGATTCAATGAATTAGCTCCAAGCTTCTAACCTCTTTTTGGGGGTCTTATCTGTGATTTGGGTTGCTTGATGACGTACTTAATCCTTTCTCTATTTTGAAGCTTTCAACGTTATCATGTATCGATCAATTGCTGCCAAGTTTGTAATTCTTCATATTTTGCTTTCCTATGATATAATGTAGTCTGCTGGCTAACTTTTAGTTTTTTCTTATTCTTTCTTCAGCCTGAGCAGAATGTGGAAAGCCATGCTTGAATGTCATCACAGTCAGTGCGAGGTAATTGATGGGGCAAGGGGTCTAGATGCAATTGCATTTCCTAGCAATCCAACCGACACGCATCTGGAAGCTTCCTTGCAGCTTGAACATGACCTTCTAAATTGGACATACCGGTTCACAGAATGGATTGGTGCGCAAAAGGGTTATGTCAGCGCCTTGAATCGTTGGCTTCTAAAATGTATTTTGAATGAACCCGAAGAAACAGCTGATGGAGTAGCTCCTTTTTCACCTGGAAGGGCAGGGGCACCTCCTATCTTTGTTATATGCAACCAGTGGGATCAATCATTGGAAAGAATATCAGAGACATCTGAGAAAGATTTGATTGATTCAATGCGTGTCTTTGCCATGATAGTTTTACATTTCAGAGAACGGGACAAAGGTGAATTACGGCAGAGAATGACAGCAAATAGAGACATGGAGAGGAAAGTTAAAAACTTGGAGAAAGAAGATATAAAAATGCAAAAGAAGATGGTTCTAGCTTCTGGGGACTCTGATGGTCTCTCCTTATCTGGCAATGTTGTTTATCAGAGTGATACCAGCAGCAAGACCAGTTTACAGGCTGGTCTACGGCATGTATTTGAGGCCTTGGATAGGTTTACTACAGATTCCGTGAAAGTTTATGAGGAGCTCCTTCAACGCACTGAAGAGGTGTTACGAGAACATGGAAATGTTTCATAGTTAACATTGCAGTAGAATCGCGTTGATAAAAAATTCTCAATACTTGCTTGTTGAATCTGCTGTATGCTGTTCCTCGGTGTCTTGTGCAGCAACACCCTGAAATTTAAAGCAAGAGCTTTGGCTTTGGTGAGGAGTTGGATAGCCATTGCCTAAGCAGGTAAATCGTAATTACTTGAATTTTGTAATGATAGGAGCTATAGTTTAGGACTTTCTGGGTTGAGGGGACGCAAGTCTTGTCTTTGTAAGTGCCCAGAATTTAGAGATGTACCGTGTATAGAAAATCTTAGGGATCAGGTGTAAGAGTTATTTGGTTGTACAGAATCTTGGAGACTGACATTGAGGCCTATTTATTACATACACCGATAGGAAGTTCTTCTGGAACTGGTGATTGAAATTTGTTGTTGTTATTCATAATAAAGCGGTTTTGGTTCCCTTGGATCGATTATTATTATGCAGCTCGTGTTCATTTTTTGTAGCCATTGTAGTTTTACCAGCATTTGGACGATCTGCAAGAAATTGGAACTCTTTAAAGACTTCAGAAATGGGAGAAACTCGTCCTTCTGCTAGCTCCCTCTCACTTGTAAGTAGTAACTGGTCTCTTTGTGCACGTTGAAATCTGTGTAAAATTAAAGACATTTTCATCTTATGGCAGTCAACTAGTCATACACTCACGCATACCAATCATTATTAAGTGATGGTTTTGCTCAATATATTATCCCGTTTCACCTTTTTCATTAATTTGTAGGAGTAAAAAATTTCCACCCATAATTCCCTAAATTCCCATTTTCACATGCCAAACGCCCCAATAGGGAAAATGCAAAATATAACAATGAGTTAAAAAAAAATAAAAAAATAAATAAGAATCTTATGAAAACTCCCTTCTTTACTTGAGTAAAGCTTTTGGTCTATCATGTGATTAACGTTTTGTGTAATGATATGTTTTGACCAATATTAACTTTTAGTCTAGTCCTGAACTCACAATTGACTAACAACTAATGTTGCTCGAGAGCATTTGAGAATAAATATTGATGTGTGCGAGAAAGAATACTTATTTTTTAAAATTTGCAAGGAAATATTATGTAACGGTTTACATGTTAAAGTGTTTTTTTGTTTTTTTATTTTTTTATTTTTTTAATTGGAATTAAAGTTTGTTAGTGGTCTAAAATACACAATATGACTAATAAATTTGTGACTCTCCTACTTTTTCATTTTTTTTTTTTTTTTTTTTTGACAAAAGAGCTAACAAATAAAAGGAAAAAACAAACAAATACAACATCTGTCAACGGAAAGCTAAAACAAAAAGTACAACAACTGACGATGCCGGGCACAACCAGCTAACCAGTGAGCCGGAGTAACCCACAAACGAGGAACCTTTTGAACCTGACAAACCAAAAGGGATTGAACCAAAGCCCGCATCTCCTGAATGAGCCACCAAACCGAAATTTCCATTGACCCAGAAGGCTGACAAAGAGCAAGGAGGGCAGCACAATCTGTATAAATCCGGATTTTTAAGAAGCCTCTACGGATAGCAAACTCCAAACCCCAAACACAAGCTTGAAGCTCCGACTGCAACGCTGAACCTGCCATAAAAGCCCGACCTCCACCCCGTAGAACCTTAGAAGAATGAATCTCACGAACTATCCAGCCTGCACCAGCCCTGTAAGTAGAACAATCCCAGGCCCCATCTATGATCAAACAAACAGTTGGAGAGATATTAGGTAACCTTCGTAGACAATGCCACCTGTCCTGCTTATCCTCCAACCGAACCAAACAAGACGATCGCGAAGACCTCTTCCAATTTTGAGCCTGCATAGCACGAAGTAACCACTCTGACGCCAGACCAACAATAGTCCCAGGCGACCAAACAACTTTCCTAAACCTCAGATGATTACGAGAAATCCAAATCGCCCAGAGAATAGCAAATAACGAGGCAATACCCTTCCAGTCCCTCAATGATGAAAAAAAAAAGAAATTGTACACGAGAACCAAACACCAAACGAAGGAAACTGCATAAGATCCCATTGAATGCCCAACACTCCAGACAGCCAAAGACTGCGGATAACAGGACAATCTCTGAATGTATGAGACACAGATTCCACATCCACATGACAAAAAGCACAAACGGGATCAATCGGGAGACCTCGCGCATGGAGAATAGTCGCTAAAGGAAGAGCGTCGCGTAACAATTTCCAACCAAAGATTTTCCACTTAGGAAGAATTGGTAAAGCCCAAAACTTCCTCCACCTTGCTGGAGAAATTTGAGACTGACTGCTAGACAAGACCCTAGGCTCACAAAGAAGAGCATACGCAGATTTTGTTGAAAAAACACCATCCCTAGTGAATTTCCAGTAAACAAAATCATCCATCAACTGCAATGGCCGATCCAACGAAAGAATTCTAGTAGCAGAGCTAGAATCAAACAGACCATGAATGATATAAGCATCCCACGCGCAAGAACGCGGATCAAGTAAAGAAGACACTAGAGTCGGTCGAACCGACTCAGTCGGAAGATCCTTAAAATGAACCGGTCCCCCCGGAACCCAAGAATCCTCCAAAATACGAACACGAGAACCTGAACCAATCTTCCAAAACAAACCCTTCGACAACACGGAAAATCCCGACATAAGACCCCTACAACCCCAAGAAGGACGAGAAACCGAGAACGAATCCAAAGAACGAAGAGCCGGATATTTTGCAAACAGAAGCCGTGAAACCAACAACTGAGGGCACTGAATAAGCCGCCAACTCTGCTTAGCCAACAGGGAAGAATTAAACGGGTTAATGCTGCGAATTCCCAATCCTCCTAAACCCTTCGGAAGATGGAGCAACGACGAAGAACGAAGAGCTACTCCTCGATTAGAAGAAGAGGACTTCCACCAAAACCTGGCTAACAGATTATCCATTCTAGAACATATAGAATCAGGAATTTTGAAAACAGACAAAATGTGATTAAAGGAGGCAATGAGCACTGAGTTAATAATAACAAGCTTCGCCGCCGGCGAAAGCTGCAGAGCTGCAAAGACCTGTAAGCGTTTGGCCACCTTGTCTAAGAGGAACCCAAACTCAGAGCATTTACTACGGCCCAAATCAACAGGAAGCCCCAAATAAGAACCCAATCTAGATTCAGACCGCATTTTCAAACAACCAGACAGATAAGCTCGATAGTCCTCAGGAGTATTGGGACTAAACTTGACAAACGACTTCTGCAAATTAAGCATTTGACCTGAAATATCACAGAATGCAGAAAGCACATTCAACACCTGTTCACACGCTGGAGGAGAGACCTGGAAAAATAGTAAGGAATCATCGGCAAAGAATAAATGTGAAATGGCTGGAGCCCCCCTCGCTATTTTAATACCCTGAAAAAGGCCTTCGGATTCCGCCTTGCGAAGCATTGCTGAAAGAACCTCCATGCACAAAACAAACAGGTATGGAGATAGAGGATCTCCCTGACGCAGACCACGGTGAGGACGAAAACCCTCTGTGGGAGAACCATTAACTAGCACCTGATAAGAGACCGTAGAAACACATTGCATAATAAGATGAATCCAGTAGGGAGGAAATCCAAAAACCTGAAGTACTCGACTTAGAAAGTCCCATTCAACTCTGTCATAAGCTTTGTTCATGTCTAGCTTCAAGGCCGCGTAAAAACGTTTCCTAGCTTTGGAAGCATTTATAAAAGAAAGGATCTCATGCACCATCAGGCAATTATCAGACATCAACCTACCAGGCACAAAGGCATTCTGAAAGTCTGAAACTATGTCTGGTAGAATCCAACGCAGACGACGAGCAAGACATTTAGCTATGCATTTATAAATGACATTACAGAGACCTATCGGTCTAAATTGAGAAACAAACTCAGGGTGATCTACTTTAGGAAGCAAAACTAAGAACGTCCGATTCCAGTCTTTAAGTAAATAGCCATGAGCAAAAAAGAACTGAACAACATTCACCACATGATCACCCACCTCAGTCCAATAGGTCTTGAAAAAGGCTGAAGTAAAACCATCAGGACCTGGAGATTTACCATCAGCAATACTAAACATCGCCTGCCTAATATCATCAGCAGAAAAGGGAGCTAGTAAGGACTGACGATGTCTGTCAGACAAAGAAGGGAGGTGAAGAGAATCCCAAGGGAACTGAGAAACTGAAATTCGATCTGAATTTGTACTATACAGTGACCTGTAAAAATCCAGAACCACGAAACGAATGTCCCCAGCACTTGAAACCCAATAGCCATCGTTATCCTTAAGACCATGAATAGTGTTCTTCCGACGTCGAGCCTGAACTGCAGAAAAAAGCAACCGAGTATGCTCGTCACCAAACGCATCCCACTTCACTTTTGCTCGTTGTCTCCAATAAAGATACGCTGCCTGAGCCTCTTCAATCTTCTCCCTCCTAAAAGTGCTAAATAAACAACGACTATTCCGAGAATCAAGATTAAAAGAAGCATTAGTAACATCCGCAACCAGAGCTTTCCAATCAATGCCCCACACCTTTTTATGCGAAACACACCAAGCAAGCAGACGATGACGAAGAACACATAGCCTTTTTGATAAAGAAAACATCAGAGACCCCGGGATAAGCTCGGCAAAAATAGTCCGAACCATAGTAGCAACTTCCTCAGAGTGTAGGCACCAGTTTTCAATTCTATAAGGCCTTTTATAACTACCAGAAGGCACAGAGTCACACAAAATAATAGCCGCATGATCAGAAAACAAAATGGGCTGGTGATAAACTGAGGTAGCCGGCCAATCCTGAAGCCAATGGGAAGTAGCCAGTGCTTTATCTAATCTCTCAAAAGTGGGGTCCATAACTGTTCTCCCATTAGTCCAAGTAAAAGATGGTCCTGAAAACGGAATATCAAGTAACCCTTTGTCCATTTTCCATTGTATAAAATCATGACGGCCAAGAATATCCAGATTACCTCCCACCTTATCCGATAAATATTCAACCTGGTTAAAATCGCCAACTATCACTACATTCGGATAAGAATCTAAAATATCAGATATTTCCGACCACACAGTCATACGATCAGAAACCTGAGGCGCTCCATACTGAAAAAGGACATGTTTTATTACCGAATTCTCCACAACTCGACAAAATATTACATGCGGAGAAACTAAAAGATGTTCAACCATAACTGGGGCAAACCATAACACACATAGCCCACCACTAAGACCTACCGAATCAACACCCACAAAACCTGAACCTGACAGGGAAGATAACTTATGAATAACAGAATGTACAGACACCATGGTTTCAGCTAAGAATACAATATCAATAGCATAAGAGCGGACTAAGGATGCAATATAAGGAACTTTAGGGGAGTCCGCCTGACCCAAACCCCTACAGTTCCAAGCCACAAGCTTCATCTATCACCTGGTGGCTTTAAACGGGCGGCCACCGAGCCCTCAGAGAAAGAGTCAGAATGAGACATCTGAATGGGAGAGAAGATACCAATTCCTTTACGTTTCTTAACAGAGAGACATGAGAAACACCTAGCAGTAGCAACCTGTGCTCCATTCTCCTCAGAGCATAGTATTATGAACTCAGCAGAACCCGAGGGCGGTCTCTTCTTATGACAAACTGAATTCATCCTTTCTAATGATGAAGTGCTTTTAGGCCCCTTTCGCAATGAACCTGACGAAGAGACATAGAAATTTGGTCTCTTACGAGGGTTTAACCTCGAGGGTCGAGGAGATTGAGCAGATTGGGTAGTAGTATTGGAAGGTGATGGTGGATAGGTGTCAGGGCAATGTTCGTTGTTTACTGAAGCGTGTAAAGGTTCTATCTCAGGTTGGGATGGTGTTTGGCACAATTCATTTGGAACAAGGTTTATGTGGGTTGCTTCTGATTTCTTCTTTTTCAAAGGTGAAGAAAAATGAGTAGTAAACTCACGGGGTCTTTTGTTGGGTTGAAAGTTCTGGGGTTGGGGTCGGTCGGAGTTTTTGAAAAAGCTCTTTAGATTCACTGCGGTAGTTCTAAATTTCTCTATTCTCTTTAGGCCTATATTCACATTTGAGAGATTATGGGGAAGTAAAGTATCAAATTTAACCGGCCCATTCTTGTCAACTAACAAAGGAGCCGAGCTATAATGATTCATAGGACATGTATTCTGCTTATGGCCAACTCTATTACAATTAGAGCACAAAATAAACACATTCTCATATTTGAAATTAATCCATTTAAACTCAGATTGTCCAATGTCCAAGTAAAATCCAGATAATAACGGTTCCATAACATGAATGTGGAGTTTTACTCTAACCAAGCATCTAATTGATCCTGGAAGCGGGTCATCAACACACAAAATTAACATCTTGCTCTACTTTTTCATTTGTTATAGCAGATTAACATCTTTCTGTCTTCTAAAAATTAACATCATATGTTTTTGTATGAAACAATGTCATTGTATGTTTCATATTTTTGATCCATATTTCAAAAAGACAAATGGTAATAATTAATCTAATATTTAAATAACATAAAGAAAATTAGATTATATGGACATGTGAATGATGTGATAATGATAAGATTAGAGAACAAATTGTCCATAAAATAAAGAGCTAAACGACTGAACTTTCATAATCAAGAGGTTATTTCTCACCCAAAGACAAATGGAAGACGCAAGAAAGCCGAAATAATGCCGAAATACGCAAATCCTTTTCATGGTTTCATACTTCGGCCCAATGTTTCAAGATGGTGCACCTTGTATGGAAAATCCCAATAAACAAGGTATCTTTTTATGTCCAATAATTGAGGGGAATAGAGCCTAACACAGTCCTATTCAAGATTTCAAATCCAAGCACCATCTAAGGCAGTTTGATATCCTAATCCTAATACTAATTGGATGATCAACTAGTTTAGTTCGTTAAAGTTTCAAGGGGTATTATTCAAAATCTGATATCGAATCCTATTGTCTACATAATTTATTCTTAAGGCTCTCTTTACGCACGCAACTCCCCTCAACCCCCCCCCCCCCCAAAATAATAATAATAATAATAATAATAATAATAATAATAATGATAAAAACCTAGTATTCACTTTAGTTGCACAAAGCATTGATTTTTTACCATCCCTCATATTAAGTACGAAGTATTAACCTATGAATACTACAATCACATACGAAATAATGAAGTATAACACATACTTTCTCCATTATTATACAACGTTGCAATATTTCTTTTGGTTTTCGCTACTTCAATGTATAAATTCAAGTATTGAAATTGTTAAAATCTATACTTATATATTAAAAAGTGTTCCTAAAAACGTTTATGTGCCACGTCACTACTCAATATCCCATAGTATCGTGCCACATCACCACTCAATAATTCATGACAATGTTAATTAAAAACGCATATAAAGAGGTTTGAACTTCTAACCTCATGGAATTACACCACATGTCTTACAATCTTAACTACCAATAATTTATGCTCAACTTTTCCACATAAATGTATTTAAATTTAGAATACAAAATTGCATCTAAACTCAAAAACAAAGAGACACATATTATTCTTTATATTCTCTTCAATATTTAACTTTACATTCCAAATTATTAATACTTTAAACACTTTATTATTAAAAAAAAAATTACTTAAAGTAACATCCCGGGGCAACGCCCGGGTGACATACTAGTTGTTGATTAAAACTTGATATTTTGAAATATACATTGAGCCCGTTGAAAAAAAAAAAAGTATCGAGAGTAATTTAGTAACATTACACATGATAGTGTTAGTTATTTGTATATTGATTGATGATAAAATATAATTTAAGTAAGTAGCATAAATGCATAATGAAGTTAAAAACGTTATGGCATCCATCCCATCACCGGGCAACGATTATCATTATCCCATTGAAAAAATTAAATAAATGGGTGATCATTAAATCTTTATTACCCATTAAGGTGTGGTGTATAAGAAATATGATTTAACATCTCATGTTCCTACCAAAGAAATAATAATTAGCTTAGCTGAAAGAAAAAAGTGGGTTGACAAACAAAAATCCATCGTCTTAAATCTTAATTATTACATCTTTCATTAGTAAAAAAGATAGAATTTGGAGTAATTCACTATTAAGATGGTCCAAAGCATTAATTCTTAAACAATATTGTACAAAATGGTGGTCCATTAGCCATCTCATATAATCGAGAATGTCAATTTTTGCTTTGTTGTTGTGTTGGAAGACTAATAACCTATTCTCAAATCAACAACTTCTTAGTATTGAAAAGCACATCCAAATTAAGGATGAGTTTAAACATTGGGTATATATACAAGTATTTTGCTGACATTAATAACAAGGAGTAAGTAATCGAAAACGACTTACGAGTTATGATGTAATATAATATACGCTCAATTTTTCATGTTAATAAACTGTAACGACGTCATCTGTCTCAATTTACCATGAATAAATACGAGTAGTATTATATATAAGCGCACTCGCCACTTAGTACGTTTAATTTTAATGAATCTTAATTATCGAACTAATGACTCCTAATCATATCTAACGAATGACATGCTTCGCTTTCAAGGCAACAATCATTCACTAACATTTGTCAGTTACTCTGTAATGTTTAAATTTAGCATTTGAAATAATTCTGTATGAATACTCCCTTGAAAAGGGTACTTCAAATCTTTTTAACTCAATCAATCTCAAGTTGCACTCATTTGACATAAGAGGATATCTCTTTAAAAATTACTTGTCATGCTTTACTTTCACTTTTTACCATCATTGATTATTGTCACTTTTGCCTTTTGTTCTACTCAAATTAACTTCTTGTCTAACTATTAGTCTATTAAAGGGGGATTATTCCAGCTAAATCTTCTTCAAAAAGGCAATCATATATTAATATTGTATGTGTAGTAGGGGAAGGAAAAATATCCGATGTTTTTAATAAAAAAAAAACCCTTATAACTTTATTAGTTTAGTAAGTCATGTTTTAAACAAATGACAATAAATAAAGTTACTATTTCTACATGAATATTATTGACCAAATTAAGAATTATTTATAGTGGTTAAAATTGTCCCAACAATTAAAAGACACTATTTACACGAATAAGAAAAACAACAAGATCAAGATAACGAATAATCAAGATATATAGGTTAATAGTGATTTTTTTTATTTAATTAAGCCAATAAAAAATCTATGAATGGAGAATATGTTCTTGCTCTTTATTTTGAGTGTAAGAATGTAACATACACAAAGCAAATAATAATGTACAAGTATACCCTAGCTAGATTAGCTTAGCTATAGCTACAAAAACTAGAGAATCCAATGATGATCACAGAAGATTATTATTAACAGGTTAAAACCATATTAGCTGTCCACTTTCATTTGCTAATACATGATTTAATTATGCACAACAATATTATTAAAGGTAACCTCATTCATTAAATTAATAACCAATCTTTAATTATAAAATCATTTGACTTAATTGCTTTGGATCACCCACTTTTAAGGAGGGGCTTGTATATTGATCGAGGATTCGAGGTACCCCTATTTTCATGGTTGTATAAATTGTGACACGTATTTATATGTTGTGATACCTTCGAATACAACGTTTTTATTGTACCGACTAGCCTTTAATTTGTTCTTCACCCTCATATATATTCTATACTCATGACTCATGTGGCTAAAAAGCTATGTTTGCTATAAACTTTTTGAAGAAGAAATAAACTGTTAACCCCACCCAAGTTTTAGTTTATTGATGGAAATAAATGATAATAATAGTCTTTTCTTTTAATTACAATGTCCTGTATATGTTGGTATTGTTACTAGTATTGAACCCGAACTTGAAAGTTGAAACTTCCGTTTCTTATACTTCATTTTTTTTCTTTCTAGATTTATTAGTGTAACTTTAAAATGTATCGCATTTGATGAAATTTTGATCTGTTTTCATGAACACAGTCGACTAAGAAATTACAAAGTGAAGAATAACAATAAATTAATAATAATAATAATATGATGATGATGATATGACAAACAAATAAGATGATTAGATGAAGAAAAGTAAGAAGTGAATAAGTGAGTATGAAAACATAGCGCAATAAGGATGAAGACACGATACGAATAAATGAACAACCTTGACCTGCGGCAAAGGTAATCTCATCACATCTCTCATCTTTTAAATACGTGTTGTACTTGTTTTAAGAAACTCCAAAGACTCTTGTTGAAACCACCCATCTATGGAGAATCACGTTGTTTCCTTTATTTATTTTTATAATAAAATAACTTCATTTAATTTACACTTCGTATAAACAGTTTAGTAAAATACGTTGGTACATACATGAAAAATTCTAATCCTATACACTCCGTAATTCGTATATGTATGTATTTGCTTTTTTTTTTTAGGTAGGTAGGATGAGCCGTCTTATCAATTGTAACCTCCCACATGTCAACCCGATCGAGTTATGGACTAAGCACTTTAAGAGTAAGGAAAAAGGGTAAAAAAAATGTTAATAACTATCCTAAAAATGTCCCTAATAGAGATTGAACTCTTAACTCCCAACTTTAAGGTTGAAACACTCATGTCAAACTTTGCTTGGTACATGTACGAGTATTTTCTTAATTAGTTGATACAGAGTAATTTTTTGAGATAATTTGGGAGCAAAATTTATTTTGTCTCTTCCTAGCTTCAAAAAAATAAATAAAAATGTCTCTTACTATCGTCCTTATTATACACGGCAAGTCAACTAATTTGACAAATATAATATTTCCATTCCTACCAACAATGTTTTCTTATGAATTTCTTAGTACCTTGATCCTCAATAATGAAAGCCTCGCCAATGATCATGAATGATGTTCATCTTACTTGTATACTCATATGTTTAAATCTCTTATTTATAAGCTTATTTTCTCTGAGTCAATCAACAATCTAATTTTCATAGAAGTATAAGAAAAAAAAATAACTATGCTATGCTTTAATGATTTTACTTGACAAGGATATTGTGTGTGGATCATAAGTAACTGTATAGAGTTTTTGACTTTAACCCCAAAGTAATTTACATATGATTGGTTACAAAACCCACAACACCGAAACATTAGAGTGGAAATACACCAATCGAAATACAAGTAGCAAAAATTTACTTAGCCATATAAAGTCAAAAACCATACTAAATAACTATTCTAATAAGAGTGTAGTGATTTGATAAGTAACACTAGTTAAATATTGATAAGTAGTAGTCATCTCTAAACTTGAATATAACCATATAATGTAGGGCATGTTCTTTTCGGCTTAATTTTAATTTAGTTTGACTCATTTTAATTCACTTCACTTCAATAAATGAGAACAGGTCCATACTCCGTATGTTGTTATTTTATACGCACTTGCATACTCATAAAGTTAAGTCATATGACTAGACGTATTACACCGAGGAGGCGAGGACCAAAGATTGATGCACCAACCAGGGCAACCACTACACAATTACACTTCAAGTACTCAAGTACAACAACATAACTAGCTTTATAATATCAACTCTTTACACTTGTAATCAAATCAAATACACCAATTATTCTACAAAATATAAAAGACCTTACAACAAAATTAAATTAAACACCCACTAGACTTATAAAACAAGAATCTTACAACCAATTCCTATTTTCCCACTTTCCATTCACATTTTTCCTTCACTTTTCTCTTTCTCTCTCCTCCCTCTCCCGTGCCTTTGTGAATATGCACACGGTTGGGCTGAATTGGAAAGACAAACTCCATAATTTTACTTTCTCTCTCCTCTTTTTCTCTCACTGATTGAGCTTGCTCAAAGCTGCCAGCCTACTCAAATGCTTTACCTCTGACAATCACCTCAAAAAAACCCAATTTTTTTAATAAAGGAAATTTTTTTAGAAACACCCATTAATTAATTTCTTCATGGGGTGCTGTCAATCCTCTGAAATTAAACACCCTTTTAACAGAAATTCTAACCCACCTTTTCACCACCAGCAAACGCCGTCTACGGCTGACGTCGGTGGTGTTGAAGGCGGCGCCGGCGGTGGAAGTGGGGTTGTTGTTGGTGGAGGAGGTGGTGGTGGAGTTCCTGCCTTTGCTGAGTTCTCTTTTGCTGACTTAAAAACAGCAACAAATAATTTTAGTACAGAAAATATAGTGTCAGAAAGTGGTGAAAAAGCGCCTAATCTTGTTTATAAAGGCCGTCTCAAGAATCAACACTGGATTGCTGTTAAGAAGTTTACCAAATTAGCTTGGCCTGATCCTAAACAATTTGCGGTCCGTTTTTGATTTTATAAGTTATATGGGTTTTGCATAAAGTTTATATCTTTTTTGGGGTACATTGTTTTATTGGGTTTATTTGGGCATAATCTTATCTGGGTTTGTTTTTATTCATGAATTTGTTGATTAAATTGTTAATACATTGTTTATTTGGGCAAAATGATTTCAGGGTGTTTGGTAATTTTGCTGTTAAAATTGATGATACATTGTTTCTTTTGTGTTTTTGGCAAAATGAAGTTGGGTTTTTGTAAGTTATGTTGTTTTTAAGGGTTCAATGCATTTGCTTTTGTTTCCTTTTTGCTGGCTTTTATGCTTTTTTTTTTAGCATAAAATCGTGATACATTTTTGGGAAAAAGTTTTATCTGGGCATTTTTTAAGGCTTTTAGGTGTTTTTGTCTTTTTTTTTTTTTTGGTGGCCTAGTGTAGTGTTTGATACATTGTTTATTTTGTGATTGTTATAATTGTAGGAGGAGGCTTGGGGAGTTGGTAAATTAAGACACCAAAGGCTTGCAAATTTGATTGGATATTGCTGTGATGGTGATGAGAGGTTGCTGGTTGCTGAGTTCATGCCTAATGATACTCTTGCCAAGCATTTGTTCCACTGTAATTTGCTCTCCCATTCCTGCTTGTTGCTTCTAACTTATCCTTCCAACCGATTTCCGGCCCCGGATGTCGGTGTAGGGTTCTTGCTCTCTACTTTGATATGAAGATACATAACTATCTGATCATGTTATTTAGATTTTGCAAATCTTTTTATATGGGTTAAGTCTTATGCAGAAGAGAATATTGGTCTTTGAATGACTTAAATGTTGTGACGGATTTTTATGGGCAAACATGTTTTTTTGTCCATGTTTGTTTCTATTGTGGTAAGGCAGATGCCCCTTGGTGGTCCAAAGCAATGTTGTAAGGAATGGGATTTATGCTCTATCTTGACTCCATGTGATAGGTTTTAATTCATTAAATGATGCTGTGGTTTGTTTCTTCTTTGTTTTTAGCTCACTCATAGTATTTATTGGTTGATCTCTACTTTATGGAGGGTGTACTAACTACATTATATCTTGGTTGCTGTGCTTCCATACTGCATTGATTGTATATCGGGTTTCTGGTTGTCCGGAGTTTAGAAGGTTTGAGCCATATATTTTGAGCAAATGCTCATTGAAACTTGTTGACTTTGGTCTGTGGTCTATATGGCATTTTGAGAGTCATTCGCCAGCTTATCAAGTAAAAGTTGAGTTGTTAGCAGATTGGTCTGCTGATGAAGTTCACATTGCTCAATCATGTTTTCTGAAATTGTGAGACTAATTTTTATCATTTTATGGATAATTGGACATTGATTGTACTATCTGCTGCAAGGTAAAGCATGGATAAGGGCCATAATTATTAATGATCAATCTCCTGTTGACTTGAATTAGAGGAATTAGTAAAATTGGTATGTCATATTCTGATGTGACAACTGACAAATGTGATTGCTGGTGAGTGGTGACTGCCTGACTGGGGTATTCTAACATGAGTGTTTACAAAGATTAGAGTTATACATTGCCTTGCTAGTGAGGAAATTGAGCTGAACTTGGTTATGCTTTTTTTTTTTTTTTTTTCAATCTTTCAAGCTCGTGTAAACAACATATTATCAATGATAACTTCTCGAGTATCAAATATTAAGTGTGACTAAAAAGGTCGGTTTTTACTGTCATTTAGGTACAGGTTCCTGTTCTTGCTTAGTTATTAATTTATTGTGTTTATAATTCATAATTGATGATCAACTTTGTTAACATTCCTATTAGAATTATCTTATGCCTTTTTCTTTTTTTTTGTGTGTTTTGCAGGGGAAAACCAGACAATTGAGTGGGCAATGCGACTGAGGGTAGCTCTCAATGTTGCTGAAGCCTTGGATTACTGCAGTTCTGAAGGTCGTCCATTGTACCATGATCTAAATGCTTATAGGGTTCTCTTTGATGAGGTAGGATCATTGAAATCCAAAAAACTTTGATTCCTTTAGTTCTCTAAGCAAATACATCCACTTGATTTTGTGATTTTTTGGTGGCCGTTGTAGAATGGTGATCCTAGACTTTCATGTTTTGGATTGATGAAAAACAGTAGGGACGGAAAAAGTTACAGCACCAATCTTGCCTACACTCCTCCAGAGTATCTTAGAAATGGTAATCACTTCTCAGTTCTGGTTAGCCCACTTATTTCGTAAAAAAAATTTCTCATCCATCCCAAAGTTGTTTGAGTAGTTCCAACTACTTTCTTGTATATTTAATAGTGTCTTATAGTTATAGTAAATGTTATACTTCGTATATCTTATGCTCATATTGTTAAGTTGTTCATTTCATTTAGAAAAGAAACTGATATTTAGTATTAGAATTTAACGGGGGTTATGAACTTTTTTACATCTGGACTTGTTGTGTGGCTTCTTTGGATGTCTCTCTCTGGTGAACACGGAGTCTGTAAATGCATCTATAGTTATGACTATTTGACATGAGTAGAAGTGCAGAAGTGGTGTAAAGCTTGGAATTAATCAGCTTGGAAAGGGTTAAGGATCAATAAGGTCAAAGCACGGGGATACGAGAATATTTTCCAAGTTCTGCTAGGCTATAGAATGATTTAGATATGTTAGCTGATGACAGATTTTAGGCATTTTGTATTTTATATCGACAGATGTCCTATCTTTGATAAGCTATTCTAGAAAAGATAGTCTCGAGACTTCACCCCGTTTAGGCTGGCTAGATCAAGTCATGACTGGGAGCTGCGATGAATCCATAGGCAATTTGTGGCTTTGTGCAATGCTTCTGTATGGCTTTATTTTGTAATATGGAAAATATCATGAATTAAGGATGTTCATTACCATACAAGAAAATATTATAGCAAACTTATACTCCATAGGAGTAACAAAAAATATCTTGGGGAAAATCAAAGGACTCTTAATCTATCTATTTAATATATTAGAAGTGTTCTCAAGTCAGTCCACCTGCCACATGTTGAGCTATGAACCTATACCTAGAGATCACATATCTCATTGGAGTAGAAGGCTCAGAGTACCATACCACTGATATAATTAGGACACATGTCATAACTTATCCTTAATATACTTGAAAACTGAGATGAATACAACGTCATAAGCAGGCTTCCTGAAGTGATGGTACAATTGAAACACTTCACACCACATATTTGCAGGACAGGGTCCTGTTGTCAGGCATGGTCTGCTACTTTCTGCCTCAACCAAAGAAATTGCTGCTGCTTTTGAGTGATCATGCTGGGTTAAACAGCTCAGCATGCAACCTTCTACTGCTAGATCATACCTTTGTTGTGGGTTTTGGCTTAAACCCAACATAAAACTTGTACATTGTCTTCTTACCTTGGTCCATTTACAGTTTAGTGTGCCAATTGGGACATCATTACTCATGGTTAACCACACATTAGTGAAATACTGGCATGCCTAAGTAGCAAGAACTTTGTGCAAGAGATCCGTACAGTACTGTGCTTGCATTGTACAGTACGTAGTTCTATTACAAAATGATTAGTCTTCAAACCTCATCAAGCTGTATTGAGCAAAACTGCCAATCTCACACCCCTCCCCTCATCCCCTCAAAAAACAAAGTGGTAAGTTTTGGGCTGATATTCTAGCATGCAATACCTCTGACTTCCTCTCTTTGTATTTCAGGAAAAGTTACTCCTGAAAGTGTTATTTACAGCTTTGGTACAATTCTTTTGGACTTGTTGAGTGGAAAGCACATACCTCCAAGTCATGTAAGTAAAATTTTGTCTCTTGATTTTACATGACTGCTATATGATTGATCAAGTTTTGTTCATGTTTTTATCCCATTGGTAATGACATAAACATAATTAGTTTATCAATTGTGTAAAACCAAAGCTTGCTGTTGCATCCAGCTTTTGCAAGAGTGCATTTCTCCCTCAGAAAAGAATTACCTTGTGTGCGTTCTTTTGTGTTTATTTATTTTATTTTTTCCACTTTTATGTAACATATAATTTATAAAACTTGTCTTAACATGAAGAGTTTTGTAATCATGGCCAACACCCAATAATATACAAATGGATTCAGTAATGGTGAAGTTTTCATCACTCTGGAAAGCATTCTGCTTTTAATAATTTTTTACGAGTTCTTATTCTGGAATTGCAGCTTATGTCAGATATTTTGCCTGCATTAATTTATATTGATAAGATAGTTGATTATAGATGTGGGGGGGTTGTGGACTTCTATATTAGTGTATAAAAGTTGGATTTTCTTCTGGATAAGAAGTGATCTGGCTTAATAACACTATTGTTTTTCTGGCTGTATATACATTTTTTATATATTTTTCCATACTCATTTTTGGTTGAAGTGGTTTTTCTTTCTTCATGTGCCTTTTTCATTTAGGCCCTTGACATGATACGTGGCAAAAATATAATCCTGTTGATGGATTCCCATTTGGAGGGAAAATTTTCCACTGAAGAAGCCACTGTAGTTGTTGATTTGGCATCTAAATGTTTGCAATATGAACCTCGGGAGAGACCAAACACCAAGGATCTTGTTTCAACACTTGCCCCATTGAATACAAATCCAGAAGTAAGGACCTACTACTCTCTTATACTGGAGCTTGTCCTGTATATTTCTTTGGCAACATTATCATCATTTGTAAAAAAATTGGGGCTACTTGATTTCTCTTTCTCTGCCATATTAGAATGTACATTTTTGATATACTTCATCATGGGCTTCTGCCATTATTAAATGTAATACTTGACATTCAGGTTGCATCACATGTCATGCTTGGGATATCACAGCAAGAAGAAGCACCCTCTACCCCACAGCGACCTCTTTCGGCGATGGGTGAAGCATGCTCTCGGAAGGATCTCACACAAATCCATCAATTATTGTTTATGACACACTACAGAGATGATGAGGGAACGAATGAGGTACTTGAACTATATATACTTATATTTAAATTGTGTGTGTTTTTTCCTTTACCTAATTTTCTTTTGGTTCAGCTGTCTTTTCAAGAATGGACTCAGCAAATGAGAGATATGCTGGAAGCGAGAAAGCGTGGAGATCATGCTTTTAAGGAAAAAGACTTCAAAACAGCCATTGACTGTTACTCTCAGGTAATATCATGCTCTTTAAACCATGAAGTTTTCTGGATTATTGACCTACACGCAGGACGAACTAAGCAACTAACTTTCCTGAAACGTATCTCATCTTAAAGTTTATGCTAGTGTAAATTATCTCTTAGACATACTGCCCTAAATTTAAGACTTTCAAGAAAACTTAATTTGGTTGCAACTATACATTTAAAAAAAAAAAAAAAAAAAACACTTAGAAAGAGAGAGATAAAGGATATCTAAAGGGAAAAAGAAACTGGAAACTAGGACTGTTTCCTGCTGGACTGAAAGTCAGTAATTGACCTTCACATAAAATTGGTTCTTTCATTGACGAAAGCTTGTAAATTTTGGGGTTTTGATGAATCTATCCCTTCTTTTTTTCCCTTCTGTTTGGGTTCTCCTTTGGGACAGTTTATCGATGTGGGGACTATGGTTTCACCAACTGTATATGCGAGGAGAAGCTTGTGCTACCTCATGAATGACCAAGCAGATGCAGCCCTTAGAGATGCAATGCAAGCACAGTGTGTGCACCCTGATTGGCCAACAGCCTTTTATATGCAGTCAGTTGCCCTTGCTAAACTAGACATGCAGAAGGATGCTCTTGATATGCTAAGCGAAGCATCAGGCCTTGAAGAAAAGAGGCAGAAAGGTGGAAGAAGTTAACCATCCGAAAAAAGGGTAGATTGACTCTTCTCTGAACCCGAGTGTCTGTAAAATCTGAGATGGAAACAGAAGATTCTTATTGATGCAAAAATTGCATCATGTTATACTTTCAATTGTATGATTGTGTGATCATTGTAAGTTATTGGGGGGCTGTAAGAGATTGAGAAAAAGAGGGGGAAAAGTAAAAATGAGAATGCAATTTGCAAACAAAGTTGCAAATTATTCTTTCACCGTTCATTTTGATCAATTTGACGTGCCAAATATGACAACTATTATTAGCAATGCTTGAATAGAGGAATGAAATTAGCATTTCTTCTTTACATATATTGTACAGGCAACTTGTTTGAACATAAAGAGAAATATTGTCAATTTATAAACTGGATGAACCTTGTCGCCTTATCGGTGTGCGAAATTTGCTTTCCATGTCTATTACTGTATCAACCTTCTGCTTCTGATCAACTTCCTGTTGAGGGCCTTAAGTTACCGCCATTGTTGATTTTCCTGTCTATGGTCTTACCAAGTCAAGAATTAGAGGTGGCCATTGGATTGGGCTGGGTTAGTGGGTTGGGTTGGATTGGGAGGATTGAAGATGGCCCATGAAGCAATTGATTGGGCTAAACTGGGTGGGCCGGGCCCTTTGAGTAATGGACATAAAATCCATGTAAAATACACAAAAGTATATTGGCCTAATCAAAGTGTTCAATGTTATGAATAAAATAAAAAAATAAATATATGGCCTAAATTACCATAGTACTCCCTTCATTTTTTTTTAAATGCATCACTTTGATTTTTACTCTATTCACATATCATGGTTGACTTGATTTTTTCACCTCTATAAAAATAAGTAAATGTTATTATATAATATATCATTAGATTCGTCATAATGTCTAGTTTCATAATATAAATTTGTTATAATTTCTACTAATTAACAATTAAAAAATATTAATGGTCAAAGTTGCTTCTTGGCAAATGTGTCGGTCAAACTGATGCAAATAAAAGAAAACAGAGAGAGTACTATATTATGAAAGGGGATATGAGGTAGAATTTGTTATATACACTCGGGTGTACCGTACATCCAACTAACCTAAGGTTAGTTTTTGTTCTTCATTTGATGATAAAATGAAAAACAATCATCAAAATGAGAACAAATACTCATGGGTGTATGGTATACCCGGTGTATATAACAACCTCCCAATACGAGGAGAAAGTGAGAAATTATATAACTGCTGATATTTTTTGCTTGTAAAATCCATTTGAAGAACATATAAAAAAAAAAAGAAAAAAAAAATACCAAACGTTAATTTTGCTATGCTAATAAAACATATAGCTTTGAGTCAAAGTTACTCTGTAACAAATTATAGCCATTTATTAAAAATAGTTAAAAAAAAAAAAAAAAAGAATATCGAGTGTAAATTAAAAGGTGCTTTGTAGTAGTTTTACTACAAGTACAAGAATATAGTTTAAATATGCTGGATTTGTGTCATTTTTAAGTTGTTCTCATAATATGACAGAGAAAAGAAGAAATCATAAAATGAGGAATTAAAACACATCTTATACTGACGTGGTGTCGAGTTTAAGTTTCTCTGAATAACTTTATCTAAGTTTATAAACCTCAATCTCTTTCCCACATGAGAACATGTTATTTATCCATAACCTGAATCTAACGACCCAAACCTTATTAGTATGACTTATGTAACACTTATGCAGTAGATAAATTGCTTATGTTTTCTATTTGGTATGAGCAGTGTTTATGCCTTGGAATTCGAAAATAAATGAACATGTGCTGCTACCATTTCTGATGGTTTGTGTTGCCATTTTGACAAATATTGGTCCTAGTCAGCCTGTAGTAACTTCAGAAATAAGTTAATAATGTTTTTCTCGTAAATCACAGTTACATGAACATATGTTCCCCACTCGTGCACTTGCACATATTATGGATCATGATATAATAAAGCTCAACAAAATCATGTGATGATTCTGATCAGGACACACCCTTCTGAATGAGTAATCCATCGACCTGGGGTTGAGTAGCTGTATACATATGTACCATGAATTGATTAGAAAATTATATGTTGGTAAGTCGTGTCTTAAAAGTAGTAGAGGGGACAAACGGGGCTGCCCCAGTTAATCTTCTTGATTGTTTTACTATGTCAATCTTTTACTCCATGTCAGCAATTGAAGTAAGAGCATGTTGAGTCAGCTGCTCCTTATAGCATGTTGAGGCAGCTGCTCCTTACTCCGTTAGTTAGTGTGTACTGTGTAGGTAGTTGGTGGATATTAACTATATGAATTTATTGTAGGTAAGTGGGTTGGAGATCATCCAAAGGTTAGTGATTGTTAAAAAATTAATTCGTATCAATGAGTACATTATTTACATTTTCTTTTTTTTTTTTTTTTTTAATGTAAAATTTAAAGATATTTACATTGATAAATGTAAATTGAAAAATAATTGTGAAACAAGGGAAGTAGTTTATCTTAGAAACATATAATATAGGATATCTTTGAACAATTTTGGATTTTATATACTTACGTATCAGTATATGTAATTTTAAATGTACACTTCCTCCATATTTAAATAAGTGAGACATTTTGGCTTTTTACATTATTCATTTACTCATAATTCACTTTGACTAAGTAATTGTGAATTTGTGATTTACAAATAAGAATAAAACATAGTCTTGTGATCAAAGCTTGTTGGAATCGTTTCAATAAGTAGTTTATTAATATTCAATTGTAATAATTTTTACTTTTTATCCTTCAAAGTTTTGCATTGGCATATATATGTGCATAAAGAAATGTTTCATTTATCAATATACAAAGAGAATATATTAATACGAAGGTACATATAAGACAAATGCACGTAATAATCATATATAATCAAGAAAAAAACAAAGTATAAGTTATATACTTACTTCCGTTTTTTTAGTTGACACATATTTCTTTTTAGATAGTTATTTTTAGTTGACACATTTCCTTTTTAGGTAAATTTTATACCTTGTTTTTTTAGTGTACCCCACATATTTATCATTTTCTCTCATTCTCTTTTCTCTCCTTAATCTGTATGTCTAAATTGAACGTGTCAACTAGATGTATAGAATTAGGTATATCATGTGTAAAAATTAATATAAATAATTTGTCCGTTTACGGGTGTGTTCTATTCATCTGATTTTTACTTATCTGAACTAATTAACCCTTATTATAACTTATTTTAGTTATAAATTGAACCTGGTAGCCCTGATTAACCCTTATCTAAACTTATCTGAACTTATTTTTCCTGAACTGAACTTATTAACCCTGAAATAAGTGAAAATAAGATGAACAGAACAGGGCCTACATTATATAATTTTGACTTCAATGGGTGTGCCACCAGGTTGTATTGCAATTAAATAAAAATGGAAGAAGTATAAAATAAGAAAATAAATTTTGATTATTTTCACATTAAAAAATAAATCAAAATAAATTGCTTGTATGTATTTTTTTTAATTTTATTTAATTATTTTTGAGTTGAAACTTTCTTTAAAAAAATCTCAATTAATTTCTTACAATTTGATATGTAAGCAATTAAAAAGTCAAAGGTCCCTAAACTATTTACAGAATATTCACAAACTATGTATATCTTCTACAACAGAATATCTAGAATATATTTATCATAAATTCTATCACTTGAACTCTTTCTTTTCTTCGATAGTTGTTCTAATGATTCCTTAAAAAAAATGTTCTAATGAAGTAATGATGAATAACATAGATTAAATTCACTTATGCGTAAAATAAATTAACAATGAACTAATTACTACAGAGTACTAACTTAGGGCTTGTTTGGTTCATCTTATTTTTACTTATCTGAGCTGGTCTGATCTGATTTGATCTGGTCTAGCCTAATCTGATCTGATCTGATATGAATGTTAGATTTGACCAAATTTTAACCTTAAATATACGATAATCTATAAGGATAAAATATATCAAGTGGGGTCTTGTTAGATTCGTAATAATGTGTATTTTATCAATATGTGATTTTCATAATTTTTTTTCATTATGAAATTAAAGATATTTAGTGATAAAAAATTGCACATAAAACGATGATCTAATATGAACTTATTTTTTCTGATCTGATATGATCTAAACTTAGTTTTTCTGATCTGATATGATCTGAACTTATTTTTTTTATGAAATAAGTAAAAATAAGGTGAACTAAACAAGGCCTTAATCGATACAAAGTACACTAGTAATAATGTAATCCGTAGTGAACATGTGTGCATAATTGGATTTCATATAAAATTCCTTTTAACATGATTTTAATCTTCCCCTTATAGTTCATACATTTAAATTAAGATGACAAGATTAATTCTACTTAGGCTATCTATTTATAAAAGTAAGCGGTTTGTAAACGATTCGGTTTATAAGCAATTCAGTTTATAAGTAGTTCAGTTTGAAAAGGTGCAAACGGGTTACGGTTTGTAAACGGTTCGGTGTAAATGGTTTTTAACTCGGTTCAAATGGTTTCGGGTTAACAATGGATTGGTTCTTTTTGGTTCAGTTCTATTTCAGTTCAGTTTGTTAATGTGTTCGGTTCTAACACAGTTTAACATTATTCGATTCAGTTTGATTTCAGGTGTACTTAAAAATGGTTCAGGTCGGTTTTCGGTTTCAAAAGGTCGGTTTTTAATCGGTTCAATTTTCATTTGGGTTAGTCGATTTTGAGCAGTTAAACGGTTTTGGTTTGAAATTTGCCAGTGGTACATATTTTTGATACTTTAAAAAACTTATGGGCAATTCCCAATGGTAACCCCCAACTTTTGCTACGCACCAATGGTAACCTCCCCTTTTTTTTATTATACAAAATGACCTCAATTAAGAATTTCATCTCACTTATGACATTAATGAGTGTTATGTATTTAAAAAAAAGTTTACTATGGTTAGCTTTGTAAAAAAAAAATCAAAAAAAACAAAAAAACACCAACCTAACCACCACCTCCACCCTCATCCCTCACCAGACCTAGCCAGCCCACCTCCAACCTCACCGGGACCTCACCGGAGCCACTGAAACCGCCGAATCAACCACCTGAACCACCGAACAATTGCCTCCCCCCTTCCTACGCCTAGACCCAAACCCTAACCTCGCAACCTTCTCTCTCCTGTGGCCGTTTTGGTCGAGGAGGGGCGGCGGGTTTAGGGTTTGAGGTTTCGAATATGGGCGGGATCGGAGAAGGCGAAAGGTGAAGAGAGAGAGGGTGGAGGAGAGGGCGGAGAAGAAAGAGAGAGAGGGAGGATCAGTGGTCTGTTGGTGGTCTGGGGTGATCGTGGCTTGGCTCGGCGATCTGGGGTGGTTGGGGTTCTAAGTTCGGCGATCTAGGAGGGCTGGGTTGTCGGGGTTCTGTGTTCGACTGGGGTGGTCGTGGTCGCGGTTTGGTTTCGGTGGTTTGGGGGCGGACGTGGTTTGGGGGTGGTCGCGATTTGGGTTCAGTGATTTGGGGGAGGTCGTGGTTTGGGGGTGGTCGTGGTCGCCGGAAAGGGAGATGGTGGCTGGCTAATTGGGGTGGCTGGTTTATGGTGGTTGAATTAATTTAGTTTTTTTTTTTTTGAAAAAAATCTAACTATAGTTAATTTTAATCAACTATTTAATGAAATAAGGTTATGAGTGAGATGAAAATCTTAACTAAGGTCATTTTGTATAGCTAATTTTCAAGAGGGTTACCATTGGTGCGTAGCAAAAGTTGGGGGTTACCATTGGGAATTTCCCAAAACTTATTGTCAAAATAAATGAACTTTATGTTCACTCTATATTAACTTACATTAGTAGACTAGTAGTCATAATCAACTGGCTAGAGCAATAATTATACTGTATCAATGATAACATGTTACTTCACTATTTATTATGTCTTCTTCCTCAACTCCTCAAGTCAATATTAGCCTTTTACGATGAAGTATGTCCTAATTCTACATTGTAGCATCAAATGACCAACGACCAATATTAATATAACCTATAAAATTTTTGTTCTGTTATTGATAAGTAATACTTCATCCGTTCTTTTTTACTTGATCTATTTTTTTATCACGTTTGTCGATGCAAAAAGTTTAACGATCAACAACTTTAATTCTCCATAAGTAAAAATTATACAATTTATATATTATGATAGTACTTATTGAGACAAATTCAAAAAGATCCCACATGAATATGTTTTTCCTTATATATTATTCATAAAAGATGGTCAAAGGAGGGGTGGTGAATAGTATAAAAGTCAAAGCGAGTTAAGTAAAAAAGAACGGAGGAAGTAAGCACTTAAGCAGGAGTGGAATAACAAAAATGT
Source organism: Chenopodium album (assembly GCF_948465745.1). Taxonomy (NCBI): domain Eukaryota; kingdom Viridiplantae; phylum Streptophyta; class Magnoliopsida; order Caryophyllales; family Amaranthaceae; genus Chenopodium; species Chenopodium album. Next base: position 49,600,387 of record NC_137850.1, on the reverse strand, counting down.
CCTACGAGTATAATACAAAGAGATAACAAAATACTGATTTCCCTTTGTTTTTTTTTTACTACGTTACGAATCAATAATTCTTTTATAACATCAACTATAAAATTTGTGTTAAAAAATATAACAAAGAAATATAAATATTAAGAACCTTGGTCCGTGGGTAGAGTATTTTAGTCCAAAAACTTTTACATGCCCCCGGTTTGCAATAATTTTATTATACATCGAACATTTTGCGAAAAGTGACCCTTTTTCTTACAAAAGTGATCTTTTTTTTTTTTTACAAAAGTGACCCATATTTTCACAAAAGTGACCCTTTTTTCACAAAAATGACCCTTTTTTCACAAAAGTGACCTTTATTTTCACAAAAATGACCCTTTTTTTCACAAAAGTAATTAAGCTACATATGCAAAACAGAGTATCAAAATCTCACTAGCTTTTTTTTTGGTTTTTCCAAAAGTAACCCATATTCTGTTACTTTGATTCGAAATTTTCTGCTACTACTTTGATCTGTTACTATTGCTACTATTGTTACTTGATCTGTTGTGAAAGATGAACGATCAATTTCTATTCAGTTTTTCTGTAAATTTAATTAATTCTCTTAGATTTGGATCTAATTTTGTAATTTTCGATCGATTTTCAGGACAGAGAAACCGGCAGATCCAGAGGATTTGGCTTCGTTACATTCGGAAGCAAAGAAGAGCTTGATGGTGCAATCGAAGGAATGAACGGCCAAACACTCAACGACCGTCAGATCACTGTTAACGAGGCTCAAGCTCGCGGCGGTGGTGGTGGCTTCCGTAGTGGGTGAAAATTAAGTGAGGAGAGAGAGAAACTGAAAAAAGAAAGTAATGAATAGGGCTCACGTGCTACTGATTTACAATAGCGTTATCGTACAACGGATTTTTTTGAACATTTGTGATTTTAGTCTGGGACATCTGCTTGCATTTAGCTGTCAATTAATGCTTTATTAATGACTAATTTGGTTCCCATTTGGGACTTCCTTTAAAAAATAAAAAAAATAAAAATAAAAAAACTTCTTACAAAATATATGAAGTTGTTTTTAACATAAAAATATTTTCCCATCGTATCGAAATTTTACCCAGCACCACAAGATTTGAGACAAGAGAGAAGAGGGCAAGATTAAAATTTGCATGTTATGGGTATAATATGGGTATAATATATATATATATATATATATATATATATATATATATATATATATATATATATATATATATATATATATAAATATAAATAAAGGGGAGTTTTTTCCCGAATTCTTAGAGAGCATGTAGGATTTAATTTTTTCAGCGCGCCATGTAGGATAATACATTTTAGTGGTATCCAATTAAATACGAGATTATTAATTTTTTTTTAGAATTAAATAATTTAAATGACACGTAAGTGAAATTGACAAATGAGATTTTCCAGTTTAAATTAATTAAATATAAAATATTATCTTTTGATATCAGGCATTTTATCTAAATATATAACAAATTTTAGCACATAACAATATATATAAAAAAAATTATTTTAAAAAAATTCAAATAAACCGTGTATCGCACGAGTTTCATCTAGTTAATATGAATAAATAGGAAAAACCATGAATGAATCTTTCTCATATTTATCCATTAGTATATAAAAATGTGTAATTTTTTTTTTAGTAATGATAAAAATGTGTTTTGATGATACTAATACGAAGAATTACATGAGTTAGAAAATTGGTTTTTTTTTAATTTTTATTATTATTATTATTATTATTATTATTATTATTTTGAAGGAATGGTATTAATGTATTGTTATACACTTATACTCAAGTATATATTATGCTAAACGTAGTAATAAACATTTTCCAAACCTTTTAATTTTTAATTTTTTTTTACAATTTGGTAATTTTTGAGGTTGTCTTTTAATGGACCCCAGAATGAATTTCTCAGATTATTAATTTGGTGGAATGGTGGGCCCATATTAAATTTCCCCAAGTCTTTTTTTAGTTCTCTTTGTTTTCTCCGTTCCAGCATTAATAAGCTCAAACTTTAGCTTTAATGGAGTTTGGTCGCATAAACAAAAAGATGTTGGCATCCTCAAGATCTTTACAGAAGTCTTGGTTAGTCTCTTTATCCCTAACTAAGCTCCTCAACTAAGTAGCCAACAACTTCAAAATTCGCGATACCGGAGGTTTTGTTCACACAGAGATGATTGGTATTGAGCTTCTTATACGACTACATACACAATTTTTACAGTTGGTAAATTTTTCTGTTTCACTAGGACAATTCGTCGAACTTTAGTGATATTTGGGTAAATTGACCATTTTCAGCTACAATACACTTGGGCCTTGTTTGGCAAATGGCTGTTGGCGGTTGGCTGTTGGCTGGTTCACTTGGCTTGTTTGACCAGCTGGAATATTTGGCTGTTTATAATGGCTTTTGAAATTGGCTGTTTAAGCTGGCTGTTTATAAAAGTGTTTGGTAAATTAATTGTTGGTTGTTGGCTGTTTATTAGATAATTTGTGGGCCAACAAGCCAAAAGCCAACAAAAAAGCTACTCAAAGCAGCTTTTTCATTTTGGCTTAAAAGCCAGCTTTTTCGCTGACTAAAAAGCCAATTACCAAACACATTTTTTGGCTGTTTGACCACCTAAAAAAGCCAAAAGCCAAAAGCCAACCAAAAAGCCATTAAAAAGCCAATTACCAAACATGGCCTTGATTTTACTATTTTTAGGTGATCTTGAGGTAAATTGGGCGGATTTTTTGGGGAGAAAAGAGTGAAGAATGTACTTTTTTTTGTGAGATTGATGAAATAAGGTTAGTTTTGATGGTAAGGTGAATGCTGAAGATACCATGGAAGACATTGCTTTGACTTCGGACTCAAAAAATTTTGAGAAAAGTTTTGATTTTCAGTGAGAAAATGCAAAATCTAAAATCTGGGTATTGTAATTTAGAAGTTTAATTGAAATGGGTTTGAATTTTTTCAAGTTTGCAAAAATGAAGTCAGTGTTTTAAACGAGCAGATTTGAAGGAGTGATTTCCAAACTTTAATGTTTGAACGTTTGAGCAATTACAAAGGAGAGAGACTATGACGTCGTTAGTTACGGCTGTGATATGGCGTTAACTCCAACTGTAAGTCCAATTGTTACGTGGCTGCTTAGTCATGCTAGTTGTCCATGTCAACTGATGGAATTTACAATTGTGTCCTCAACTTAACAGGATAAAATACCAATACAGCCCTTTGATTAACATGTTATAGCAGTCAAGAAGATTAACTTGGATTTCTCCGGGGACAAACACGTCATTTGGATACGTGTTTATTGTCATTCGTACTAGCCAGTTTATCTAGAAAAATAGTTGATATTTGCCACATCAGTTTTTGGGTCAGGTCAATTTCAATTAAAGTCATGTGATGTCAATAGAGGGTAAATTTTGGTTTAAAAAAAGGTATTCGAGTATAGATTAGTTTCACCGTGTCTTTTGAGAAGTGAAGGATTTGAGAAAACGGGAAAAACATAGGAGTTGCTCTAACTTTAACATGACTTAGGAGACAAAATTGTTGCTGCAGCAAAGCTTGACAGCTAATTTGGACCTTGGTAACCAAGTAAAGCTAAGAGCCTAGGAGAAAGACATGCCATAAAATAAGCTGGTTTTAGCATTAAAATCATGTTACCTAAATCAGAAGATTACAAAAAGAAGGGATTCTTTTTGTCTTTTTTACTTCATCTAATCTACACATTTTACAAGCCAAAAACTTCCATGATAATCACCCCATATATATATGTTCGAAACTTGAGAGAGTTCATTGTAAAAAGATGGCTAACTCTCCCTCAAATCAACCTATTCGTTCGATTAGTTTGCCATCGAGACCTCACCCTCTAGTCCCCCAAATCGACGAACATCTAGCTAGTCTAAGGTCTTTCGAGGTGGTTTCTACCTCGGTGTCTCAATTATCCTCTCTAGGCCAAAAACTTAACATCCTTAAAGATGTGTATGATTGTTTGGGTGATTTAATTCTTCTCCCACAAAACCAACTAAAACTTAAGCAATACTCGAATGCTAGATGCATCGATGAGTTGCTCGATGGATCATTGAGGCTCTTGGATGTGTGTGGCATTGCAAAGGATGCATTGTCACAAGTGAAGGAGCATATGCAAGAAATACAATCTTCTCTTAGAAGATCCAATGCAGAGTTGAGCATCGGCGAGGAAATGGTTAGGTACGTGAATATGAGGAAGAAGACTAAGATGATGATAAAGAGATGCTCTAAGGAAGTTAAGGGTATGATGAAGAAAAAAACTACCTTTCAAGAAGATCATAAGAATGTTGCAATGGTAGATGTTTTGAGAGAAGTTGAGGGAGCAACAGCTGAGATTTTCGAGTCTTTATTAGAAGCAATTTCAGGGTCAAAGGCGGTCTCTCATAAGAGAAGTGCTAGTTTGTCTAATGTTATGTGCAGGCTGATAAGGTACCAAAATGAGTCATTTAACAAGGAAGAAGAGGTGTCAAGAAATGAATTCGAAGATATCGATTCGACTTTGAGTTCTTTGCTCATTGCTCAGAAGAAGAGGAGTTGTCCCAGTGTAGTACAAGCTGAGAATTTGAGAGGAAAGTTTGTTAAGTTAGACTCAGCAATTCAGGATTTGGATGAAGTGTTAGAAGGCTTGTTTAGGTGTCTGGTGAAGACCAGGGCAACCCTCCTAAATCTCAGCTACTATTGAAAGCTGAAAATTCATCAAAAACCACCCAAAAAAATCCAAAAAAACAAGAGAAGTTTACACATTAAAATCTCTGAATTGAAATCAGTACCCTGCCTGGCAGCCTCGATTTTGTCCGGGTTTGGGCAGACTTTTTCCGGTTTGAAAAACAAGCCTCGGGTAATTTTTCCCAGCTTTGGGAACATTTTTTGGCCTGAAATGTTATTTCAAGCTATTTTTGCCCGAGGCACGGTTCAATCAAACCCGATTTTTACAGTATTGATATATTTTGACTTTTGACCCCAAAGTAGTGCTTGGCCAAATGGGTCTAGCCTAAATGGGATTCTTTTTTATCGTGACCTGATTTGGTCATTTTGGTCCACGATCACCTCTAAAAGAAATGTCATATATGTATAGATTACTAAGTTAGTTTCAATGTTTTTCTCATTTTCATGTTTTTGGTCCATCAAGGTGTATATTGTAATTACTCTTTTCTTTTTGAAGTTATGTATTGTAATTACTGTATGATTGTATCAATGGTCGTTTTTTTTTTTAACTCAATTTCAACACTATCATGATAATTACCTTGTTATGAAAAATCCCTCGTTATTAATTATACAAATTTTTGGTTTAGTCCAAGATCAGGTCATGTGGTTTTGAATGTAATAATTTAGGTTTGAGTTAGGAGATTCGGATGAGGTTACTCTTGCCAGGTCTATAACATATCAGTATGTCATGGACTTATTCAAGTAACACACAGAAGCATCTGCCTGCATCATGCTGTCAAATAAATCATAAATAACATGTGCACAAAGATGACCTTACAGGACTTGAAAGTGCTAATCATTCATATATAATAGTATAATCAATCACTAATTGAAAACCGTTCGTGCGTTTTATTAAAAAAATCAAACTGCCAAGAAAGAAACATCAATGAGTTTTCCCCTAGAAGACAAGTTGTCAGAGCCACCAGTGTGTAGCCTCATCTTCAGAAATTTTTTAAGCTTAAATTTCCGCAACAAGTTCAGCACATAATTATGAGTTAAACAAAGGGAAACAGATTGGAAGCTGACATGTTAGTTAGTTAGTAAGTGCTGAGAAAAAACAGGACAAAACCATTTGGTTGGATTCAGGTTCTTTAGCAAAGGTATTCATTCTCCCTTAAAACTCAAGAGCTATTTCTTCTGCAATAACTGAATCCCCAAATCTCATTTATATTGCTGATCTATTCTATGAACATTATCAGAGAGGCTCACAATATCTAAAGCTGCCTCGATCTTGTCTAGTGGTTCAAGTCTTTGCTGCATAGTTTCCTTGTTTACTAATTCCATAATTACAGACCATAGTATTACGGATTATCATATTGTATGTACATGTTCAAGTACTATCTTGGCCTTTCTTTTCTGTAATGCAACATTACCACACCTTGATCAAATAAAAACTTGAATAATTTAGTAAATGTAACACGAGGAAAGGATGCTTGTAATCTATCAAGCTTTTAAACAAATGTTTAAACAGTAGATTGCTTATAAAATTTGACAGTTGGTCAGATTATGAAACTACATGTTTCTTTCCAATAGAGATCAGATTGTTATATTATAATATGAAGTGAAGCTGGTAGGAACAAGCGCGCAGCTCAACAAGACAATTAACAATTGTTGGTGATATATTTCCACTCGTGTGCAGCGCTCAAATTGGATCATGCCGGACATCTGACATACATTATACATAACCTTGAGTTTTTATTCAAGAATATGACCATTCATCCTACTGCTTAGTTGCCAAGTTTGATAGGAGAGGACAATCTGAAAACACGGCATGGAACCATGCAAGAAAGCGCTTAATAGGAAAAAAAAAAAAAAAAAAAAAAGAAAAGAAATCGCGGTACCTCTCACTTAATATGAGATTCCTCCTGTCTCCTCATACTTAGATATATAAAGACAGGAATGGGAAAGAAGACACCAAACCAAGACTTAGCTTGCAATCGAGCTCTTAGCCTTTGCTCCCCCCAAAAGGTCCAAAAAACAATTTGAAATGGCCTCTTCTTTGGTTTCCAAGTCCTTTTTCCAAACCCGTTCTATAAGTTTTCCATCAAGATCTCACTCAAAAACCAATCAATTTGAACAACAGTTGTACACATTGAGGTCTTCTCAAGCTGCCTCGACTTCATCATCATCAGTAAGCCACGGCCTTAACAGTCTTAAGGACTTGTACGACAATGCTGATGAGTTGCTTCAACTGCCTTCTAATCAACTACTTCTATCCAAAAACAAGCATACAAAATCTATCGAAGAAGTCTTAAGTGGATCTCTGAGACTCCTGGAGGTCTGTGGTACATCCAGGGATGTCTTACAGCGGTCAAAAGAGCGATTACAGGACATACAATCAGTGCTGCGCAGAAGGAGCAATGGCGAATTTAGCATTGTCAATGAAGTAACAGAATATCTAAACACAAGAAAGAAAGCCAAGAAGACCATAAAAAAGTGCTTAAGAGACATCAAGGAAGCTCACAAAAACGTCGAGACAAATGCCACAGTAAGCATGCTGAAAGATACAGAAGCAATAACTATTGATACTTTCAAGTCCTTTCTGTCATACATTGCTGGTGCAAAGTTGCAGTCTCAGAAAAGTAGTTGGTCTGCAGTTTCCAAACTAATCAACCAGAGTGGAAACAAGGAAGCAGCAGCATTAGTAAGCGAATTCGACATTGTTGATGATACATTGGATTTACTAATCCAGAAGAAGAAAACTGGCATTAACATGTCACAAGTAGAGGATATGAAAAGGCAGATGATAAAATTAGAGTCTGAAATTCAAGATTTTGATGAAGTATTAGAATGCTTGTTTAGGCATCTTGTTAGGACTAGAGCAACTCTTCTTAACATCCTCAGTAATTAGAGTACAAATTATAGCTAGGCTTTAAATTGTGAATGAAAGTGCAATATAATGAATACAGTTTTCTATAATTGTACATTTTGTTGTCGTCGTATCTATTGATCCAAGTTGCTAATAGTTCACAAACAGAATCACTTTAGGTTTTTATTGAACAGATAGCAAAAGGTTACAACTTCGGACCCTGGATCAATGCTGAACACAATCGTTTAGCCCACAGCTAATTAGCAATTTTACTCGGACTCGGGTATTCATATCCTAATGGAATGGTACTTGTCCAAGTGTTAAGCTGTATAAATAATTAAACATCTTATGTATCAATAACAAAGGGGCATAGTTAAGAAAATCAAATATCTTTATGGCCTGTTTGGAAATCAGATTTTCATTTGAAATTCTGGATTTGGCCCAATTACCTTGTTTGGATGTGCTTTGAATTTGGGAATTGGACTTGGCCCAATTCCAAGATTATGAAGACATAAGTTTATTTTGATAAAATTGAAATTCTAACTCTAAACCCATCATTTCAAATTCCAACACTCAGTAAAATAAAAATAAGAAGAAAAAATCACGACTTCCAATTTCTCTTGCTTGGCTCCCAATTTTCTCTCTCCTCCATTGAAACAGGTTGTGTCCTCCTCCATGCTTTCTCTCCTCCATTAGATTGTACTCTCGTTTCTCCATTGAAGCGGTGAGTGAGCCTTTTGTGCCATTGAATCCCTTTCTTCATCCTCATCCTTTTCATGATTATCATTCCTCGTTGCCGTAACAATTCACGGCATTTATTTACTGGAAATTTATGGAATTCAAGTTGGGATTATGAATTTAGAGCACGATTTGGACAACAACAGTAGGCATACACACGATTTTCCATCGTTAATCCGACAACTATGTAGGGCTGGCAATCGGATCAGGTCAGGTCGGGTCCGTGTTCGGGTTAGCTGATTTCGGGTCAGCTACCCCCTGACCTGAACCTGATCCGTTTAACATTTCGGGTTGAAAACCTCAAACTGAACCTGATTTTTTCAGGTTCGGGTCAACCTGAAAATGACCTTATTTGACCTGAATTTTTATTTGGGTTTAAATAAGGTTATGTTAACCTGAAATTAACCTGAAACTGATCTGAAAATGACCTCTAATTTTTCAAAGTTTCAAACCACCTAAATTTTTCTAACCCTTATATTTTCAGGCAAACAAAGCAAAGGTTCAAACATTTAGTGCTTCAATCCTAACAAATAGTCCAAAATAAAACGCATAGTTAAGTACGATACCTAATTATTAATTACAAACCAAGAGTGTACTTAACAAATTACAAACCAAGTTTCAAAAACACAAGTTCAAATTTCTAGTTCTCAAATCAGATTAGGGATTCAATATGGCTTGCAATTGGATCAAGATCGGGTCATTATGGGGCGTATCATTCTTGTTCTCCACCTCTAATTGATCCACCAAGCATTTCCAATTGAACATGATTCGTTGGACATTACTTCCTGCCAACATAACAGTCACAAGTCACAAGACTAATTAAATCTCATAACATGCATTTAATTCATAAATTAGAATAATGAATAATTAAACCTCATATGATAACATGCGTTTCATTCACAAGAAAAGGAAACTAACAGTTACAAGAGCATGCAGAATAAAAATAATTTAAAACAGAACAATTTCGAACAGATTATGCTGAAAATGAACAATTAAGAACGCATAAATTCATAAATTAGCAAAATAAACAACAAAAATACATGAACTAGCAAGACCAATTCACATAAATTCATAAATTAGCAAAAATAAACAACAAAAATACATAAACTAACAAGATCAATTCGCATAAATTCATAAATTAGCAAGAATAATTAGTATACTTGTAAACTAACAAGATCTATTCGCATAAATTCATAAATTATCAAGAAGAAGCATGAAAACAATAGTTAAATACCGTATGAGAGTGAGAAGAGAGGAGAAAACTCGAATTCAACAATGATGGAGTATTCGGATTCAACAATGTCTAATGGATTTTAGTGTTTTTGAGGACAAAGAAAATTTAAGAGAGAGAAGGTTGAAAACGGCTGAATGAAATGGGGGAAATGAAGAGGATTTAGGGTTTTGATAGTATATATGGAGCCTCTTTAGTTTATTGGGCTGGCCCATTAGAAGGTTTTTCCGATTTTTTTTGGTTTTGTAACTTAATTTATTTCGAGTTATCAGGTCGGGTTCGGGTTGACCCGACCTGATATTGACCTGAATTTTTTTTTCGGGTTAGGTGGGTCGTTTTCGGGTTGAGATATTCAACCTTAATCTAACCCATTTAATTTCGGGTTCGGGTTCGTGTCAACCCATTTAAGTTTTCGGGTCGAAAATCTCAACCCTAACCCGCTCTTTTCGTGTCGGGTTCAGGTCGGGTTTTCGGGTCGGGTCAGTTTTTGCCAGCCCTACAACTATGACATTTGAAGACGATTTCTTGGGCCAAATATGAGACGGAGTTAGGGTTACGGTGAGAAGCAATTGACGGTGAGTTGAAGTTGATGATGATGATCTGATCCCGATTTGACCGATCATGAGAGAGAAAATGTGTTGAAGAAGTTTTTTTTTTTTTTTTTATATATATATAGTAATGTTGAAGAAGAATTCAAGCTTCAAATTATATAAAAATGGCATATTATTCTAAAAAAAATACAGTGAATTTTGAATGATTGAATTGAAATTCTAAGTTTTCCCAAACAAAGTATTTAGATTTGAAAGTCTGTAATTGAAATTTCAGAATTGAAATTCCAAATTTGAAATGAAATGCTAGTATCCAAACACTACCTTAAGCATTTTCTACAGAAATCGTACTATTCTTCTACAGTAATAATTAAGCAGCTATAGCTAAAATTATTACGTGGTATTAAGCATTTTTTTTTTAAAAAACAATTATTTCAATTACTAGTATTTATGTACCTACTCCGTATAAAATACCAAATAACCTATCATTTGGTGTCACACACCTTATGTTTGTATGGCTGGACGCATGTATCACACATACTACTTTATTCCTATTCCGTATCAGTACACTTATCAAACCATAATTCAATCAAAAAACTAGAATTTGTTGTATATATTCGAGTGCACTGTACAACCAATTAACCCAAGGTTAGTTTTTGTTCTTCAATTGATAATTATATGAAAAATAATTATCAAAATGAGAATAAAATACTCATGAGTGTACGGTACACCCGCGTGTATATAACAGCCTCTCTATAAAAACAAAATCTAACTTAAGGCCTGTTCTCTTCAGATTATTTTCAATTCAGTTCAGTTCTTAATTTTCTTCTCTCATAAAATATTCAGTTCAGCTCATTTCAGTCAAACAGGTGAGGCCCTTAGATCTTTCTAAAACTTTACAGAATACTCCCTCCGTTTTTAAATACTTGCTCCACTTTCTTTTTTCGGCCGTTTTTAAATACTTGCTACATTCCTTTATTTGGAAAGCTTTTACAATATTAAATTAATTTCTCTCACCTAATGAACCCACCATAGTCATATTTTATTATTTTCATATTCTCTTTCGTTCAATTCTCTTCACTTTTTATATTTTTTTATTCTTTCACCTACCCCACTACCTTCATATTTTATTACTTTCTACAATTACTTCTAAAACTCCACACATTAAGAAATGGAACAAGCATTTAAAAACAGAGGGAGTATTTTTTAACCTCATGAAGCATTAACCATTTTCCATTGAAAAAATTAACATGAATCTCAATTTAATTTTGCTACTCCTATCAATAACCTCATTTGTGCATGATCCAAAGGTAAACATAAAAGCGGTAATTTTCATTGCAATACAGTTTTACAGAAAACATGGGGTGAAAAAACCATCACCAAATAAAAAGATGAGAGTCGGTGAAATACACAGCGAGATCGCCGGAAACGAAGGTTCGAACCTTTTCGCCGCCTCTTGCATTTCTCTGCGTCACTTTCCGATCCATGCAAACTCTTGTTTTTCACCCTCTTCTTTGCGAGGTACCAACAATTGTTTCTTATTTTCACGTTTTAAATTATGATCATATTGATTTGTACATATTTTTCCCTAAATTTTCCATCCCATTAACCCAATTTCGCTTTACTTATTCTTTTTTTGTTTTTTTGCATCAAAAGATGCATTTTTTTTTTTTTTGGTGTTGGGAAGGAATTGTCGTATTTATTGGTTGCTATTTTTAATTAGGAAGTGATTATCCCCAATTTGTTAGTTAATTGCTGAATTATATGCACCATGAGTGGAAAGTTGAGACTATTATTTTATAGCACTCTAATTTAATACTCCCTCTTTCGTGTTTGCCCTAGAAATAAACTTTCACTTTTTATAGAGTTGTATAACTTGTACTTATCGAATTTGTAGGTAGTTTTGTACACTAATTTAATTGGGTTTGTTTTGAATTATTGTTTCAATTGGGCAAATTCAGAGGGACAAACCAAAAATGTAACTGGGGTAATTTATTAGGGACAGTTGTGAAGACTTGGAATGTAGGGGTTTGAATGATCGAATTTTATTTCAAACTTTTATTTGGAGGAGAAAATTGGTTTGCAAGAGCATGTAGTATTAGATAGAATTATAGAAATGATTGAAGGAAGATGATGTTTGTGGATGACCATAGAGATAAAGTAAATTATTGGTTCGTGTAGTCGACCCTATCTTTACCCATCAAGGCTTTGGATTTCTTGTTGTGTTTATGTAATGACTAATGAGAGAAAGACTTGTTTTGGATTTTATTAACATTCTAAATTAGGGTCTGTTCTGATTTATTGAACTGAATTGATTGGAGCGGAACTGAATTGAACTGAACTTAATAGAGGTGAAATGAATTGTTTATGAAATTAGGAAATTAGGAACTGAAGTGAACTAAACTGATTGGAGTTGAAGTGAATTGAAATTAAGCTGGGTTTAGTTCACTTCTTTTGATCTTTTTTCGTGTTCGAAGTCAGATTTTTTCGTAGTTTGAGGCTTTCAGCCAAATCCTTGACTATTGTCTCCATTTTTATTTTTAAAGGAATGCACCTTTTGGGGTTTCAAAAGATGTCTTTGTGAAACACTTTTAAATACTACATTTTATGCAATACACATTTATGCAATTTCAACGTGATCACCTTTGTTTTCTTATTAGATTATTTGGTGTATCTAATTTTATGTGTACTATACTTTATGGGTCTTGGAAGGTACAAATTTGTTCCTAAGTGCTTTTATGTGGTGAACCTAATCATGAAAAGACTAAAGTTGCTTTTCTGTAAGTTGTAAACTCCTCTATCCGAAAATGATAAGTCACATTGACACAATCCCTTGACATTAAGCATGTGACACAATTATACTCAATGACCCTTTATAAATTTATAACAGCTTGACTGTTCTCATAATATTATGTAAGAAATATGACAAATAATTATTGTTCGGTTTATAATGGTTGTAGAACAATTTGTTCATGCTTCACCAATGAGAAAAGAGCTTACTTCGAGAATAGACCAATGCTGTTTTAAAATGAAAATGATTGAGTTACCCTGAACAATTTACTACCCAGTTTTAAGGGAAGAATGAAGCTTTTATAATTGTTGTCCTACCGTCTGAATATTCACCGTTCTTGTCAGCCACAAGTGGCCTTCTTTTATCTTCATAATCGTAGATTGCAAATGTTTTGACTGAGTTTGGCTGAAGTTTATTGAAGATGTGGCGACACAAGGAAACTACTCTCATGAACATTATTGCCGTACTTTTTGTTGAAAGGTCCAAGTCTGTCTAAGATGAATGAACAATCATTGTAGACTGCACTGGCAGTAGGATTGTAGGATGAAAAGTTGACACTCTTTCTGGGTGTACAAGAAATGGAGTTCAAGAGAGTGAACGTAATTATGTCTACATGTTATACTCACTTGCCCTGTTTCTGCTGGAAAAAGTATGTTTTTATAATTTAATGGCAACAAATCATGATAACTCTTATTTTGTTTATTATTCAAGGTGGAATGTGTATAGTAATGTAGTTACGTTTATGTGATTATTATAATCCTCATTTTGGCTTATTAATATCTATTAGTCATGTTCTGATCATGTCAAGTGTTGGTTCTGCAAACTATGTAACAGGAAGTGGACGTGCCGGAGTGGTTATCGGGCATGACTAGAAATCATGTGGGCTTTGCCCGCGCAGGTTCGAATCCTGCCGTCCACGTTTTTGCTGCTTGATTAATTCAATTTTACTGAAGTGCATGATGTTTGTTAGGATGATAATAGAGGAGCTATACTTTGGATGAAAGGTAACTTTTACTCTTATTTTTGTTTCTTATGTGGTTTAAACTTGGCTTCTTGAATCCTGCTATACTTTTACAAGCAATATGTTATAAAATAAAGTTATAAATTGTATCCTGCTATTGATTTTTTGTTTAATAATAATTTAGAGTTTCAGGTCATCAGTTGAAGTCATGGTGGGGGCTCATACTTATGATTGATCGCCTTTGTGTTGCTAGAATTACGGGAATGAACTTTCCAATATGAAGTGGACATGCTGGAGTGGTTATCGGGCATGACTTGAAATCTTGTGGGCTCTACCCGGCTGCCCGCACAGGTTCGAATTGTGCCGTTCATGCTTCTTAGTTTGACATAGCCATTTGATTACTGAATGATTTGTGATAGCTGATTCAAATTTCAATGTACTTTCTTTTCATTCGGCCTCAAACATGAATGAAAATTGTTGAAGCAGTTTAGTGATAGGCTGATACTTGTATTGTATGGCTGGGGTTGTTGTTCGGGGTGGTATGGAAGTGGGAGACAGATGAAGCGCATTATATAATTTAGATTTCTCCCACTTCTATCTTACTGATTTGAAGTTTATGTTTCTCTATCTTACAGACTTCTCCTGCTCCTCAGACTTGTAATACACTTGAACATCATGGCTTGTATGTTTTCTAGTGGGGGTAGAAGATGCATATTGGCTGATTTGGACCTCATATTAATCATAATGGAACATATGTACTATTAACACACTTTATAAAAAGTATGAGATAAAAAGTGTACATCCCATTGCAGTTTAAGCCATTAAATCTATCACTGTCACTCTTGGATTGTTTTTTGTCTGACCTGTTAGCTTGTGATCCAGTGCTGATGGAAAATGACTTGGATGCATATTTTAGCATGCACAAACACAAACACATGTGTTTTCTTCTTGAATAATGTACATTGTTTAGTATAATATGGAGATTGTGAACATACCGGATCAGATTTAGGGCACGACTAGAAAACTTGTGGGGTAGTCCATGGAGGTTTATTTCCTGCTGTTAACGTTTACTTCCCAAATATTATTTTCATGTATTTTGCAATAAGTATTCATTAAAATCAATATAGTTACGCTCTAGGGGCATGGTGCTGTTGCTTGGCATTTGGTAATGATTTCATAGTACAATTTTTCAGATAATTTGGAGCTGTCTGGCTTGACTTATGACATGACTTATGAATATGAGCTCTTAAATTATTGTGCTTTTATTTGGAGCTGTCTGGCTTGACTTATGTTGCTCGGTCTTGGACTCTGGTTTTATGTGTAGAAATTCCATGATTCTTGGCTCAAATTCAGGCGTCAAGTTTCTGTACTCATGAAGGGAAATCAAGATGAAATGAAAAGTTCGAGTAAACTAGGCCAGAGTAATGCAACAAAAGAGCATACTGTTAATTAATGGTATATGATCCAACAGATTGGTAACAGGGATTCTAACCCAAATTCATAGTTGCGTATTAAAAAGTATCATTCTGCTGTTAATGATTATATTTTCTTTGATTTGCATCAGATTCATGCATCTGTAGGATGTAACTTTTTACTGAGAAGCAAATAATCAACATTCTCAATACTACTACAATTATGCAAAATTTGTCAATAATCTGTTGACTGTATTATGATTATTTCAGGTACTGGTTAATAAAACCTGCTATACTTAACAATAAGTGTGGACGTGCCGGAGTGGTTATCGGGCATGACTAGAAATCATGTGGGCTTTGCCCGCGCAGGTTCGAATCCTGCCGTCCACGCTTTTTTTTTTTTCTTTTAATTTTGAGTGTGTAAATTTTTTCAGTAGGATCTAGATACTGTGGATTATCTACATTCTGAAAGCAGAATTATGCTGCTAGTCTAAAGATTTTCATTAAATAAATGCTTTAATATGAATATTATTTTCATTATTGTGATCTACTATAAGTGCTCATGGATATGTTGTTCATAGTTATGCTGTCATTAGTTTTGTCCGAGCAAAAGAGGTGGACATTCTGGAGTGATTATTGAGCACTGGACAAACTCATGTGGGCTCTGTCTATGCAGGTACCGAGGTACAAATCTTTTCATTGACATATTTTTTATACCTATACTAGATTTAGCCAAATTGATGCGAACTGAAATTGACTCAACTCGAAATTTTTTTTTGTCTTTGAACATAAAAAATCACAAATTTATCATAAGTTATTCTATAGTATACCTAAATATGACCGAAAAATAAGTATGAACATTTTTAAAGAAAAATTTCTGAACATATACGAAGATGTATTATGTGTTTATTCATTATAAATTACTCCGTAAAGTCTAACCCTACGCCTTTAAAAGTTAAACAAATTATTGTCTTAGTTGGGGTTAGGGGAGGTTCTTATCAAAATTTTCCGGCTAATAGAGATTTCGTTTCTTAATTATCCTTTATTCTAGCAAGTGATGAATGCTTGTCTTAGGTTCCGAATAAAAAGTGCAAATAGATTTACTGACCTCTTTAGTTCTCAGTCCTTTATACGTACGAGTATATAATCCAAAGTATAAGAGAAGAAGACATTAATATTTAAGAAAAATCGGGATGATAAAGAGTAACTTATTTATGTTCAACGATTCTACTACTAGTAATATGAATACACTATACATGACATATTAGTAAAACTCATATATAATACTCCACTTTATTAATGTGCTGATTTCTAGCTACAAACAACTATCTCATCCCTCTGTAACTCTCATTTACTTTGAAGGGAGGATAGCAAAACAAGATTAAAGCTCAATTAATTAAACCAAATAAGTCACATCCAGCACAACTAATTAAGTAGAGTTGATCATAGAATTTGGGAAATTAGAGTTGGGCTAGAGAAGTTCAACAAATTCTCAAGCCATGGGCTGCATGATAGTGAACAAAACGGGTCTTGGCCCCAATCCATACCCGATTTCGGAACTTGTAGTTCTAAGTTCTCCTTTCCAAAGGGTAGTTGTATAGTGTTAGGAGTAGGAGTAACAGCAGCAGCAGCAGCAGCTACTTTGCAATCGTTCTCTACAAAAGTAGTTTGATCTTCCTTCTTCAAAGTTGTAATCATATGGTTTGTAGACATTGGTGCAAAAAAGTCTTGCAATAATTGTCCGCTACCATTGACATTAGCATTAGCATTAGCATTAGCGTTAGCATTAGCAGCACCGAAAAAGGAGTGGTGAGTATCATTTGAAGATGATAGAGGAGATGTGGGATAAGAATATGCTAATCCATTTGTTGACTTCTCTTCTTCCTTGGCTGCTCTTTGTTCTAGTTCTTTTAATGAGGTTGCCTTCCTGTATATCTTGCACAATACTATGTCCTGCATTAACATTATCTTTCATGAGACTCATATTCCAGGGTATAACAAAGGATATATAAACCAAAGTGTTTTTTACTGATTAAAACTGATTTTTACGTCTTTAGCATATTGTATATTGTACTACTCCGTAGTCCATATATTTATTGATAATGAACCTTGGTGGGACCTATGATTTGGTAATACATGTGGAAATTTAATGTGGAGCTTAGGAAAGATCCTCGACTTTTCATATTAATTGAAGGTAATATTATTCGATGTTTATGTATGTATATGGATAGTAATGAAAGTACAGGGTATTTGATATGCATCAATAGACAAACCTTAGGTAAAACATAATTATCAGGGAGGCGGTATTCATTCATAATCCAATCAGTCTTGGTACCCCTTGGTGCTCTACCTTGGTAGAACACAAGAGTCTTCCTTAACCCGATAACCCGTTTAGGCTCCGATAAGCTCACTATCTTTCGGTCCGAACCCGTAGCCTTCCAAAACCCATGTTCTGTGGTTCTGTTAGGCCTTCCACCATTGCTATGCTTCCTGTCTCTTGGAACAAAGAAGTACCACTCTCTTTCTCCTATTTTCGCCAACCCTGCATTTTCATGTAACATTTTTAATTATGAATACGTACTAAAACTTCACTAAATGAATCAAACTCATCAATAATCTTAATGATAGTTGCATATTACTACAATATTACGTAAAAACTAATTATAATTCCATAGAAAAATTGTGCATGTAACAAACCTGGTAAATCCCAAGGATCAAAGCGATAAATATTAAGAAACCCAATGATATCATGGTGCATTTTTCTCCCATTAACCATGTTCTTAAGGTAAAAATCCAAGAGTTCTTCTTCTGTAGGATGGAATCGAAAACCGGGTAATTCGAAATTTGGGGAAGGTTTATCATCCATGGCTTCTATATACTTTTATTCAAATGATATATTATTTTGTATATTGGTTAAGCTTTCCCTCTCTTTTTTGTACTACAAGTTATTTGAGAAAACTATGGTTAATGAAATAGAAGCATGGAAGTATAAGAGTATTTATAAGGAAAGAGATAATGATGGTACAAAATCTAATGTTTTTGTAGAATACTCCGTAAAAGAAATGATGGTAAAGTTTTAATAAAGAGAGGCATGAACGAAAAGTCTAGGAAAGAGTGGACTTAAGTGGGGTCAATTGATAGCAACCGTTGGACCCACACGGTGTAGACTGACCCACTGAAGATGATAATATCACCTCTTAATTTGGTTAATCCCTTAGTGAGCCTTAAGCTATCAAACAAACTATGTCAACTGATGAGTCTTGGTGCTTGACTAACTCTTTGATTTTTGGTTAGACTATTCTTTATACAAACAAAATCTAGAATTGTTTGTGAATTGTGATCATTTAGCTGCTTAGCGCGATTTATGTTCATCTTATATTCATTTGGGCTTGTTTGGTAAATGGCTTTTGATTGGATTTTGACTTTTAGCTTTTTCATTTGGTCAAACATTTAAAATTTATGTTTGGTAAATGGCTTTTTCAGCGAGCTGGCTGAAAAGCTGGCTTTTAAGCCAAAATGAAAAAGCTAATTGGAGTGGCTTTTGGCTACTTAAGTTACTAATAACTTCCAACATCCAATTTTACCAAACATGTTTTTAGACTAATAAAAAGTCAAACAGCCAACAAAAAAGCCAATACAACCAGCCAGTCAAACCAGCCGACAGCCAACAACCAACAGCCAATTCCCAAACAAGGCCCTTGTCTAAACTTATTATAGTACAATCGATAAGTTTAAGGGCCTGTTTTGATTTAATAAACTGGACTGAACTGAACTAAATTGATTAGAGCTGAACTGAATTGATTTGAATATTTTATGAGAAAAGGAAATTAGGAACTGAACTGCAATTAAGCTGAAAAGAACAGGTCCTAGTGAAAGCACAAAAGTTAGATTTTGATGGTTTTAAGTTAGTTTAAGTATGTATGGTTTCTTTAATTTACAATTATTTTCACTATATTTACAACAAAGAAAGGCCCTTGCAAATGGTTGAAATTTTCCGAGTAATGATGTAAGTGCATGTTTATATGAGTTATATCCTTTTCTAGTATCTTGGTGCATTGGTAATATTAGTACTACTACGAGTACTGATTCAAAGTAATGAAGTCACTTTCAAGCTTCAACCACAAAAAATTGTTAACGGTCCAAAATCTAGATTAAAATGGTGGATTATTACCTCATATGTCAAATGTTTACCAAGTCTTATTTTGATGTCGCTTTCGTCTAGTCCATTAATAGTATACGGAAAACAACAATTGCAGATGGCCAAATGTAATTTTTGCACAACCATGAATATGATGGCTGTCCAAATTCATTTTATTCTTCAAATGTTATTTCATCATATTATTAAAGTCTTCCGTTTTATGTTATGGATTCTCATTTGATTTTTATTACGGAGTATATTATTATAAGAATTAAACCTTTTTTTCTATTAAAAAAAAAAACTTTAAACGTGTATTAAGCACCAAAGTACCAAACACTGTGTTTATGATTAGTTTCATTTTATCAATATTAATTTAAGTGTAAATTTAACAAACATTGTAAGTTATGATTACAAGTTTACGATTATATTATTGGGAGTGGGATAGTCTCGTCTCTTGTGGTACTCTTTGGATGGCAAAAAAATGACATTTCTTTCCCCTCAAGGATTACGGAATGCAATTCATACACTAGGAAAGTGCAACTGTGCAAGGCATCTTTAATCAACAGTTGGAAGAAATAGGGTAAAAGTGGGAAAATTTACTCTGTATTTGAGAGATGGTCTTAAGTCCGAAGCCATGAAGATATTGAAGAATGGAAGAAGTATAAGAATTCTAAGGAATGTACAATTTTAAGTATAATTAAGTTGATAAGAAAGAAAAATGACTTATGACCATTATTTTACTAGACTTGCTTTATTTTTCTTGTTTGAAAACATCTCAAATCAAGAAAGAAAACAATTAGCTAGGTTATACACTTAGGATCTGTTCCGATTTACTGAAAACAACTTAACTGAACAGATTAGAGATGAAGTGAACTGAAATGAATTATTCATGAGAGAAGGAAATTAAGAATTGAATTGATTTGAACTGAGCTGAGCTGAACTGAAATTAAGCTGAACATAATAGCCCTTACACATACTAGAAGTAGAAATGAAAAATGTGACTATAATTGGCCATGTCATGTGCCTTGTGGATTTCTGAACCTATTATGTTAGCAATCTATCTTGATAACAGTGTATGCACAAGTTATGTAGGATATCTTCCAGTACAAAACAAGTGAGATCATGTTTTCAATAATACTCATATTAGAGTTTCTTCGTAAAAATTTGTGTATAGGAAACAAATGAGATTTTTACTTGAGATTAAATTTTGATTAAATTAGGGCGGCTAATGCGCACGCCATAGCTAGCTCTGTCATGAGATATTTCGCTTAAGTCACAAAGTTAGTTGTTGGAAACATTAATGAGGAAAAATATTCAAACAAATATTATTAGGGGTGTAAATGTCTATACACTATTCTTATGAGTTTAAAAAAAAATAGACAATTAACATCAATTAGGGCAAATAAGTAAAAAAAAAAAAAGACATTTTAAAGGATATAATTGTCCAAATACTATTTTTAAGAGTTATTTCATACTTTTGAAAAGGTAAGAATTTATGAAAAGTGAAGATTCACTTGACCAATTCAATTATCGATCCTTTTCATTCTATTAGTGATGTAGATTTAGAATATTGCAAATTAATTAATGGAGAGAATCAATAATTAAAAGAAAGAATAATGATACTTTAGGATCCTTCCTAATAATCATCACCTCCAAAAACAGACTTTGAAAATAATGTTAAACAAATAACTTTAAGTTGACCTAAGTCTACTATCCATTGAAAAAACACTTGGGTTTCTTTGTATTTTTGTAAAATGAGCTAAAACTAAAATACTACGTATATTCCTGCACTCTTCCATAATTGATGGGAAAAAATAGAATAGTAATAGTTTTATGAAGATTTCAAAGCTTAATATTATGTAGACACTATTTATTTTTTCTTCAGATTTTTTTGATGTTGAATTTATGCAAGGTTTGAAACATTCAACCAATTGATAATAATTGGACCATACTTTTTGTGTTTGGGGTTCAACCCTTAAGGAGTCAAGGTCATTGCCTCATGCATTGGTATGAATGTATGATCATTTGTTATTTCTAATCACATATGAATTCAACGAGATTTCATTCTTTCTTACTTTGATTTGTGAGTAAACTCCTCTTATTACTATATCTAACTATCTAAGCACTCCATTAGTCATTTCTTAAAAAAAAAAAAAAAAAGCTCCATTATGGCCTGTTCTCATTGACTGAACTCAGTTGAACTGAACTGAACTCAGCTGAGCTGAGCTGAACTGAACTTATTAATTAGTGATTTTTAACTACGGATTAGTGATCTTTGATTATTTATTATTATACATATGTGTATAATATACGTATTAAAATATTTAAGAAAAATATACTACATAATTAAAATATTTATGGAAAATATATTAAAAACATGAAACCCCAAAACATTTTTAAAACATATACTATTTAATTAAAAAATAAAATATTATTACGACAAAAAAACACAAAACACTTTGTAAAAAATTATCACAATTAAAAAAAAAAAAGCTGGAACGAATTTAAACAGAGCCAACTCCCCCAACTGTATACCACTCTCTTTATTATTCTAATTAATACAATGTTATTATTAATTATTATTATTAATTTATTATTAATTTATTATTATTAATTATTATTATTAATTAAGATTTTTGATATGAGGATTAGGTTTAGAATGAATAAAATCTATAGTGTATGTTCAAGAAGATTACAATTTTTAAAGGTACATGGTCTATAAATTTGAGGGGTAAGTATGCCTGATACCATATCTTTAAGTATCAAAAAAATAAAATCATTCTCGAACAACCAAACATAGTGTATTAAAAATCAAGTTTCAACCTCATATCACCCTATTCTTATTCATGATTCATTGATTCCAAATCAAGTCACTCTATGAAAGTATGAATCAAACACTTCCTAATTTTTATTTGAACTTATTCTTCTAGAAATAAATGTACGGAGTATAAAAGTTAAACAAAACACCATATTACACCATATTAGTTAGATGAGCATAGATTTCAAATCTATCTATCTAATCAATTAATCGTTAGATTAGGGTTTTTTTTTTTTTTTTTTTTTTTTTTTTTTTTTTTTTTTTTGCTGCTTCAATTAAATGCTTGCATAATTTCATCACTTAAAAAAAGTATTTACAATATCAAAGTTATAATAGCAAAAGACGCGTTTTCTTTCAAGAATTGACTTGAAGTCATGCTTCTCATTCACTTATTTTTTAAAGTCAGAAATATAGCCTTCAGTCTACAATAGTCCTTTTGAAACTTGACAAACTTGATCAAGGGAATGGTATATATCAGACACTTGATAGATGTTTGTACCAAAAATAATAGGGTTGGAATTCAAGGGAAACCCTATAATTGTACTTGAATGTGGTAATTAGTAATGTTACATTTTCCGGGAATCTTCTAATAAGGACAATCAATGGTAGAGGTTACTATCTGTACCTTGTATAATATAATTACTTGGACCAAGTCCATAAACCTTTATAAGAGAATAATTTAAGACTTTATAAACATTTATCGTAAGACTTTTATCGGTTCGTATCATTTTTTCTAATTCTCAAATTCAAAGTGGTGCACAGACAACCAACGTTGGACGTAGCTGTTATATGGAACGTACATGTTATAGTTGTCAGTCTTGTGTAAAGTAGAAATGTTGATTAGAGGAAAAAAAATACTACCAAGTACAAAATGTATGAAGTATTTAGCTAGCAAGAGGAAAAACCAATTGATTAGACTTAGTGTTTTTTCTTAGTATCAAGTGACTTGCATTCATAAACAAAAGTAACAAAAATAAATAAATACATGCTTGTTTTCAAAAACTAAATTTCAACACAATTCGCCTTTTTTAGTCTCCTTTCAATATTGCAAATTAATTCCTAAGATTTTTTTTTGCCAATTTCATATTTGCGGTCTAGAAGTTTTTATTTATTCCTTCGTTCATATCTTCAAGTCCGAGTTTAAAATGGTAATAGTGTGGGATAAATGTGGTGAAACATATATTAACATACTAAAAAGAGAAGGAAGTCTTAATACATCACCATTAAACACAAACAAAATTACATAACAACCTTTTATACTACTAGAAGTCCTATTAGTACTACTGAGATTTTATTAAGCTAAGAGCGTCTTTTATACTACTGGAAGCATATAAAGTACTATGAAAAATTTTAGGTAGTACTATATTACCTCTCAGTAGTATTCTCAAAATGTCATTATTTACAAAATTACGATTGTTATGTATATGCTTGTATCTTACAGTAATGTATTAGAACTTCCTTCTAAAAAGAGCAAGGTTGTGTTTCACACAACATTTTAGACACAAAAGCACCTTAATTATAAAATAACTAAAAACTACCTAAGCTAATTGAATTAGACTCATCTCAGCCCTTTGTACTGAAGAAAGTAAAATGAAGTTGGAATTGAAGAAGCAATACTTAAGGATGTCAATGGGGCGGGGATGGGTCTAGGTTTGGCGGGTAACAGGGCGGGGATGGGGATAAAAACCATACCCGTCGCGGGTGGGGGGTGGGGGTGGATCTTAAGCCATACCCGCCCCGCCTCATACCCGCCCCGCTCCACCCCACCTTATACCCACCCATCCCTATTTAAAGATTAAATTATAATACAATAATAAAAAAAAAATATATACTATACTGTACAATGCTAAAGTTTCTAGACAATGAAGCTAAATTACTTACTGTAGATATTTTCACTCATTCACTTCTCTCTCAAATAAACCCTAAAGCATAACACTACTCTAGGGTCTCTAGCCCACACAAGCAGCCGCTCCTCCATTAATTCCTCTCCAATGAGAAGATGAAGATCTATTATAAAATCTGAAGCTGCTCCTCCACATTGTTCTTCTTACTCTTCGGTATGTACTCTCTCTCTCTCTTTTTATTTGAGTTTTGATTCTATTTTCCCCAATATTTTTTTTCTCCTTTACATTAAAAAAATGACAAATAATTTGACAAATTAACTAAGAAATCAACCAAATTATACATTGTTTGAAACTATATTGTACATGAATACATGTATCTTATTTGTCAAAAAAATCAAAAAATGAATACATGTATCTTAGTTGCTACAAAAATACGAAGTAGTTATATGTTAGCTTGAATGTTCTGAACATCCAATTAACTTACTGCATAAATGCCTAAATAATTACTTGTATATGTTGACTATTTGATTAGAGCTATTATTTCATGAATTTGCAGACTTCGGAGAATTCAAAGAGGATAAAGAATTGGAGGAAGAATATGAATCTTGAAATGTCAAAACTGGAACAAGTTTGAAGATGTACTAACTGATTCATAGCTTCATAAATTTCTATTATGCAATTTAATATTTAATTTGTTGTAGTTTTTTTTATACAAATTAAATTTTGATATTTGGACTACACTTTACAGATTCATAGCAAAATTATATAATTTGTGGTGGGTTTGTGGCGGGGACTAGGTGGGGCTAAGGGGGGGATAGATATCCACGTGGGGTGGGGTGGGGATGGTTTTAGGGTCGGACCCGCCGGGACGGGGATGGGAATAAATATCAGACTCGCCGCGGGGATGGGAATGGGGATAAAAATATGAGGCGGGGATGGAGATGGGAATGCCAAAAACCACCCCTTCCTGCCCCGTTGATATCCCTAGCTTTACTACTTAATTCTTATTGGGCCTTTTCCCCAAACTTTAATACGATCAAAGCCCATAATTCTTACTAGTGGACTGATCAAGAAAAACTTGAGGGCTTACGGTCTTTATTGTAGTAAGCTTGTGGGATACAACTAGTGACCAAAATAATGGGGCCTTGGGCTTTCTAAATCTACTAGCAAGTTGAATTGTAATCTTTAATTTTGCAAGATTTTTGGGGCAAAAGCTGCTACTATTGCTCACCAACGACAACTTCAAAAGCTATTGCTGAACACGTCCATAAATAGGTTCTTACTCCCTAGTTTCTACAAGTATTATAAATTTGCAAAAAGTTTTTATATGTAATAGGTTGCATGCAGGGTGAGGTAATATCCAAGAGTAATTTTTTGCTCAGTTTAATAATAATAAAAAAAATAAAAAAGTATCAAATGCGCAAATAGTACTCTTAGGCGCACTTACCTCTAACCCACAAGGTATAATCGTGTCCATGTACGAATTCACATTTTCATCTCTCCCTCTCCTTGAAAAAGAAACCAACAAATAAATTTTTTAACTAGATAATTGGGATACAAAAAGAATGATACCCCATATTAACTTGAAAAGAATAAGAGTACATACACAAAATGATTACAGCAAACAATTAAAAAAAGCACAAGTGGACAAGTACTACGGAGTTATTTAGTGCATATGCAGTGTACTGTACTACAATACGTACTGTACTACATATTATTACCAATTTTATTAATTAGCACCCTAAAAAAATTATTAGCAGAAGTCATGATTCAATACAGTCTACAGTGAGTTTTATGGTTTAAATGTAACACTACATAAAACCAGGTTCAAGTACATTCTGAATATATGAAAGTCTATGATTTTACTTACTATTTCAGAGATTTACATGAAGCTTGCTGAAACATTGGTAAACGAGACAGTCACAAATCTTTTTACACTTGACAAAAGTTGATATAATATATGATCATTTTACAGTATCTAAAGTTTCAGTTTCATGATAATAAACATGCAAGATAAATAAACAAATAGCAAAAAACAATAAAAATGTTCTACAAATGTTAGTGTCATACAGTCATAGAAGAAGCTAAGAATGGTAAAAAGAACAGATTGTATGTATAATATATGGTCCAGGTTCTTATATTATATGGTCCAGACCAAGGACAGAAATGAACATTATTATAAAAAATTATATTACATGAAAAAATTAAAGTAGAGGTTCTAGTGAAGAAAAGTGAGAAATGTACTTGGGAAAACAGCAAAGAGTAGTCCACATCTTTTCACATGTCCCGGGGATCCAAAAATAGAAGACATGCCCATGAGAATAGACCAAACTATGGTGTGTCGCGGTGAGAATACGGGTGTGGGTGTGGGTGTGGGTGTTGGTGTGGCCTTAGCTTTGTTTGGTGGGGGACTCCTAGGCTTGTGTCCTTCATGTGTTCTTTGTGAATGAGGGTTGTGACCAGTTTTAAGTGTATGTATCAGAATAATATTGGGGGGGGGGGGGACTACTACTTCTTATCAATTGGCCTGGGTTTTTTCTAATTTTTTTGGTGGGTTTACAAAACAAGTGGCTAAGATGTCCTTTCTCTAAGATGCGACTATTGATTAGGATTAGATTTTATGTACGATCGAAAGTGTAGTACTTGAAAATAATTCCATCTCGCAATAGGCGGATCAAGGTTTAAGATAATATATAACGGCATCTAATGTACCAACCTTGATCTTGGCAAGGCAAAGCTAGTTGAAATGATAGAGAGTATTCGCTAAATAATAGTCGGCATGGAATTGGACTTCCTAGCTACTATACGTATGCATAAACTTAATTATTATCATTTGTTACCGCGTTCATTCTCAACACCAATCTAAAATAATCGTTGTACATGTGCGTCAAAAGAGGAGAAATAATTCTATAGTTCATGGTCCATTCTTCCCTAGGATAATGATAGTTAATGGTCCATTATTCTCAAAGTTATAAGAGGTAGTAAAATGGTTCTTTTGGTCTACATACACCATGCCGTCCATGCAAATAAACATTTATAGCTAAATAGATGTAATATACAAATATTGCATGTATACTTGTAATTAGAAACACTCAATTTTTGACAGTGATATGATACTACACTACAATAATCTTCTGATAACAATGTTACAATGTATCAATAATCGATCAAGAACCAAAATTTAAAAATAAATCAAAATTCTAAGGGTAGCATTTGCTTGGACGATATTGAGACTCTTTCCCCACCCCACAAATAAATTCTTCTCACTAAGCTAACCCTCAAGAATGGCTTGATGGATGTTGCACACAAAACGATCAATTCGAGTACCGTGTACTCGCCTTACTAATAGTGAAGAGATGCTCGAAATCAATCAGAACATGCAACAAAATAATACGGACTTGTAACAAAAGAAAGAAAATGAGTACACATTTGTTTCTTGATTAGCAGAGTCATGATTTGTCAGATTAACTGATAAGAAGATTATCTTGCATCATCTGCCTCTCTTCCACACAAAAAAAGAAGAGGAAATCAGATGTTTGATTGGTGGAGGACCATTGACAGGCAACAAACGCCCTCAAAGCTACATCAGATGAAACAAAATTACTTGTGCAGCATCTGCACTGTACTCCCCTTAATTCGTGTACCGCGCGCTTCCCTGATCATTAGAAGCAGCATAACACTACGTACAATTGCATCTCACCCTCTTACTCAACTATACACAAAAGTAGCCTTAAACACTCAAAGAATACCTGCCATAATCGCAAAGGAAGCCAACCCTCCTACCATTTTTAATAACATGCATCCTAGCTTGATTCTTTTTACATCTTCAGTGATGCATGCAAACTGTTATGCTTATGCATATCATCTCGGTGTACTATGTCATACGACCGTGAAATGCATAATGGTAACGAGGCAGGGCCATAGGGTGATAACACGCCTCTGTAAACGGTGTTTCGAGAATGGTTGTAATGTATAGACATGGAGAATTGGAGATGCTACATTCACAAAATCACAACTACTACTAATGATGGAATTTAAAGATATCATTTGAGATACATTGATTATATATTGTGGTGATTATACCACGTCCATTGTGTGAAATACGCGCGCATTTCAAATTCAAGCAAAGGTATTTAACCAAGAAAAAAAAAATGAAACATTCAAAGAACGGAGATAGTAATATAATAGTACTTTCATTATATTCATTTCATACGTACAATTCAAGGATAATAAAAAGTTAGACGATTACATACAACCAAGACCATCTACAGTAGGATATAATGACATTAGTAGGTTTTTTACTTTTCCTTTCTTTTTTCTTTGGAGGTAGCTAACAACATTAGATAGGGGTAGGTTCAAAAAGAAGATTCAAAAGTTGTAGCCAAAAAACACTTGCAACATTCCATGACCTTTTACACTTGATGCAACTTTTCATATGGTCAGTTACTAATAATATAACTTTTTTGTTTTTTTTTTTTTTCTTTTTTAACCCCCTTATAACTTCCCATACCATTATATAGTTTTAGTTAGAGGGACCCAAAAGGAAGATTCTTCATCTTTCCACCATTTAGCTATTTTTCTTCCCTCCAAATCAGCAGCAAAAAAATTTAATATAATTTTTTTTTTTTTTTTTAAGTTGGACTTTCATTGTTTGTTGATGCAATGCATGATCTTTTACATAGCCACTTCAGTTTGCAAAGGAGTGGTGTTGAATCCCACTTGAGGTTGTTGTTGCTCTACCTCCCACATTGCCTTTGCTATTACTCCATTCACTGGCTCATATTCCTAAATTCATTAAAACAAAAAATGAAATTAAATAAAAAAAATAAATTAAAATTGAATAAAATAAAGTGAAATAATGCCAACTAATTGTGTAATCATTATTAGCTATGACTTTTTAATGAATATCATTAATAATAAATCATTTCATATTACTGTATTTTCATTGCCTCTGATAAGATTTCCACTAATATGGTGATGGAGATTACACATCAAGGTTCACATATATAGTGGAAATCCCAATATCTTTATCCTTTTAATTGGCATATGAGTATATGACCCATTTAACAGAACCATTTATAATTTAAAATATTTGATATGACAATATTTTACTATTCTTTCATTATTATGTTATTAAGCTTTAATAACTCTTTTTTCAAAGTCAAGCATAGTTAATCAAAGGGTGATCTTAGTTAATAGTCACTAAAGGATACTCAAAAAGTAAAATATTATACATACCAAAAAATTAAACACTTTAGCTATAATCAAAAAGATATTATGAGTCAAGATTCACCTCAAAATAACAAGCTACTACATCATTTGTGTGCGTAATCATAATATACTACTCCGTACTCCATAACTTACAAGGCTAACTTGTTCATATGTACCAACTTATCCTAAAAATTACTCGTACTACCGTACTTTCATCCAAGTTATCTTATGTCTACATTATACTTGGCATTTCATATTTTATAATCGTATTACAGTATCAACGTGACAATCAATTTAGAATCGAGGGTTTTACTTAATTTAAGCCGTGCAAAATGGTAACAAACAGTGTATTTGACATGGTGAAAATTAGCAAGGTAAGGCCACACACACAACAATAAAAAAAAAAATAATAAGATAAGATTTTTACAGAGATGAAAAAAAAAGGGGGGTAGGACCCACCTCAAGTTTCTGAACAAGCTCTTTAGCAGTAGGGGCAGAAACAAATATGTGGCGTTGTGAAGGGTGAATGAAACCATCATCAACTGCTTTGTCAATGAAAGTGAGCAATGAATTGTAATACCCATCAACATTCAGCAATCCCACCTACATATTTTTATTTATTTTTAATCATATAACAATCATCAATTTCATATATTAAATATAATCAATCTATACTTATATTGCATGCATTATTCATATTATATGGTAAGGTGTGTATGAATTTACATACAGGTTTGTCATGAATTCCAAGCTGTGCCCATGTTATAACTTCCAGCAATTCTTCTAATGTTCCATACCCACCTGTTCAAATTGTAGACAACGAACATTCGAGTCACATTACGAGTACAAATTACACTATCAACGTAACAATTAATTAACTCGGGTAGTAAAATTTAGCGAGTGGAAAAGTAATGGGACCTGGAAGAGCAATAAAACAATCAGAGTGGCGGGCCATTTCAGCTTTTCTTTGGTGCATATTAGCAACTGGTCTCAATTCTCCAACTGTTTCTCCAGTAAGCTATAGTTGAATTTATCCAAAAATACACAAACATTCCCTCCTTAGTAACTTATTTTTTGTAAAATAAATTCCATGTAACATAATTTTAACAGAAAAATGCCAAATAAAATTTACCTCTTTCCCCATCAAAGTCTTGGGTATAATTCTGTTCATCAAAAATCAAATAATAAACAATATTATTACACATACAACCAAATTATTTTTTTTACAGAAAGGATTTTTTTTTTTTTTTTTTTGTGTTTAATCTAGGTTAAAATCATACCCAATAACATGACCACCACCTTGATGAACAGTTTGAGAAACCAAACCCATCAATCCAATACTCCCACCACCATAAACAAGATTCAATCTTTTTTCAACCTTGAACAACAAAACACAAAATCAGTTCAAAACACAGAAAATAAATAAAAATTACACCCTAACTAACAATTTAAATAGTTATTATTATTATTAGCAAATGAGAAAAATTACCAATTGTTGGCCAAGTTCAATGGCAGCTTCGCGGTAAGAGTCTCGCTTACCAGTGCTACTACCACAGAAAACACAAACACTTTTGAATCTTGAAGAAGATGAAGCTTCTTTTTCTATAGTAGTTGTTGTTGGCTCCATTTTTTGCTCTACTACTGTTTGTTTCTCAAAACACATTTTATTGTTTTTGGTAATTTATAATTTAATTAAAAGGGGGACAAATGGTGATTGGTCAAGGAGAAGTCGGTCCACTATATATAGAGAATGAGAGAGATGGGAAAATGAGAAGGGCTAAAGGGATATAATGACCACGAGTATATAAAGTATTTATAGATCGAGTTTCATAATTCCTCCGTTTTTTTAATTATTACTCTCTTTATTTTGCATTAGTTGTAACATTTTTTTTATTTTCGCTCATTTTATATTAGTTATAATACTACTATATTTAAAAAAGAGCTACAATTATTTTATAATTTCTCTCTCCCACTAATCCTATTTTCACAAATATTTTATTTTTTTCTCTTTCCTACCAACCCCACCTACATTACTTTATTTTATTATTTCTAGCTTTTAATAACAATATACTTTATATTATACTCCGTAAGTCTATAAGCCTAGTCAACCCTACTGTTACAACTAATACGAAATGGAGGTAATACACCACTTGTTTTTTAAGAAAATTTCGCAAATATTGCACCAAGGAAATAAAATGTCTCTGTTTTCAGTGTAAATACCCAATATGCGCTTATTTTTAACACTTAATTCTTTAGTTTATGCTTACATCATATAATTAATGTTGTATTTTCTACCTTTCTCTCTCTTTCTTTTTTTCACTACCAAAAATATTATGCCTAAGTGCCCAACCTATATGATGTGATAATAAAATAACAAAGGATGTAATTTTATTTTATTTGGGGTACTTTGTCTCTTTTTTTAAAAAAAATGAAGAAATTAAATGAAATTAATTGAATTATTTTGTGAAATATTCTTGTAATAAATAATACTACCTCCGTTTTTTTTAACTGATACCATTTGACTTTTATACTATTCACAAACTATACTTTGACTAATATTTGTGATTTATAGGTACGACAAAACATAATCAAGTGGGATCTTGTTTAAATCGTCTTAATGTATATTTTAAGTATATCCACTTTTTATAATTTTACAATATCGAGAATTAGAGATATTAACGTGTGAAAAGAAAAAGGTTTCAAGGAGGGAAGTACTACTATGTAAAAAGATAAAAGTATGAGTAGTTTTTAGGTTTGGGGACCAAGGCAAAAAAAAGTGGAGCCCCCACTTCTTTTGGAGAAATAGTGTATCAAGAGTATGAAGTATTGATGAAATGAGGTTGAGGAGGACAAAAAGGAAAGATTGGCTTCTTCTTTGCTTCTCTTGCCACCCGGTCCCTCCACGTGTCCCTATATTGCATTCTTTTTTGGAAAATTTTTCTCCAAGTTTTAGAAAATATCTCCATAGGCCTTGTCCTTCAGAGCTAGTTTGCTCTGTTCTACTCTATTATGTTGAATTGATCTGCTATCTCAATATGCTCTGTTCTACTAGAATCTACTCTACTTTACTTAAAAGCTAAAAAAAACTGAACCTTTATACTTTATATTAATTTTTTAAAGCATTGACTTTTATAACTGAACCAATCTGTGTGAAATGTTGATTCGAGAGGGTCAAAAGACACAAATTACTCTTAAAACAACATGATAATACTAATTACTCTCGTTATCTTTAATTTTTGTCTCGTATTTAAATTTTATAGTGTTTACAGGTTTAATTTAAGTTGTAAGGTAATTTTTCCTTTTTTATAAGCATGTAGGTAGAAAATAAATGAATGTTTGTTTGTAGGGAACATGTAAATTAAAATGAAAATAAATAGTGATCAAGCCAAACCTTCGTAATATATTTTGAAATTTATTATTCTTCAGTCTAGCTAGCTAGTGGCCTGATATCTAGTTAATTAATCAACTAAAGGTATAATAATAAGTACGGAGATTAATCTAATAACTACAACTCTGCATTTTTAATTTCGCATTTCATTTAGGAAAATGATAAACATAGTCCTAAAAAGTTAAAAAATAAAATGTTAAGGATAAATTAACATTTATTACACTGATCTGCGAGCGATTTGGTCATGAATTCTCAACTTAATTGCATTTTAGAAAGATATTAATATTTATACATAGCGTTAAGAGCTACATATATCATTACCCTTCCATTTATACAATCGCGGTCATAATTTATTTAGTTCAAGGTAGTATAAGAATGTTTACCAAACTTCCATGTGTTAAAGTTTCTTTTCAGAAAAAAATGTTGATATATGATGTTTTGTTTACATTATTGAGGTGTTCAACATTCCAACTCATAGTGTCGGAATAGATGTTGATGTCGTTTTATATACGAAGTATATACTTAACTTTGGGTGTTATTGAGTTTCGAGTTTTGGGGTACTTCTTTCATATCTAATCTCCTAACTCCTTATAATCTAAATTCAAATCTTATGGTGTTTAGAATTCGAATTTATTTAACAAAAAAATAGAGAGAAATTAAGAAGTAAAGACGACCACTCTTTATTTGGACCATCACTCTCTTATTACCACCCTCTATTTGCATAAACATAATAAGACAAAATTGAATCAGCCTCAAATAATGTCGAACATATACTTTATTACACTTATTAAACTATAATAATGTTGGATTTGGACAAATAAGAATCCAATTCAATCTAACATAATCTTGTTATTTACAATTTGGACTGATATAAGATTAATTATTTAATCTCTTGGTTTTTTGTTTGATGCTAACACCTTGAGTATGTAATGTCAGCCTCCTTTAGCAAATTATGAGCACTTATTTTAATTAACCAATTGACAGCAACTACCTCACTGGCTAATTATATCCTATGTTGCCATCAAGTATATTTGCTAAGATCATAACATTAATTTAAAAAACTTTTACGTGTTAAGCTCATGTATGTGATTTTATATTATGTCACGCACGCATTGAACAGCATATGTACGTTATATGATCAAAAATCATTGACCTATTTATGTATCTTAATAAGATTCCATTATATCTAATTATTACTACTATAACTAATACCGAATCTAATAATTTAATCTTCTTATGATGCGAATGTATTTTGTTTACCCGTCGGGAGACGTATTATTAGACTGTTTCCAAGATTAGCGAAATGGTCAATTATCCTATCCAATTTATTAATCTTGTTTACGTAGCCAACGTTACAACGTAGGTGTATGAGCATGTTTTAATTAACGCCTTTTGTCGGAACTCGGAACTTATGTTATTCGACAATCTAGCAAACTTATAAGTTTGTCGGAACTTATTTTGTAGGAGTAATAGTTTATATACTTTATTATCAAGACTTACCTTGCGCAAAATCATCAAAATAATTGGAGCAGATCAAATATGACTAGGGTTTTCAAACGGGTTGTGTCATGTCGGGTTTGTATTCATGTCGATGTTAAACGGGTTGAAAAATTCTTGACCTAAACCTAATTCGTTTATTAGACGGGTTACCCGAGTAATCTTTTACCCACATAATATGTAATAAACTAATTAATATTTAATTTAAAAATAAAAAAGACATACATCATTAATTCATTAAAGATACTACTACAGTTAAAAGTTAGTGTTTCAGCAAAAGATACCACAAAGATTTAAAGCTAATAGTTTTAACAATACAACCACACATAAGAATTGTCTCAAATTAACTGCCAAATTATATTTTAATTTACGAAAAATGAAAATTATAATATTTTCACCAAATTAACCACCAAAAATTACCAAAATGTATAAATGTGTCAAGGTAATTTATATAATTACAAGTTTTGAATAAAAAAATTTCAGTTTTTTTTTTTTTACTACTTAATTCATAGATTAAACGTGTGGGGTTCAGTTTGACGGGTTGTCGTTCAACCAATTTATATAATTGGGTTATCCGTATCTGTTTTGGGTTAAAAATTTCAACCCAAACCTAATCCGTTTAATTTCGTGTCGTGCTCGTGTCGACCTGATTATATAAATGGTGGAGAATTCTTGACCTAACCCACTTATTTCGTGTCGGGTTATCGATTTGTGTCAGCTTTTGACAGTCCTAAATATGCCCTATCCAAAGTTATTAAAGTCGGGATTTTACTTTGAATCAAAAGAGGCTATCAGAATCGAATCGTAGAATCATAAGATTCTACCGACATGCATAATCAAGACGTCAAATCTAAATTTAATTAAATATATTGAAATTATGAGTTTGAAACCTAATTATTGATAGATAATAGTTATTTACCCATTAAGCAATCAATACTTTACAATATATATTTAAAAAAACCAAATATGTTTTAAACTTGTGAGAATTTCGCTAGTTATGAAAAATATGTAAAATCGGGTAGAATCGTATCAAATCGTATAACATATATGAATCGTAAATTTGTAAAATTCTAAAATTTAAATCGGAATTTTAATAACAATGGTCCTATCTATCTTAAATATTTGTAAATGCAAAATAAAAGGTGGCCCTGAAAACGTATTATATCGTTAATTAATTATAGAGAATGTAATCATTATTATTTCAGACAAAATAAATGTAATTTATATTTGAGGTAAAGTTTCTACTTTGTATTATTGAATATGTGACAATTGCATCATTCATGTGTATATACGTAGTATATTATTACGAGAATTATATGTTACTTTCGAGAATTATTACGAGAATTATACGTAGTATCTAATGGTCAAGTTTACATCTCACAACATGAGGTTGTGGGATCCAACCTCATTAGAGACACTTTAGGGGTGTTGATTTCCTTACCCATCCCCCTACTTTCAAAGACTTAAAGTGTCTAGCCTACTTATCCTGATCGAGAAAATCTATAAGAGATTCGATCCGATAGGACCCTTCTCCTTACCCACCAATAAATGAAAAGATCGGTAATATAATACTCCTACGTAATAGTTAAAGAGGCAATAATAGATAACGGATAGATATAGATTTTAAAAAAAAAAAAAAAAAGGTGAGGAAATGCACCTCTAATGATTGCCAATAAACGAGCTGAGAGGAAAGCACGATTAATCCACCCTCAATCAAGTTGGCTATTACAAAGTCCATATATCCTTCTGTCTTGAGATGTGATATACTTCATGAAATCAAATGATACTCTAATTTATTTTTTAAAAAATTATTCAAAGTAATTAAAAATTAAAAAAAATCTAAAAGATGGTGGCGAGTTGGCGACTACACGTGCAGTAGCAGCACTAGGATAAAATAGACATAAACAAATGCTTTAACTTGTACGACTTGCCTATGTTATTCCAATAATTATTTCTTTTTTTATTTCCATAAATATTATCGATTTTCCCCACCGTCCACCACCCAAAACCCTAGATCATATGATCATATCTATATCCAACTTCTATCTCTTGTCAATTGTAATAGTAACTGAAAAAACTAATATTTCTATAGGTTTTATTAAACTTTTATATGTAATTTCGTACTAAATTAGCATTCATGCGATGTACGGGTTTATCAATAATTTTTTTTTGAAATAGGTTTATCAGTAATTTATCTTTAAATATTTGTTTTTTTTTTAATTTCTTTTTTGAGTTTATAATGTTCATAAATTTAATTTAATTGACCTTAACTATGCTAACAACTTACAACTCCTATAAAGACTCCAACAACCTAATATCAACTTAAAATTGTTTGTTTTTGCTCGGACTTGTTCCCCATTTGGATCAAAAATAAAATATATATCAACATAAATTACCAAAATAATAGGTACCTGTTTAAAATTAATTACCTAAATAATAGCTACTATATGTTCAAATTAATTAGCATTTTGTTTCAAAAAAAAATAATATAAATAATTAGCATTTGAGCGGGAAATCTTTTCATAAAATAACGCCACGTGTACAATTTTGAAAAAAAGATGATACCAGCGGTTGCTACTGAGTATTAGTTATAGATCCGAAAGAGTATATAAATAATGTGTGTTATTTTTTTTAATTTTTTTTTATGTATATATTGGATTTTTCTAGATATAGCCATTTTTTGTAATTGTTCTTCATCTTATTAACCGTAGGACTAACTGATACTCTAATTTTTTTTATTTTTTTTTTCGGAAAAAGGTAAGAAAAAAATGTAAATACTCGTAGTACTTATAATTCATGATGACTCATTGTTATGTGTTATACTTTCTTGTATAATTTTTTACTCTGTATTTCATATAGATTATTTTGTAACTCATCATTTATATTTTTCTAACAATTATTTGCGCCGAGGATAAGATGTATATTGATAAAAGAATAATTACGAATATGTAAATATAAAACTGTTAAAAATATACGGAAGGACAAATTAAAGGAAATAATCATATGCTGAAAATAATTATTGTAAGTCAAGCTTAATTTAAATAAGATTTTGTTATGTTGTTATATTTTATTTTAAGATAAGGAAAATGACCTTACTTGTATTTTAACCCTTATGATTTCATTTTTTTTAATCTGATATTTATAAATTAGACACTTTAAAAGTGAGATTGTGAGAGAAGCAGAGTAAGGGATCCCCGCCCTTACATACCTACATAGCACATACTACGTATTTTGTAGTGGACAATGCGTCTAATAGTCATTAAACATTGAAGAGACTAACCAACAAACAAACCCAACAATTGAGATTTCCTAATTCATTCACATATTATAAATACACTTTTAGTAATGATTTTGTAGTCTTAGGGTATATGTTTTGCTAATTATCTTAATTTTTTTTATATAATAATTTAGAGATTCAAATTCATTATCTCTAAATATATACTTTCTCCGTTTTTTTTTTATATTTGTAACAGTTTGACTTTTATACTATTCATGTGTTTCACTTTGACTAGCTTTAACGATTTATACTTGAGTAAAAATATAGTCATGTGGGATCCTGTTAGATTCATATCGACTTATACAATTTTAATATCTAAGGTTGATAATTTTTACATATTGGTAATTAAAGACATTAACGATTGAAAACATGTATTGATAAGCGTGAAAAAAAAAGTACAAGTTAAATCATAGTATGTGAAAATATGTAGTGGTACAAAATTTTGATTTCAAGCGTACACTTAAACTCCTGTTTAATAAATACTCGGTCATCTTTTACTCGTAATTATTTTTGTCCATATTATAAACTATTTAAAAACGTGTAACGGATATACTACTTACTTTATTTTATCAATAACTTCATTTAATCATTTTACATACCCAAAATAGAAATTGATGTGAAAACATCTTTTACTATTGTTGTTAAGATAAAAAAAAGAAAGGTACTTTAAAAAAATAAAAGGGTAAGTGTGACCAAACAAAATGAAGAGAAAGGGACAAACATAAGGCAACGTGTGGGTGAACAATTTAGCAGTAATAACACAATAAAGCTTTATTTAATTTGATGAAATTATAACTACTTAATTAAATTTGACCCCCTAAAAACTAGTAATTACTCACAATTGTTGGGCTATGATTGGGTAAAATGATAGTGTAATTAGCCCCCACCAAAAAAAAAAAAGTGTTTATCCACACACAAAAGCAAGGCTTCAATGCAAGTTACCTCTTTCAATTCTTTGTTTGTAAATAAGCTTAGCTTTTTTAAGGCACCTTTAATTTAGGCAGCAGTGTAAGTGCAGCAGCAGCAGCATACAGCGCAGTTGGTTAGCTGCTGATCGATCAGTGTGTTTCTCGTTTAGCTGCTGCTGCTATTGCCTTTTGTTAACGTAAACCACTCTCCTTTTCTATCCATTTCTATGAGAGATTATATACGAGTATTTATTAAACGTTCGTTTTGATAAAAGCTATGACTTCTTTTTACACACTCTTGATTAGAGTCAGTTATACTCTATTCAAATTGACTTTACACGAATAAGGTTTTAGTCTGATAGTAAGGGCTTGTTCTGCTTAATTTCAGTTCAATTTAGTTTAGTTTCTAATTTCCTTCTTTCATAAACAATTTATTTCAGCTTTAATCAGTTCAGTTCAGTTTAGCCTCAATCAGTTCAGTTCAGTCCAGTTCGTGATTTCCTTCTCTCATAAACAATTCAATTCAGATCAACCCCAATCAGTTCAGTTTCGTAAATTGGAACAGTAGCTAATAGGCCTACTACCTCGTTTCTTACAAATGGATAAAATAAAAATCTCCTTGCTTTTAAAGTACCTATAACAAATGCTCTTGGACCTCTTGGTCTACCTATCAATCATCAATTAATTTTCTAATGATGAAATCCTTACCAAGTTTATACACGATGAATTTCTTCTTTGATGTACTCATCAATCAAGGGGATTAAATTAATCAATGTTATACACGAATAAGGTGCACTACGAGTACAGTTTATAACTAGAAGCTAAGTGAAAGTAGTGATTAATTAGTACAAGTAGGAATAAGAGTTGATCGAGCTAGCAAAGTGGATTAATACGTCATGGCGTATAAATGATTATCGGGAATTCGATCAGAGTTCAGCTTTATCATTAACTGATGGTTCCCAAGACAGGTTTGATATGGACAATTCTGTGGCAGTAGATATATTATTACTTGTATTATCATTACTCATTAATTATTTTCTGCATTTTCATCTTTTTTTTAATTGCTATCTTTCCTACTACCTTTTCTTTTAGATGCTATGTAAGCAAGGTACTCCCCAATATTATCTTCAATTTACTGATTTTACTAATTAGATCAAATCACAAAAAACAAGTTCGGAATAAGGTAAACAAATAGACATAGTCTTAATTAGAAAAATATTACGAGTACATTTCTCACACTTATTTTTTTTTTATTTTTTTTTTAAAAAAGGTTAAAGAGAAAGAACCTAATTAGATCTCAACTTTCATAGTATTTTTGGTGTAATATTTACAGACTAGAAAGTAAGGGTAACTCATCTCTCACCTTTAAAGTGTCTCTAATACAGACTGAATCATAACCTTTACATTTTGCCACTAAACCAAATTTGGTGTTACAACACTTGTATTTGCGTGTAATTTATTTTAATGAGGCTGATAGATAATACATGGAGAACTATTTGTCGATCTATGAAAATTCCAACATTTATCTCTCTTATGATTAATGTGAAACTCAACATCTCTACTAGGTTTAAGGGTCGTTATTAGCAAAAGTTTATATGGTTAAGAGGATAAAGTTATGACAATGGATCACATATTCTCTATCATATTACACCAATAAAAAGAATACACTCCATATTTCGTAAAAGATTAACATATGATTAGGCTAAACACTATAATGATATAAATTCATCAATATACAATTGATAAGTGTAGATGATGAAATTTTATGGTAGTTGATTTAGTATATTTTTTTAAAAAAAAGTTATGGGAGATTCTTATTAGTTGTAGTTAGGGTCTGTTTTGATTTACTGAAACAACTTAACTAAACTAATTGGAGCTGAATTGAAATGAATGGTTTATGAGAGAAGAAAATTATGAACTAAGCTGAACTAAACTTAATTGAACTGAAATTAAGCTGAACAGAACAGACCCTTAATGGTTGAGCATCATTATATGATATGGTAGAAGTTGGTATTGTATTGAAAAAAGAGGTGAGATGAAATAGAGCGAATAAATATATTACCTTCGATTTTTTTTTAGTTAACCTTTAGAATATTATTTGTGAGATATAAAATATTATAAAGTTGTAATTAAAAGAACGGAGATAGTATACAAAAGAAAGTGAAAGTGAAAGCAAAAGTGATTAGAGAGAGAGAAGTGTAAGGAAATGGCAGTGAAACACGGGCAATTAATGTAGGGATGTAAATGACAATTGATTTGATAAGGGCGTTGTTCATACTTCATTCCTACTTGTATAGACTTTCCCAAATCAAGTCTTGCTACGCGTCATGTTTTAGGTGGATAATAGGAGAATGTCCGTCTATTCCAACTGACCGCTATTCCGCATCACACACTACATTACAACTTACAGGCGCACCCTTCCTTCTCTCTCTTTCTTCCTTTCCCTCGCTCTCCTTTTATTTTCTCGGGGTTTTTTTTTTACTTAATACTCCGTTTCGAATCCGATTATAAACTAGGGCTTTTGGGTGATAAAAATAAAATCAAAACATCAGGCCGGGTTAGACCTTGTCTAAATCCATAAATTAGTGTCCGTTTTATCGGGCCAAAACGGGCTTATTAGGCTAATTTCGACCCAACTTGGATTTTGAAAGAGTAGTTAATGGTTG
This sequence comes from Chenopodium album, assembly GCF_948465745.1. NCBI lineage: Eukaryota > Viridiplantae > Streptophyta > Magnoliopsida > Caryophyllales > Amaranthaceae > Chenopodium > Chenopodium album. Next base: position 49,559,423 of record NC_137850.1, on the reverse strand, counting down.
AGGTCGACCTCAGCCGACCTCAGCTAGCACTAGTTGAGGTTGACGTCAAAATTGAACATTTAGTGTAACTAGGGTGACTTCACGCGTGCGTTGCACGCGGAGCAGTTTGGTAAACCTTTTTAGAAAAAATTGATGGTGTAATTACGTTTGGATTAGTGTATATTCGTTTGGATCACACTCGATATTGCAAAAGTGTGTCCCAATTTTATAAAACTTGTTGATTTTTTTTGTTTAGACGTTTAACTCCGATTTAAATTTAAAGTATATATGACTACATGTAGCTATTTTAATACTTCCTCCGTTTTTTTTTAGTTGACACGGTTTGACTTTTACACTATTCACACAACACGCTTTGACTCGCTTTTGTGGTTTATAGATACGATAAAATATATTCATGTGGGATTTTATTTGAATCGTTTCAATGTATATTTTATTAATATCCACTTTTTATAATTTTACAATGTTGATAATTAGAGATATTAATCGTTAAAAACATGTGTTGGCAAGCGTGATAATATAAAGGGGTCAACTAAAAAAACAGAGGAAGTAGGATTTAATAAATCAAATTACCACACAAACCCCAAAATTTCAGCCTAATCCCCATGATATCCAAAACTTAGAGCCCGTTCATTTCAACTTAATTTCAGTTCAGTTCAGTTCAACTTTAATCAATTCAATTCAAATCCAATCAGTTCATTTCAGTTCAGCTCCTAATTTCCTTCTCTCATAAAATATTCATTTCAACTCGGTTCAGTTCAGTTCAGTTCAATTCAGGTCCAATCAGTTCAGTTCACTCAGCTTAGTAAATGTGAACAGGCCCTTACATCATAAAAAAATGTCAATAATAAACTAACATGAACACCACAAATTTTAAAAATAAACCAAGCTCGTGTCCAATTATGTTAACTAACCGAGTCATTCTTTGCAATTATAATTATGTTTGGCGTCTAACCCAATCAATCATAAAACAATCTCAATTAGTATTGTAATTAAATCATAAATTCAAAAAATTATATATTATTTTTACTCTAGTTCTTAAATTAACTCATAATTAAGGTTTCTCAAGTACTTTGCTTGATAAGTTAAGACAAGATCTTAGGTATAATCAAAATCTTAATTGAGAACTCTAATAATCCACATACATTCCTCTTTATATTGTTAGGTACATGATCACATTTACAACACCATCCCGCCAAAGCCAATCTCAAAATAAAACATAACTCTACGAAATTTTCACATGAAAAGGGAAGTTTAGCACAAGTATATAATTGAACAAGACCTGAAACTGCCTTATTGCTTAATAATCCTAAAAATGCTAATTACTTTTCCATATATTTAGATGACCCACGTTGAGTCGTCGAGTCGTTTTCCTATAGACAGATGTTCTAGCATTATCACACCAACCTCCACCTTGCACAAGAAGGTAAAATTTGAAGTTAAACAACCATTAAGAGAACAGCAACAACACCATCTTAAAAACTAAAGCATCAAATTATATAAAAAAAAAAAAGAAAAAAAAAAGTGAATCTAGTTCAAAGGCAACACCTACTTAAAGTGCAAGATATGGAATAAACATATATTAACATATCACAATTGCAAACCAAAGGTTTCCGAATAATAATAAGAAACAATCATTATAGAAACCCTTTCAATATTCCCCTTTAATAGCAAAATCCACTTGTTTCTGAAATATCATCTAGTTAATAATCTACTGGGAGAGCAATTTTTGACTTTCAACAAGTATATAGCCTAGAAGTATCTATAATAGTTAATCAGATATCTTATAATTAATGTACATGAAAATTAATTACTTTTTCATCTTTCTCAAGATATACACATATACACAAAAACTGTCAAGAGCAAATGACCATGAACATATTTTGGTAGAGAAAAAGGACATCACAGATCATAACAGTTTAAACATCTCATATATAAATTAATTTCCTATCACCAAATTATATAATTGATAAGGGAAAAAAAATACTACGTATGTAAGATTTTTGAACTTCAGAAATAGAAAAAATAAGATACTTGAAAAGCACGAGGGACATCATAAACAAGGTTCTTTAGCAATGTAGGACCAGCACCAGCTATTCCCACCAGCTCTAACATAACAATTCGCCTCTGCCTCGACAAACAACGGTCCTTCCCTGGCACAATCAACGATCAATTTACCCTCAGATAGTTGACCTCCCTGCAAGAGGGTAGAAATTAACAAGAACCTTAGACAATGATTCACTAAAAAATTTTGCAACATCTGCATTTCCTTTCTCTAGTGACTTGTACAAGTAAATTGTCCTCTTTACAACAGCAATGTTTTGGTCTAAGTTGCACAAGAAGTAATGCCCTTTTTTCTGTTTTTTGTGCTGGTGGAACTCTTGTAGGCTCTTCTTGCTTTCTTTCGAGCCCGAATTTCCCATCACAAGCAACACTCCCCATTTCGAAACAACTTTAAAAACCTATCCTGCTAAAGCACCCACAGTGCAACAGATTTACTACAAATATTAGTTTGTGAATAACCCAAGATTGTGAAGCTTTGCGTTAAGTTGTTGCATGTAACACTTATACATATAGTTCCATTGCAGTCGCACATCTCATTGATTTAATAATGAAAGTAATTTATGTACATAATTCATATCTTTAACAAAGACAAAATACCTCAGGAAGAAATCTTTCTAAATTGATGTATAAGAGATTGAACATTCATATAGAAAAAGTATAAGAGATGTATTATATGATAATGCATTTGAAGAAATTTTATGATTACAAATTTTTCCCAAAGCTATAATATAGGCGTTAATACCTTTATTCAAAAGAAAGAGATCCAAACAATGCAAGTGAGTGAACCTGCCTAAGTGAACCTCTTATCATTCTGTAAATGGGTAGACAAAACATTACAAGATTTCATTATAAGAATCAAGCATTATAGTGATTCTGTATAGTATGAGGAGATGATTATAGAGAAATGCAACACACACACACACACACACACACACACACACACACACACACACAAAAATTGAAAAATGGTGAAATTGAGGGGAAAAACAGGATAATATAGTGAGCATCCATAGAAAAGGACTATGTTAGTGGTTGAAGGATAAGGAGACCAAGATGGAGTGATCTTGTGAACAGGGTGCATAGCTGCCACAAGAGTTCCATAAGACTAAAGAATTTATTGCTAATAAACATATACAATTCACACACCTATATCCAAATTCAAGTAATCACACAACCAGCAGATTGCATAAGCTCTGAGTCCCTACCTTTAATATTTGGATGTGCATATAAACATTGTAAACAATCCAAGCCTAATCACCATGAGCATTTATCACAGCTAACTGTACTCTTAATGAGTGAAATTATAAAGTCCACTGGTCATGAATATAGATCTTTTACACTTGTGAAGATGATTTGCAGAGCATTGAATAAAAATTGCTACTATGAGTAAAAGTATATTGTTTTTGAATGAATATCTTTGCTACAAGAATGACTCCTATGAGAAAAAGAATTGAATGTGCTTTTATGAGGTGCTGCAACCGGGTTTCCATGTCACATCCAGTACTTGTTTAAAGACAAAGATGGACACTATTAGCATGGAACTTATCCTTGTAATCCATGAATCTTACAACCATTTCCTACAAACCCCAAGATTCCCTTCCCAAATTACATAGAACAACACAAGCTTAAGCACTCGACCAACCAAACCAAATAGCAAATTTCAATATTCAAATCCAAAAACTAATCAATCAAACCCAATTCAATTCAATTCCCAAATTCGAATTTGAACCCCAATTTGTAAGCTCTCAAGATCCTAATCCCAAATTTCAAAAACAAAATCAAATTGCAACCGAATTAAATGAAGAATTAAAGAGCAACATCAACAAAATAAGAGAGAGAAAGAAGGGTTATGAATTCACCTTTTTACAATAATCATGTATTTACCAATAAGGTAACAGATAAATTAAAGACAGAAGCGAAAAATTGAAGAAACAACAAGAAAAATAATTAAAATCACGTGATAAAAAATATTAAAGTTCAAAGTTGATCATATCAAACCCAATTCAGTTGAATTCCTAGATTCAAATTTGACCCAAATTTGTAAAATCCAAAAACCCTGAATTTTAAGTCACCTGAAACATTAATTCTCCAGCGATTATTGGACTTCCGCCGTGAAAGATTCGGCGAAAAATCGCCACTGCTGATCTGAACTTGCTCTCTCCTTCCGCCGCTACAACATTTTCTGGTAATGGCAAGCAACCGATCAGTGTTGGTTCTTCAGATGTGGCTCTACTCTTGAATTTTTGGATCAAACCATTGGGGTTGTTGGAAATGATGTGAAGCTTCATTTGTTGGCAACGCAAGCCTTATTTATCAGCATCATCCATCAGTAAGAGAAGAAAAGAGGAAAACAAACAAAGTGCCTATTCCAAGGTAAAAAGCAAGGTTGCATGAATCATCAAAGAAAGAAAGAGAAGAGCAGAAGTAGAAGAACACATGTGCTTTTCTTGAAAATTATAAAAATAAAATAAAAAAAAAATAAAAAAAAAAAGAAAAAAGAGGTTGATGCATGTGAAGTGCGCATCCTCTCACACATGTGATTCCCATGCTCGAGCACTATTCATAAGGGGCATAGGTGAGACTTTTTAAAGGGTGAGGATAAAAATGAACATTTTCATACTGAACATATTTTACAATAATTTTCTATTTCTCAATAATTAAATGTTCATTTTCATATAGTATAATGTTTTTTCTTCTAAAATAAATGTTTATTTGCAAGCCTTATGATGTTCATTCTTATAAAAATAAATGTTCATTTTATTTTTTAGTTAATACAAATTTTTGTGTTTGTTCAATTGTATAAAATGTTCATTTTTATAATAAAGGATGTTCAATGAACATTAACATTAATATTGTTAGACATTAGCATTAAGAGTGTTAGACATTAGCCTTGTCAATATTGGTCGAATGCAAGAGGATGTTGAACCTATCATTCACTTCTTCTCTCCTCTAGATCTAACTCATGTTTACACTCAAGAATTGACTCACACCTTTACCATTATCCATGGCAACGCTGTTGCAAACTGATGATGATGATGATGATGATGCTACTCTTCATAGGTCTCACCTAGGCCCCCCTTTAAGCACTAATTTTATTTATTTCTAGTACTTTCCTTTGTTTACTCTTAGTTCAATTAGCTTGTTTCCTTTAGTTTGATTCCTTCAGGTGGTCTTCATGTTTGCTAATTTTACTTCACTAGCAACATGACAGACTTTTTTAGGTCACTACTTGACCTCCTATGGTTTCTTTCATAATGTAATAATATCTTCTGTTCTTTGGTTAAAAAAAGATGTTTAGTTATATAATATTAAATGTACAATTTCTCTTTATTCTACTCTTATATTATAAATGTTCATTTTTATATAATGCAATGTTCAGAAATAAATGTTCATTTTTTTTTTCTAGTAAATGTTTAGTTTTTTTTTCTAGTAAATGTTCATTGCTAGACGCAACCTCAGCCAAAAATTTGCACATATTTTTTGCTTGGCAAAACTTTCGGGCTGGATTAGGATAGCGGGCCAGGCCATTAGCGATCCCCTCTAATTTTAACACTATTTGCATTTATGGAGTATTACTTTGTCGATAAAATACGTACTTTCTCTATTTTTCTAATTCTTAAGTCAGTTAATGCGCATTACTGCACTAGCTATATCCAAAGAGTTCCGTAGTTTAAATGTTTTTCATAAAGTGACATCGACACACTATCATTTTTTTTTTCTAAACTTATACTTGTATATAGTAACTTAATGTTGTTGTATAATGCTTCGTACTACGCATATTGTTGGATTAGTCCATATATGCATATTTTTATAATATCAAAATTTTTTGTATGTTTTTATTAATACATAATCAAATATATTAATAGTCAAACAATTTGTACTGAAATACATGAGAAGGGTTAGTATACGTGTCACTTAAAAACAACAAAGGGAATACTTTTTTTGTTTTACAGAGTATTAACTGAGTTTTAAGTGTTAAACTCACAAATTAACTTTCTTTCAATGTTTACTTGAGTTATTTTAATTTTTATCTATAGTTATAATAATATTTATCCATTATCGCTAAATAATTTTTATACAATTAGCATAATCAGTTTTGACATTTTCATATATCAAACTATCTATCAAAAATGTCTAAAGGGGTGGTAAAAAAAAATTGAATAACTTACTTCAGAAACTAGTAAAATCCCCATTGACAATTAACAGTAAAAACCAAAGGAAAAAGAAAGAGGGTAGGGAATAGGCTGCGGCAGCTGAAGGAATAGGAGAAGTTGCATAGAACGGCGCAATGATTTGTGCTCTGCCTCCTGCATTAATCCTTTTATATGTCTATTCATCTTTCATCTTTCCGGTTACTCTCATCTTAAATTAAGCATCACTCTCATCTCATCACCTCTTCTGTTTTCCCTCCCTTTCATTTCGCTGCCTATACTCACTCTATGAGTCTATTCCTTCTATATTTTACAACATCGAGACACGTTTATATCTTCTCGTTAGGTTTGAACACGCTTATTTTTAAGAAGCGTAAAAACATTTACGTTGGAGACTTGGAGTAGTATTTCATGCAACTATTAGATCTTAGGGCTCGTTCACTTCAGCTTAATTTCAGCTCTAATCAGTTCAGCTTCAATCAGTTCAGTTTAATTCAGCTCCTAATTTTCTTCTCTCATAAAATATTCATTTCAACTCTATTCAGTTTAGTTCAGCTCAAATCAATTCAGTTCATTTTAGCTCATTTTAGTAAATGTGAACAGACCCTTAGATTAGTGTTTAGTGTCTAATGTGACACAAATGCCACCCTTTGCGCGCACACAACTTTAATGTACAACCTCTATGAAAGCCTACTGATCGACTACTGAGGTATGTAAGTTCGTGTCTTTACTCCATGAGTCCATGTGCACTTAACTTTGTATACGTAACAAATAATACGGAGTACTGAGTATAGTTTTTTAAACTTTTTGAATACTTCGTCACAAGCTTTAATATACCTTAAAAAATCCGTTAATAAGTGTAATGCTAAAAAGTAGGAATATCTAATATTCAAGCCAACTCTAGTAATAGCACAATATTTTTGGCCGGAGAATTTTTTTGAAAAATCCTAGCATAGCCTCAATATGATATGGTGTGGAAAATTAAAATATTAAATATTTATTTTCACTACATACTACTCCATATTAGTCTATATTATTTATTTTATTATACAATGACGAAGTATATGACTAGGATGTGGTATAAATTGATTAACGCCAGATTTTAAATATTCATAATTTCATATAGTCGACGACTATCTTAGAATTTTTCCTCGACTACTAACAAAGCCAAAGTAGATTTGTTTCGAAGCAAAGGCAAAATGTTCCCCACATTGCTTCATTTTGGCATGTTTAACAGGTGTTTGTTTTGAAGGTGGGGGTGGGACTTGAGAGGTGGGGATGTTATAAGTATGGGCTATTAGTCCTGTTACACATTAACACTGCACAACTAGCTGGTGCTACTCGTTTCATGGAAAAAGCATTTTGCTTCTATTTCCCAATAACTTATCTCCTTTCAATTTCACTGTAATGCCTTACTATACACTGATTTTTGTTACTTTTGTATAGTAATTGCTAAGAAAAGTCAATTTTAGGATTTGGTACCACATTTACAAGTATATATCACAATTAGAGCCCTGTTCTTTTAAGCTGTTTTGCTCTGCTCAGTGCTGACTCAATCTGTTCTACTCTTTTATGCTGACACCTGCTAAAATCTGCTATGCTCTGCTTGTCCAATAGCTGAAAAGAACATGGCCTAATTTTTGCTTACACTAGTACATTGGTGTAACTTACACAAGCATACTACATAGTATCATTTACACACAATTCGATCAATATGTGGACTATCAAAATAAATTATACTACGTACACAATGTCCTTACATACAATTCGATTGAATACGTTGTTTAATTGAAATATTTGTTATTACATATATGTGTTGATTTCTGATATGCCAAATTTATATATGTAAAATGTAATTTATCATAATAAACAAAAGAGCTAAATTATCTGACATCGTTGTCAACTAATTAAGTAAATAACGGGATATTTTCAAATTTATTGAAAGACAAAATGACGTTAATTTTGTTAGAAAACTTAGAAGAAAAAGGGCATGTAGAGAGGTGATATTAGTCACATATGACATATTGGGGGCAAAAAATAATGGTACAATAATTAAAAAGAAACAAAGAAACAGGCAAATTGATGGAAGTGTCTTGGTTGCTTAATAGAGTAGTCAACATGTTGTTCCCCTCTTCGTCGTCACCCTCAATATCGTTAAGAGGGGTCAGTCCCCCACACCAAAAGAATCTTCCCTTCATTTGAAAATGACCCTTAATTCTTCGTTTTGCATATACGATAACCTTCCCTTCTCACTTTTCTTTTTCATTCTTGCTTCATTTTCTACGCGTAGTTGTTCCTTGGAATTACTATTCCCACTTGATCCTCTTTATACAAGTCTTTAGAATGCGGATATCTATCGTTTATCTTGATGAAACTGAATAGATGATTGCATATAAGGAGTTAAAAGTTAAAATATACGTAATGTCATTTATTTTCAATTCAATGATTTGGACTTGCACATTTTAATTGTCTTTAATTTGTGGAGTATTGTACTTCTTTAGGATTGGTAGGCCACCGGCTCGTTAGGCCCATTTTCTACATTATGAAAACGGCCCACTATTTGTTTGGATGACTAAAACCTCAGTTCCTCGAATGAGCTGTTGTACTTCAACAGATTTTTGCCTCTTCAACATTTATTTTATTTTATTTTATTATTATTATTTTTTTTCACTACTAATAATATATTTCATTTCTTTTCCTATCTTTGTGCAGCCCATTTTAAAAAAAATTACCAATATTTTTAGATATTATACCGGTAATGTTTGACAACTAACTATTACTTTAAGCGTAGCTATTTTGTAACATGATCAAATTAGACGTTAATATAACTTATTACTTGGTGAATTTTTGACATCAAGAGGGTATACTCAAACTCCCTCCATCCAAGACGTAGCTCAAGAATCCACCCTCATCACTTATCACCACCTCTATCCTTCGCTTTCCTTTTGTTCAAATTAATGGTATATATTGCGAATTAGTGCAAGGTTTGCATAATTGTATTCAAAGGGAAAATTTGGACTTGACATTCGTATGTATCTCTTTATTATTACATAAAAATACTTATTTTAATTTTTACGTAAATATATACTTCTAGTTTTATTATTCTATAACATAAAAGGAAACATACAACTTATATCTTAAGCATTTCTACACTTAGATTTATTTCCATTGTGTATCATCACAAGGAGAGCAAGCCTCTTGAGCAATATCAGTGATTTGAACTTTCGTGTCATAAATAACTCCGGGCTTCCAATCTGCTGGTAAGACATTTTTGGCCCAAATATTTTTCCCATCATAGCCCGATGTTATAACAAATCTGAACTGCAAAGGCCCATTTGGTGCCTTGCTTGTGTCCCACACTATTCCATGATTTCGGCTCATGAAAGTCCAATTTGGTGAACCAACCTATAATTTCATACACAAACACTAAAATTAAAGTGTTTTTTTTTTTTTTTTTTAAGTTATCATTAATGAGAAGATTGAGAACCAACCTATTATTTCAATATAAGCACAAAAATTAAAGTTTATTAAATGTGAACAAATATTCTTAAAATGTGGGCTAATGTTTTTTGACATGCAAGTTCTATTTTGATTTCTATATTTTCCTAAGCTCTCATTTATGGAGATATCCCTAGTTTAACTACTTGCTCATATGCTTGAAGAAAATAGATGGAGTATATTTTAATATGGTTACCTGAGCAACATCGATTGCTACGATTTCTGTTTGACCACCTTGGTAGAGAATTTTAATTGCCAAGTAACCAGGATTATGGCTAGATTCGTCAACTCGAATAGCCAAATTTTGACCTTTATAATCACACGGGATCCTGTTATACAAATGTAAAATGAAGTAAGAACAATATTAACCTTAATACTTTCTACTCCATACTTAAGATAATAAGATCTTAGCTAATGTTCAACACAAATCATGTTATTGCATTTTTGAAAATTATCAATATTGATAGAACATTTATATTCTTTCACACTTATTTGTTTTCAATGTATCATTTCACATTCATAAATATATTCGAAGAATATGAGCAAGATAACCAAAAAATTAGTTGAATAAATTTAACCTTTTATATTCCACGTCAGCAATTCCAAGCTTCTCAACATCTAGGTCCTTTCCGGGGTTGGCCATGGCTTTGAAAGCTCGATTGCTCAGAACAAAATCATTTTTGTTATTTGTATTCAGATTAGTTAATATCACTTTAGTCCCTGCCTTACTACACAGATAATTATCTTTGCATCTTATCTGCCATAACCAAAATAACTGATTTTAGCACATAGTATAACAATATAACATCAGTGATCAAATATGTTACTAAAGCATACTCGTACTAACGTCCATTTAAATTTAGTTGTCACAGTACAATTTAAATGACAATATCAACGTGACAACTAATCTCGAACATAAAATACCTGAAAGCATGCACCACAGCCAGCACCATCATTATACAATTTAGAGACACCAGCTGCAAGAAATCCCCTGTTTAAGTTCAAAGCCAACGAACCATACCCACATGCTCCAGCTGCATCAATTCAAAAAATTAACGATTACCCACTTATTAATGGCATAAAATATAATTTGGGTCTATCTCAAATTGTACTAATTACAATCAGTTTAATCAAAATTCAATATTAAAACTAGACTAATAAAACAGGGGATATATTTATTTACATGAAAGTGGTGAATCATTATAGAAAAAAGCAGCCTTTGATCGATGAACACAACGATCACAAGCTGTTACAGATGATACAAACAGTATTATAAAGATGAAGACCACAAATCCCGCCATATTTGATTAATTTTGAGGAAAATTTTTGAATTGTGTTGGAAACTATTGATTTAATTCACACATATATATAGAAAATTACGTATAATTTCGAAAATAAAAATAAAAATGGTGTACAGGTAAGCAAAAAGAGGGAGAAAATGAGATATAAATAATGAGGTAAGTTTGTTGAGGGGATGAAGGAAAAAGACAGGAGAAATTGTACAAACGCGGGAAAATGGCGGCGAAAAAAGAAAAAAAAAATGAGGAGGATGAAAGTGAGTGAATATGTAAAACAGGGCACTTAGTTACTGGTTTTTGTTGGTGGCCATTATCTTATGTGCTGTCTTGACTATTGACAATTACCCAATATTTCATTGGTTTTATATTGAATGATTATGACATTTTTATGATTAGTGATTTTGTTATTGGAGTATTAACTTGTTATATTAGGGCATGTGTAATCCTACTTAATAACTTATATAATCATGTTTCATTCTATATTATGAGATGGGTGTTAATTAATGTTTGCTAATAGTGATGAATGTGTAATTGATTTAAATTAATGTTTACATATAGTGATGAATTTGTTGATTTAAGGAAAATGCTATATATAAGCTAAAAGTGGGAAAAAAAAACAAATAAAAATATGAGTTTAACATTAATTACATTGATTTGTGCGTGATTTTGTTATCCATTCTTAAATTAATACCAAATAAGAAAAGTTATTAAATTCTTATTCATATCGCACCAAGGGCTACATATAGCATTACGTAATACCCTTTGATTTAAATTAATATTCACTCATAGTGATGAATTTGTAATTGATCTTAATTAATGCTCACTTATAGTGATGCATTTTCAATGTTCATGTTAAAGATTTCTATTGCTTAAAGTAGGTGCTCTTTACTTTTCTATTAGTATTCACAATTAAGACCTTATCATATATATGGATCAAGTTTGGTAAAGTGTAGGCTGACCATTAAGGAACGTGAGCTGGGTTTAGACTGTTGTGAGATAGGTTAGTTTTAACCTACTAATGACAATGTCGCAATGGTAATTCAACCTAGTATTAGAGAAACTATTGATTCACACAATTGGTCATCGCGTTTGGTTGAAAAGCTAGTGGCGCGAAGTGATGGGTTCTGATGTGATTGAACGCTTCTAAGTCAAAATTTAGGTCAAAAGCAACGCATGCTCCCGCCGCCCAATTTTCGTCCTACAGTAGGGGCTTCGGCCCCCAAGGGCATGTGTCGTGGCTAAGCTCGCGTAATGGATGCGCCGTGAGAGTCGCCTTGAAGTACAATACCTATCGAGTGGTGGGTTGAATTCTTTGCAGATGACTTAAATACGCGATGGGGTAATGTGAGTGGTAGAGTGGCCTTGCTTCGACGATCCACTAAGACTCAGCCCTATGTTGTTCGATTCGTCTCTCCCCCCACCTGATTCCCTTAAAACACCTATATTTTGGAAAATGAGGCTAACAATGCATCTTGTATGCTAAAAAAAAAATACTCCCTCTGTGTTTTGATAAGTGTTACAGTTTGACTTTTTTTCACTATTCACGTAATGGTTTTGACTTGATTAATTTACCAATATACATAAAACAAATGTTATTGTACGTATAATACATCGTTAGATTCGTTATAATATATACTTTCGTAATATCATCTTTTCCATATTTTTACTAATATACAATTACATAAATTATATTAATGGTCAAACTTGTGCCTCAACATGCGTGTTTGGTTTAAGTGTAACACTTATTAAAATACGGAGGGAGTACTAAGTACGAGATTTGAGGGTATGTCGTCTTTGCCTTAAGAAAAGATGATTAAAGATGAATGAGATGGTTTCGGACACTATTCGTGACTCCCAAGACCCTTTGAAAACCCATGGAAGTACCTAGATGCATAATCTCATCGGGTGAAAAAAATGATGTATAGAAGCCAAATTTGAAAGCTATAATACATGAAATCGGAGCAATTTAGGAGGTGTCGGGATTTGGTGTCAAAATTCAATGGAATTCTACAGGATGCATCTCGGGGTCACATAATGTTTTTTTAACCCATATACGACCATTAGTCGGCTACATAAAGGTCCCGTGAAAACTTATAGCCAATAAAAGAGGCGTGTACGAAAACGGGTAAATTGGATGCTTAAAGGAAAATTAGATGGTTCCACCCACCCAATTGGACTCCCGGAGGGTATTGGGGTCTATAGGAAGCTACTCGGAAATTTTTATTTCCGGGTTAAAAAAAGTCGAAAATTTGCAAAATTGAAGGCTATAATTCACGCTTTTTGGGCAATTTAAGTGGTTTCGGTAACCGGCGTCGAAAAGTCTTGAGATACTAGGGGATACATCCTAGGGTCATATAATATCGTTAGGAATCATATATGATCATTATATGTTGTCATAAGTTTCCGTGGTAGCCTAGAGTTTATGAAATCGATCCAAGTTGCTTGTAAATGGGTAAATTAACTGTTTAAAGACATGTTGGATGGTTTTACCTAACCAAATGGACTCTCACGGTGTATTAGGGTATATGGGAAGCATTTCGGCAAGTTTTTTCTTTTGAGTCTAAAAAAGTGAAAAATTATCCAAATTGAAGGCTATAATACACGATTTTAGGTCAATTTTTGAAATTTTTCAAAAAATAAATTGAATACGTGGGGTAACTTCTGGGGTCATATAAGGTGGTTTGAAACCATAAGACACCTATAAAGATGTCCATAAATTACAAAGAGTGAGTTTTGTTTTTATTTTGAAATTCACGAAATTTTGAAATATAATGATGTCTATACTGATGTAATGTGGCTTGATTATAATGATTTTTTTTTTTTTTACAAGATTGATTATAATGATGTTATAAAAGTATAATGAAGTGACATGACTTGACTTTAATGATGCCATAATTCATATTGGTAGTAACAATTAATCAGCTATGTGAATAGTTGTTGGCTATCTTATGAGATATATTTATTTTAGCATGAATGATGATCAGCTATGTGAACAACTGTTGGCTATCTTATGAGATATATCTATTTTAGCATGAATGATGATGACTATAGATCACAGTATTTTTCCAAATAAAAGATTTTTGTGAATATGTGTCAATATAAGCAAAATTGTCAAATAACACATAAGTCGTGACGGATCTCGAATCAATAAATTGAGTTGCTTAAAATATAAAAATGTGGTAACAACATACAAGTATTTGACTAACTTGGAAAAAGTCAAAATGAAAAGAAAGACAACACATGCTTGAAAATTGATTTTTAAGGTACTGCCATATTTTGATGACTGATAAGCAAAAAAGAAGACAATATACTATCCTTATAAGCCCGGCTAATAGTCCACACCTAATAACAATGATGATGAATCATGGATAGAGATTTCATGAATTGCTGAACTTGCATTGTTACAACTTAGAAGTGACTTTAGGACATACTTCGTATTCAAGACATTAAAATGTTGCTCTAGTACTTCTAAAACTTTAAGTTCAAGCATTGATAGTATTATTATTATGAAGCAAGCTAAAGCTATGCAACAAAATCGCTTTGGCTTGATGTTTAGCAGTTAGCAAAGTACGAATAATCTAGATGGGTGAGTATATGTTTATGTGCCTAAGGCATACGTACAAATTATAAATGGCCGATTATAAAGAATCATAATCTTAATATTGTACATCACTTTTTAAAAGTGTCCAAACTAATATTCGAGTATGAAGTATTACTGTATTAGAGTTTGAATATTGACACCTTTAAGAAGTGTCCATATATACGACGAGTGTACGACCATACTCCACAATACCTATTTGTTTCTTAGCCAACATGATAAAAACCAAGCTAATAATAGTAATATGGGGTATTTTCTCTTAGTAATAGTCGTAAACAATAATCAGACAAAATCTTTTGTTTACATCTTGATCCAAATAATTGATCAATCATATTCAATGTTGTTTAATTATCCACATAAATAATTGGTTTGATGCACCGAAAATGACAGATTCAAAAGTAACAAAGGAAAAATATAGAAACAAATAATTTCGAGTAATTTTATTGGCTGATTGTAACAAACTTATGTTTAAAAATAATCATTCTACTTTGCTATTAGGCCCAAAAAAAAAAAAGAAATTTAAAGTCCTATACAGAGGATGAAATAATTAAGTAGAGACTAATTCCAGTGGCTATCAGCACAAGGGGTGCAACCTTGTAATGCAATGTCATCAATTTGAACTTTAGAATCATATGTGACTCCTGCCTTCCAGTTTGCTGGTAAAACATTTTGAGCCCAAACGTTCTTGCCATCGAAGCCCGATGTCACGACGAATCTGAACTGTAATGGACCAGGGCCCGGATACTTGGTTGTTTCCCAAACTGCTCCGTACTTCCTATTCATGAATGACCAATTTGTTGAACCAACCTGTAAATGTATTATAAGCAACATGTTAACACCATAAGGAGAAAATATATACATATATAGTGTGATCAATCTAGCACTTTAGCTAGCTTACTAATGTTTGTGACATACCCGAGCAATATCAATTGCAACAATCTCGGTTTGACCACCTTGGTAGAGGATATTGATAGCCAAATAGCCAGGGTTTTTACTAGTTTCTTCCACGCGAACTGCCAAGTTTTGACCTTTATAATCACACGGTATCCTGGTGCACATTAGGTTCATGTTAGATACCAAACAAGCATGGAACCTACAATTTAACATGTATTACATTCTTCTTAAGAAAAAAACCATCTACAAAGGAAAATCTTAATACACTATTCCTTATCGGTTTTACTATAGTAAACATAGACAACATACACTAGTATAAGTAGATTATATTTCAATATATTCACATTTAGATCGAGTAGATGTACTTCTAAGTCCACACACCGTACATGAGTACATGAATAATGACTTTTACGTCTGCTGTTGTTTGTTCATGACCGTTGATCATAAATGCAAACAAGTAATAAAGTCAACCGAGTAATCGTTTGAACATTTACTTTAATTTTGTAAAGACACTAGAAAACGGGCCTAATATGGGCAAATTAAGAGGGCCTACAATATCTAAGCGTGGAGTAAAGTTTAGAGTTAAATTAAATAGACATTGCGCATCTACAACATGTGCATTTAAATTTTAGACAAGCTAGTCAGGTTAACATTCAATGTGCTAGTTGTAACTTAAATTTAACCAATTTTGGAGCATAAAGAATGGACTAGGACATTTTTGGTTGGCTACAGCCCATAATATTTTATACGTTGGCTGTCACACCATTGGACAAAATGCAAGGGTCAATAATATCTTGACAATTGACAAATCTCTCAATATCCACTAGAAAATTTAAAAAAAGATGTGCTACATAAATTATTAGACCTCTAGGCCAATGTTCACATATTATGAAATTAGCAATGATTGCCATTCGAGTGTAACTAAGCAATCTTTTCCAAAAGGATCCAAACAACATCTAATATCACTAATGGTTAAGTGTATGATCCAAAATTTCAACATTGACTCGACCCAACTTGACCTATAAGGCTAATCACCTTCAGATAAACTCTATATCTTCTCCGGTGTGTAAAGTGAACTAAGAAGTGTACAACAATCAAGCATGCATGAACCAAACAAAATACGTGACATGGATACCCGAGACATAAAGAATGGGACAGAGGATTTATTTGGTCTAGTTAATTGGGTTATAGAGTTACCTCTTATATTCAACATCAACAACTCCAAGTTTAAGAATTTGTTGGTCCTTGCCATGTAAAGCCATGGCCCTTAATGCCCGGCTGCTTAGCACAAAGTCAGAGCTGTTGTTACTCTTATTAACATCAGTCATTATCACTTTAGTTCCTGCTTTACTACACATTCCACTGTTTTTGCATCTTATCTGATCATCATAAAATTAAAATAAATATATTAATACTCAATTAATCAATCAAATAACTTTAAATTAATTTGATCATACTTAATAAAATTAGTACTCCATATACCTGAAAACAAGCACCACAACCAGCACCATCTTTGTAAAGAGAAGGAACACCAGCTGCCACGTGTCCTCCATTGAAGTTCAGAGCTAAGGAACCATACCCACATGCTCCAGCTACATCAAATCAAAAAATTAAAGATTACCCACTTGTTTTTTTGCCAAATTATAATCTGGGTTTATCTTAATTTGAGCTAATTTCAATCAAAAATCATCTGGGTCTAAAAAAAAAAAAGCTTAAAATAGTAAGAAGAATAAAAAAACTTACAAGAAAGAGTAGAAGCTTTAGTGATTACAGATGCTTTTGATAAAACACACTGATCACAACCACTTGCATATGAAACGAACAAGAACAAAATCAACCAACTTAAATTCGCCATTTTTTTTTAATAAAGATTGTATTTTTCTGTGTAAAAGTATATAGTTATGTGTTTGTCTTAAATGAAAGTAATGTGCTTTCTTATTTATAGGGAAAAAAAAGTAAGATAAATTCGCTTTGTAATTTCTATTTTTTATTTTATTTAATGTAGTACAGTAATTAGGAAGTATCGAAGAAGATAAAGTTGAATCAGCAAATAAACGCGTAAAAAAATAAAAAAGAAAAAGAAACAAAAAAGGGGAGAGAGAGTGTGAAAAAATGGGAGTCACCGACCTCTAAGAAATTAAGGCGGTCGGACAAATTAAGCGAAAGTAAGTGAAGTGTTTGACAGTGAGACAAGCGGTCAAGTGGGGGTGCAGTGTGAACACTGACAGCAAGGTTAATTGTTGGTTTTGTTACCAACAATTATTTTGTTACTTGAAACTTTGAAGTGAAGCTTAATTCTTCTATTTATGATGTTCCTAAAATCAAGGTCATTTTCTATCTTTCTTCAAACAGAAAAAAAAAAAAAAAAAGATCAAGGTCATTTTGGAATTTGGACGAGTCTGGATTTGATCGTGTGAACGAACTCCCATGTTCTGTTATTGTTACCACCTTATCGGTGTATTATCTATATGGAGTCATGCATTTTAATATACTCATAAAAACTAAGACAATAAGGCCTTGTTTGGTTCACCTTATTTGTACTTATCTAAACTTATCTGATTTGATCTGATTTAGTTTAGTCTGATCTGCTCTGCTCTGGTCTGATCTGATTTGATCTGAATGTCAAATTTGACCTTAAATGTATGATAATCTATACGGAAAAAATACATCAAGTGGGGTTTTGTTAGATTCGTAATAATGTGTATTTTATTAATATGTAATTTTCATAATTTTTTTCATTACGAAATTAAAGATATTTAGCGATAAAAACTGCACATAAAACGATGATCTGATCTGAACTTATTTTTTCTAATCTGATCCGATCTGAACTTATTTTTGCTGAAATAAGTAAAAATAAGGTGAACTAAACAAGGCCTAAGCAAAAATAATAATTTTTATTTTTTAAAGATACTGACTAATAAATGTAGATGAATAAAGAGAAGATCTATAGTGAGGATTCGGGTTAACCACAACATCGGATAAAATTTAAAATTCAAAGATATTAGATCAAATACTATATCCGTCCCTAAATTAAAAGCCTTTTTTTCTTTATTATGTGAGTAATAAAAGCTTCTTTCTCTTTTATTATGTGAGTAATAAAGTATGTCGTAAATATAATGTGCAAAAAAAAAAAAAAAAAAAAGGTAATATACGAAGTATGTGTGTTTTTAGCTAGCTTTTTTTGACTGGAAAAAAAAAGGGTAATATATGAAGTGCTCGTATGTGTGTTTTTAGGTAGCTTGTAATAGTGGCGTTTAGGTGTAACAAATCCATGGAACCATTGTTGTCGACATTCAAAATCATTAAAAATACAAACTAAATAAAATAAAAAAAATAACTTTAAATCTAAAACGGTCAAAAATTAGGAGTGTTAAAGCAACTCCAATGGTTATAGCTAGAGATTTGCTTGCAATTTTCTAGCTACTAGTTTGACCATTGGAGTTAAAAATTACAATTAACTTGGCCAAGCAAATTAGCTTGAGAAAAAAGTTTCTAAATTTTTTGAAAATTAACATATTAAAATAATTAAATTTATAAGGCTAATTGAGAAAATCAAGCTTATTTAATTAATAAGCTAGTAGCTAACCATTGAAGTACAAAATAGCTACAAAGAGAATTAGCTAAAAATCATATGTGGCATGACAAGCTAATTTAACAATTAGCTTATCATTGAAGATGCTTTTATGGCTACTATTTTTCAAATTTTATGTTCAAGAGTGGTACCAAATATTAATGATTAATCAAAGTTAAAGAAGAATAATTAGGTGAAAGCATATAATTAATATTTTCCTTTTCTTTTTTAAAAAAAAAAGAAAATTATAAATCGTTATTCGTACAAGTGTATTATGCACGGACGCGCGAGTGGTTGTGATAGTGATTAAGCTAAGGATTAGCTGAAATAATATCCTAATTAAAAAGTTGACAAGTTTGGTGACTAGACGAATAATAGGAGAGAGAGTGGATAAATGTCTAATCTAGTTGTAGTAGTCTCCAGTTTTCATGCTTTGTACTAAAAGTATACGAAGTATAAAGCTAAAGTACATTACTATTAATGATAACCCTCAACTAACCACTCTTTGTCCTGATTTAGAACTTTCAGCATCATCTAATAGAGGACAGTTTGCAAGCTAGCCTCATTAGTCCAATCAAGACCTACTCTTTTTTCTTTGGTTTGGTACTAATTAATTAATGCATTACGATATAAACCAATTTTCTATGTCGTTGAAAATTTTGGAATATATTGGTCTATAGGTCTTGATCATGTTTTATTCGCCTTACGCTCTACAACGTGAAAATGTAAAATGTAACATATATTAACATGGTACTTTGATAGTGCACTCAGTTTAGGTGTAATTTTGTTCCCTTTACATTCTCTTCACAATTTATTGGTTGATTAAGAGGTTTGAATGGTATATTTCACGGTTAATTTATAAAAATAAAGATGTTATTGTAAGTTAAAGAGGCCTATGGAACCATAATATACCCAAAATTGCATTCATATGAGATAATACTTTGTAAAACTCTTCAAATACTTGACCATTGAAATAAGTCATATTAAGGACTGGAAACCAAACTACTCTACGTTTGACCTAGGTCGAGTTGGCCCATGTTGGCTATCTCTAATTAAATTATCAAAGTACACTTCAAAATTAACACATTTATTGATTTAAGTTATTCCTTGGTACATGATATGAGTGAGTAATGGAAAACATCTTAACCTTCACATACAAACTAAAGATACATAAAATTACAAATATGAAGCGCAATTTATTTTAAATTTTTTTCTAATTGGGCTAAAAGGCCTATAACCCTTGTTTATTTATTCATAAACCCCAAATCTTCTTCCATTTTTTTTTGAAAGATTCTTCCATATAGTATGGACCAACATCACATTTATTCATTTACTCATCCAAAAACATTGTAGATTACCAAGTGCTTTCATCACAAGGGTAGCATTCCTCTTGAGCAACATCAGTAATTTGAACTCCGGTATCATAAATAACTCCAGGTGTCCAATCAGATGGTAGTATTACTTGAGTCCTATAATAGTTGAAATCATCATCACCTGATTTCACCAAAAACCCAAACCTCAATGGGCCTTCTGGCACACGATTTGTTTCCCATACAGCCCCATAGCTATGCTTCAATGTTCTCCAAATGCGTTGCCCCACCTTTATACACACGTTATAAAAACTATTACATTCCCAACATTCCCTGTGAATCTAAATAAGTGCAACAATTTGACTATGCAAGAAATCGAAAAGATGATAAAGATTAAATTAGAGGTGTTGAATTTTACCGTGGCTATATCAACAGCATCAATCTGTGTTTGACCACCTTGGTATAAGATTGTTATGGCAAGATAATAGGGTCTTTGACTGTACTCTTGGACTCGTACGGCTAGGTTTCTATTTTTATGAACACAAGGTACCCTAAATTAAATAGCTCATTAGTTTTTGTTACAGTTGATCATCCAATTTGTCAAAGATATAAGAAATTAAATTAAAAATGTATGTTTCCAAGGAAATAATAATCTAACCTCTTATACTCAATATCGACTATGCCAAGGTTTAGGAGATCCTGTGATCTACCGTGGTTAGCCATGGCGACGAAAGCATCCTTATTAAGAACAAAGTCTGTCCTATTATCACCTTGACGTTCAGTTAACATCACCGGAGTCCCTTCTTTTTTGCATAGGGCACTATTCTTGCACCTTACCTGTCATAAAAATACTTTGCATTATAAGTATATTCGAAGTATATGTCAATTCTTAAATTAAAAACTACTACTATACTGTTAAATGTCGTATGACTTTCAATTAATTCAAAAACACTAACAACTTTAACAAAAAGGAGGCAAACCTTAAAGCAAGCACCACAACCAGCACCTCCTTTGAAAAGGGAAGGAAGACCAGAAGCAAGGAGTCCATCATTGAAATTCCAAGCTAAAGGTCCATAACCACATCCTCCAGCTGCATTATTATCATATTAGTCAAAATTTGCATATAAAATTTGAAGTAACAAAAAATGAAAGCAGAACAGCAATGCTATTACTAAGGAAGATAATTACAGTAGATTTGAGAGGTGTAAGTTGCCTTCGATTGGTGCAAGCAACTATCACAAGCCGAATTAGCAGATGAAAAGAAAATGAACAAGAAAAAGATCAAAACGAATGTTGCCATTGCTTTAGCTACTTATTAACCTTAATCTTATTATTAAATACAGATCAATGAGATGATTTGATTATGGAAATGATGATGAGCTAGAACCATGCATTATTTATAAGTATCTATTCATATACTAGTATATAGGAGCGATGACAAGTATATCATTGGCGGCGTTGCCATTTGATACGCAGAAACCAGCTGCAAAACTCAAGCTACATGTTACAAGTGAACCCAGGGAATGAAATTAAAGAAATGTATTTTGACTTTGCACATTATTGTACAACAGTTTACTTCATTACTAGTGACATTAAAGTTAATGGGTTTGTGTGTTACTTCGTACTAATTGTTTAGCAAAACTTACTCGCTTGCATAGTTGCTGGTTTCGTAGTTTTCTGAGTCAAATAAAAATTTATTTAGTTGTCTTAAAGTTCCTTCTGAAATCATTGTTTTACGCATACATTGTACTCCGTACAAAGTCAATGGTTTTAATACCACTAAATCAGGAGTTAATGAGGTTTATTATAATGTATAAATGCAAAATATATTGATAGTTAAAGGGTAGTGGGTAGGGTGTTCCCGTGTTCTACTACTGAGTTATATTCCATGGTCAGCCTACCGTTCTGATTCATAACTACGAATCAAGTTGTTTGGATCATGTTCGATTTAGACCAAGTTAGTTCATATCATACTTGTGTCACACAATTTGAAGGGGGACAAACTTGAGTTTATTGGCAATCAATTACTGCCTCTGTTTCATACTACTACCTCCGGTACACATTATATGCAACTTTTGCCAAAAATGGAAATTTCACATTAGATGCAACTTTCACATTCTTTCATTTTTTAGTAAATTTTTTTAAATGAAATTCCTCAAATACCCTTCTCAAAATATCATAAACACAATTAAATAACTAAATCAGAATTCATTAAATAATAATTTAACTTAATTAAACATAATTCTTCTCATCAAATTCAATTCACCCAAAATAAAATCCATTCAACTTTCATCCATTCATCTTTCACAACTCCTCCGACCACCACCTTCAACGTCACCGACCACCACCACCTTCAACGTCACCGGCGACCACCACATTCAACGTCACCGACCACCAGGGGTCCACCACCACCTTCGAAGTCACGCGCGCTATCATTCTCTATCGCGTGGATCCTTTTTCTCTCTCTTCTTCTCTTAATCAAAGCTTCAACCAAATCTTTAGATCTCATAAACTAGGGGTGGTTGGGCTTGTATTGGGTGGTTTAAGAGGTTTTTAGGGTAGGTTTGAGTAGATTGAGGTTAGTGGTGAAACGTTTTGACTGGTTTTGGGGGTTTTCGAGGTGGGTTCGACGGGACTTGGTTGGGTTAGTGGTGGTGTGGGTTCAGGGTGAGTAAGGGTGGGTTCAAGGTGGATCGGGGTGGTGGTTGATGATTTCTGGTGTTTTGGGGTGAGTGGGGGGGGTGATTTTGGGTTGGTTAAGGGGCGGATCTGGGTGAACATGGTGGTTTTGCAGTGATTTGGGTGAGCAAGGTGGTTTTGCCGGTGGTTCTAGGTGAATGGTGGTGGGTTTTGGGGTGGTTCTGGGTGAGTACGGTGCTTTTGCGGTAGTTCTGGAGTGGTTTTTTGTTGGTTCTGGGCGAGTACGGTGTTTTTGCGGTGGTTCTGGGTGAGTGGTGGTGGTTTTGCGGTGGTTTTGAGGTGAGTGGAGGTGGTGCCAATGAGGCTGCGGTTTGACTATAGTGGTAGCCTAGTGAGGTGACTGCTGTTGGTGGTGGTGGTGGTTAATTATCTCCATTCTCTCTCCTACCCTTAAATACATACTCTTTAATTCATTAATTAACTATTATGAAATTTTATCTTGGGTTCCGTAAGAGCTCCAAAGTTGCATATAATGTGTACCGGAGGTAGTATTTGCAACAATTAGACATTTTTCCTCTCTATTTTATGTTAAATCGTTGCAAATAATATGAAACGGAGGTAGTATAATTAGTTAATTACTAACATAAATCAAAATCAAAAATTTCATGCTACTAATCTGAGGCGGGTCATCAGTCTGGTGAGCTGAGGTCTGATGCTGATCCCACCTCAATTTTGTAAACAAGATCATTAAACTTGGATCCTCCCAAAAATAGCCACTATATTAATGAGGATTTGATCATCAAAGTGGACACCCACAACATAAAAACAAAATCACATGAACCAAATCACAGATTATAAATAACGCCAAAATCTCATTAAAACATTAACCTAATATCAGACAATTATCACAGTTACAGCTGACATTTAATTAAGTGATGACCTTCAAAAACTTGAGTATATCCTTGTACATCGCTGTTCGCCACATAAACACAATTACACAAAGTATGAGGGACATTTTGGTCATTTCACATTAAGCCATGAGGTGCAAACCAATTCAAGGAGGGGAGGGCAGGGGAGGGCAGGGCAGGGGAAAGTGACTTACAAAACAACTCCAGATGCAAAGCAAGAACAAACCAAGAGAGAAAAGGCAACTCATAAGTCTCATATCGCAGCGCCGGAGTTGCTCCTGGCTACAACTGATGCAACAAAATTCACATCAGAAGATGACAGTTTCCATATAGGTCATTAGGAGTGAAAACAGAATAGAAGTGATGCTGATGGCCAATACTAGCAGGATCATATGAGATCTATCATATCATTCATTCATTCATATGAATAAAGCCTTTCAGCTTAGATTGGTTGACAAGTACTAAAAGAGACACAAAAGAGTAAATTAAGTTTCATTACAGACATACAAAGTCAGATAACAACCATGAAATATGACATGAAACCAACTCTTCCATCTTCAGCCTTTTTTTTTGCTACAATTTTGAGCTCAGATAACAAGTACGGAGTAGTACACGAAAATCTTCAGGCACACAACACTACTACTAAAAGGAGATCAAAGCGGCATGATCATTTCCATGGTTTACAAGGAGTGCAACCGTCTAGAGCAATATCCTTAATTTGCACTTTGGAGATATACATGACACCAGGCGTCCAATTCGCGGGGAGGACTTCATTGGTGTAGAAATACTGAGCTTTGAACCCTGTGTTTATGGAAAACCTGAACATCAGTTTCCCAGTTGGAGCCTTGCTCGTGTCCCAGACTACCCCATAATTTCGGCTCATGGGAATCCAGTTACTTGCTTTACCAACCTATTTACAGAACATAACATATACAAGTAAAAGTTAAATGTTTAGAATGTTTATTCACAATATATCAGGAAATGTAGAGGATTGCTTACAGAAGCAACTTCGGCTCCTAGGATAGTGGTTTGACCGCCTTGGTAGAGGATTTTAATTGCCAAATAGTTCGGAGGTTTGCTGAACTCTTCCACTCGGATAGTCAAGTTTTGACCTTTGTAATTACAGGGCACTCTGATGCATATTCAATATTAAAATGTTAGCATGCATTACTTCAATATGGGAAGTATTAGAGTAGTAATCACTAGAGTTGAAAGATCATTCCCAAAAGCAAAACCAAAAGAAAGAAATAAAAAAGTTGAATGATTGGTATGATGGTTATCAATATAGCAGCAAGATCAGCCTCTTGCCTGAAATTTCGGACGAAATCTCAATACAATGATTAAGGTTACAGAAAGTAGATATCACACCAAAAAGGAAGATCAAAGTCCTATATTCAAATTCTGCAAATTGTAGTAAGACTTTGGTAAAGTGCACAATTAACAATTTGCTCCTGACTATTAGGCAACTAGCTTAATAAGCAATGAACTTCTGAAATAGACATCTAATAGATCAACTTGTATTTTCTCAAAATTTACATATACAAATATGCAATACCCTAGCTAATTCATATAAACATGAAAATTTGAACAAATAATTGACAAAATGACAAGTTTATGAATAAATAGTGGCTAAAGCTTCAATTAATAATGATTGTTACCTCTTGTATTCGACATCAGCAATTCCAATCTGTTCAAGTAGTCTGTCTTTGCCAGGCAAAGCCATTGCCCTAAAAGCTCTGCTACTTAGCACAAAATCAGTGGTGTTGCTCTTATCAGTGTGAATATCAGTCACAACAATTGATGTGCCTGTTGTGCTGCAAACACCGACTTTCTTGCATCTTATCTGCTCAACATAACAACAAACCACTTCACTTTATCTAGTCCAAATTTAGCTGACACATTACTAGTTCAAATTACGCTATCAACACAATTACAAAGCAGAACCAAGGGAGCAATAATTCTAGAAGATCTTAGCAATTGTAACTTAAACCACATTTTCACACAATAAATTTCACTGTGACACAAAATTACCCAAATTTTACACCAAAAACAAAGATAAAAAGGATATACCTGAAAGCAAGCACCACAACCTTCACCTTTCTTGTAAATTATAGGAAGAGCAGCAGCAACATGTCCACCATTTAAGTTCAGAGCTAATGGACCATACCCACATGCTCCACCTACATTATTTCAACAAATTAAAGGTTACCCACTTCATTTTTTGCCAAATTATCATCTGGGTTGCTGCTAATTTAGCCAAAATTAAATTAAAATTCATCTGGGTCTTCAATAAAATTCAATTTAAGGAAAAAAAAGTAGAAGTTTTTAAGAAAATGGAGAGGAAAATTACCAGAAAGACCTTTAGAACTAGCAAAGAACGCAGCTTTTGCAAAGACACATTGGTTACAAGTAGGAGTAGCAGCAGAAGCTGATGAAAATAAGAAGAAGAAGATGAAACAGAGTAAAACACCCATTTTTCAATTTTTTTTTTATTTTTAGTGAGGGTTTTTTTTAGGAGGGGGTTGGATTTGGAGACGGTGATGTTTGCTATTTATAGAAAGAATACAAAGTGAGCACTGAGCAGTGAGGACTAAGGGAGTAAGGAAGAGAGTGGAGTACAGGCTATGATGCGGGTAAAATGGTAAATTCGTCATTATTTGGGATTAATTTATTCAAAGCATAGGTTTCTGATGTAATGAAAGAGACTTACCAAATGCACAAAGCGCGGGAAAATTTACTTAGCAATTGCTTAAAAGCCAAATGAATTGATTTAAACAATTCACTAACTATATTACCGAAGCTAGCAGATTATTTATCCATTTTAAAATAATTATAGCACAGGAGTATGCATAATCGTAAAAGTCACAACATCGATAAAAAGTAAAAGAGGGTCAAGATTTGAAGTGCAACATCTTGTTTAAAAAATATTTATAGTATATTTAAACAATATACTACACCTGTAGTATATGCTTATATATGACAACATATTTACTTAAATACAATACTAAAAAAAAATCTTGCTGGCCCGAACCATCGACTAAGAAATAAAAATTAAAACCAATCTTGCTTGATGAAGATGGCAGGAAAGGTCATTAGCTCGAAGCCTCGAATCCACCAATTACGTACATATATTTGTAAGTAGAGGAATTCCCTTACCTCAAAATGTAACATTTTTTGCATTTTTTGTTTTTAATTGATGAAGAAGAGATATTCCTCTCAAATATGGAGTAGCTCTATGCTAAGTTGGTAACATCCTAATGGGCAATTGAACATAATCTTATGCATTCCCGTTTTTATGATCGAAAAGAATAATATAGCAAAACAGCTCTTTTAGCCTTCTACATAGAGTCAATATTAGAATGTAATCAAAGTACTGTATGACAATTTGGAAAGAATTCCTTAGCTTCATTAAACTAGTTGGGTGGCAATAACTACATCTTTGTATGTGGCTACACCAACACGTGACTTTGCCCAAATTTGGAGAGTCTTTTTTAATATGCTTGTCCTTAAATGAGTTTTATCCATAATCTCCGTATCAGCTAGTGTCTACGAATATGACCAAGGAAGGTTTAATAAATGAATAAGACAATCCATCATCTTTAATTGCTGAATTGTTTATTTGACAGGGGAAATATTATGAGGACTCTATAAATTTTTACTCTATTTATATGTTGTACGGATCATGAAAAGTGAAACAACACACTATTGTTTTAATTTTTGTTTGGTTCATAGAAGAATTAAATTTTAACATAACTTTGTATTTCATATGTTCATGTGAATTTAATTCCCACACGAAATTATTAATAATGGTCTATTGATAGAAATGAAGCTCATTACATCCGGATTATATGGGGTCTTTCATCTTATAATTCACATAGTTTAATATGATAGCTTAAAACACCATTTAATTGAGAATGTCGACAACTTAACAAGTATGAAAGATAAAGAAGTGGAGAAATAAACTCAAAAGAGTAAAATAATAACTACCTTTGATTTTTATTATTTGCAACTTTAGAATATTTTATATTTCACAAATAATACCTCAAAGTTGTAAATAATTAAAATCGGAGGTAGTATCATAGATTGAAATAAATCAGATTACAACTACAGAGTATAGTACGACATGAAAGTTTGAAACCGATTGAGCCACCCTAGCTTGTGCCTTGGGCTTTTTTGCTACAATATTATGAGCTTCAGTAAAAAATTTATTGCATACCACCAAAAAAAAACTACATGTAGACACACAACAACATTACTCAGAGGAGATCAGCGTAGCGCGTCCGAATTGTTTCCATGGTCTACAAGGAGTGCAACCGTCTAAAGCAACATTATCGATTTGTACACTTGTGTTGTATATGACACCAGGCCTCCAATTCGCCGGTAAGCCTTCATTAACATAGAAAAACTGCGCATCGAAGCCGGAATTGATGATAAATCTAAGCATCAACTTCCCGGTTGGAGCGTCGTTTGTGTCAAAGACTGCCCCATAATTTCGGCTAAAGTAAACCCAGTTACTTGGATGATCAACCTATATGCAAATAAAAGGCGAAAACAGTTGGTCGAAGAAAAGAGTTTAGAGATACTATATATTGGCAAATCATGCATGGTTTATTAGGACATGTAACGCTTAATTAATTGCTTACCGAGGCCACGTCGCCACCTAAGATCTGGGTTTGACCACCTTGGTAGAGGACTTTGATTGCCAAATAGTTAGGAAATTTGCTGAACTTTTCAACTTGGATCGCCAAGTTTTTACCTTTGTAATCACATGGTATCCTGATGAATATTGAAATTAATGATAATTATCATCAGTGTGTGTTAGTATATAAACGTAGTAAAAAATTAAAAGTCGCACATTATTTAGATCAATTGCTTAGGCTAAATCTTGATACATTTCTTAAAAGGTTAATGAGAGGGTAAATGTGCTATCTATCTCATCATGCGCACTATCGACCTTGTTTTCCCAATTAGTTGACTAATAAATCAAGCAATTGAAGTTAAGTTGGAAAAACGTATACTTTTTTCATCCAGAATTAATGATCACTTTAAATCTTGACCGAATATAATATGACAACTAAATTTAGACAGGTGGAGTATACTCAGCTCCTATGAAAATACAGATTGATAAACAAATAGATTAGTGATGGCACAAGTTTCGAACAATTATAAATAACGATTATCACCTTCTATATTCGACATCAGCGATCCCAAGGCGTAAGAGTTGCTTGTCCTTGCCAGGCAAAGCCATGGCCCTAAAAGCTCTGCTACTTAACACAAAATCAGTGGTGTTGCTCTTATCAGTGTGAGTATCAGTCACTACTATCGTTGTTCCTGTAGTAGTGCAGATACCACTGTTCTTGCATCTCATCTGCTCAACACAAAACCTTAGTCAATCTGGCTAGTACATCAGTACGTCTAGCTTACTTCAATGATCAATGTAACTAAACATTATCGCCTCGAAAACAATACTTTTCATGAAATCACGTACAATATCTAAACTGTTTCAGCTAATGTAAAATGTAATTTTTTTTTTTTTGTGTTTTTAGTTTGCACTTCCCCAAAGACATCAACCCTCCCGTTACACAGGCATTTGCACCCAATATAAATTCATCCGTCTAAATTTAGTTGTCACGTTACTAGTTCAAAACATTTAGCGCAGCATAGATCGATCAATCTTAAGCTATACCTGAAAGCATGCACCACATTTTTCACCATTGGAGTAAATAGAAGGAATAGCAGCAGCAACATGTCCACCATAGTAGTCCAGAGCAACAGGACCATACCCACAAGATCCAGCTGCATTAATTCAACAAATAAAAAGGTTAGCAATGTTATATTTTGACAAATTATCATCTGGGTTGTTTTTAATTAAGCCAAAAACAAAATTAATAATTAATCTGAGTTGAGAAAAGTGTGAGAAAATTACCAGAAAGACCTGCAGAGCTAGAAAAGAAAGTAGCTTTTGATAAAACACATTGATTACAGGCAGCAGAAGCAGAGGAGAAGAAGAGGAAGATGAAACAGAGTAGAATACCCATTTTCAGGGAGATTTGTTTTGAGATATTGAAATTGGGATGATGATGATTTCTATATATAGAAAGAAAATACGTAAATTATTGTTTATTTTACTAAAATCAGGGTACTTTCTTTAGTGGGGAGGAGACAAAGCAATTTCGCAGAGCGCGGGAAAAGTATTTAACAAACTAATTGCTTAAAGCATGGTTATATTTTACAATATAAATAAATGATTACTCTGTATTTTTTTTATTAATTATTTTATACTTCCTCCTACCAAAAAATTGTCATGATTGATCTTGAAATTTTAATAATTTTTTTAATGTACAAAGTATATATATATTCTTGATCATCATTGAGATGTACTCTCTTCGTCCCCAAATAAAAATGACATTTACTTTTTGCTAATTTTTTTAAAAAGTAAATAGATGTAGAGTAGTTCTTTCAAAGGCATAATGGTTATTTATTTGTAGTTCATTCGACATCAAGCTAAATTTTACTTCTGAAATACGATTATCACCTCGTGGCTCATATAATCAACATGTAAAAGTTTTCCGTCCTTGCGGGGCAAAACCATGGCACTAAAAGCTCTACTATTATGTTTAAATAAATCCCTTCTTTTTTTTGGTAGATAAGAAAAAGGGTTACACTTCAAACTTTTCATAAGTCAACGTAGTTTGGATTAGCGAGTTAGGTTCTTTAAAGATGGAAAGGGGAGGAGTAAAGGAATTTCACTCCAAATTGTCTCTAATGGGATTTGATCTCACGTAAGATGTAAACTTTTCCAAGTATTTAGAGATCTATTAATAGTACAATTAAAATGTCACAATTGATTACTAATTGGGCACGCTATGCGAGATCTTATATGGAGTAATTCACATGTTTTACTTCGTATATGTTTTAAAAAATGAACACCACCTAAAACACAGTGAAATGAGGAAAGGAGCTCAAAAGAGTAAAATGATTTTCATGATTCATTGACAGACATACAAAATCAGATAACTAAGCTATTACATGAAGCCGAACCAGCCTAGCTAGCTTAGCTTGTGCCTTGGGATTTTTTTGCTACAATTATGAGCTATGGTAACACACTTATTACACACGAATTAATCATCCAGACATTCACACAGTCACACTACTCAAAGGAGTGTGCACAATTTATTTCCAGGTTGTACAAGGAGCGCAACCAGTTAAGGCAACATTATTAATTTGCACACTAGTATTGTATATGACACCAGGCTTCCAGTTTGCCGGCAAGGCTTCATTAACATAGACAAATTGTGCATCGAAACCGGAGTTGATGATAAATCTAAGCATTAGCTTCCCGGTTGGAGCGTTGTTTGTGTCAAAGACTGCCCCATAATTTCGGCTCAGGGATACCCAATTACTTGGGTGATCAACCTATATATATGTATAATATAGAAAAACAGTAGAACAATGAGTTTAATTAGACTACATTTTTGGTAAGTCAAGGTGTTATTAGAGCATGTAACGATTTATTGCTTACCGAGGCTACGTCGCCACCTAAGATAGAGGTTTGACCACCTTGGTAGAGGACTTTGACAGCCAAAAAGTTAGGAAATTTGCTGAACTTTTCAACTTGGATGGCTAAGTTTTTACCTTTGTAAACACAGGGTACCCTGTTGCATAATGATCAATATCATTAGTGTGTATAATGTATATTACTATTAAGAAAAAAATAAAAAATAAAAATAGCCACATATCATTTAAATCAATCTCTTGAGCCATATTTTAATACAATTAATAAAGTTAATGAGAGGCAAAATGTGGTACATAGTATATACCCCTAATAAACAAATTTTAGTTGGACTTAAGTACATGTGCTACTGACTAAATATGGACTGATGAAAGTATAGTATAAATATAAATTGATACTGAGTAAACCAGTAGATCAATAATGTCACAAGTTTCAATTGATCTAAACTAACAATTATTACCTTTTATATTCAACATCTGCGATCCCAACACGTAAGAGTTGTGTGTCCTTACCGGGCAAGGCCATAGCCGTAAAAGCTCTGTTGCTTAGCACAAAATCAGTTGTGTTGCTCTTATCAGTGTGAACATCAGTCACAACTATTGTTGTACCTTTGGTAGTGCAAATAGCACTGTTCTTGCATCTCATCTGCTCAACACAACACCTCAATCAATATAGTACTTGTAGCATCAATGATCACTTTAACTTAATTAATTAAACTCAATCCGTCTTGATTTAGTTGTCACGTTACTAATTCAAATCATTTATAGGCATTAAGCCTAGCATAGATCGACCTTGTAGTGAAACAGATAAGCGATACCTGAAAGCAAGCACCACATTTTTCACCATTGGAGTAAATAGAAGGAAGAGCAGCAGCGACATGTCCACCATAGTAGTCCAAAGCTATGGAACCATACCCACATGCTCCAGCTGCATTTATTCAACAAATTAAAAACTACCCTTTTTATTTTTTGACAAATCAACATTTGGGTTGTTGTTAATTAAACCAAAAACAAAAGATTACCTGAAAGACCATTATTGCTAGAAAAGAAAGAAGCTTTGGATAAGACACATTGATTACATGCAGTAGAAGCAGTTGAGAAGAAGAGGAAGATGAAACAGAGTAAAATACCCATTTTCATACAGATTTATTTTGAGATATTGGATTTGGGATGGTAATGGTTTCTATATATATATATATAGAAATTAAATGTAAGTGAGGTATGGTTTTTATTTTACTCATATAAGTGGTACTCCGTACTTTCTTTAGTGGGGGAGGAAAGTAGGAAACGGCGTAATTTCGCAAAACGCGGGAAAATTAATTAACAAACCAATTGCTTAAAACATGATTAATTGATTAAAATAAAAGAAATATTCATTTTGTTAAGGTTAATAAATTTTCAGATTGGAGTAGTCATCAATCTCACCCTATATGCAAGTATGTAACTCTGAGAATCAAGGTTGGTCTAGTGATTAGAGACGCTCTTTTTTTCGTGAGAGGAATTCGATTCTCACCCCAAGTAAGTGAGATTCTTAATTTTCCCCCTTCTGACAAAGAAATTCTCATTACCTTAAAAAAGAAAAAAAAAAAAAAAAAAAAAAAAAAAAAAAAGTAGGCAAAGGTACAAGTATTCTATATTAAATATTTTTTTTTTTGAGAAAATTAAGAAGATATTTCTATATAATTAAAGAAAATAATTATTTTTGCAGGGAGTATTATTCAGAAAGGATTGTATTTTTATTAATTACCATTGATCACCGACGAAAGGGCATAGCAGCTACACGTGATTTTGTCTCAAATTGAGCAATCTATAACTATAGTATTCTAAATTGATCAAGCCATTAATTAAGGTACAGTGTTTTCCATATGCAAGTACTTAAAGTTTAATTTTAGTGAGAGTAAAGGATAGCTCAGATGGTTCGAGCTATTCTTTCGATTTTAAGTAATTTTAGGATCGATTCTTATCACTTGTTATTGTGACTCTCTAAACACTAAAAAAAAAAAAGTTAAAATACATAATAGATAAATAGTACGTACAAAAGTCATAATGTGACAAATAATATAAGAATACATAATTATGACCACCCATTTGTTTTGTTGGATACTTTTGGTGAGCTATGTTTAGTCTTAATTAACATATTTTCCCTATTTTAAAATAAATGTTACATTCGAGAAAGATACAACCACAAGTCCACAACCAATAAGTTAAGAACTTAAGATATACCGTATAAGATCATGAAGAGAAATAATATTTGGTAAGAGATTAAAAAATCTAGCCATGGCCAGCCTTACGACTTGGTGATTTTTTGCTACAATTTTGAGCATTGGTAACGCTAATAAGTACATAAAACTCAATTTATTTCCAGGTTTTACAAGGAGCGCAGCCGTCTAAAGCAATATCACTGATTTGCACACTAGAGTTGTATACCACACCAGGCTTCCAGTTTGCAGGCAGGACACCTTCGTTGGTATAGAAGTACCGGGAATCGAAGCCGGAGTTGATGATGAACCTGAACACCAGTTTCCCGCTTGGAGCGTTGTTTGTGTCCCAGACTGCCCCATAGTTTTGGCTCAGGTAAACCCAGTTACTTAGATTATCAACCTATACACAAAGTATAGCCAAAAACAGTACAAAATTAGTTATAATATGATGAGACTACATTTTTTACAATTCAAGATTTTATCCAAATATGTAACGCTTAATTACTTACCGAGGCTACATCACCACCTAAGATAGATGTCTGACCACCTTGGTAGAGGACTTTGATTGCCAAATAGTTAGGAAATTTGCTGAACTCTTCCACCCGAATCGCCAAGTTTTGACCTTTGTAAACACAGGGTACCCTGTTGCATATTGATCACAATATCATTGCATGTTAGGAAGTGTTAGGCAACTAAGACAGGCATATTAATGTGTTACAATACGGTTTTTTTTTTTTTTTTTTTCACAAAAACGGTCTTTTTTTTGCCTTATCCTAGTTGACTTATTTGACACGCATAAAGATAATATTGATAATGTAATTTGAAATAAATCTCGACAAATGAAGTAAAACATGAATGCAGATAAATAAATTAGTAGGTCATTGGAGGAAAAAAACTTCAAACAATCTGAAGCAACGATTATGACCTCTTATATTCAACATCCGCAATTCCAACATGTAAGAGTTGTCTATCCTTGCCAGGTAAAGCCATAGCCCTAAAAGCTCTGCTACTTAGCACGAATTGTGTAGATTTGGTCTTATCAGTATGAACATCAGTAACAACTATCTTTGTGCCTTTTGTACTGCAAATCGCGCTGTTGTTGCACCTTATCTGCTCAACACAACACCTCAGTCAGTCTAGTGAGTGCTTGTAGCATCAATGATCAATTAAAATTGAATCATTATCGCCTTGAAAACAAGCTAATAAGGGATACCTGAAAGCAAGCACCACAGCCTTCACCTTTCTTGTAAATAGAAGGAAGTGCAGCCGCAACATGTCCACCGTGAAAGTCTAGTGCATAAGGACCATACCCACAAGCTCCACCTGCATTATTACTTCAACAAATTAAAGGCTAACCACTTCATTTTTTTTTTTTTACTAATTATCCTCTGGTTTGTTCTTAATAAAGCCAAATTTAATTAATCATACAATAACTATAGAATTATATGATGTATATTTTCAAAATACAAATAATGAAATACAACATAACTATGAGACTACCAAAGTATGAGTATGCATGTATGGATGAATAATTATTTCAAAAGTTGAAAACGAGTTAACTATAAAAAGATAATATTTCAAAAATAACCTGACTCTGATACCATGATAAACGAGTCTGGGCCACATCCGTCACAACTGTCCACTTTATACGACTAAGGAGGTTTCACCTCAAAACCCTAAACTTCCTTATAAGATAATATTTCAATATCAATACTTAACCTAATTCTATCTTAAAATATCACAAAAGATATATTATTTTCTCCTAAATAATATCATAAGATCTGTGGAAAATATATCACAATAATATATTTTCCTATATTCCTAACACTAACAGAGTAAACATTAGGATTTAAGATAATGAAGAGAAAATTACCTGAAAGACCCTTAGAGCTAGCAAAGAAAGCAGCTTTTGAGAAGACACATTGTTTACAAGTAGCAGAAGCAGATGAAAAGAAGATGAAGAAGAAGCAGAGTAAAATACCCATTTTCATATACACAGATTTGTTTGTGAGATATTGTAATTAGGGTGGTGAAGATGCTTGTTATATAGTGCACTTTCTTTAACCGGACAAATACAAACAAAATACGCAAAGCGCGGGAAAATTAATCACCAACTTAATTGCTTAAAGCATGATTATATGATTAGTGAGATAAGCATGGTAACATGCAAGTGATTTAAAACTAATTAGTATTTAAAAATTAAAACAATGGGCCTTTGGTTGCATTGCCCAAGTTCATCCCATTAATGGGCATGCATGATGCATGTGGGCAATGTGTGTATTC
This sequence comes from Chenopodium album, assembly GCF_948465745.1. Classification (NCBI taxonomy): domain Eukaryota; kingdom Viridiplantae; phylum Streptophyta; class Magnoliopsida; order Caryophyllales; family Amaranthaceae; genus Chenopodium; species Chenopodium album. Next base: position 49,523,498 of record NC_137850.1, on the reverse strand, counting down.
TGTAATGTCTAAAGTATATTTATGTGTGTGTTTTCTTGGTCTATACTCCTTTCCTCCGTAGAGTCCGTACCCTACTTTTGCGATAGTATGGTACATCTACTGTGAATTAATATTTGGCACATGGTCCACATTAGATTGACTAGAACACGATTACGATCATTTCAAATTGAATCCAAGTATTCTTAAATTGTTATTTTCAAAGGATTCTTTTTCATTAATTACCATTGATCACCGACGCTTGGGCGGAATAGCTACACGTGAGTACGCGACAGTCTCAAATTAGTCTATCTTAGTAGTATGAACTATGAAGTGTAGTACCAGGTACTCCCTATACTGGTATCCTAAAGAGATTAAGGACAGGTCCAAGATCTCACAATCCACATAAATGAACTTCTATTTCTCACTTTTCAAAGATTATTTTTGCTATACATATTTGCAATCAATATACTAGCACTCATATGGGAGTGCATTGTATGATTTGTATCCCTTTCTTCTTCTTCTTTTTTTTTTTTTTTTTTTTTTTTTAAAAAAAAAAAAGCCAAAAAAAAAAATTAAACAATGGAGTAACTTCTGCCTCAGCTTGCTTTCTCTGAGAGAACAGAAATAATTTCATCCCGTGCTTTATCAAGAGCAGCTGATAAATTCTCAGGCTTCCTTCCGCCAGCTTGTGCGAAATTAGGTCTTCCACCACCACCTCCACCGCATAACTTGGCAATAGGTCCAATGAATTTCCCAGCTTGAATCCCCAAATTAACAACTCCTGGTGTAAATGCAGCAACTAAACTGACCTTTCCTGCACCAGGAGAAGATCCCAAGATCACAGCTGCAGGATCTTCCATATGTTCTATCAAAAACTCAGCCGCACTCTTGAGTGAATCAGCATCTGTGTCATCCATAGACTCGACAATTACCCTGTATTTAGCATGAGGAGAAACATGAAGTTGTGATCAAAATAATCCTGATAAAGTTTTATGAATTAGTTCTGGTTAACTGGAACTATGTGAAGTACTCTGTACCTGACAATCTTTGAGTTCCCTACAGTAAAGGCTTTATCAAGGATGGCTGATGCTTTATATACAGCAGCTTTTGCACGAGCAGCTGAGACTTCGTTTCTTGTCTGTCGCAACTCTTCTAACAGGGCTTCTACCCTTGGTGTAACTTCTTCGGCTTTGACCTTCATTAACCAAATGGTAACAATATGAGTAAATATTCAGAAATAACAGGATCAACTTTTATATTTATTTCTTTTTGCCCCCAGACTTTCGGGGTGCAGTGAGGTAAAGGAACTCCACCACCAAAGTGTCTCTGTTGGGGTTTGATTCCTTTATTACAAGGTCATTAGGAACAAACCCGACACTAGACCAAACCTTGCTTGGTTGAAGAATCATTTACAGAAGAGTTGGATTAGACCATGCCATAGACAATATTCATACAAGAGTAGCCAACTAGCCATAAGTCCATAACGACACATGTTTATGATAATACTGGTTCAAGTAATAGAAGTAATGTGAATGCATCAATCTACAGACCCACAATTTGGCCTTTCCAAGTCAAAAGGAAAAAAAATTCCTTATATTAAGGAAACACATACCTCAGAAAATTTCTGGACTTGAAAATTGAGCCAATTTCCCAAGTTGAAGCAATAAAGAAGCAAATAAACTATGGATTTAAAAATTTTGCTGTAAAGATCAGAAAACGTACTTTGAGGGTAGAACATAAATTCTTCATATAGTTGTCCCTGGTTAAGATGTATTCAATGAAGGCATCGCCAGCAACAGCTTCAATACGTCGAATGCCAGATGCAACTGCCTGTTCTGAGATTATTTTGAAGCCACGTATTTCAGACGTGTTGCTCACATGAGTGCCACCACAGAGTTCCAAGGATACACCAGGGACTTCTACAACACGTACCTAGGCACAAAAAAGTTCAAGAAAAATGCATAAGCCATTTCCTTTTTCTTTTGCATATTGAGATTTCTACACCTCAAACATACAATTGGGAGAACCAGAGGAAATATCAAAACTTCACTTTCATGAATATACACAAATCTTTACTTCTGAAAGTTTTGCATAATACCCAGCCAAACACACTTTGATTACACAGGGGAATAGAATCTGACCTGTTCTCCATATTTTTCTCCAAACATTGCAATAGCCCCAGCTCTTTTTGCATCATCTAGTGCCATCACTTTAGTTTGAAGTAGTGTAGCATCTCCAATCCATTCATTAATGAGCCCTTCAATTTCAAGAATTTCATTGTCTGTAATTGGTCGATGGAAGTTGAAGTCAAACCTTAGACGGTCGAAGGCCACCAAAGAACCAGCTTGTGATGCCTCCTGCCCAACGACTTTCTTGAGAGCAGATTGTAGCAAATGAGTAGCAGTATGATGAACCTGGACAAATTGTAAACCCTTACTAAGATTAAAAACTTTACATCAACGAGTTAAGCGAGGTAAAACAAAACGGTTAAGCAAGTTTTAAGACACACAATTTTACTATGGTAAAATTCAGTTATCAGCACATAATCCTCACCCTTCATCCTCCATTACTCACTCTCCTATCACCACATTTCCTGCTCTGGGCCCTCTAAACAATGTCTTCCTATGTAAATATAATAACATTACTCGGACTGAAATACGTACCTCAGCCCTCTGCCTGAGTTTGGGATCAACTGCAGCCTCCACTAATTGACCAACCTCTAAAGCACCCTCTGTTATAATTCCCTTATGAACAAATATGCTACCAGAAATTTTCTGGACATCTTTCACCTGCACAATACCATTTAGTTGACTATCAGCACTGCTGACATAGAGAAACCCGTGGTCTCCTATTTGGCCACCTGATTCAGCATAAAACGGAGTTCTATCCAACAAGACTTCTACTTCATTTCCTTCATTAATCTGCTCTACAGGCCTTCCATTTACCAGCAAGCCTTCCACCTTTGCCCTTGCAGAAAGGGTCTCATACCCCAGAAATTCTGTCTCTGTAATGGTTTCTGCTAGATCTGCATCATTTCCAACTGCAAGTCGAACTGTATTATGAGCAGACTGGGATTGCTGCCTTTGGTTTTCCATTTCAACATCAAATTCGTTCATATCTACTTGGATACCAAGCTCTTGTGCAACTTCTACAGTTATCTCCACAGGAAATCCATAAGTATCATACAAAAGAAATGCATCTTTCCCAGATAAACAAGGTGTACATCCATTTGTACTGCCATTTGATAATGCTTCTTTTAATTTCTGGTCAAGTAACTTTTCTCCTCTCTCCAATGTCTGCACAAACCGTAGTTCTTCCCTTTTTAACTCCTCAAGAATACGAGGAGCTTGGCCCCGCACATCTGGGTCTATTTCATAGCTTAGGTCTATAACTTTCTGCGCTATAACTGGCAAGAATGCTCCTTCAAGGTTTCCTTTACCATCACCCTTTATGCCAAGCAATCTTCCTGTACGAACAGTTCTCCTAATAAGACGACGTACTACATAACCTCTTCCAATATTCGATGGTACAACACCGTCTGATATAAGATATACGACAGCACGCATATGATCTCCAATTATCTGAAAAATGAGCAAACTTTCAGATGAAAAACAAGTTTTAAAGGACAAGGATCACTGTTTTTTTTTTTTCCTCTGAAAACACATACAGCCACCACTTACTTTAAGTTTTGTCTTCGTGGATTCATCAGCAACAGAATAGGAAACATTCGCCAATTCTGAAGCCTTCTCTATTATTGGATAAATCAAGTCTGTTTCATAATTATTGGGAACCTGCAGGGAACAGATGACTCAAAACCATGCAAGGTAATAACCACCCTAAAAATAAGCAAATGGTAGTGTATGTCTACTACATGCTTTAAAAGCAAATTAGCAAACATATTTCATTTTCTATACAAAAGGAGGCTGCTAACCACCAAATCTACTTCATTCATAGGAGAGAAGTCATTGATCTGCCTTTACCTTCTGAAGTATACAAGCCAACCTTTCTAGACCAAGACCAGTATCTATATTTTTTTGTTTTAGTGGCTCAAGCGATCCATCTTCTGTCCTGTTGTACTGCATGAAAACCAAGTTGTAAAATTCAAGGAATCTTGTATCATCCCCTAGATCCTGCATAGAACAGCATAGTCAACAGACAATATCTGTCATGAATGTGGTTGATCTTCATCAACAAAAAGCGACGAAAAGAGCATGAATTAGAGCAAAGAAACAAGTAAAGATATACATACAACATCCAGACAACCTCTTTCAGGATGGAAATCATAATAAATTTCAGAACATGGACCACAGGGACCAGTCACTCCACTGGACCAAAAGTTATCTTCTTCACCCATCCTCTTTATGCGCTCTACAGGAACACCAACCTGAGCAATGGCAAGTTCATCAAGTCTTTATATCCAAGGATTTCAAATGGTCATTAAATTATTTAAGATACACTTGAAAAGTTGAACCAAACTTCTATCAGTGGTCAGATGAGCAAGTGTGTTCAATTCATCTCTATCCAGATGGATGCTACTACTGATTTTGAAGTGAAAATATAAAAGTGAATTGGGTCTAGAAGAGTGAAGATACATAGAAATGGATCTTTAGTGAAGAATCAGCTGCAACACAGTTAAAATTTATAAATATAATTATAATATAAAAGATTACAGCTACATGTTATGTTAACAAACATATGAACTATGAAGTAGGCAAGATAGAGAAGTAAAGAGTGCGGAAGACAATTGTTAAAATTGAAAATATAAAAACAGAAGTTAATTTTCGGACCAGCTTACCTCATCATGCCATAATGCAAAAGCTTCATCATCATCTTTATAAACACTAACCCATAATCTGTCTGCTGGCAAACCAAATCTGTTACAAGACACTTTAATAGTATCAAATCCTCGATTTTAGTTTTCCAGGTTCCATGAAAAGGTTGAGTACCATTAATAAGATTATAAGAACAAAAAATTGAATAGATCTTATTAAACTTTGAAGTTATTTATAAACAAGTTGGTACTCTACACCAGTATCAGATGAATCTTAACTGTCTCAGTTTTTGTTCTTACATGTTTTCACTTCCATATACTAGTAGATTCTTCACAAGAGAAATCACTTTGCCCTATTTCTCCTTTAATGTGTGCCACTTGTATATTTAAGATGGAGGGAGAATATCACAAAAAGATACTTCCCATAATAAAAAGCATTCGTATTCCTGGTTTGAGCGGTAAGCTTCATAAACATCAGATGTTGTTAGTTCAACTTACTCTTTGGTTGAAAGCTCCCATGCCCATGCAATTGCATCTTTCTTAAAATAGTCTCCAAAGCTGAAATTCCCACACATTATAAACATCGTATGATGGCGAGCTGTTCGACCAACGTTTTCCACATCATTAGTACGTATGCACTTTTGAGCAGTAGTAGCTCGAGGCACTCGTCTAGGAACCTAACCATTGTAAGTCCATGATGATAACAAAAGATTTGAGAAACTTAATTATATATGTAAATATACAGCTATGAATATTTCATGGGTGTTTGAGAACAAGATTTCTATTTTTAGGAACATCTCAAAGCATCTTCACTATTAGTCTACACAATTGAAGGAGATACGATTGATACAAAGAATGCATTTCTTTTTAGGCTGAAAACCTTCCTCAATTTCATACCATACAAAATAAAAAAAGACATGCACAGATGCAATAATGCCCTTGATCTTCTCCACAAATCTTTAGAAGGGTGCAGCAAGTACAAGAACAGTCGTTAAGGTAAAATAGTGATGGAGGAAGTACAAATACCATCAAGTTAATATGATACAGCAATATATGAAGTGATGATAGCATAATAATTACATGCTAAACCTCATGGATCCTTTGAATTCAGAATGCAAGGTAATGATGCAAAATAGAATACCTGCCCCAAGAAAATGGGCTTGAACTGGAGCATTCCTGCAATTGTCAAGAGGACAGTAGGATCATCGGGCACAAGAGACGAACTTGGGAGCACCTTATGATCACGGGCGGCAAAAAATTCAAGAAATCTCCGTCTTATAGAATTCCCACTATTGGGGTCATCTACAGGCTTTTCCTCCACCACTTCTTCAGTCAGAGATTGTGCAGAAGCTGAAAACTGAATAATTAAGTTTAATGTACTCATTAATGGAAACTCAGGAACAGTTACATGCATTGGTGCCAGAAAAACATACAATCAAGAACCTGATACTCCTCTGGTGAGAATTTTAGCAGCTCGTGCTCGTCTGACACTTGAATGTCTTTGAGTAAATCTACTATAATGCGGTAAACCTAGTGTCTTTACAATCAAACTCGCATAATTTCTACAATCTATTATGAAAAAAAAAAAAAATATTAGGAATAGCGAAAGCAAAAACACAAACAATACACAATACTATATGAACACTAAAGGTGAAAAAATTAAAAGACAATAGCAAACAATGTTTTATGTGGAAAAACTAGAAATGCAATCACAATCACAGGGGTCTAGCCCTTTTCCTAGTCCATTGAAGAGCTGAACTAGCAGAACCCCCAAACTGGAACCTGGCTCTGGCCTGGTTTCGCGCTGCTTAGTGTGTTAATTGACTTAATTCCAAGTTGGTAGCCAGCAAAACACTTTCCTAAATTAAACAAATTTTTGCCAACAACATTCTTAACCTCAAGCTAACCAAATTCAATGTCTTTCCTTAATTCAAAAAAAAAGGTTGAAACTTTATTCAAGAAAAATTAATCTAACCTAGAATTTGTACCCCTAAAACGGTAGAAAAATTAAGCTTCATACAATAAACCATAACATTAGCATACAATAAACCATAAAATTAGCCAAAATTCAGTCTTTGGGATGGAATTATTAATGCTTCTCTCTCAATTGCAAATATAAATCAGTAAATTGGCAATAATTTAAACTAAAATGAAATTTAATTTTGCAGAGCCAGAGAAATTAAAAATCCAGACATTATATTCAAAGAAATTGAGAGAGAGAGAGAGAGAGAAAATTTACCATGGGAAATGAGAATAGTGGGTTTGATCCTGGAGACCAAGCTGGAAGTGGGTAGAAGCGCATGGTTCGCCATTGTTACCTCTCTCTACTTTCTCTCTCTAGTTTGAGAGCTGAACAATGCCCAAATTTTAACAGTTGGGTAGAGACAGTTGAGTGAGAGAGAGAAGATAAGCTCCCACAGTCATGGAATATAATCCACTTGTTTACTAATTACACCTTATAAATATTATTACGGAGTAATTTGGCGAAAATTGATTTTATTCAAGGGTAATGTTATATGTAGCCTTTTAATATACTTCTTTTTTTTAGTGTTAAGTTGGGAATTTATCAACAATTTACAAGTAAATTAGTGTAATAAATGTTTATTTATTGTCAATTCTTTTATTTTTAATTTTTAAGGGTTGTATATATATTTTTCCATTATTTAATAAAGCCCGTAAGTCCACTTTCATAAAAAAGAAAAAAACTAAAATAAATATAATTTCTATTATGGAGTAGATGATTAGTTTAAAATTAACATATAATTTACGAATGAGCATATATTCAAAATGTTTCAGTCACAAGATTAAGGTGTTGTTCAATCTATATATATATATATATATATATATATATATATATATATATATATATATATATATATATATATATATATATATATATATTAAAATTCAATGAGAAGACATGAGCCCGCCATGTGTCATCATAACTAGGCAGATGATGTGACGCCATGTCATACAATTACTACAATTTATTAAAACATAATAATGAATTGTTAGCATCAATGTTCAAACTTATGACCCCCAATTTATAAGGATGTTTAAGATGATTAATCACTATCATTATTCCCTTGATAAATAACTCTCATAACCCTCCATTTAAGAGGATGTTTAAGGTGATTATTCACCTCCCTAACTCCTTTGATGTTTGGGATTCTTCTTCTCTGTTCTTTCATGTTTCTCTATAAATAGAAGAAGCTTTTTTCTGATTTTTACATTTCAAAAATACATCCACACAGTAGTCTATACACATTCTAGATCTATTGGGCATAAGCTACTTGACTCAAACCTTCCGCCCAAAAGTGACTTTGTGTGGAAGTGGTGTGTTAAACTTAGGAAATGTGTCGACAAATACAATTGAGCACCTTGGTGGCGCCGGAAATTCGTTTTCAAGTCAATGAATTGTATCACGAGACACCGATATTGTTCCATTATTTGTTCCATTATTTTTTTGATCTTACTTAAATATTTTTATACTATTTGTACTACATTACTTTATTTACAACAAATGTAACTAATTTAATCTATATTTGTATTTTATCACATAATTTTTGTTATAAACCTGATTTATAATATACATATAATGACCAGGCCAAAAACTAGTTGAAAATTGAAACCATAAAACTCGCTTAATCTCAATATTGAGGTATTTTTCATTCTATATTGACAACTCTAAGAAGAAAAAAAAAAAAAAAAATCCTATTTTGGACCAAAATTTTGAGTGTGAGTCATGAGCATGCTCATTCGACTCAAGGTTAGTTTTGAAGAAAAAAAAACACTCCTATAGAAATACTAATAGACAATAGTCCCACACCGGCAACACATACAAGCTATATATATACTGAGATTTACAGAGTACATTTTAAGGGAAATTTGTTGTCGGCTCATTGAAGATTTTCATTTTTATTTTTAAATGGTAAGTTTTCTTTTTATAAACCAATCCACATAATTCATATAAGTAAAATTATGTCATATACTTTATCATGATTTATAAAAATTTGGCCACAAGATTATACTTCGATTAAATAAAAAAACTACAAGTATAATAGAATTCCTAATGAAGGAAATATTCTCTAGTCCTCAAGTAAATAAGCTTTATTAAAATGCTTCTGATTCTATGTATGAAATTTATCAGAAGTGGTTCATTGATGAGTAGAAGTACTTGGATCAATTACAATTTGATAATACAAATTACAAATGTATGGATTTATAAGATCTCCTAATTAGTGGATGAAAAACAAGTAAGGCTGTAACATTATCTGAAAAATAATGCAGAATTCTACTGCAAGGGTTTGTTTTGTTTCACACAAATGACATGAACACAATGATACAGAAATAAAGGGCACATTTCCTTCTTCCAATTCTATCTATTCTTTTCTGATGAACCACATATTGTTCGTGCAGCTGTGCTATTGTAAGGACATAGGAGACATATAGGCCTAAACTTGCACGAAAAAAATGCTGTTTCATTGCATTATTGGTAGTTTTAGTTCGAAACATATGCTAAGCAAACCTTAACATATCTACATTATTCCACATGTTTTTGCTCCAAAAAATCAGCTTCTTAGAAGTCAAGTACAAAATGAGTGTCCTTTGGTCAATCACCTAAATAAGTGTAGTATAAAACTATTTCGCGTTTTTTTCTTGTGTTTTTAAGCATTTTATTTCCCTCTCTTTCAGCCTCAGTACGCTAAAATCATGGTAATTAGTACCAGGAAATTGTTCAGGTTGACAAGAAAGTGGCAAAATAAGGCTGGAGGTAAGAGAAGAGTTACATGGCCTAAAAGAGCAGTGGCTGAAAAAGGTCATTTTGTAGCGTATACCATAGATGGAAGACGGTTTATGATTCCCTTGTCATATCTGAAGAGCGAGGTGTTTAGAGAGCTATTTCAGATGGCAGAAGATGAGTTTGGGGTGCCTAGTGATGGACCGATCACACTACCTTGTGATTCAGTTTTCATGGAGTATGCAATGTTTATTGTTAGAAACCATGCATTTGTTGATCTTAAAGACGCACTCCTTTCCTTGGCTGATTTCTGCTGCTCATCTTTGGGATAATATCAAGGATCATAATCATCAAAATTTGTGAAAATGTAGCTGTCTGACAGTATTTTTTTTTTTACTTGTATGAAGTATCAAGTATGTACTAGTAATCATCATTGTAAATTCATATATATGGTTCATAGATATATCAAATCAAGTATATTTATTTCATTTCATAGTTCAGATCTCAAAACTTCAGATACAGTAGCATAACTTTTGATGATTCTGAAAACTAACAGAAAATGAAAACTACCTGTCTACCTCTCTAGTGGTTTCTAGAAACTAGTTTTCCAAAGAACAGAAAACTGAAAACTCGCAACAATAAAGAATACTCCCTTAGATTAAATAAACGAGTTATGTGTGATCCACCTAAAGAACTGATTATAAATCAACATATACCATTCTACTGTAAAACAAAAGTACAGAAAATAGTAGATTTTATCAGGTACTTTGTGGTACGCCTCAAGTATATGGTACAGAAAATCTGTCCTGCAGTACAGAATTTCATTTCTTAGGATAACTGGATAAGTTAAGGCTATATATGATGGTGCCAGTTGTTTAGCCAATGTTCACACAATTTTAACAACCTTATACCATATGGAACACGACGAGTTTAGCTACATCTGTCAACAAAGATTTAATGATCCAAACACTACTCCATGTTAGTTTGTTCCTATGTTGGATAGTAGAAAAAAATTCTGGGTAGCTTGATAAGATACAAGACATTACACTTCAACAATCTATCTGATAAATTAGCTCAAATGATAAACTTCTTGCCTTCATACTGCCAAGCACATACCAACTAATTAAATGCAGATGTTTAGTTTCCATGTGCATCAGAAAACAGCATGATTATGCAGATTAGATATTAGATAAAAGAAAAGGCAGAACCATTCGATTTATGATTCAATAATCTAATCGAGTGGCTTAGAAGAGGTTTATGTTAAATATCAAGAGACATATTTGGGCTATATGTTTTGGGATCATCCAAAGAAACATAGACCTAATCTCGTGGCTTTGCTTCCAATTCATAAGAACAAGGCTGTCACCAATGAAGTGATCTGTCTTTAGCTTGGAGCTATAAAACTTGCTCATTTCCTCAACTTTTCCAACCAACTCAATTGCTAAATTCCTCATACTCATCTATTTCCTCATCTTCGAAAAAAATCCCTTCTTGAACTCTATAAAGTTTAAACTCAAAATGATTAGTACAAAGAAGCTCCTCAAGATGGCAAAAAAGTGGCAAAAGATAGCAGCAGCCAGCAGGAAGAGGATCTCCTGGCCGAAACCACCAACTGATAAAGGCCACTTTGTCGTCTACACAACTGATGGAAAAAGATTTACCATTCCTTTAGCTTATCTCAAGAGCGAGCTTTTCATAGAGCTCCTTAGAATAGCCGAGGAAGAATTTGGAGTTACAAGTTCAGGGCCAATTACACTGCCTTGTGATTCAAAATTCATGGAGTATGCGATCTCTATGATTCAAAGACGTGTAGCTGAGGATTTAGAGAAGGCATTGATCATGTCGTTAGCAAGCTGCAAATACTCGCCGATGTTACATGATCAACATCAAGAACAAACAAATTCACATTTGTTGATTTGCAGTTTCTAGAATATAATTTTGTTTCCCCTTGTATAGAACATACCTTGATTATACAAACTTAGAAAATTAATGAAAGCAGTTATTCAATCATTTATATCAAACAATTTGGCCTTTATATTAATGTTCTGCCCTTGTCTGAAATCTAATTCTTGGCACTATACAAACTGCAAAATGATCACAGAAATACAGTACATCCTTCTTACAGATTTTTTAAATCTATATTGAAAGGCCTAAGAGTGATACTTCGTATATCATAGCTTGTAATTTCCATATGCTTTTAATTCAAATTGAACATATTAACCCAAAATACAACTAGGGAGCCATAAATGATGTTATATTTATCTGGCATACATATATGGTTCCTTTCTAACAATTTCTTGGTATAACATAGGTGAATACTCATACAGTCATACTCCGTGTCCCATATAATTTTGCACACTAATCTTTCGCGTTTGTCCAAAACTACTTTCGTACACAACTATTATTATTTTATTTCAATGTAAAATTTGATTTTCCTAGGCCCCAGAGATGTCATTGCAGTAGTGAATTTAAACATTTCAGATAAAAAAGTTTTTAAGTAAAAATTGTTGCTTAATTAATCAACTTAAGCCTGTGATTTTGCCTAGATACCCTAAACTCTTTGAGAGTGGATAGTTATTCCTTGGACATAGATTGGTCATAGTCCGGTTAACTAAATGGCAAAGCCGCGTGCTGTATCTAACTGACAACATTAAATCTCAGCTTGTAATACAGGAACTAAGGGTAATACCGGGAACTGAGATACCCCTTAATCATTATACTTAGTCCAGGCAAGGCCTTAAGGCAAAATCCTCTGTTCCAGGAACCGTAAATTACTTGCAGTTTATACCATGAAGCATGAAAATATAAAGAAGGGTTCACTGCTAAAATAACAAGGCCAAATGATTGGAACTTTCATAGAAAATTTCATTAACTATCTCAGTAAAAATTGTACAACTATATGTTATCTACAAAAAGATTGAGGAGAAGTTTCTAGAAACTACAGATAACTAATTGTTGATTACTTTGATCTTGGTGGTCATTTGACAATGAAGAGTATCTACAAGTGGCTAAGGACATGATTAGTGCCTGCTCCAACTCCTCAGCGACATGTCTTTGGATCATGGAGATCGTGTACTCCATGAAATTTGAATCGCAAGGCAACGTAATTGGCCCTGAACTTGTTACTCCAAACTCTTCCTCTGCCATTTTTAAGAGCTCCATGAACATCTCACTCTTAAGATAATTCAAGGGAATCATAAACCGTTTATTATCACTTGTATAAACTACAAAGTGACCCTTCTCGGCCACTGATTTTGACCAAGAAATTCTTCTTCTACCGGCAGCTGCTAATCTTTGCCATTTCCTTGCCATTTTGATAAGCTTCTTAGTACTAATCATTTTGAAGGCTATAAAGTAGAGAATTTTTCGAAGATGAGAAAGTAGATTGGAATGTTAATGAATAATTTAGCTATGCTTGGATGAGAATGCTTTGAAGAATGATCAAGTTTTATAGCTCCAAGCTAAAGACATATCAATTCGACGTGGGTCTACCTTGTTTAAAATCATTGAAAGCAAGCTCATGTGGTTATTCATGTGGCTTTGTCTGATTTACTTTTCTTTTTGACAGATTACAGATCATACAGGCCTAATATGTTGCTCATAGATACAAGCCTCTTCGCAACCAATTGATTGAATATCGTGTAAACTTCCTGCTAATGAACCGCCAAGTACTCACCAGCTAATTAAATGCAGATGTTTCTGTTTTCACATCCATCAAAGAACAAAATAATTACACAGATTAGATATTAGTGGAGCAAAATACAGAACCATTACACACTTGTAAAGTTGTGAAACGATAATCTATTTGAATGGCTAACAACAGGTGTATATTAATTATAAAAAAACATCTTTGGACTACATGTTTTGTAACCATTCATAGTAATATAAACTTAATTAATCGCGTGGCTTTGCTTCCAAATAATGTGAACAAGGCTGTCACTGATGAAGTGATTTGTCTTTTCATTGAAGCTATAAAACTTGCCTATTCTCTCAGCAATTTCCAACCAACTCAATTGCTAAATTCCTCATACACATCTGTTTCCTCATTTTCGAAAAAACACTCTTCTTGCACTCTAAAAAGTTAAACCTCAAAATGATTAGTACAAAGAAACTCCTCAAGATGGCAAAAAAGTGGCAAAAGATTGCAGCTGCAAGCAGGAAGAGGATATCCTGGCCGCGTCCAGTGGCTGATAAGGGTCACTTTGTCGTCTACTCAACAGATGGAAGACGATTTACCATTCCTTTAGCTTATCTCAAGAACGAACTTTTCATAGAGCTTCTTAGAATAGCCGAGGAAGAATTTGGAGTTACAAGTTCAGGGCCAATTACTCTGCCTTGTGATTCGAAATTCATGGAGTATGCGATCTCTATGATTCAGAGATGTGTAACTGAAGATTTAGAAAAGGCGATGATCATGTCACTAACTAGCTGCAGCTACTCATCACAGTCACAAGATCAACATCAAGAACAAACAAATTCAAAATTGTTGATTTGTAGTTTTTAGAATATAAATTTTTTTACCCTTTTGTATAGATGATACATTGATTATATAATTTACTTAGAAAATTAATGAGATCAAACATTCAAATCAAACAAATTTGCCATTATATGATTGTGCCTCTCTTAAATTTTAATTCAAATAAACTGCATTGTGATCACAGAAATACAGCTTACATCCATTTTTCTTTTCCTTATTAAAAATTTCTTGCAAAGAGTAAAACATATTCACACATCATAACCAATTGTTGGACAAAATGTTTCTAACTGTAGTGAAGAGTTCGAGTAACATAGGTAAATATATTTGGTCTAGTATGACAGAGTTGATGGAAAATTATTGCATTGTATATTTGCCTTTTACATTATTGAAAGAGCCTGTGATTAATTTATCAATCACTAGCCATATGCTTTTGTTTCATATTGAACATATTAACCCTACATATAACTAGGCAACTATAAATTATGTTTATTGTATCTGGCTATACAAATATGGTTCCTTTCAGCCAGTTATAACATAGGTGAGTACTCATACTGCGTTTCCCATATTAATTTGCATACTTTACTTTCGCGTTTGTCCCAAATTACTTTCACAGTCAGATGTTTTTACTTTATTGCAGTAGCAAATGCAAACATATCAGCTAAAAAGAAGTTTAAGTTAGCTGTTATTTACTTTATTTTACAGTAAAATGTTTGTTACTTAGCTTAAAAGCCAGTGATTTTGCCAAGATACCCTTGACTCTTTGAGAGTAGATAGTTTTGCCTTCTCTAGGACATATAGTGTTCATTGCTTGGTTAACCAACTGTCAAAGCCGCGTGCTCTAACTACTTGCAACATCAGATCTTAGTCAATAGGTTTGTAATACATCTTATAAGGTAAATTCCTCTGTTCAAGGAACTGTAAATTACCTGCAGTTTATAACATGTAGCATGAAAAGATAGGGAAGAGTGCACTGTTAAAATGAAGGCCATCTGATTCAAATTTCTGCTAGATTTTCATTAACTTTCTCAGTAAGATTGTACAACTATACATTTTCTACAAAAAGTCCTAGGAAAATTTTCTAGAAACTACAGATATATAATTGTTGATTATTTTGATCTTGTTGGTCATTTGACAATGATGAGTATCTACAAGTGGCTAAGGACATGATTAGTGCCTGTTTCAAGTCCTCAGCGACATGTCTTTGGATCATGGAGATCGTGTACTCCATGAAATTTGAATCACAAGGCAGCGTAATTGGTCCTGAACTTGTTACTCCAAATTCTTCCTCTGCCATTTTTAAGAGCTCTATGAACATCTCACTCTTAAGATAATTCAAAGGAATCATGAACCGTTTATTGTCATTTGTATAAACAACAAAGTGACCCTTCTCAGCCACTGCTCTTGACCAAGAAATTCTCCTTCTTCCGGCAGCTGCTAATCTTTGCCATTTTCTTGCCATTTTGATAAGCTTCTTAGTACTAATCATTTTTTTTTTTTTTTTTGAGGGATATAAGATCAGTAGAGAATTTTTTGAAGATGAGAAAGTAGATAGAATTGTAATGATGAATGATTTAGCAATGTTTGGATGAGAAGGCTTTGGAGAATGATCAAGTTTTATAGCTCCAAGCCAAGGACATTTCACTTCGTCGTGGGACTGCCTTGCTTTCATTCATCGAAAGCAAGTTCATGTGGTTGTTCATGTGGCCTTGTCTGATTTACTTTCCATCTGGCAACCATTTTGACAAATCCCAGATCATACCAGCCTCTTCGCAACCAATTGATTGATTATTGTGTAAACTTCCTTCAAACATAACGCCAAGTACTCACCAGCTAATTAAATGCAGATGTTTCAGTTTCCACCTCCATCAAAGAACAAAACAATTAAACAGATTAGATATTAGGTGTGGAAAAATCAGAACCATCACACACTTGTAATACAGTAATCTAATCATTAATTATTAAAAAACATCTTTGGACTACATGTTTTGGGATCATCCAAAGCAACATAAAGTTAATCGCGTGGTTATGCTTCCTAATAATGTAAACAAGTAAGTCACCAACGAAGTGATATGTCTTCAGGTTGAAGCTATAAAACTTGACCACTTCCTCTACTCTTTCCATCCAAGTAAACTTTAAAATTCTCATCGAATTCAACTAACTTATCAACTTTGGGAAAATCTCTTCTTTCACTCTTAAAACACAACAACATGATCAGCACAAAGAAACTTATCAAGATGGCACGAAAGTGGCAAAAGATAGCAGCTGCCAGCAGGAAGAAGATCTCTTGGCCACATCCTGTGGCAAATGAGGGTCACTTTGTTGTCTACACAGCAGATGGAAGACGATACATGATTCCTTTGGCTTATCTCAAGAGCGAAATTTTCATAGAGCTCCTTAAAATAGCCGAGGAAGAATTTGGAGTTACAAGTTCAGGGTCAATTACATTGCCTTGTGATTCACATTTTATGGATTATGTGATCTCTATGATCCAAAGATGTGTAGCAGATGACTTGAAAAAGGCGTTGATCATGTCCTTAACTAGCTGCAGATACTCATCATTGTCACATGAACATCAAGAACGAAATCCACAAATGTTTTTATGTAGTTTCTAGGAAAAAAAGAAAAAAAGAAAGAAGTTTTGTTACTCCTTTTTTGTACAAAATACATGCAGTAGAAATTTTTAAGTAGGACTAGAATGTTAATAAAATTTCAGAAAGAAGATAATCAGAAAATTTTAGTCTCTCCGTTGTGCAAGTGTTTTTTTACTTACTGTTTCTTATATTGTTGTTTGATATGCATGAATTGCGAATAAACAAATGGAATAATTAACATACAATATTTGGGATTCTCATATACCATCAGCCCCTAAATAATAAGTATGTCATATTTCTAATTTGAACCATCTCAAAATGGTAGATTCCTATCTATCTCATTAGACGACTGTAAATTACGACTTTCAAAGACAAGTTACATTAGTATTGTAGAGATGTAAACATGTTAACAGTGATGGATAGATGTGGTAAATTAACTTAACTCATGAACCACCCAAAGGAATGGTGAGAAAATTTAACAGTGACAGAACATTTGGATTTTCCTAACTTGAAATTAAAGTAGCTATATAATTTAAATTAACTTTCACCTGTCATCACATGCTTATGCTTCATATTGAACCCTACTCACAACATAACAACCATAAATTAAAGTGTATGTCTATATCAGTTTGATCTGCAATGGCCCTTCAGAATCTCATTGCAGCTGGAATTGCTGAAAGATGTTTATGACTCGACCTTTCGGACAGATGATCAACTTGACTTCAACTTTCAACTATTGAAAAACAAGCTTATTAGTCCTACTAAGAAGCAACTTGCATAAATTATCAGGTGACATATTTGGCCTACATTATCTGAGACCTGAAATCTGTCAAAACGTTTGCAATATTGAACAGTAAATCAGACACGCCCACCTGAATATCCTGTTAATAAGTATATCCACATGAACTTGCCTCCAAAGAATGAATACAAGGCAGTCCCACCATGACGCAATATGCCTTTAGCTTGGAGCTATAAAACTCGATCATTCTTCAAAGCCTTTCTCAACCCATCACACCTAACTTCAATTCCTCTTTACATTCCAAAGCCTTTCTCAGCTTAAACAAACTTTCTTCATACTTTCTCTTTCTGAAAACCAACAAAATGATCAGTACAAAGAAACTTGTTAACATGGCAAGGAAATGGCAAAGACTAGCAGCTGCAGGCAGAAGGAGAATTTCTTGGCCAAGACCAGTGTCCGAGAAAGGTCACTTTGTTGTTTACACAAGTGATAAAAAACGGTTTATGATTCCTTTGGCATATCTTAACAGCGAGATTTTCAGAGAGCTTTTCAGAATAGCCGAAGAAGAATTTGGAGTGTCAAGTTCAGGGCCAATTATGCTGCCTTGTGATTCAATTTTCATGGAGTACGCGATCTCTATGATCCAAAGACATGTAGCTGAGGACTTTGAGAAGGCATTGATTATGTCCTTAGATAATTGCAGATACTCATCACTGTCGCATGAGAATCAACAACATATTAGTCAACAATTGCTTATCTGCAGTTTCTAGAATTTTTTATTATTATTTTTTAATTTTGGTAGCAGATATGTACAATACAATTTTGCCTGAACAGATAATACAAATTCTTATATTACTTCAATTCTCCTGTACCTCTTCACTTCATAGAGCATGGTTTAAAACTTTAAATTGCAAATGATCAACAAAGGAATAGCCTACATTCTCTGGTAGTTTTGGTCAACTACTTCTAAAGGTCCAATAGTCATAACCATATACTGCTAATTAACCAGTAGCTTAAATAGAAAGAAATCAGAATAAGTTACATAAATAGGATCATACAAGACATAATTAAGCTCTACAAAGGGATAAGTTTTGGTCACCTTATAAGACCTTTTTAAAAATCAGCATTAGCAACAATAAGATTAATGGGCAAATTCTTCAAACAAGACATACAATTTTTCACAATAGAAAGCGATTTTATCTTTTTGCAATATGTCCAAATGTATATAACCTTTATTACCTAGGTAATTTAGATGTGAACAATCATGATCATTGCTGTACCAAGAATGTTCTTTCAGTTGATAAATTGTTTGACATAGTACTAATCAAGTTGATAATCTAATCTTACCAAAACTTCCGGTCATATGTAGCTCATCAATCCTGTACGTCAAGGACCATACATATTAAACTACATTACTCGAACTCTTTATTTAGGTTGAAGTTACTTTATCATCTTTATCCAGCACTATGATGGATATATGATTTCAATCCTTCAAATAAGATCAAACACACGAAGCTCTCTGAAATCTAAATTGCAGGATATTTCTTTGTGAATAATGATCATTTGCAGTTTATACCATGTACAATTTGAGTAAAATATAGAGAGAAGGGCACATGATTGCAATAGGAAAACTGTTTGGATCAAAAGAATTTTTTCTGAACTTTCATCAGCTTTCTAAGTAAATTTACACTATGTATATGTTCAACAAATACAAAAGAGGAAACAAAATTTTTCTAGAAACTACATACAAACATTTGTGGGTTAGTTTGTTCTTGATGTTCATGTGATGAGGAGTATTTGCAGCTAACTAAGGACGTAATTAATGCCTTCTCCAATTCCTTGGCTACACATCTTTGGACCATAGAGATGGTGTATTCCATAAATTTCGAATCACATGACAGCCTGATTGGCCCTGAACTTGTTATTCCGTACTCTTCCTCGGCTATTCTGAAGAGCTCTATAAAAATCTCACTCTTAAGATATGTCAAAGGTATCATAAACCTTTTTCCATCTGCAGCGTAGACAACAAAGTGACCCTCATTAGCCATTAGTTGCGGCCAAGAGATCCTCTTCCTGCTGGCGGCTGCTATCTTTCTCCATTTTCTTGCCAGCTTGAGAAGCTTCTTTGTGCTGATCATGTTGTGGGTTTTAAGAGTGGTGGAATGAGATAATTTTTTTATGAGAAAAAAATTATAATCAAAGAGATCGAAGATATAGCTGTTTACTTGTTGGAAAGAGCTGAGGAAATGCTCAAGTTTTATAGCTTCAAACTGATGAGAGATAAATTCATTGATGACAGCCTTGTTCTCAACAGTTGGAAACAGAACCACGCGGTAATAAAGTTTGTGTTGCATCGGATGACCCCAAAACAATGTAGCCCAAAGATGTCTTTTGATAATTTATATGAGCCTCTTCTCAAGTCCTCAACCACTCAATCAATCTGCATTATAATGTTGTCCTCTGATGCATACGAAGGCCCAAACATCTGCATTTAATTAGTTGGTAAGCACATCTAAAGTATTGAAGCAGGAAGTTTACAGTATAAGCAAATTTATTGGTTGCCTAGAGACTATTTTCAATTATCCAGCAACATGTTTGGACTATATGTCCAAAGCTCAGTCATATAATAGTTGTCTCAAGGAAAAGTATACCAGACAAGGCCACCTGAATATCCACATGACTTTGCTTCGAAAGAATGAAACCAAGGCTGATAATGATGAAGTGATATGTCTTCAGGTTGGAGCTATAAAACTTAAATCATTTTCCGAAAGCATTCTCAACTAAACACAGCTTAATCCCTCATTACAATTCAAATCAATTTCTCATCTTTAAAAAACTTCCTACTTTCTTCACTTGAAAAACTCCTCAGTATGATCAGTACCAAAAAGCTCATTAAAATGGTGAGGAAGTGGCAAAAATTAACAGCTGCAAGGAGAAGAAGGATTTCCTGGTCAGGACAAGTGACTGAAAAGGGTCACTTTGTCGTCTATACAAGTGATGAAAAACGGTTCATGATTCCTCTGACATACCTCAAGAGCGAGATATTCACAGAGCTTCTAAAAATGGCAGAGGAAGAGTTTGGAGTAGTAAGTTCAGGGCCAATTATGTTGCCGTGTGATTCAAATTTCATGGAGTACGCAATCTCCATGATTCAAAGGAATGTTGCAGAAGACTTGGAGAAGGCATTAATCATGTCCTTAGCCACCTGTAGACACTCATCATTGTCAAATAATTATCAAATACAAACTAATCAACAATTGTTCATCTGTAGTTTTTAGACACATATCCTAGCTTTTTTGCAGAAAGCATACAGTTGTACAAATTTACCAAGAGAAAGTTAATGAAATATCTAGCAAAATTTCATATCAAACAGTTTGGTTATTTTAGCAACATTTTTTCAAGGCACATGGTAACTGCAAATGATCAACAATATCACACCTAAAAGAAAGAAACATATAAGCACTTACAGGAAAGGAGGTTTTAATGCAGTAAATATGAAATAAATATGAAATTACTGTCTAATAACGATAATGTAGCAGATGTGCCATGTTTTTTTAATTAACCATGCAGCATCTACATGAGAGTTGATCTTCAATCAAGAATGATACCAAACAATCAACAAAATTCTTCACCTTAAGGAATATAATTGGCATTCATCTCACCATGATAAAAAAATTCAGGTCTTAAAATCATTCTTGCACAAAGATCTACAATTTGAATTTACAGACCAGCTGGTAGATCTATTGTATATTTCATAATCAGAAGAAATTAGGTGCATATGAATAACGAACACAATCAGCATATATGTTGACATGATGTATAACAGCAGCAGCCCTCATTCCATGTCAGATATAGCTATACATTATGATATATAACAGAAATAATCTCAGTTTTGTAGGTTTGCAGAATATCTTACACGGAAAAGAAAAGATCAATGCCCATGCAGATTAATTAGATATCGTCCCCAAATAAAAGTCTCACTTCACCCTTGTCTCTAAATAAAAGTCTCATTTCACCTTTATTAATTTATTTATTCACTTTTAATCAACTAAACCCCTCTAACTTTTTTTTTTATATATATATAGGAAATTTTGCATAAAATCACCTTTTAAATCTTGTTTTTTTGCATATAACCACCTTTTAAAAAAAATGTTGCAAAAGATCACCAATTTAAAATTTTTTGTTGCAATTTATCAACCGTTCAATGTAGAATAGTTGATGAATTTGGCTAAAATAGTGATAAGTTGCAACAAAAATTTTAAAATTGGTGGTCTTTTATGCAAAATTTTTGATTTAAAAGGTGATTTTATGCAAAATTCCCTTTTTTTTAAAATTCACCTTTAATCAATAAAACCCCATTATCTTCTTATTACATTCATCTACATGAAAACTTGTACAAAAGTCAAACGAGACTTTTATTTGGGGACAGAGTCACAAAGGGAGTATATAGTATACAAAGCAATTGAAGATAAACAGAGGGAAAAAAAAAAAAAAAAAAAGAGGCAGCAGTGTACAACCACCAATCTAAACACACAAAAAATTCAATTGAGTGGCTGAACAGGCTTACATCAATAATATCATGAGACATCTTTGGACTACATGTTTTGAGATAAGCAGATAATTCAAAGCAACAAGACCATAGCCACATGGTTTAGCATCCAAATTATGAGAACAAGTCTAGCCACCAATAATTTGAAATATCTACAAGTTGAAGCTATAAAACCTAACCATTTCCATAACTCGCTCATCCCAACTAAGAACTGCTAAATTCCTTGTTTAATTTGATTTCAAAACCTTCTCATCTTCGGAAATTCTCTCATTGTCTTCTCAAAATTCACAACATGATCAGCACAAAGAAGCTTATCAAGATGGCAAAAAAGTGGCAAAAGATAGCAGCCGCTAGCAGGAAGAGGATCTCCTGGCCACGACCAGTGGCTAATGAGGGTCATTTCGTAGTCTACACAATTGATGGTAGACGATTTATGATTCCTTTAGCATATTTAAAGAGCGAGCTTTTCATAGAGCTCCTCAGAATAGCCGAGGAAGAATTTGGAGTTACAAGTTCGGGGCCAATTACACTGCCTTGTGATTCAAAATTCATGGAGTATGCAATCTCTATGATTCAAAGATGTGTAGCAGACGACTTGAAGAATGCAGTAATCATGTCCTTAGCTAACTGCAGTTACTCATCACAGTCACATATGTGTCGAGAACAAACTAATCCACAGCTGTATGTATGTAGTTTCTAGGGAATAAATTTTTTCTGTTTTCCTTTGTGTATAAAACATATACTAATACTACAATTATTCTTAGAAATTAAAGGTGATCAAGATCCAGAAAAATTGTTCAATTTTAACAGTTTTGCCGTGGGATTAATTTCCCCCCTTCACTTCATTGTGGCATTTAACAGAAAAATACCCGACAATTGTAGGAAATTTACACAAAGTATATTTTCAATCTATTAGAAGGGTCACAGAAAAATGCATATCCTCATGGTGGTCACACTAACTTGCATGGAAAAAAAAAAAAGAAAGAAAAAGAATAATTCAAGCAACATAGGTATGACCTACCCAAGGATTAATAGACAACATAAAAAGACATTTGCAGTTTCCATAATTGAATGACTTTAATTTATAGCATGCACATGCTTGTGCTTTTGAGTTGAACCACCCTATCTACACCACAGGAAAAAGAAAAAAAAGAAAAAAAAAAAAAAAAACTAAAAATATGATACGGAATTTTATATATTTTTACAGTTCCTATCACATAGCAGGCTCAGCTCAAGTTCTATACAATTATGAATAAAAAGTTTATGCACCATTAAATTGCATAAAACAAAGACAAGTTTCACCAAATATTCATAATAAAAGTCCATGCCAGCTAGAATATGAGTAAGCTCAACATCTTTTGCTTGGTTAGCTCAAAGTATACATCCCCTTTTAGATTTTATATTTTACAACTATTTACAGCAGCATATCAATGGGTCGAATTATCAGACAAATTCCCACAGCCACGACAAAAGGGTATTCAAATGGGTGTCAAATAGACCTATTTTCCCACAGAAATCTACTAGAGGCTATGCCACAAACTTGGTTCTTCTTTCGTTTCTCAATGGGTTAGGTATTAAATACTCCGTATGAATCAACTTATCCAAAACAAATGAAAATTCACCCAAAATTATTCTATAATCTAAATTATTGCCAGCCAGCCAGTTTGCTTGCAGCATTTATCAAGTGACAACTTTGGCCAACATGTTCTAAGATCTGTCAAAATGAATACCAAATAGTAATGTAAACTAGACATGCCCACCTGAATATCCACTTGAACTTGCATCTGAAGAACGAAAACAAGCAGTCCCACATCGAAAGTGATGTCTTTATCTTGATGCTATAAAAACTAGATCATTTCCTCAAAGACTTCACAACCAATCACTCTTCAGTTTCTCGTCAAAATCCTCCAAATATATTTCCCGTCTTCAAACAGTTCTCCTTCCTACACTTGTGAATCAACAATATGATTAGTACTAAGAAGCTTATCAAAATGGCAAGAAAATGGCAAAAAATAGCCGCTGCCAGCAGAAAGAGGATCTCTAGATCAAGATATGTGGCTGATAAGGGTCACTTTGTTGTTTACACCAGTGATAAAAAACGGTTTATGATTCCTTTAGCCTACCTGGAGAGTGAAATCTTCAGAGAGCTCTTCAGAATCGCTGAAGAAGAGTTTGGAGTAGCAAGTTCAGGGCCAATTATGCTACCTTGTGATTCAAACTTAATGGAGTATGCGATCTCCATGATTCAAAGACATGTAGCTGAAGACTTGGAGAAGGCATTGATCATGTCCTTGGCTAACTGCAAATACTCATCATTGTTACAACAACATCAACAACAAAGCAATCAACAATTACTTATTTGTAGTTTCTAGAAACCAATTTTGTTCTGTACTAATTTTGTAACAAACATGTACAATTTTACCTAGATAGATAATGAGAATTCTTAGATAAGTTATTCAAATTCATTGTTTTAACATTGACAACATCCTTCTTTCTTAGGCTCTTTATGGTGCATGGTACAAATTCTAACAAGGACAACAACAACTACTACCTAGTAAATCCAAGGGAATATCATTTTGTGAAAACCAATTAAGGTAGTGATCAATACCATATCCTCGTGGAGGAGAGAATAATTTGAATAAGAACATAAATTAAAATACGCAGCTCAGCTACTATAGGTGATTGCAAGCCAATAGCAATAATTTTTGCAGAATACACAAGAACCTGAAAAAAAAAATTCCAAGTCTAGAGTACTATCTCCAAGACTTTACCAACTTAATTAACAGGGTCAATAGCTAGGCAAATATGAAGTACATATAGCAAGAGTACAAAACATGAATATTGTTTAAAGAAAAGCACCTTTAATGAATACTACTTCCAGGGATGTATCAATAATTTTCCTTGACACTCTCTTGTGCTTTACTTGAAGGGGAAAAAAACTCACTAATAAATCTCCCACTTACAATGACCTAGGGACTCATTTGTGTATACCACTTCTTTCCCGGATATCAAATATCTGTCGCGGTTCTGTTCTTCATAAATAGGTGAATGAACTAGGTTTTTTTGTTTTTTTTTTTTTTTTGGCATGAACTAGTTAGATAAATTGAATCAAGTTAATAATCTGCTCGTAAAACTTTCAGGTAATCTGTTGGTATTTTCCACCTGCAATGACATTCTTGGTTCTCAGGCAGATCTTATTTTGAAATTCTACTTATGAAGTATATTAACACTTTTAGGCCCCGTTTGGTTTGATGTAAAAAGTTTTATGGAAAATGATATTTTCCGTATTTTCTCATTTTTCTTTGTTTGGTTTGTGAAGGGGTGGAAAACAATTTTCCCAATGTTGGAAAATTATATCCTTTAAGGTGGAAAATATTTTCCTTTATGAAACAAGGGAAACCACACTTTCCTTCCCTCATTCTTACCTCATTTTTTACTTTCCTCTCCTCCATCCTCACATTTCCACCCATATTTTTAATTTCACTATAACTTTTCTTGATGGAACCAAACAAAGGAAAACTAATTTGCAATTGTAGTTTTTTCTTGAAAATATGTTTTTCATGAAAACTAATTTTCATTGAAAGTATTTTACATCAAACCAAACGGGATCTTATATAACACTAAGGTTATGTTTAATAGTCCTAATGTTTGACAAACTTGATATCATACAGCTTGAATTTGACAAAGTTTTGCAGCCATAAAGTGTAGATATAGTAACATTTATGATTGTTTCTTGTTTAGCTGTAAGTAGGGTTCAAATTGAACCAAAGCATGTGACAAGTACTTGAAATATTATTATCCAACATGCAAATGTCCTATATACATTCCTGTCAACCCAGCTACTGGACCATGCATACACGGTTAATCTAATTTACTTATGTTGCTCGAACTCTTGGTTATGTTAAATGTTACTTCATCCAACAACATGATTCGAAACATGACCCCTTCAATTAGAAAAATATACATAGGCTATTCCTTTGTGACCATATTGATCAATACCATGCAACATGAATAAGTAAAAGAGAAGGGAACATTGATACAATGCAAAAATTGTTTGATTTGAATGATTTCATTCTAAACTTTCATTAATTTCTACAAAAAATTTCTGTTACATGCCTACAATAATTTTCTATAATCTACATTATATACGAAAGAGGACATAATTTTTCTAGAAACTGCAAATAAGTACGTGTGGCTTAGTTTGTTCTTGATGTTCATGTGACAATGATGAGTGTCTGCAGCTGCCTAATGACATGATCAATGCATTTTCTAAATCTACAGCTACATGTCTTTGGATCATAGAAATCATGTACTCCATAAAAATCGAATCACAAGTCACTGTAATTGGCCCTGAACTTGTCAACCCAAACTCTTCCTCAGCTATTCTGAAAAGCTCTATGAAAATCTCACTCTTGAGATAAGCCAAAGGAATGGTAAATCGTTTTCCATCTGTTGTGTAGACAACAAAGTGACCCTCATCAGCCAGTGGTTTTGGCCAGGAGATCTTCTTCCTGCTGGCGGCTGCTATCTTTTGCCACTTTCTTGCCATCTTGAGTAGCTTCTTTGTACTAATCATATTGAGATTTTTTTTTTTTTTTTTTTTTTTTAAGAAGAGATTTTTTTTTCAAAGATGAGGAAATAGATGAGTATGAAGTATTAAGCAATTGAGTTGGTTGGAAAGTGTTGAGGGAATGGGCAGATTTATAGCTTCAAGCTGAAGACAAATCCCTTCATTGGTGACAGCATTGTTTTCAATATTTTGAAGCAAAACCATGTGATTAGGTTTTTGTTGCTTTGGATGATCCCAAATCATGTAGCCCAAATCTGTCTCTTGATAATTAATATGAACCTCTTCTAAGCCAGTCAATTAGATTATAGAATCATAATTTGAATGGTTCTGCTTTTTCTTTCATCCAATATCTAATATGCATAATTGTGCTGTTCTCTGATGCATATGCCAACTAAACACCTGCATTTAATTATTTGGTAAGTGCTTGGTAGTGTGAATACATGATGAGCCCAAACAAAGCAGTATCCACTCTCAACTACGATATCGTCTATAATCTAATTAATTTGCTGTGAAGAGGCTTATATCAATCATCAAATTACATCTTTGGTCCTACGTATTCCGAAATTTGTCAGAACGAATGCCAAATAGAAAAGTAGCCCAGACACAGCCATAAATATCCACATGAACTTGCTTCAAAAGAATGAAAACATGGCAGACCCACATTAAAATGAATTGTCTCTAGTTTGGAGCTATAAAACTTGATCATTCTCCAAAGTATTTCTCAACCAAACTGCTAAATTACTCATAACATTCCAATCTTCTTACTGTCAAAAAGTTCTCTCCTTAAAATTCTCTAGCAGAATACCCAAAAAAAATGATCAGTAATAAGAAGCTTATCAAAATGGCAAAGAAATGGCAAAGATTAGCAGCTGCCAGCAGGAGGAGGATTTCTTGGTCAAAATCAGCGGTAGAGAAGGGTCATTTTGTTGTTTACTCAAGTGATAAGAGGTGATTTGTAATTCCTTTGGCATACCTTAACAACGAAATTTTCAGAGAGCTCTTTAGAATTGCCGAGGAAGAGTTTGGAGTGTCAAGTACGGGGCCAATCATGTTGCCTTGTGACTCGAGTTTCTTGGAGTACGCGATCTCCATGATCCAAAGACACGTGACTGAGGACTTGGAGAGGGCATTGATCATGTCCTTCGCAAATTGCAGATACTCATCTTTGTCAAATGACCAACAAGAACAAACCAGTCAACAATTGTTTATGTGTAGTTTCTAGAAAAATTTCCTCTTTTTGTAGATACGAATAGTTGTACAAAATCACTGAGAGATTAATAGAAATTTTATGCGTTCAAATCAAACAATCTGGTCAGTTTAGCACAGTCCCTTTATCTTTTCATGGTATGAAAAGGAAATGACATTGCTTAATAAAAACAAAACAAAAACTTACAGGAAAGGAAACTGTTTAAATTGAAGTGGTAAAGTTGAACTGAATGACAGATGACTTCTGCATCATGTATCCTCCTTTCTGTGCTGCTAACTGCAATGCAAAAGCATTTACATATGTTATACTGATTAGGTAAAATTGGTATAAACCACCTTTTTTGTCCAACTTTTTTGAAAAAACCACCTTTTATGTTTTTTTATTTACTAAACCACCTTTTAAATACCTAAATTTTTTATTGCACCACCCCTATTTCAAATCTAACAGATTGCATCTCAGCCATCCACTTCCAAATCATCAAGCATAGCAAAACCTTCCCTTCCATCTCAACTATCACTTCAGTTACCTCAATTTAGGGTTTGAGAATAAACAAATACTACAATTTAATTTTTGTAGCAAAATTAGGTTTGGTTTGTTTAGAGCTTTACTCAATTTAGTCATGCATTTATAGAGAGGGAAGGGTCAAATGTTTTTGGTGGTGAAAAAAATACATGATTTAGGGGCAAAAGGCACAAGTTGTGGGCCCCTTTGACGTCTCAGTTAAATTTTTCATCAAAATTTGAAATAGGGGTGGTGTAATCAAAAATTTTGGTACTTAAAAGGTGGTTTAGTAAATAAAAAAACATAAAAGGTGGTTTTTTCAAAAAAGTTGGACAAAAAAGGTGGTTTATACCAATTTTGCCTACTGATTATTAATAAACTTAGCAATCAATCAATCAATCAATCAATCAATCAAAGCCTTAATCCCAAAAGTGGGGTCGGCTAACATGAACCAAATTTGATTATTCCGTGTAGTCATCAACATAAATCTTTCTCCTCCATCCCTTACGATCCAAAACTTCATCCTCACGTAAATCCATGCACTTCATATCCTTCCTCACTCCTTCCAACCAAGTCATCTTTGGTCTTCCTCTTCCTCGTTTAATCCCTCCATGGTCCCACTCTTCCACTCTTCGCACCGGTGCACCCTCGGGTCTCCGTCTTACATGTCCAAACCAACGCAGACGATTTTCCCTTAATTTATCTACAATGCCCGCCACACCTACTTTCTTGCGAATAACCTCATTTCTGATTCTATCTCTTAAAGTGTTTCCACACATCCACCTTAACATGCGCATTTCCGTAACCTCCATCTTTTTAATATGCTCTTTCTTAGAAGCCCAACATTCTGTACCATAGAGCAACACTGGTCTTATGGCAGTCCTGTAGAATTTTCCCTTCAACTTTAAGGGAATGCTGCGGTCGCATAACACTCCCGTGGCCGCTCTCCATTTAAGCCACCCTGACTTAATCCTGTGGGTCACGTCTTGATCAATGTCACCATTCTTCTGGATGATCGACCCTAGGTACTTAAAACATTCACTCATGGTCAAATCCTTTCCATCCAAACTCACCACTTCATTGCTTGTCCCCCTCTGAGTGCCAAAACGACATACCAAATATTCAGTCTTACTCCGACTTAGCTTAAACCCTCTAGATTCCAACCTTTGCCTCCATTGCTCCAACTTGACATTAACCCCATCCTTAGTCTCATCCACCAAAACGATATCATCTGCGAACAGCATACACCATGGAACCTCATCTTGAATTGGTCTAGTTAATTCATCTAGAACCGTTGCAAAAAGAAAAGGGCTTAATGCAGACCCTTGATGCAATCCGATTGTAATAGGGAAATCTTTTGTCAACCCTCCGCATGTCCTCACATTTGTTGACACATCCCGATACATATCCTTAACTAGGTCTACATACCTTCGTGGGATACCTTTCTTCAACATTGCCCACCAAAGTATCTCTCTTGGCACCTTGTCATATGCCTTCTCTAAATCAATAAAGACCATATGAAGATCTTTCTTCTTTACCCTATAAAACTCCATCATTTGTCTTATCAAATGGATTGCCTCCATAGTAGATCTCCCAGGCATAAAACCAAATTGGTTATCTGAAATGCTTGTGCATGCCCTCAACCTTTGTTCAATCACCCTTTCCCACAACTTCATAGTATGACTCATAAGCTTAATTCCTCGATAGTTAGAACAATCTTGAGCGTCTCCTTTGTTTTTATAAACCGGGACCAAGGTGCTCTTCCTCCAATCTTGTGGGATCCTTGTAGCCGTCCATATCTTGTTGAAAAGGTTTGTTAACCAATCAATACCAATCTTACCCAAACACCTCCACACCTCTATCGGTACCCCATCAGGGCCAACCGCCTTCTTAGGTTTCATCTTCCTCAGTGCAATCTCCACCTCTACTCTCCTAATCCTTCGCACATACTCCATGTTGATTTCTTCATCACTCATAGAGGTATCTCCTATCACAACTCCATTACTTCCATTAAATAATTCATCGAAGTACCCCTTCCACCTGTCCTTGATGCCCTCCTCTTGCACTAGGACCATTTGGTTCTTATCTTTGACACACTTCACCATGCCAATATCCTTCCTTGCCTCTTGTCTTCTCTTTGCCATCTTATAAATGATCCTTTCTCCCTCCTTGGAATCAAGCTTTTCATAAACCTCCTGATATGCCTTTTCTTTTGCTTGGCGAACAGCTGCCTTTGCCTTACTCTTAGCCTCCTTATACGCTGCAAAGGTTTCATCACTCCTACATTTTCCTAAGGCTTGATAGCATTCCTTTTTTTGCTTAATTACTGCTTTCACCTCTTCATTCCACCACGAAGTATCTCTCTGTACCGAAGTTCTTCCCCTTACTTCCCCTAAGACCTCTTTGGCCACTCTTAGGAAACAGTTCTTCATTCGTAACCAAGTCATGTCCGGATCCACCTCTCCATCCCAATCCGCTTCTTCAATTACCTTTTCTGTAAAAACCTTAGCTTTTGCATCCCTTAGGGTCCACCATCTTATCCTTGGTTCTTCTTGTCTAACTTTTTTCTTCGCCTTCTCTTTCAGACGAATAGTCATTACCAATAGCCGGTGTTGGGTGACCACACTCTCCCCTGGGATATCCTTACAGTTTATGCAACTTTGTCTATCTATGCTCCTTGTGAGCAGGAAGTCTATTTGAGTTGCATTTGCTCCATTCCGAAAAGTTATCAAGTGTGAATCCCTCTTCTTAAACCAAGTATTAGCCAAAATTAAATCATATGATTGGGCAAAATCCATAATAGCTTCACCACCGGCGTCCCTCTGCCCATACCCAAAGCCTCCATGGACACTCTCATAGCCATCTCGGCTCGCCCCAACGTGCCCATTTAGATCCCCTCCAATATATAACTTCTCTGAGTGGTGGACACCCTGCACCACCTCGTCTAGGTCCTCCCAAAATTGTCGTTTCTCTTCTGCATCTAAACCCACTTGGGGAGCATAAGCACTGATAACATTCACAATCTCCTTGCCACATAGCAACTTCAGCCTTATCAACCTATCGTTCTTCCGATAGACCTCGATCACCTCTTTTGCCAACCTCTCATCGAGAACCACACCAACTCCGTTCCTAGCTCCACCATTCCTTGTTCTGTGGCTCGTTTCTTGCCCAACATACCATACCTTATACCCCAAAACCAAGCCTCGAGCTCCTTCTCCTGTCCATCTTGTCTCTTGGAGGCACATGATGTTCACGCGTCGTCTTTTCATTACTTCTACCAATTCTGCTGATTTTCCCGTAAGAGACCCCACATTCCAAGAACCAATCCGCAAACTAAATTCTTTTCTCCCACGCTCCCTCCTGATCCCAACTCCAAGCCCTTGATTATTTGACACCACAATTGGGCAATATGGCGCGTCGCTTCTGGGCGACGACCTAGCAACCCTTACATACTTATCACTGCACCCGGGTCTGGGAAGTGCAGCGCGTCGCTCAGTAGGGAACGCCCCAATGGCACGCCCTTGCTCATTTGACACCACACTCGGGCAATGTGGCGCGTCGCTTCTGGGCGACGACCTAGCAACCCTTGCATACTTATCACTACACCCGGGTCTAGGAAGTGCAGCGCGTCGCTGAGTAGGGAACGCCCCCACGAAAATATCTGTTTGGCTCATGTCATGGGATGTGACGAAGTTTTATACTGGCTGTCACTGGCCTACCGTAACCCTCCTCCTTTATCCAGGCTTGGGACTGGCAGCGGGAAACCCACTGGCGGAGTTATTAATAAACTTAGCAATCGACATAAATTATTCTCTATAAAAATTTTGGCATCTAACTGAGTCTGCTTATTATAGAATCGTCAAATGAAGAAAAAATATCCAATGAAAAAGAAAGCAGTTTCCAATTACAAGAATATCAAATAGTACTGGGCTTAACAAATGAACTAACAATACAGTTAAGCCAGTGACCTAGTTCTGGTCAAATCAAGCAGTACATGACATTATAACAGCGGCTTTCATTTAGTAATTGTTCAGCACACCTTACATGACACAGAAAGTCTGTCCTAAAAACTATGAAGTTACAGCAACCAATAGGCGAATGCAGTCAAAAAATTTGTTATTTGTGACCTTGCAGAAAATCAGTATAGAAAAATGCAAGTATATTTTTAAATTTTAAAAAAGAAAATTAAAGGCCATTAGTTGATATATATATATCAAAAATTTCACCCTTTGTCCATTTGGATCTCCGGATGTCAAACAACCAAGACTAAAGTTTGTTAATTGGTGATACATGTCATCCAGCATATATAACATCAGAAATCAGAACTCTTCAGAAAATAATGGAAAAAACCTATCCATAATCTTAATTGTAATACAAATCTGCTATCATAGCGGGTGAGATGTGAGAGCATAATAAAGGGATGAATTCATTGTTAGCTTTAAGTTCAGCTCCAGCTGATTCTTAGTATAATGCAGCACAGATGGATACTATGAGGTAGTATGCAGACTCTACGGTACTAAGTATTAGCACTGCAATCCTAGAATTTTAGTCCTGTTGTCATATCAGAATACCAGATCTAATAGCTGACCTTTCAAACATTTGGCAATGCTCACCTACATGAACCACAGGATTGACAATACTAATTACTATCATATTGAAAACAAAGCCAAGTTTCACCGTATGCACCATCACTGCCATGATAATCCAAGCAATCCATGTTACTTTGTCCCTAGATTATCTATATAATGCTCCACCTTGTAGTGGTCTAGAGAAGTTCCGTCTTGGATTATCTATTTTATGTTCCATATTGTAGTGGTTGATAGGAAGAATTGGCCTACATGGAGTGGTTCACACTTGGCCTACATGTTCTCGTATCATTCTAATGATAGCTCTAAGCCAAACAAAGTAAACATTATATTAAACATGCCCACCTGAAGTTTCACATGGTTCTGTTTTTCTGAAGAAATGATATGCCCTTGGATTGGAGCTATAAAAATCCAACACAGCCTCATTCCTTCAACAAGCACTACAACATCTTCAAAGAATTTATTTCCTTCAACCAGACATTAGCGCTTCCTTACATAATTTTCTGATTCAGAAACACCAGGTCTTTCTCTTCCACTGTTACAGAAAACACAACATGATAAGTACCAAGAAGCTTATTCAACTGGCACGAAAGTGGCAAAAGATGGCAGTCGCTAGTAGAAGAAGAATTTCCTGGCCAAGAACACTGGCTGATAAAGGCCATTTTGTTGTCTATACAACAGATGGTAGGCGGTTTATGATTCCCTTGGCATGCCTTAAGAGTGAGATTTTCAGAGAGCTCTTAAGAATGGCAGAGGAAGAGTTTGGGGTTACAAGTACAGGGCCAATTACGCTGCCTTGTGATTCGAGTTTCATGGAGTATGCAATCTCTATGATCCAGCGACATGCAGCTGAAGAATTGGAGAAAGCACTGATTACATCCTTAGTTAGCTGTAGATACTCATCATTGTCATATGAACATCAAACACAAACCACACAACAATTGCTTGTCAGTAGTTTCTAATCAAGACAATTTCCTTTCTCCTTTTTTTGTATAGGACAATACAATGTAATTATACCTAGATAGAGTTAATGGAACTTCCTGCGGATATTATTAAAAACAACAGTCTCGCAATATTAGCAATTTGTTCTTGTTTACCTTATTACAGGAACTGTCATTGATTAACAAAGAATGGAATAGGCTAAAATTTTGATCAGAAAAGACCAAAAAATATCTGGAATAAAAGGTAGTTTGAAAGAAATTGAAGTGGTGAACTGAATTAAACTTTTATAAATTATTACAAACTTTCAAGCAATCCCTTCAGTTCATTATAGTTAACAGCAGTAGAGTAGCAAGGACATAAAGATTTGAGTTGTGACCTTGCACAGTAGCAGTTAATAGAACATGTATACTATAATCAGACTACATAAAAAATGACATCTACTACTTACTGAAGTATAAGCTCAGTCTTAGAACTTACAGGCAGACCAGACTCTATCAGAGTAATAGTTGTCCATCCGGCTAGCCAACTTTGCACTTTAATAATCGATGGTATTACTTATCAATTTAGCATAGTTCATAAAAATTGTTCGTCTAATGTCAGTTTGGAGGGGGATGAGATTAATACACTCTTTGCTGCTATGATTTCTTATGTTACCCTTGGGAGATGAGGGTCATTTCTACATCATTCTTCCCTTAATTTTAATCACCAAACAAAAACATCCAGTAACAATGAAAACAGCAGTTTGTCATAACAGGACAAGGAAGAACCAAGAGCAGCAAAACATCTGTTCTGGGTAGAATGGGATGACTTGTAAGTATTGAATGAGGAAGATTGGACGAAACAGGTGTAAAGATTTACCAGTTTAAGAGCAACGGATCCTTAAATGATGATCAACTTATGAGAAGCAGGTTTAAAGCATAGTACGGACGTGATGAGCTTCAGTTTGGCAAATGGGCAGAACAAGCCATCAAGAAGGTTTGCTGACAAGAGGCAATAATCAATAGTTGCTATTAAGGATCACCAAACAAGGACAGTTGTAGAAAAGAATGACTTCCAAATTTCTCTACTCTGCACTAATCATATTTACGATGTTAACTTGCTAGTCTAGAGTCATGACTATCAATACAATGGCCTACATTGCAGTACAGTTGCAAAAAGAATCCATGCAAGATTGCAAGCACGACCTGACGAGGCAGTGGGGAGGGGGGGGGGGGGGGGACGGGAAAATCTACAGGCTATCTTTGTTTTGTCAAAACAATTTACTTATGTGGTTCTCAAGGAATTTCCAACTTACCTACACTTTGGGGTTTAATATGCCAACTCACAACAGCTTATTAGTATCTCACAAGGGAGTTCAAGCAAAACCAAATCCAACATGCCCACCTGCTTAACAGGATTTCTAGGACCAACATCCACGTGGTCTTGCTTCCAAAAAAGACAAGCACCATTAAAATCATGTCATTGCTAAGAGCTATAAAGCCTTGCTACTTCTCAAAAATCCCTCAAACCAAACTACTTGTCCAAGTATCTACCTCCTAATTCATATTTCAATCTCACACTCTCGGTCTTTCAAACTTCAGAAAACATGATCAGTTCAAAGAAACTGATAAAAATGGCAAGAAAGTGGCAAAAGCTAGCAGCAGCTAGCAGAAAGAGAATATCATGGCCAGCATCAAAAGTTGCAGATAAGGGTCATTTCATCGTTTACACAATAGATGGTGAAAGATTTATGATTCCCTTATCGTTTCTCAAGAGCGATTTTGTTACACAGCTCTTTCAAATGGCAGAAGAAGAGTTTGGATTGACAAGTGATGGGCCTATTACATTACCATGCGATTCTACTTTCATGAAGTATGCCATCTCTATTCTCCAAAGACATACAACCAAGGATTTCGAGAAAGCACTGATCTTGTCCTTGAGTAATACCTGCCACTCAACATCATTGTCGTGTTTACAGCAACAGCAGAATAGCCAGCATTTATTGATTCACAGCTTCTAGACTAGTTAGGAGAAAGAAAATGTATATGTTTTGCCATTTTGTATACCAAAAATGAGATACCTAGACGTTAGATAGATGTAAAGAGGATTTTGTTCAACATACTATTGCTTTTGGAACATCTCTATTTGTTTTTTGTTGCTAATTCTCACCCCGACCCTCTGCTTCTCCCGGAAGAAAAAACTAATCCCATGTCTTGAAAAAATGCATCTAAAATACAACCTTGACAATGTCAACTGAACATATAGGACATTAGTAAGTCCAGTACACAATCAAGAATTCAAGATATCCGAAAGTGCTCCTGTTTTCCTACTTTAAACTGAAACCAGAGCCAAAACAAAATGGTGGTTGTAATATAAGGGAAATCGTTTCACAAAAGCCTCCAAACACAACAGAAGTGATCAACTGTTCATAATATACTAAGAATCATCCTTAGGTGAAGCCATTAATCATATTGTCTTTACTACATATGAAGTAACTTGTATACTTCTCAGTCTTCACTAATGCTACCAATTACGAACCTTGTTATATTTATATCCCTGACAGCCGAAATTTGCTTATCTTGTCCTAGACATCATCTATTCATCTCTCTATTTTCGTAAGCACTGAACTTTTCCAAGGATGACAGTCAACGATTCATTCCTGCTTTCTCAGAGGACGAAGTATGGTACAACTTGTACAAGATAAGTATTTTCTATGGGTACTCATCTTCACATTAAAGGATCTAGTAAAGTATTTAATCAACTAAAATCTGAATATCCTGATGTTCAGTTGCAGCAAAGTAAATTTCCACATAATTATTATCTACCAAATCGAAGTCATATAATTTAATAAAACCTTTACCCCAACAAATAATACACAATCTATAGACCAAAAAAAAAAAAAAAATATTGATGCATCTAACTTCTGGTTTAGGACTCAAGGCCAGCATGAGGGGCCTTGATCAGCTGGCAACGATTATCATGTTCTTGTGAAGCTACGGACCCTTGAGGTTCCACCAAACACCACACAACAAAAACAGGAGACATCATTTATATGTAATCTCAATAAAGAGAGGATAAAGTCGAACTCTCTTAAGTTATCACGACCACAATTTAGTAGCTAACATGCAATCATCTAAATAATGCCTTAATTAAAAAAGATATCATATGGCCTAAGTGGTTTAGTCTCTTGATGACAACTGCTCTTCAGATGCTTGCTTCAGAGTGAAATAAATCCAGACACACCCACCTGCTTAATTGACAGAGACGCGAAGTTGCAATTCTAACAACCATTCATAACTCACAAGTGGCTAGCACTAAAACGTACTAATGCTTTAATCAGTACAAGGTAATATTATTTGGCCTACATGGATTAGGAACTTGATGGCAACTACTCTTAAGGGTAATAAGCTAAAGCAAGACATACCCACCTGCTTGAAAGAGTGGTATGGACCCATCTCCACATGCTTTTGTAATCAAGAATTAGCATGTTACAAGAAACAATAGAGCCGTATGTCTTTGGGTTGGAGCTATAAAAGCTCGCGCTCTTCTCATAGTTTCCTCAAATCAAATACAAACTTCCTCATCCGTTTCTAGTTTTCTACATCCTTAAACTCCATATTTCAATCCACCTCTAATTTTCTCAAGATCTAAAACATGATTAGTACAAAGAAGCTCATCAACATGGCAAGAAAATGGAAGAAACTAGCAGCAGCCAGCAGACGAAGGATTTCATGGCCAAAACCAGCGGTGGCCAAGGGTCATTTTGTAATATATACAACAGATGGAAGACGGTTTATGATTCCCTTGGTATATCTTCAGAGTGAGATAGTTAAAGAGCTGCTTAAGATGGCAGAAGAGGAGTTTGGACTCATAAGTGAAGGGCCTCTAACATTACCTTGTGATTCGACTTTTATGGAATATGCCATGTCTATTCTCCAAAGACATGCAAATGAGGATTTGGAGAGAGCAGTTATCATGTCCTTGGACAGTTGCCGCTCATTATCATCATCAAATATGCAGCAAGGATACAACAATCATCAATTTTTAATCTCTAGCTTCTAGGAAGGCACGAGGGAAATAATTACAATTTCCTGAATAGTCTACGATTAGTGTTTAGAATACAATACAGATGTAACAGAAAATTTTGTTCATAATCAAATAGTTAGCCATTGGACAACATTTTCTTGTGCTTGTCACTTTTGCCTCTCCCTATAGTAGAGTCAACCAATTGAAGAAGAAATAAATTCTTGATTGCAAAGTAAAAAGAAAGTAAATTCAAAAAAAAAAAAAAAAAAATCCTACCATAAAAACAAACTATCACATACAGGAGTAAAAGGCCAGTCAAAAGGAGTACAAAGTACCAAAAAAAAAAAAAAAAAAAAAAAAAAAAAAAAAAAAAAAGAAAAAAAAAAAGAAGAAGAAGAAAAGATATAGGAATTTACAAGAGAAACTCCATTAAAATTTAAAATTGAATGTCCATCAATAGCCAGAAAGGGAGTAAAAAGGACCACAGGCAGAATTTATCAGTAAAATGAATTTGAGAAGAAATTAGCCAGCCTATACCCAATTTTCAAATCAAGACCCAAAATTTCATTCAAGAGCCTATTCTCTTTCAATAATCAGAAACTATCTTTGTATATACTCTAGCATAATCATCTCATTCCATTAGTTTTGCTCAATACATTAGTAATTCATTCACGCTAAATCTTTACCAACGATATTATGTTGATATATCATCCGAGCAATGCTGCAGACACTTCAAACAAAAAGTGAAGATAAGTCTTTAATGCTAAACCAAGAGAAGATAGCATCAATATAACTTGCTTCCTCAACAATAAACTTAAGTTTGATGTCTTATGGTTCAAGCCTTCAAGGAAGACCAATGGCATCATCAATGTCTTAGATGCGCAGAGTGGAAAAATAGAATATTCAGATATTCTTAGAAAAGAGCATACGTTTATAAGGACATAGGGTTGCACCAATCATCATGCTTATACACCATATTTTTTATCATTCAACCCATTTCACTCCTATTTCAGAGTTATCCATCACAATAATAAACCTTCTGTGTGATAATACTATGCACTAATTTTTAAAATCACATCAAAATTCTAAGTCTAATTAATATGATCCCACAAGAGAAGGCTCTTTCACCATCTTTTACACCTGGTTTGGATTCTGTCAAGTTAGCAATACTATTTTTGCTACTTAAACATTGGAACCACTAGATAGATTAACCTTTAATCGACTCATAATTGCGACAACTTGGTTGCAGTTGTTTTTTTGGTCACTTAACAAGTTAACAAAGACAGGAGATAAGAATTTCAGATCGGACAAACTTAAATATTTCTTGTCCAGCACAAATGCATACTCGCTCTAGGCAATCTCAAGAAATCCACAATCTAGTGGCTCTTTTGGCCACCACAGGTTAGAAACTTTATGAAACTACTAACCAAAATATTGGCTTCAGGGCAAACAAATAATCTAGACATGCCCACCTGCTTGGCCAAGTTCCTGGGTCCAACATCCACATGGTTTGGCTACCAAGACTTCGCAAATGACACAATAGAGGTCATAATCTTTGGCTAGGGGCTATAAAAACCTTGCCTTTTGTAATTTCATTAAACCAAAAATACCAACACAGACCAATTCTTATCCAATTTCTTAAATCCCAAAAGTCCTGTATTTTTCTTAAGATTTAAAATCATGATTAGTACTAAGAAACTCCTCAAAATGGCAAGAAAGTGGCAGAAGCTAGCAGCAGACAGCAGAAGAAGGATCTCCTGGCAGAGAACAAAAGTAGCCAATAAGGGTCACTTTGTCATCTACACAACAGATGGAAGACGGTTCATGATTCCCTTGACGTATCTCAAAAGTGAGATACTCACAGAGCTCTTTAGAATGGCAGAAGAGGAGTTTGGACTGTCAAGTGATGGACCTATCACATTACCATGTGATTCAAATTTCATGGAACATGCTATTTCTATTCTCCAAAGACAAGGAAATGAAGATTTAGAGAAAGCACTAATCCTGTCTTTAGTTAGCTGTCACTCTTCACCGTCATTATCAGATTTAAAACAAGAGAACACCAAGCAGCCATTACTTATCTGTAGCTTCTAGATAGAAACAAACAAATTCTTAAATTGTACATAGATCAAGTCACTAATGTCAAATGTAACCAAATATTTTATTCATAATCAAACAATTTTGCACTCAGAATCTCGTGATTATACTTGTAGTTCCCCCAGCCCCTCCTTCAATATAGTTGCATACAAATCAGCTATTTCAATATCTAGCATGATGGAAGGAAAGAAGGATTAAAAAAATAAAAATTAAAAAGAGTACAAAATAGATGAAGTCCAAAAATATATTTCCTAAAAAAAAAAAGGTCTTTACAAACTTTGGTATCTTAACTCATTAGTCTAATAGTCTCAACAGAAGCAATTTGGATGTTCCATAAGAAGCTAATGTTCGTCGGAATCCTTCTCACAGAAATACTTCACATGCAAGAACACGAAGAGAGGGAGGAAGGCTGAGGGGAAAAAGAAACATCAACCAAAAATCTTCAAGATAAAACCCTTAACAAAATGAACTTTCACCATCAGTACCAGGAGTAATAAAATCCACAGAAACTTCATCAATGAACATATTTACTGTTTTGAATTGCGACCCATTATGTTGTTTTAAAACATCAGCTTAATCATCGATCAAGTCAATGGATAGCTTTTATTGCTGTTGATCTAATTATATAGCAGTATTAATTTAATCACACTGAGATTTGTGTAAGGATTTCGTAATAGTCCAAGCAGTTCAGACAGAGGAACTACCGTATTCTTCTCCTTTTCAATGTGGTAGACTGGTAGGAGGGAAAAAAAACACCTTGAAAAGAAATTCCAGAACAATCTCTTCTAGGTACATCCCATGAACCCCAATAAATGTTAATATGGACATACATAGGCTAACGAAGATGCACCTTAGCCCTGTAGCCGTGGGCAACAGCATACACTACCTAAATTACACTTGGGAAAAAATAAGAAGGAAAAACCCCACATGCCTCAATTTGATGTAATTTGTGTGGTTCTCATATAACTTCCCAATGATCATCACTTTTAAGAACTCAATTTGTCTACTAACCACTTGACATCAATAAATCAGCCAAGTCCTAAGTGTGCTTTTGGCTTTACAACCATGGTTTACCACTTAACCAACCATAAGAAAGGAGACAATTCTACACATTAGTGATCATCTTATCCCTTTACTCTTAAACTAGCACAAAATCTAGTGGCTTAAGAAACTAAACCGTCTAGGTTCACTATTTAAGAAGATATATATCGCTTCTTGGGTTGACATGTGTGGTACAGTTTCATGCCAACTACCTTCAAAGCTTCAAAAAGATAGCTTTAGAGAAAACTATTATTTGGCATGAGAACATGCATGGTAGATTGCTTTGGCCCAGCATTCACATGGCTTTGTTATGGAACATAAGAGGCAACATAAACATCCAGCATTTGACTAGAGCAAATAAAATCTTGGACACTTGCCACAATTCCTTTGAACCCAACACAAACAAGTTCCTTATTCTAGTTCTAGCATCAAGAATATGATCATTACTAAGAAGCTCATCATAAGACCAGTTAGTGGCAAGGCTATCAGCAATAGCAGGAGCAGAATTTCTTGTTCACGAACAGCAATTACTAACAAAGGTCACTTCTTTGTTTACAACATGGAGGTGAAACAATTAAGGACCCTTATATCAAATGTTATAAAACATGGAAGAAGTGTTCAGTGAGGAACCTATCAAACTGCCTTGTGATTTTATCCAAGAAGATGTATACAAACAGAGCTTTTCAATGTGATATTCGTCAAATTGTAATAAACTTGAAGTACTTCATCAATGATGAAACTCTAGAAGTTAGGCAATAATTCCATCTTATTCCAAGAATTACCAATTTTTCCTTCGAAAAAAATAGTGTTTAAAGTAAGGTTTTTATCTAGAATTCTCCTATTTTCATACAAGGGATTGTACCAATATCTGACCTGGATATGAATGAGATAACAAAGGCCGGCACTTTAATTAATCTAATAACTATGAATAGATAGAGCTACCCAGTCATTTTGATTGCTTAATTCAATAATAATACCATAGGTTATCCTGATGAGATCAGAGGGTCCAATATGTCATGCAACAACTTAGCAATAAGCATCAATAAGTCCTATTGGCTTGCAAGAGACTTAATAAGATAGCTTCTATATAATATAGGTAAAACTTTGATCAATAATTGACAAATGTCCTTCAAATGCAGGCTTCTAATAAACTTTAAACCAGACATGTCCACTAGCTTGGCAGAGCTTTCTTGAGACAACATCCACATGGTTTTGAAAGCAAGGTGGCAGTGTGAAGTGATTGACAGTAAATCCCTTTTCATTGACAAGGGGTCTATAAAAGGCCAGCCACCTCCCCTGATTCTCTCAAACAAACTTAAAATCAATTCTAACACTTCAAACTCCATAGCTCTTTCCCTCTGTTTTCCAAGAGCTTAAAACATGATTAGTACTAAGAAGCTTATCAGTATGGCAAAGAAGTGGCAAAAGCTAGCAGCAGCCAGCAGAAAAAGGATTTCCTGGCTGAAATCAGAGACTGAAAAGGGTCACTTTGTCGTCTATACAATGGATGGAAGACGATTTGTGATTCCCTTAAAGTATCTTCAGAGTGAAATTCTAAGAGAGTTATTGAAAATGGCCGAAGAAGAGTTTGGAGTGACAAATGATGGCCCGATTAGATTGCCATGCGATTCAAGATTTATGGAGTATGCTATCTCTATTCTCCAAAGATATGAAGCTACAGACTTGCAGAAAGCCCTCCTCTTATCAATGGATAGTTGTTGCTCTTCCTCATTATCCTACTCCCAACAAGAGCAGACTAACCAACAATTACTAATATGTAGCTTCTAAGGAGAAAAGAATAAAATCTTTTCCGAGTTTGTATATGTTAGCATATTTATCCCTAGATTGGCTAGATAGATGTAAAATGTAACAAAAAACTGTTAATGATTATTGATTAAAAAGATCTTTTCACAACATTGATTTTTGTGGTTATCACTCGAATCCCTTCCCTCCACCCCCATCCCACAAACGAATAAAAAAAAAAGTTAACAACCAAAATTTTGCAAAGTACAAGCTCAAAATAAACCAGCCTAAAATATTGAAAGAGAAAGGAAGGCAAATATTTTGTCCATGTCAGTTGTCAACAGACTTGAAATACATGATAACGCAATTCATACACACATTATGCTTTATGCATCATTCAGCTGTGAAGCCTGTTGCATATGAGAACGAATTCAACATGATATGAAGCACAACTCCATTTTACAAACACTCAACAATAGCTTAAATAAGGTAACTATCCACAATG
Organism: Chenopodium album; assembly: GCF_948465745.1. Lineage (NCBI taxonomy): Eukaryota > Viridiplantae > Streptophyta > Magnoliopsida > Caryophyllales > Amaranthaceae > Chenopodium > Chenopodium album. The sequence goes on along the minus strand of NC_137850.1, from coordinate 49,480,454 downwards.
TTCCCTTCTACACATGCCATGTTCCATTAGACATTTTTATCCAAGATATAAACAGGCTAACAGAACCTTCAGCTCTATGTGATGCAACAAAACTGTTTCTATTTGTAGCAACTCTAGAAGATACCCAAATATTATAGTTTATCCATTATGCATGCTGTAATTATAGAACATCTGTTTGAAGACCTGTTGATCATCCATTCAAGAGCCTGGTATGCTACCCATATAACTACTTTATAACAACCAACTGCAACTCAATTTTACCAAGACCTAGTAAGCTCTAGCTTTTCTCTCCCAATCTTTCTACATTTATATCCTCCCATACCAAGAGATCCCATATGTCAGCCTTAAGTAAAACTCCTTCTTTTATCAGAAATTGTATTCAATTAATAAAGTATCTGAAGAACTAAATTAAACTATGATCTAGAGGGTCACTAACTGCAATTTTATAAAGGTTCAAGACGGGATAGAGCAGTACACACTCTCACATTCCACCCCCGAGATGGAGGGGTTTAATTCTCATCCATTAGTACATCAGAATCCCCTCACTTCCACCCCCACCCCCCCCCCCCCATCCAAGCATCCATAGAATAAAAGTACATCTACTATCCCTCGAGTTTAATCCCCTCCCATGGTAGCCCAAGCCATACACATTTCAACTTTCTTTCTCCTTGCCCCAAAGAAAAAAAAGGGAAAGTTCAATATTAACATCCTCATTATGTGTCGTTGACAATTAAATTAGTCGATTAAAAACTCATTATCATCAGGTTTTACCAAAGACCTCATAGAGTCATAGCACATTCGGTCTACTTCATTTGCCCATTACCTCCCTCTTTACATCCATCAAGATAATAATAGACGAGTCAATTATCCTACTTTCAACACAACATTCCAAACCCTTAATCCTTAATTTTTTATTTGTTATTGTTTTTAAGGAAAAAAGAAATCTCCCAAGAATTTTCATCATTATTTTACCTAGCAAATTTGATATATCCCGTGCATTAGCCCGTATAGATTCAGGTACACAATAAAGATATAGCCTTATGTACGTATAGAGTCATATAAGGTAAAGGCAGCACATTTGAAACCAAATTCAGCAGCAGACATGGTGGTTTTGATTTTGAACATAGTAGTATTTAAAGAACATTAGTCAATTGATATATTAAAGTACAAATCAAACCCACATCTTGAAGCTAATCTAGGAAAAATTAAGATTAACCCAACTAATAAAGATTGTTAGACCAACAAAAGAACATAGAATTGACTAACCAAATAGAATAAAGAACAAGAATAAGTTGGCATTTTGATTATTAAACGTCTTTCTTTCAAAGGAAGCAAATGCGTGCCTTTAAATTAAAAGGGTTTTTCAAATTTGTAATTTTTAATACATTGTGATAAAAATATATATAATCAACCGCCATTGAAGTCCATAGAATAGAGATATAATTGAATTTTCTTATTTCTAAGTTTGTCAACGAAATTAAATTAAAATAAGGAAAATGTGAGTACCTGCAGAAATTAGGTTGACCCTTGTCTAATTTATAACTGTTTACCACTTCTCTCTTGTGATTTCTTTCATCAATGGCTGCTCCATGACTCCGTGATTACATCACTCATAGTCACAATTTCACAACCAACGATCTCACTAGACCAAAACTACCCTCAAAACCCAGGAAAGAAATTACTGTAAATAAACGAAGGGGTTTGTAAAAATCGAATCAAGTAAAACTGTAAAAATGGAAAGGAAGGAGAAAATCTAAGAAATTGGCATAAGAAATATGGGAATTGAAAAAATTTAGGAATTGGAAAATTTTAGATGTTTCGTTGAAAAAATAAATAAATAAATCAGTGGAATAGACGAAAGTAGGGGTAAAAAAATCTCATGAATTTTCACTCTCATGAAATATATAAAGTAGAAATTTAGGGCCTATTCACATTTAGTAAACTGAGTTGAACTGAACTGAATTATTTGGAACTGAATTGAACTAAACTGAACTGATCAAAGCTGAATTAAACTGAATAGAACTGAGCAGAAATGAATATTTTATGAGAGAGGGAAATTAGGAGTGGAACTGAACTGAGCTGAACTAAACTGAACTTAACTGAATTGAAATTAAGTAATGTGAACAGGCCCTTAATTATCTAGTTCCTCCTAGGTACATAGAAATTTCAGAATTTATTATATACTTCTGGGTGAAAATAGTATAGTGCACCCGGGTGCACCATGCGCATGGTGCACCCGGAAAGAACATTAGGCTTATTTTAAAGAACATGAGGAAAAAAAAAAAAGAACATACGAGTGTTTGAAAAAGAACATGCTAGTATTTGAAAAAGAACATGCATAATAGTGTTCAACACAAGAACATGTTTGTGTTTGACAAAGAACATGGCCTCCGAAAAGAACATTAGACATATTTTAAAGAACATGGAATAAAAAGAACATGTTAGTGTTTGAAAAAGAACAAGCCAGTGTTTGAAAAAGAACATGCTAGTATTTGAAAAAGAACATGCATAATAGTGTTGAACAAAAGAACATGTTTTTGTTTGACAAAGAACATGACCTCCGAAAAGAACATTAGGCATATTTTAAAGAACATGGAATTAAAAGAACATGTTAGTGTTTGAAAAAGAACAAGCTAGTGTTTGAAAAATTAACCTTGTTTGGTTATCTTCCAGTTGGCTTCAATTCATTACTATTCTTCTTTCTCCTCTAATTGTTCTTTTTTGAACAACTTGTACTTTATAGCTTTAATTATTATTTTTTTAAAAAAAAAACCTCAAATTGACAAAATTAAACACTTTGACTTTAAAATTATTGACGAAAAACAATTTGCATGTACAAAATTTATACTTACATTTTACTTGAATCCACCATTTGCTTAAGTTTGAAGGTTGAATTGTTGAAATAAGTTCAATTTTTTTTTCTTGGTTTTCACTTTGAAGATGAACAATTTTGCTATTTTGAAATTTTTTTGAAAAATAGAAAAAGATAAAGAGAAAAGTTATGGAGAGAGAAAATGAGTACTTTGGAAATGATTTTACCCAAATTCATTGAAATTCTTAAATGAAAATGATGGTGTAAAGGAGAGTAAAAATTGGTAGCAAGAAAGAGAGTGATAGGAAGGGAAAGAGGAGTGAGAAATTGCAGGAGAAGAGAGTGATGGATTTTCAGTTGCAAGAAAATAAAAATATGTTCATTTTTTACCCATGTTCTTTTAAATATACTAAATGTTCTTTTGGGTGCACCATGCGCATGGTGCACCCGGGTGCACCAACCACAAATTAACTTCTGGGTGTACCATACACCCGGGGTTTATTTGCTTATTTAATTAACAAATAAACAAATACTCGTAATATTTATACTCATTTGTTGATTGAATGAGCAAATGACCACCAACATAATAGGCTCTCAAAATTCCTATGGGAAATTACTTTCCACATTTCAAACCAAACAATTTTAGAAAAATAAAATTTAAAGTAGTAAGCAATTTAATTCCCACAAATTCACCTGAGTTTCTACTCCGGTATAAATCAAATATTATCTTTATCTCCATAATTATCACCGGGGCAAAAGTGTAAGTTTTGCAATATAAATGGACAAAACCCCTTAAAATCACTACTTACCCAGTGATAAACGAAACTATTTATCATGGAGTTTATGAAATACTTCAAAATGAAAAACAAGTCAAATTTTAAAAGAAATTTTGATTTTGGGGTTTTTTTGTCAATCAGCTAATAAGAAAAACAAATCTAACATATATATATATAAAGGGGAGTTTTTTCCCCAGTTTTTAGAGAGCCACGTGGAATTTAATTTTTTCAACACGCGGATAATAAATTTTAGTGGTAGCCAATTAAATACGAGATTATTAATTTCTTTTAGAATTAAATAATTTAAATGACACGTAAGCAAAATTGGCGAATGAGATTTCTCAGTTTAAATTAATTAAATATAAAATGTTATCTTTTGATATCAGGAATTTTATCTAAATCTATAACAAATTTTAGCACATAAATATGTATATAAAAAAAATTATTTAAAAAAATTCAAACAAACCGTGCATTGCACGGGCTTCATCTAATTGATTTGTAATTGAGTCATACGTCCTTTTTTTTAAGTGTCCCATTGATATTGACCTACTTTGACCATTGTCTGTGAATTAAACATAAGGAAAAATAATGTAATGATTGTAATCATGTAAGCATTTGTGAAAATCGTGTTGATGAATAGATTATTAATATACACTTGTTTTAATTAATACGGAATAGTACTTAATTAATAATCAAAGATATTATTGGTCAAAGTTCTATATCGGTATATATGCCAAGTCTCAATGAGCCACTTCAAAAAAACAGAGGGAGTGTTGTACAATTCATGATGGTCTAATTTGTGCAAAACAAGATATCAATGAATAAAATCTTGCACTTCCAAATTTTGTGTTCATTTACCAGCAAAGGCGTGATATAGTTGGTAGTGAGATTTTCAGAACTTTTATACGGAGTAATTTTCATAAGTGCTATCTTAAGGGTACTCACATCCAAATCTTAATATAATCTCAATTATTTACCAATGTACGTACAATTTAATTTAAGGTTGTCAAGTTTCTGCTCATATAACAATATGTCATATGACGGATATGTCACGTACTCATTGTATACAGGTTCCCCCTTTAAATAATAGACTCATTGTATACATACATGAAAGTATGAGACCATGAGTTTATAGATCACTCCACCCACCTAATGGATCGAGCCCAAGGTGAACATTACTCATAAATCATAACCAATAATATAGCTTTCGGCTTGTAACAACCCCCCCCCCCCCCCCCCCCCCCCCCCCCACACACACACACACACCTTGATTAAGGCCCCAATCCAACAAAGAATAACATATAAACATTAAACAATGCTAAAGTTTTAGTGACAAAGGAAAGTGGTTTCTTTCACAAAGTTCCCTGTAATTATGGATTTGCCAAATTATAAGGGAAGCTTTTCACCAACAAATATAACAAAATAAAAAAGGATGGTACCAAATTATTAAACAAATAAAGAGATAATAATGTGGCAGCCAATTTTGTAGTCCTCACTACACTTTGACAACCGCCAAGGAAATACCAGGTCAACCTATATCTTTATCTCACCAACCTGCTTTGACTTTTCTACTCCCTCTTTATCAATTTATAGTCTCGTATTTTTATTCCACTACTTTCTTTCCTTTTCACTCTTTTTTTTTCTTATTATCCAACATTAATTACTAGCGTACCTACTTATATCTCCCAAGTCATAACAGAATTCCTTTATTTAGATATATGACACGCCTATTTTTAAATAAAAATGAGTCGGGATTAATTGTTTCACATTGAAAATATAAAAAACTTCTCTGTAACATAATATCAGGGTGGATGATGAGAATTATTGACCCCAAAATCTCTTAAAATTAGGAGGGCTTTAACCAACTGACCTATCCCTCGCTCTCACTAATAATTAGAATATCAACTTATGTCATTAATTAGTACTCATATTGATCTAATGGTAAGTATTATATGACTGTATCTCCTAATCTTGAGGCTTTGGGATCAATCCTTTTAGGGACGAGGATTCTCTTACCCTTCTTCCCTTATTATACTTCCTCAATTAGAAAGTATACACTTATTCTTTTCGGATGCTTTATTTTTTTTTTGTTTGTCGTGTTTGACTTATAGAGGCAAACCTTTTGCTGGTCAGAGAATTTACATTTCAATACTAACAGATTAAGGACTTAACGTTAGTACTATTACTATACTATACATGCTATGAAATACTCCATATAAAACTTGTACTACTTTTGGACCATAAAATACAATTTTTGGAAGCATATATACCCACTATACAATAAACGAAGTATTACTTTAGTAGAAGTCTTAAATTTATAATTAAATTTAACTAATCTCATATCAACATAACTAAAATGCTTGATTAAATTCACACACGTATAATTCAACTTCAACAACACAAAAAAATAATCAACAAATATACGGTCAATCGGTCATGTACGGTCCAATATTATAATTAAGCAAGCTAGCTGTTCCCATTAACATTAACCGAATCATCCAGGAAACGCCAAATAATAGTTAGATAACATCAACTAGGTAATTTATATAATTACAAAATAATAAAAATCTCTTAACTTTATACTTGTATTATTCTCACAGTCACACCAAACCCCATTTAGAAAGAAAGAGGAAATGTTGAATAATAACTAAACTATTACACCTACTCATCAATCCACTCTTCATGCATGGCCCATTTATTCTCAATTATTCATTTTCCTACTTGTACATATAATGTCATATACTATATATATGTAACATTGCACTAAAGTCTAAAATTATAACACAACGTAACGATTAGCAAACAACTAACGCAAAAATGAGTGAAGCTAGGGAGATATACTCAGCCCCTCTAACACCTAGATCAGGCACGGCCACCCCAAAATCGGGCACGGTCACACCCATGACACCACCAATATCCGCCCCGCCATCACAGTTTCATTCCCCGTCTTTATCCCGGTCACCTCTCCTTTCATTTAATGAGAACGTCGAGCCTATAAATGGTCTTAATAATAATGGGACTAATAAAACCCCTAAAGGGTCTAGGCCTAGGACGCCGGTCCAATTCATTAGTCCATTAGCTAGTCCACTTAGAAGGGCTATAACCCCTTTGGCTAGCCCCTTGAGGAGAGCCATAACGCCGATAGCTAGCCCGATCAGGAAGGCGATTAGCATGACTAAGCTTGATCCTCAAGATGCTTGGCTTCCTATTACGGAGTCTAGGAATGGAAATGCGTTTTATGCTGCTTTTCATACGCTTTGTTCTGGGATTGGAATTCAGGCTCTTGTTCTTCCTGTTGCTTTTACTGTCCTTGGTTGGTAAGTTATAATTCCCTAATCTTCCCTACATTTAGCATATACATCTATATTTGTTTTTTTTTTAAATTTCTTGCAATTTGTTTCAATATTTTGAACCGTCCAATTTTATGTAAATACGTGAATGAATTGATCCCGTTTAAACACTCTATCTTATGTCGTAAATTCATAATAATCAGTAAGTTTAGACATTTTTTTTTTTTTTTTTACCATATAAGTGTTTTAGTGTTTCAGATATTTAAAAAAAATTAACTTTTTTACTAGGTATAGAAATTTGAATTTTAGAGACGGATGAAAGTGTTTAATTAAATGTGGTAATTGCGTAAGAAAAAAATATGCATGCACGTGATGCTTCTTCCCTACATAAAACATGTGTATTGGAATATAAATCCTAAAGTCCATGACAAAATTAGGTAAATTTGCATTTATTTTTTTTTTTTTTTTCCTTTTGGTATGTGATCGTTGGGCAGAATAACTTGACTTTTATTTTATATCTTCTTCAAATAATTTATTTCAAACTATGTTGACACTCTAGCTTTGGTCAAAGTGTCAAACCACCCCATTACTATTCCCACCCACCCGAAAACATAGTGAGTTCATTGCTTGTTCATACATTTGTACATTTGTTAATTGTTATTGTACCAAATTTACTCCTTCCGTTCCATTTTACTTACACTGACTTTAATGTATTGGTATGTAAATGATTTTTGCTTGATTCGGCTTCTCAATCTAATTTAAACTTGGTGATGCAGGACGTGGGGAATCATCTGTTTAACATTAGCCTTCCTATGGCAACTTTACACCCTCTATCTACTAGTACAACTTCACGAATCAACCGAAACGGGTGTTCGTTACAGCCGTTACTTCACGCTATGTATTGCAGCTTTTGGTACGTAGCTTACCAAGAACGAACAACCTTGCTTGAACTTATATGTGATCAATGTAATAAAAATTTAAATCAAATTAAAGATAATGTGACTAATGTTATCTTAATTGGAATTGGTTGACAGGTGAAAAAGCAGGCAAGCTAATGGCAATGTTCCCATACATGTACTTATCAGCTGGCACGTGCGTGCTTCTGATTAGTATAGCGGGGTCCACGTGCAAAATATTCTTCCAAATAGTATGTGGGCAAGATTGTACGGCTAAGCCCTTAACCTTAACGGAGTGGTACTTGGTGTTTACTTGTGCTGCCGTGGTGTTGTCTCAACTACCAAACATGAACTCCATTGCCGGTGTTTCTTTAATTGGCGCCATCACCGCCGTGGCTTACATCACCATAATATGGGCTGTGTCCGTCGCTAAGCATGCTCTACCCGGAGTATCCTATGAGCCGGTCCGATCTGCATCCGCTATTAAGAATGTGTTTAGTGTCCTTAATGCACTTGGGATTATTGCTTTCGCTTTTAGAGGCCACAATCTCATACTCGAAATTCAGGTAATAATTTATCATGTTAACAATGTACTTCCTATATACATTTATTCGATCTCTAAATTACTTAAATCATTTAAAAGTGTAACGCTAGTACGCAGTAGTGTAGCAGATATAAGGTGGTTAATTAATGAAACAAATATCAACTCAATTATTTACCCTAATCGAAGATATTATTGTTATGTGCAAGTTGCCAACTAGCTAAGCAAGGTGCATGTTTATAATGAAACTTTATCCCTAAATGGACCGTCCTCTTTCAATTTATGACTTTGACCTATTCTTAAGCCAATTTAGAAAATCAATCAACATAGTTGTATTAAATGCCATTTGAAATATAGGAAAAATCTTTAGTAGGTTGTTGGTGTGGTGGCTTGGTTGGTACCCCTTTGTGGGCTACTTTGTGTTTAAAAATTGACATAAAATTTGACTTTTAGTGTGTTACACTACTACAGTGGTTTGGTGAGAGTATGAAATGGAGAAAAGTAGTCTTCAAAAGAGTCTTTATTCTGTCATTTTTCATTGCTAGCCGCATCATTTTTTATTTTTTATTTTTTTAATCTTCAATTCATTGTTTCTTGGTGGCGTCTTTCAATTGTTCAAAGTCGGTTTCATGGGCAAAGTCAAATGATGTTAGTTATCGTGTATTACATCATGTTGTTAGTGTATCAACGTCTATATGTTATTAGTTTTTGCTTACTTTATGTCACATTGTGTTAGTTAATTAGATTCTTAAGAGTCGTAAACTCAATTTACTTTAACAATCTAGGTTAATCCATGTCTTTATCAATCTCTTTAATAGAATAACACGTAAAACAAAGATAAATAAAGACAAGTTGGTAGGCGGCTCTAATCTTTTGTAAAAATTAAATCAAACTAACTTAATATGATAAACGGGTACAAATTAGATCATGGATACATGTGCACGATGTAAGTTTAACTTAATGTCTAAAGTTTGAAACATGACTAATAGTATGAATGATTCGATTGCTATCATTTCAGGCAACAATGCCTTCAAGCGAGAAACACCCATCAAGGGTACCGATGTGGAAGGGTGTCCAATCCGCTTATGTTCTTATTGCAATGTGCTTGTATCCTCTTGCAATTGGGGGATTTTGGGCTTATGGAAACAAGGTAATTACTAATATTTCTATTAAAAAATAATTATGTTATTATAGCTAATATGTTTTCGTGTTATGATTGATAAAAATGTACTAATTTTTGTTATAATTATATTGTATGTAGATACCACAAGATGGAGGCATGCTAACAGCCTTGTACCAATTCCATGGACGTGACACATCCCAATTCATCCTAGGCCTAACAAGTTTATTCGTGATTGTTAACGCCCTAAGTTCGTTCCAAATCTATGGTATGCCAATGTTTGATGACATTGAGTCCAAGTACACAATGAGAAAAAAGAAGCCATGTCCGTGGTGGCTACGAGCTATATTCCGAGCACTATGTGGGTTCCTATGCTTCTTCTTCGCGGTTGCATTCCCCTTTGTTGCAAGCTTTGCTGGACTTATTGGAGGGATTGCCTTGCCCTTAACCTTAGCTTACCCTTGTTTTATTTGGATCGTTTTGAAAAAACCTAAAGCTTATGGTCCAATGTGGTGTCTAAATTGGGGATTAGGGGTCTTAGGGATGGTACTTAGTGTATTAATGATTGCTGCTGGTATTTACGTTGTTATTGCTAATGGGGTTGAATTTCATTTTTTCAAGCCTCACTAATATAATTTTAAGAAAATAACGTAACGCATACGAATTGAGTAATAATAAGGTTGTGTATGTATAATATAAAGTATTTTTTGTAGGTTGGGGTTAGGTGGAAAAAAAGGTTGCAAACGGTCAAATGATGACAAGTTTGTAACGATGTGGATTACGTTTGATGTTTCTAGCTAACATGTGAAGTGAATCAACGTGTTCCTTTACATGATGAGTGATAATTAAGTTTCATTTTAGGATGTATGATTAGTGTTTGTAATTTCAAGGTTGATATTAATTTCAATTTATTAATTATTTGGAGAAATTATTGTGGACTACTTTACCATTGATTGACTTTGTGCACAAATACCTTATTTCATAAGAAGTTTTTTTAAAAAAAATTAAAAAAGTTAAAAAAAAATTGCATTTCTATTGTAAAACACATACGCCTTAATCAGCTTTTTATAGCAAGATAAATGTAAGCCAATTTTGGCTTATTGATGATTTTTCATCTTTGCAACTGCTCTCTTATATAAGGCATTCACATTTCTGTGGCCATGTGACTCATGAGTCATGACACAATTCTAATGAACACAAATCTAGAGAGCTATAATGTTAATTTGTTTTCTGTGGGTTGTATCATCTAAAACATGCTACTAATTGTTTAACTGCCAATCAGACAAACCTGGAGATCATAATTATGCTACTAAGTTTGTTCATTCTTCATTAATTAATAAATTGTCCAAGGAAACCCTTATAAATAGATGTACCTAGCCAACCTAGGTTGTAATTAGAGCAAAAATACATCCAAGTTAATGTATAAATCCTACAAATCAAAATTGGCATACACAAGACAAAACTCAAGCTAACAGAATGAGTATTAGTAATAGGATTACTCCAATTGAATTGAAAGATTATGTTATCCAAAGTAATATAGATCCAGAAAGCAATGCGACGGAGATTCAAAAGGAGTTTAACCCAATAGAGTCATGGCTTCCCATCACAGAATCGAGGAACGGGAACGTATGGTCTAGTGTATTCCATTTAGTATCCTTTGGACTTGGCATGCAAGCTCTTTTGCTCCCTTTTGCCTTTGCCACTCTTGGATGGTATGGTCTAGCTTCACTCTTGACATATACGGAGTACTAATTAATTGTATGTTCCTCCTTTTTTTTAAATGTTTTTTAAGGGGTTGTGAGATGGTTACACCAATATTAAAGGTCAGGATACATGCAATTATTGTATAGTGAAAGTAAATGTTACATCATCTATTATCCAAGTACATGTACTTAAACTTAATTTAAGTGAAATTTAATGTCAATTGGTGGGACCAGGAAAAGGCTCAAGGACAAACATATACAAGTACAACTTAAGTATATCGATCAAAAAAATGAAATATTCAAAAGAAACATACAAAAAAAGTTATGCATAGGTGTTTTGGCTTATTAATTATTGATAAATTAAACCAGGTTGTACTTGTACTTGAACATACATATTCTCACATACTTCTAACTCTAGTGCTTTTAGTAAGAAATAATTCATAAGCAAAATTGCAACTATACATATCCTTGTTTAATTAATTAGAGGAAGTATGATTACCTCGATCATCTAACTTAAGTGTTTATATGCATGCAGGGCATGGGGAATCACGTATTTGTCATTAGGGTTTATATGGTAATTGTACACAAAATGGCTTCTTGTTCACCTTCATGAATCATCATCCGGTGTTCGCTACAGCCGATTTCTCCAACTAGCCATGGAAGCATTCGGTTAGTAACTACCTAAAATTCTTCTCTTGTATCCTTTCTGCACTACATTTATATACACCATGATCTGTGGATATGTACATAAAAACGTACCAATAATCTTATTGCACTGCCTCAGGTCCAAAACTCGCGAAATGGTTGTGTATGTTTCCAATCTTGTACCTATCAGGAGGAACATGTACAATGCTTGTTATAACAGGTGGTTCAACTTTGAAACTCTTGTACGAATTGATTTGTTCCGAAAGCTTTAATTGTCCCAAAATTTTAAGCACAAATGAATGGTTCTTAGGATGATTTTTGAGTGGCTATAATATAATTGTAGCCATTATATTAAATTTGATCACGACCATTTGAAACTCTTGTACGAATTGATTTGTTCCGAAAGCTTTAGTTGTCCCAAAATTTTAAGCACAAATGAATGGTTCTTAGGATGATTTTTGAGTGGCTATAATATAATTGTAGCCATTATATTAAATTTGATCACGACCATTTATTTATGTTGACTAATATAAACCGTTGATATAGATTACTATTACTCTGTAATTTAAAAAAAAAAAAAAAAGGCCACGATGTTTTGTCAGTTTCTTTTGCAGAGTAGATTTTTTGGCTTTGCTCCTCAATATTTTCCGAGTTATTCCATCTAATTTATACTAGATCAATTAAGATCAGAGTAAGATCTTTCGATTTCCCAAGCTTTACGAGGGAAGCTTTTATGCAGGTGTATGTATTCTGATTTCTGAATCAATCAATAATTTGTGTAACACTAACTTCATCTTCTTCCATGTATATATAGACTCCATTTTTCTTTATAATTTGTATACAAACTCATAGAAGATGCATATGCAGAACAATTTTTAAAGGAATTCCAAAGAACTCGAACAATTCAGGATAATTAAGGAGAAAAGCCAGCAAAAAAATACTCCGTAAACAAGAGAAACTGACATAAAGTATGTGCCCCACTTTTTTTTTTTTTGGCAAAATTATTTTTTACAAAATATTAACAGTTGACCCTATCAACGGTTCATATTAGTCAATATAAAATAAATGATTGTGATTAGGTTTAATATAATGACTACAATTTTATTGTAACCATTTAAAAACTATCCTTGTTTGTTTGGCATTTTTACTAGCACATCACCCTAACTTAAACTCCTTAGTTTGTGTGTCGCTCCTCGGAACTATTGCTTCCATAGTACTAATCTCCCTTCTATGGATTATATCCATTGCCAAAGGCAGAGTTGAAAACGTGTCATATAATCCCATATTTGAAGAATTGGAAGATAATTTGAGTGTATTTTTAAGCACTTTTTTTGCAATGGAGATGATTGCTCTTTCGTTTCGAGGTCATAACCTTGTCCTTGAGATTCCGTTAGATATAACAAACTCTTAATCTTACTTATTAACATTTCATAATCTTACTAAACATTTGTTTTATGCAGGGGACATTGCCGACAAACTCGAAAATTCCACCTCATATAACAATGTGGAAAGGAGTAAAAATCTCTTATTGTATGATGTCTTTGTGTCTTCCCACTAGCCATTGCTGGATATTGGGCTTACGGAAACAAGATAACAAGGACAGGGATCATATAACATTGGGAGCGTTTCACAAAGATAGCGTGTCAACAACAATGCTAGGATTGATTCTAGTCTTTGTATTAGTACACCAGCTATGTGCGTACCAAGTATATGCCATGGCAAGCTTTGACAACAGAGTTTCGATATGTCCTGGCTAAGAACAGGCCATGTCCCTCTTGGCTCCGGAGTGCATTTAGGTTTCGCCGGGAACTTGTCTTTAGCAATAACATTCCCCTTCTTACCAAGCCTGATCAATTGTTGGTGCAATTGGCCTGCTTGTGACATTTTCTTACCCTTGTTTCATGTATGTTTGTATTAAGAAACCCAAGGTTTGGGGGCCTGTGTTTTTGCTTAATATAGGACTTGATTGTTTAGGTGTAGTGTTGAGTATCTTATACTTCATTGTAGCAATATGGGAAATTTCTAGGGAAGGCCTAACTGCCAATTTTTTCAATGTAAAATGGTGAAAGTACCGGTGCCGTCTCAGACTTTTTATGGGTCCAGAGCGAAAACTTAAAAAGGGGCCCTAATAAACAACGAAGACGTACATCATACATGATTGGCTAATAAAATAATTTTTTTCCTATTGGCATTTTTGTAAGTATAATAATAATAATAATAAAAAAAAAAATAAGATTGGAGAAACCGTAGATAGATATTTATCTATTTTTAAAATTTAAATTCATTATTTAGTTTTTACAAAATTAGATGTGTGTGGATGAAATGATGATGATACTTACAAATAAGAAATATAGTATTGATGTATTCTTATACAATTACTAATGAAGTGTCAAGTGAAGAGTGATGAATATGATCTGATGATGATATAATACAATTTTTGTATGTGACTGGCCACATGGTGTGGTAGGGGTTACTTGTAGGGTGTTACTTGTTTTGATCAGAGTGTTACTTGTAGGTGTTATTTGTATTCTGGGGTTACTTGTATGGTCTTACTGGTTTTGGTCAGGTGTTACTGGTTTGATATGTGGGTTTGGTCTGAGGTTACTTGTAGGGGTTACTCAGAATACAAGTAACACCTACAAGTAACACATGGTGCGGCAGGGGTTACTTGTAGGGTGTTACTTGTATTATAGGGTTACTTGTATGGTGTTACTTATAGGTGTTACTTGTATAGTGTATTCTGGAGTTACTTGTATGGTCTTACTTGTTTTGATCAGGTGTTACTGGTTTGGTATGTGGGTTTGGTCTGGGGTTACTTGTAGGGGTTACTCAGAATACAAGTAACACCTACAAGTAACCCCAAAATACAAGTAACACCTACAAGTAACCTTTGACAAAACCAGTAACACCCTACAAGTAACCCCTGCCGCACCATGTGGCCTACCACACTGAAAAACCTAGTAAAAATTTCTCACATCTTATTATAGGCCCACATTAAATTTAAAAATAAGTAATTTAGTGAAATGGTGGACCTAGCATTAAATTTCTCCATCTCTTTTTTAGTGTACTTTTCTTTTTCCTTCCTCTCTCTTTCTTGATGAAGCTCGGTGCTTCAATGGAGGTTCTAGCCTTCAACCTCACTAATCAACATGGGGTCCATCAAAAGGGGGGCCCTGAGCCGTCGCTCAAGCTGCTCTCCCTTATAGCCGGCCCTGGGTGAAACATTATTGTAATAGAAATTCTACTAACTACTAACTAATATTCCCTTTTTTTTTTGAGAGTCTCAAGGGCGGGGAATGAGAATCGATCCCCAAAATCTCCTGAAATCGAAAAGGAAGCTCTAACCGATTGCGCTATCCCTCACTCTCTCATTTGATTCTCCCTCCGTTTTTTTAAATGCATCACTTTTATTCTTGCACTATTTACATACCATGGTTGACTTAATTTTTTCACCTTTATAAAATAAATAAATGTTATTATAATTTGTCCATATATAAGTGCGTCATTTGAACAGAAGTTTTGGTTTCCACTAAACTTCTATAAACCTCAAGTCTTTTCATCTGAGTTAAGCTAAAATACGGTCCTTGAACTTTGGTATTTGTAACATTTTAGTCCCTCAACTTTCAAATGAGGCAAAATGGTCCCTTAACCACCAATGACTCACTTTACAGGTACAAATTATCTGACTAAGAATAGTTTAGGGACCATGGTGCACATGTGTCAATAAATTTAATGATTTTAAATGTAAAGTTTAGGGACCTTTAGCTGATGAGTTGGCATTAATTAAATTAGAAATGAAAGTTTAGGGACAATTATAAGGTGAGGTGGCTAATGTAATTATTATAAGCCAAAGTTTAGGGACCTTAAAGGGACACATGATGCTCCCATACAAGAGTGATTATAAGTTTTAACCCCTAAGTGTAATTTAGTTCAATTAAACTAATTTCATTTCAACTAAACCAATTTAATTTTCGTAAAAATTATTTACTTTTTAAAAATGTATAAGTGAGATAATTTAAGCGTGAATGTATGGTCGTCGCCATTTACTTCAGTTAAACACATTTAGTTAATGATCCAAGGAAATTATTATTTTATCCTAGAAATTAACACAAGAAAAAAGAAGAAAAAAAGAAAAACCCTTAAAATTGTCTCACATAAAACCCAAAAAAATTGAAAATCATTTAGAACACAAGAAAAAAAAACCTTGAAATTCACACACAAAAACCCAAAAAATTGAAAACCTTTTAGAACATAAACTCATGAAAAATTAAGTGAGATAAAGTTGTGGGGTGGTACTATTTTTATTCTAGTTTCATAAATTTATTTATTTTTATATTACAAAGTTTGGGTTTGTCTTACTCACTCACTTCGAAAACACATTATATTTTTCGGTTTTATTTATTTTTATTTAAATTTATTTTGATGTGTGAAATATATAAGGGGTTAGGAGTTAGGATTTGAGGATGTGTGGTTAATGAGTTTAGGTGGGATATATTGTATAAAATTTGATTACGAAAAATTGGTAGGAAGTAAAATAATGATAAAAAAATATAAAATATATCATGATTACCAAATTTTATTAGCAATTTTTAATTCTTGCCAACTCACTTTATAAATATTTGGTTAAAAAAATTCACTTTATGAATTTCTAAGCTTTTGTTTATATTGTTTCAAAAAAAAAAAAAAAAAAAAAAAAAAAAAAAAAAAAAGAACAACTTTTGTTTGTATTTAATTTAATTAATTGACTATGATCTAACAAGTCCATAAACTTTTGCTTTTAAAAAATAAGTATAGTCTCTAAACTTTGCTGACTCATCGCTGGAAGCCCTTGAATTTTGGCTTAGTTGGCATTGACATCCCTAAACTTTGCTGATTAGGAAGTTCCTCCACCAGAAATGGTGAGGCAAGAGCAGTTGAGGGACCTTTTTACCTCATTTCAAAGATGAGAGATCAAATATGCTATTAATGGCAAAGTTGAGGGACAATATTTTAGCTTAATTCATCTTCATCTATTTATGGAAACCCCGTCTTTTAGCAATAACACAGTACCTCCATTTTGTACTCCGTATAATTTGTTTAAGACAGGCGTCCTTAATACATACAAGTACATCTCTATGTTATTATTGTGTGAGAATGTGACATCATAAAATAAATAGAAGGCCCTAGTTTCCATTTTATATATGCAACACATGTGAATTAGAATTAACGAGCCAATTGATTTTGACAGGTAATTATAAGCTAGATAAAGTATTTACTTCTATAAAAACATACATTTGGAATGCAAAGCAAAGGAAACATATTAGCAAAAAAATGAGTACTAGTAGTAGAATTATTCCAATTCATAGATTGGAAGAATTCCAAAATGATGATTTCAATTCCGAAAACATCCGTTTATCAATGGAATTTGAAGAGGAGAGTAATCTAATTGAGGCATGGCTTCCTATCACGGAATCGAGGAATGGTAACATATGATCGTGTGTGTTCCATTTAGTATCATCAGGACTTGGAATGCAAGCTCTTATGCTCCCGTTGCTTTTGCTACTCTTGAATGGTATGATTTATTTCCCCTTTTCATAAGTTTGTCATCGTCTAGAATTTATTGCCACATTTGTGGACTAATTTAAAATAACTCTGAAAATGACAACTAATTTGATACATATATAATTAATTCATTTTCCCATTTCACTAATTTGTTGCTTAATTAATTTTGAACCATAAACACATTATTCATTTTTTTTTTTTATAAAGAACTACTCCTTAAGGCTTGTTTTCTTCAGATTACTTTCAATTCAGTTCAGCTCAGCTCTAATAAGTTCAGTTCAGTTCTTAATTTCCTTCTCTCATAAAATATTCAATTCAGTTCAGTTTAGCTCCAATAAGTTAAGTTCAGTTCAGTTCAGCTCAATTCAGTTATCAGAACAGGCCCTTAGTCCTTAACAATGTACGGAGTATTATGCTTGTACAACCGTACTAAGGAATAGAAGCAATTTCATTGGTCATTTACTCTTTAGAATTATTATTATTATTATTTTGAGGAAAAAAAAAGCAAAGAAATACTCCCTCTGTTTTTTTTTCATTTGCATCATTTTTCTTTTTGGGGTGTTTTTTTTTTAAATGCATCACTTTATTTGGTAACTTTACACTACTCCTCTGTTTTTTTATACTTACAACACACCTTTTATGACGCTTATCAATGAGGTGATTAAACTAGGTAAACGAATGAATTAAGCTATGAAATTTAAATCGTAGCAACTTATCCCTTTCTTTAGGTATTAAAATTTTGTAAATTAATTCATCCGTTTACGTAGTCTAATATTTTCCTTAACATGCATGCCAAAAGGGTGTGTTGCAACTAAATAAAAATGGAGGAAGTATATTTTATCATTTCTCTCTCTTACTTTAAACCCCATTTAAATTATTTTATCATTTCTCTCTCTTTTATGGTCCCCACTAAAATAATAAAAATATATATCCCCTCTCACATACTTTGGTCCCCATCTTACTTTTAGTATAATAATTTATTTACCCATTCACAATTTTATATTACTCTTCTAATGCTTTATGCAATCCAAAGTGATGCAAATAAAAAAAATGGAGGGAGTAACATTTGTTATACTATACGTCTGTAGACTCTGTACTACTCTCACTCTATATACTGGTATTTGTAATACTGTACATATTACATATTGCTCCGTATTAAAAATTGCTCAACTAATTTTCCTAATGAAGCAACTTAACACTTGTTGTCTTCTGACTCATAATTCCATAATTAAAAATTCAAAGCACATTGTTTTCTATTTTTGTACTCCGTAATGACACCGACGTAATGACGTATCAAAGAAATCATGACTTAATAAGTCCTAGCGTCACCATCGTTACATCATTCAAATCATCATCATCACAACTTCACGGGAAGGCCAGGTTCCAAGAATAAAGAAATTATTACATATTTCTTCGGTTCTTTTTACTTGACTTATTTCATCTATCACATTTGTCAACACATAATTCCAACATCAATATCTTAAATTCTTGATGAGTAAATAATTAGGTATTGATATACTATTTACCGAGATATTTTCTAAAAAAGATAATGCTAAAATTATGTTTTATCTTATATATAAATCACGAAAGACAGTTAAATAAGTGAAAATAAATAGTGCAAAAGTCATAATAATTCAAGTATAAAACGGCGAAAAAATAAAAATTAATAGAAGAGAAATGAACAAAATTGATGCTAAATTTCCCACCACATACTTTCATCAAATCATGTTATCGCACTTTTAGTTTGTCACTATTAATAGAACAAGATATCCTAAAATGACATTAATTAATAGTATCAAGCTATCAACTTAGAAAATTTAATTACCACTTTCATTTATTTATTTATTCTACTTTTAGATATGATTTTAAGAGGGTATATATATTAAGAGAATATAACGGTTTTTTTTAGAGAATATGATAGGGTTTTTTTTATTCATTTCAAAAACACCTAAAATTAGTCAAATTTTATGTGTATGAAAGAGAATAATTGTTTATAGTGGACGAGATTGGCAAGCCCCATGTATAAATGAGAATATGGTGCTTTATTACAAAGATGGACCATGTAAATTCGTCCACTATCAACAAGTTTTGGTTTAGTGAAAAGGTTTGTATTTCACAACCATGAAAGTGTGAAATTAAATCTTTTCGAAACGTGCTAACTTGGGTCGTGTTGACTTATAAAAAGTTTGGACCTTTTTACTAATAAAAAAATATAATAATAATAATAATAATAATAATAATAATAATTTATTTTTATTTTTTTTTAAAAAAAGGGGACAATGTAGGTCCGTCAAAGGTTGGTTATTAGTCTATCAGCAACCTTATATTTCGGCATGCAACCATAAATCCATTATATAAGTGGAAGCAACCAAGAAAGAAGATATAAAAAAAAAAAAAAGGAAGAATTTTATTTCCTCTTAAATAAACAAATACTAGTAAAGTATTAAGGGAAAAAAAAAACAATGGAAATTTCCAAATGGCGTACAACATTAGAGCAACTAATGCAAGAAGAAGTAGAAAGAGATAGACAAAGTGTAAAGTCGTTGTCAAGGTCAATAGATATTTTTCCTATCTCCATAATTAATTGTGAGAGTATTAGGATTAATCCCGTGGAAGACGACGACGAACTCGATTTGGATGATCATAATGACAACATAGTTTTCGTGTCGGGAAGATTGGAATTGGTAGGAGAAGTAAGTAAAAATCCAGCAGCAGAAGCATGGCTTCCTATTACAGAATCAAGAAATGGAAATTTGTGTTTTTGCATCTTTCATTTGCTTTCTTCTGGCCTTGGACTTCAGTCTCTTGCTCTTCCTGTGGCTTTTACTACTCTTGGCTGGTAATTAATTAACTTCATATCCTTCATTTTCTTTTTCTTTACCAAAATTACGAGTATGAAAAATATTTCAACTTATTTTGTCTGAAAATAGTCGAAATAAGTTAAGCATAAGCATAAGCATAGCATAACATTATACTCGTATATGGTTGGTTGTGTTTTTGCATGTTACTCAAATTATGACTTCAAATGGACATGCAATTTGATGGTCTCTGGTTTGTACCATCACCTAATCAGCTCCTAACATGATTTATCAAGTAAAATAAATTAAAAATAATTACTACCTCATTTTTACATTATTTGCATCGATTAGACATTCACTACTCACACTTTATATTAATCTTTACAAATAATATGAAACAAAGGTAATATATATTTTAAGAAAATAGAGGAATAATAATCGTCACTTGGAATTGTTTCTACTGTGTTAGATACGAGTCTTTTCGTTTGCTTTACACTTTTTCATTGAAATATTAGTTATTTGATGGTTAGTGGCTGATTAAATATATTCCTAAAGTTTAAGCATTAGAAACAGCCCTAACTTTACTTTTAATTTAAGTCTATTATTTTGGGTATGGAATTTTGATCTATTAAACATTGAAAAACTAATTAAGCTTTTTGACACATTCAATTTCAGAGATACTATTTATAAATGCGTAAATAGTACAAGTTCATGGTATTTGGAATTTGGTTACGACTGTTTGACAAGAGCAGATATTAGCAGAGAAATCCTCGCCTGTTACGATCTACTGAGTTATAACTTGCCTTGGTTTACATTAATATTTGACCCAAAGTCAACCATAGTTTCCTCAATAGAATTACATGCACTATACCAACGACCAAATTTATTGATTCATGCACATATTTCTACCCTTACCAAATTAATGCAATGAAGTCATCCAATGAGTATGTCACATGATAAACCAAATGCCTGTAAATAAATAAATAATATATCCAAGCAGTCAAAGTATATGTAGACATAATTAATAGAGTATATAAATCGATCATGGGCTTCAACCAATAACTTAAGATTTTGGTTGAGATGGTCCTTCAACATCGTATCACAACCTTTGTAATACAAAGATCAATAGTTTGAATTAAGAGAAATAATTTTTTGACAATTTATTCAAAATTAATTTGTCTTCAGGGCTTGGGGAATCACATGGTTGTCAATTGCATTCATATGGCAACTTTACACCATATGGCTTCTTACCCAACTGCATGAATCCCCCTCTGGCTTTCGCTACAGCCGATACCTCCAATTGGCTATGGCCGCATTTGGTTAGTCCATTCCTCATTTCCCCGTTTTCATTTTTCCTCTGTCTTTAAATAATACTTCCTCCGTTTCTATTTAGTTGACGCGTTTGACTTAGGCACATATATTAAGGAGAGGAGAGAGAGTGAGAGAGAATGAAAAAGCAAGTGGGATAGCTTGTAAATGCAAAGTAAAAAATTTACCCCAAAAGGAAAACGTGTCAACTAAAAAAAAAACTTCCTAAAAAGGAATACGTGTCAACTAAAAAGAAACGGAGGTAGTATACCCAATTCTATTTTAGGTCGTAACAGTATAAGTAATAGTTAACATGATAGAGAGTATGTTATAACTAAATTTTGTTTTTAATTTGTATGTGAATGAAGGTCCTAAGCTGGGGAAATTGCTAGCTCTATTACCAGTAATGTACCTGTCAGGAGGAACATGTGTAACACTTCTTATAACTGGTGGTGGCACAATGCAACATTTATATCATATATTATGTGAAAATGACAATATTTGTCATGCAAAATCACTTACTACTGTAGAATGGTACTTGGTATTCATATGTTTGGCCATTGTTATAGCCCAACTTCCTAACTTGAATTCAGTGGCTTGGGTGTCACTAGTTAGCGCGATTTCAGCTGTAGTTTACTGCACTATTATCTGGATCATGTCTATTAGCAATGGTAGACCTTCAGGAACAAAATACAGCCTTTCTGCGAGGGGTTCGGAATCAGAAATGAAATCACTTACAAATGTTCTTTCAGCTCTTGGAATAATTGCCTTTTCTTTCAGAGGTCATAATCTTGTGCTTGAGATACAGGTATGAATTGTGATCAATAAGTCGTTTGTTTTTTTTTATTTTATTTTATTTTTTTATTATATATATATTTCAATAATATTAACGTTACTGTTTCATAGACTTGTTACTTTATTAGTCATCTGTCCTTAAATAATAGGGACACGTTTCATTTTATTAAAAAAAAAATTACTTTATAAGTCCGTACTGTACTATATGCACGTTTCTAACTTCCACTATAATAAACTCATGATGAAGTTTAGAAATTAATGTAACGATTGTGATGTTTCAGGGAACACTTCCACCAAATTTAAAAGATCCAACCCACAAAATAATGTGGAAAGGAGTGAAAATAACATATGCACTAATAGCAATGTGTCTTTTTCCCTTAGCAATTGGTGGATATTGGGCATATGGAACCTTGGTAATTAACTTTGCACTTGTTAACTTTACTAAAAATTTAAATTTGCTCAAAAAAATATACAATGTTTTAATAGCACATTTGTATTTCAGATGCCAAATACAGGGATGTTGAAAGCATTTGCACAATTTCATGGAAATCACAGCTCAAAGTTGAAGCTAGCCATAATATACTTCTTCCTCATCATAAACAGCTTGTGTTCATTTCAAGTTTACGCGATGCCAGTTTTTGACAACTTTGAGTTACGCTATGTGAGCATACAGAAAAAGCCCTGCACCTGGTGGATAAGAGTAGGGTTAAGGGTATTTTTCGGAGGGCTGCTTTTTTTCATAGCAGTTGCTGTTCCTTTCTTGCCCGTCCTAGCACCACTAATCGGAGGGATTGCACTGCCAGTTACCTTTGCCTACCCGTGTTTCATGTGGATTACTATCAAGAAACCAAGTAAATTCAGCACAATGTGGTTTCTTAACTTGGTTCTTGGCAGTTTAGGCATTCTATTAAGCGTATTATTAGTCGTTGCAGCTATATATAATCTTGTAACTAAGGGCCTTTCTGCCAATTTTTTCCATCCTAAACCATAATAATCGAAGAGAAATTGTAACATATAGTACATTTAACTTTGATGGAAAATTTCTATCAAAATCATTTCATAGTTGAATGATTTTTCTTTTTCTTTTCTTATTTTTTTTTTTAAGGGAACATAGTTGCATGATATAGTAGTGTAGTATATAGAACTTAGTACTCTGAAAGTATTATAAACAAGAAAGATCTAGGAACTTGAAGCATTGTATCCTCCTTTCAAGGTCATTTTTACATACCCAGTATGTCCTGTATTCTCAATCTCAAGGCCACACCAAATCAGCAGCAGGCACATGGCTTAACTTAATTCGCTGCAGACTCACCAAACCGACCATTCAAGCTTAACTTTGGTGAGATTCATCCCCTCTCACACAACATCAGGCAAACAATGCAAAAAAATATTCACTACTTGGATTTTGCACAAAAATAAATGCAGAAATTTTAATTACTTAATTTGTAAGATCAAGTGCCAAGCTGAGTAGTTTAACTTATCATCAGGTATTCAGGTGATCCTTTTCTTCTATAAAAGGCCAACCAATTACAAAGTGTAATCACCAACAAAGGAAATTACATTCATCTCAAAAAAAAAATCCCAAGTATAATCTCTATTACTACTACATAATAAGCTTAGAATAACTTTGTTTCAGGTTTATTATTAACAACCAGCAGTATGTCAGACCAATTTGAAAATGAGACCACTGAGGTCAATGCTAAGGATCGCGGTCTCTTTGATTGCTTTGGAAAGAAGGAAGAGAACCCAAAAGAGAAGGTAGATAAGGCAGAGGAAGAAAAGGTCTATCTAAACAGTAGCAGCTCTAGCTCGGTAAGAACTTTACTATGTTGGAAATAAATTTTCATTGTGAAAGATCCAATTGAACAGAATAGACCTAACTGTTCTTTTTTTGTTACATGGATTCTTATAGTCAGAGGAAGAAGTGGAGGAAGATGGAGTGAAAATAAAGAGGAAGAAGAAGAAGAAGGGGCTAACAGACAAGATCAAGGAAAAGCTACCAGGTCACAAAGATGAAGCCGCTGCCATTCCAGTAAGTGATTACGATAACCATCATCAGCCTACAACTGTAACTGTAACTGCAGAGGCAACACACCCGGAGGAAAAAAAGGGTTTTCTTGAAATGATCAAAGAGAAGTTGCCAGGGCATCACAAGGATGACGCTGTTGCACCTGCACCTGCACCTGCACCAGCTTCTGCTGCTCCTCAACCTCCAGTTGTGGCTCACTGTGGGTCTGATGGGCAATGTGGGGGGTCACATGAAGCCCAGGAGAAGAAAGGGTTCTTAGAGAAGATCAAAGATAAGCTTCCCGGTGGACATAAGGATAGCGAAGAAGTCAAGAAAGATCATTAATTGATCATCCTCTTGGTACTTTGCTGGTATTAATGTATTATTGCTGGTATTAATGTATTATTGTTATGTCTTAGAGTCTGTTAAGTGTTAGGCTTTAGTATTCTGCAATTTCAATATTTTCCCAGCTTTGTGTAATTTGGTTTCAATTTGTGTTTCACTGTTTTATATTGTTAGGTCTTTCTTTTTAATTCCAGCCTCAGCCATTGTATTTTCCCCTTGCAAACACTGTATTCTCTGAGTTTTTCAATGCTTTAGATTATGATTTTACTTAATTCCATTTTCTAAGGTGTGTATAAAACTTGGCAAAAACTCTCACATCAAACATCAAATAACCTCATGTACTGTGTTGTATCTTTAAGAATCAGACATGAGTGGACTCTTAGACACTTATTTTGGACCAAAAACATATGATGCACTCTATAGTATGAAATGTTCTAAGACACGCAGACACATGCAATAATGTCTGCCAACCACAAAATTTGGAGGTTCTGATGCTAGAATTTCCGATTCCATAAGAGAAACTTGGGGGAGAGACGGTCTACCAGGTCCTGTAGTAATCAAACCTAAATAAACTCCTAGGAAAACATTTAACCACTTAAAGGTACTATAACAAATTTGATTGAAGAAAAGGAATTCCCACCTTAGTAATAGTAGCAGAATCTGAATAATTTAGCACATTTCAAAATAGACCAGTGAAGGTTTGTTGAGCTTTGAAATTATGTAGCAACCAATGGATTCCAAAAGCAGGTCTCCGAGGTTCTGGAACAAAACAGAATGAGATTGAAGACGAGTCTGATCATTCAAATCCATGGTTTCCTCCAAAACCTTAAAAACAAAGCAATTGTTCAGCAAGTATGGACTGCATGACTGCTACTTAAATCTTTTTTTTCTTAGGAGGGGCAACAACCTGATGTTCCCTTCCTATACTTTGAGAGTGGCAGATCTGGACACGGCTAGGACAGGCCATGGCCAACTTATCAGTCCCATTTTGGCCTGGGGCATCAGTCATCAAGCCTGGCTGCCATCGAGCCAACCCAAACCCGAAAAAATGAACTGACCAAATCAGGTAGAGAACAAAACCAGCCAAAAAATTCTGCTCAAATAAGGCCAGGCCATACTTGATTACTAGTAGAGACTGAATACTCTACTTGCATAAGAAGTATACTAATGCTCATCTACAAAAAGATGCAACTATAAAATCTCACGGATCCAAATGCTCAATCCAATAACATATGCTTTCAGCAATGTCATATAATTCCTTGAAAACAAAGCTTTGTTTAAGTACAATCCCAAAACCAACAACAAAAATAAGTTAGTATATACTTTCTCTTCCTAAGCTACAAACCAAATGATCAGCAAACTTTGAGCTTAGCTAATCATATAAATGATGGCTTTTGCCTACGTTAAATCCAGTCTTAATTCCTGATCTGCTGTTAATGTTTTCATAACTATAGGCTCGAACATTCACTCATCGTAAACACAGGAATGTAACAGATTCTTGGGTTTGCCAAGACGGGTGCTATCTAACGCGACAGGGCATCTGATATGCTTATAGAACTTGGACTTAACCAGCCTCCCTAGAATGTAAGCCCTTGATCGCAGAGTAAATGTTAAATTCAACCCGACATTCACTTTTTTGTCATGCAAGTTGTTACCTTTCATTGCATCGGATACAACTGACATTCCGCCATAGAGAGGGATCTGATGTCCATGCACCACTGTAGTTATGTTGGAATGACTCTTCCTTTTCTGGTAGAACTTCTTCATCTAAAAAATTCATATTCAGATTAGCAACAATTCAACAACTAAACAAAAGCAAGTCAAGAATACCTCCCACAACATCCATCCGAAATTAAATTAATCACAAAAGTATATTGTTCCAAGGAAATCAGCATAGATTTTATCAATACTCAATTTTCCATTTACATGGGCATACACTACAAAAATGATATTACCTCGAAACACAAATATAGACTCAATCTTCAAGGTTTGTCACCAAATTTTATGGCCTAAGAATATGAAGGATGTTCACATGTATATTATTTCATACATCCTCATCAAAATTCAGCCTTCCTTAGCTGTGAAACTTAAGTTACAACTATGGAAACAAAACCGGTGCAATTTCGAAATTTTTTTACACTACTGAAGAAGTCCAAGGTCACAGTCTCACAGCTAATAGTAAAGAAGCTTGCTTCAAAATTGAAGAAACAGGCAACCATAACCAATTACTCATAACCAAGCCATCACATTAAACATGACATTGACATATATCTATACAACACAAGGCCCTAGTATTTGAATGTGAAAATTACTAGTCGTGTCACGAATACCTATACTTTTAGACTACTCCTATTAAAATGCAATTAATTCCTTAATCCTATGGATCACAAAAGTCAAACAATAAGCCAACAAGCATATTTAGGAAGTAATGCTTATGCATAGGGCAACTAATCAATACATTCAAACATGTGATAAAGATACTAGAATACTTGGTATGTTCACAATGACGCAATGGCTAATATGTTAGTCACCTAACGAGTGAATGAGGACAAATACCTGACCGGAAGCAACTTTGAGTTGATAGTAGTAGAGTTCAAAAGGGGTAGAAGTGACATGGGCTCCAAAAAATGTGGCGGGATTCTTGTAAGAAATCCTGACCGTCGAATTAAGAGACAGCATATCTGTCGGAACTCCCGTGCCGTCCATTCCTGCTTGTATTGTGTAATCCAGGAACACCATGTTCTACATCATTCAATTAATTAGTAATTTATTCATCAGTCTTCATTCTTATCCCCTGATTTCTGAAATTTTATTTGATTATTATTTTATCAAAAAAAAACATTCTTTCAAAAAATGTTTCCGTTTAATCCATGACATGAGCATGTGGGAAAGAGTCAAACCCATGAGGTCATGTGGTGGGACCACTATCTGGCCAGTTCCCATAGGACGAGACACCGAGTTAACTCAGTGAACTCGAACCTATAAAAAAGAACTCGGTTGTTATATTCTGACTAAAACAAATTAAAAGAGCCCAACTTTAAACGAAAGTGATCAGTGTTTCCTACAGTCCTGCAACTGGTGGGTGCTAGTGTGCTACTACGTCTGTAACCTCCTTTAAAGCAATGAAATTATAAGTGGAAATGACTAGTTTAACCCTCAATATCCTTCTAAACAAAATCATCTCAATAGCTCACGAGTTGACTCAGTGAGTCTCACATGTTTGACTTAGTCAACCCCTCGTCGTACAAACCAAAAAAAAAAAAAAACTACAAAAGATGGAAAAAAGAAAAATTATTCAAATTCCCAAGGTTTCACTTTTCAGAACTACTGAACTACCCATGCTCCTACGATAGACTTTAAGTGTCTTGCCAATGTCACACTTAGGGCCTGTGGGTATGAAATGAGCTAAACTAAACTTATTAGATTTAAATTGAAAAGAGCTGAATTAAAATGAATATTTTATAAGAGAAGGAAATTAGGAGCTAAACTGAACTGAACTTATTAGAGCTGAATTAAACTAAAATAAAGTGAAAATAATCTGACGAGAACAGGATCTTAATTCATCTATTTATTTCATATTATTTGTAACGATCATGCATTTTTCCTCTCTACTTTATATCAAATTGTTACAAATAATATAACATGAATGTACTAGTATACATTTTTATTTATTTCGCTATGTATGAAAATTTTAATTGATATATTTACAATGAAATGTGATTTTGTTAGAATCATTTCACACGTACTCATTGATTTTTATGAAAAGATACTCCGTACAATAATTTACGTGTGATTCATTAAATTAAAACCAAATTAGAAAATTTGCTTAATTATTTTGTTGAACTTGTACAATTAAAAGAGAAATACTCAACTATAAAAACAGAAGAAGTACATTCAATATGGACAAATAGGTCACAAGACCCTTTGTAATTTGCAAATTAAAATACTACCTCCATTTCATATTATTTTCAACGATTAGACATTTTTTCTCTCTACTTTATATCAAATCGTTGCAAATAATATGAAACGGAGGTAGTAACTTATTAGAACCCAAAAAAGACATTAGGTTAATGAAAGCGCCGAGTTGACTCAGTGAGTCATCCGAGTCAAAATAAAAAAAACAGGGGATTTGCAGAAACAGAGGAATTTAGAAAGAAAGACTGACCTTGACGAGAATATGAGGGTGAAAAGACTTAGCAGCCCCCCAAAGAATCAAAGAAAACACACTAAACAACCCAATAAACGAAACCATAAAACACCCCACATAAAACCTCCAACTGGGCCCACCATCCTCCTCATCGTCCTCCTCCTCACATTCTCTCTCCTCATCGCCGGCGCCGCCGTAATCCAACCGGAGTCCGCCGTAAATCCGGCGCCACCCACTTCCGGCACGGCGGTGATAATGCTGTTTAAGGGAAGTAGAAGAGAACAGTCTAGAAGTAGAAGATTCTCGAGAATGGTGAATTGGAGAACAATGGTAGTTTCTTGTAGGAGAAGTAGGTGGACTTAATGTTGCGTAAGATAGTTTGTCGAGGTCTTGTTGTGAATAAGAAGGACTTTCAACGTAGTATACTGCTCTTCTTGAGGGTGATCTTGGTGGGCTTACTGTTGCCATGCTTGTTACATCTGAATCTGTTTTCGCATGCATTTTTTTTTTTTTTTTTTTTTTTATACAAATTATTTGGTGGGTTTTTGTTTAATTGTTGAAGATGATGCAAAAATGAAGGAAAATGGAAGAGAGGATTATAAATGTAAGAGAGAGAAGTGTGTTTTGAGTGTTCCTAGATATAGGATGGTATTTGGGGGAACGATTATGGTTTAATGCCTCTGCTGCAATCTGCTTTTTATATTATTTTTTTATTATTATATTATTAATTACTCGTATTGTTTTACCCTCTGTTTCAAATTACTTGGTTTTTATAGAGTACTTGTCTAAGATTTTATGCAAGTGAAATGATTGAATAAATAAATAAAAAATGAGCGAGAGAGTTTGGAACTTGAGATAAAAAGTTTCTAATGAATGTAGATAGGACTAGAGGTGTCAAAACCCCGTCCGATCTGACTCAATTTGAAATTGATTTGAAAAATATATTCGATTCAGATTTGGAACCGTATTGACATATTAATTTAACATGACTCAAGTTTAAAAAGAGACCCAACTCAACCTTATCAAACCTGATTTGAATATTTAAATCGACACCTTTAGATAGGACAAGTAAATTTGGTTGAGGCGAGTAAAATAAAATGGCTAAATTAGACAATGGGAATTGAAGAGGGTGATTGGAGAGGGTAAATGGGGTGTTGTGATCAGAGTTCTTCTTTTATGTTAACAGTGTCTGCTGGAATCTAGATGCAGTTTTGGTTAAATGGTTTGGTGTTTGTTTGTATGTATATAAATTTTGGTTTGATTGTTTTGGTTGTTGCACATTTTTTTTTGGCATTCTACGCGCTTTGCTTCTTACTAGTAGTAGTTAGTTTCCCTGTAAAACTATTGTCCGTGACAAATGACATTAACTAAACAAATAATAAAAAATGCAAAATATTGAGAGCTGATTTGAAGTTTTGAGATCTTTAGTTACTGATTTGAGATCAATTCATTTGCCAAATATTTAATTCATACTTTAATTATATGGATCATGGAAATATGGAATCAAAGAATAATCTTCAATTTGAAGGAATTGTAGGTACGTAGAGATTATGGACGTATGTATAGCTCTAACTTAATAATGGATGTGATTTTGGATAGGATTTGGTACAGCAACAAACAGCTTTCTATTTTCTTCTTCAAAATTTCAAATACATAGGTTTTTTTTTATTTGCAAACTTAAATATGTGGTAGCTAATTTAATTTCAATGTTGACCTTGTTAATCTTCGTGATAAATAAGTTTCGTTTATTACGTATTGATTTTACTTAAAAGTGCTACTTCAAATAGCAATTTACACCGTAAAAGTGTCTTACAATTTATTCATCACGAATATAAACTTGTATGTTCTCATTTTAGGCTAGCTAGTAGTGATTGAATGTCATTGATATATGAAAGCAATTTTGCATAAAAGTTTAATAGCCTAGCTCTTGACAGTATGGCACCATCTTTCTGATAAGCCTGGACCAGAAACTTGAATGCTGTGGCCCATGGATCAGGTGTGTTGGTGGACCACTGATAAGTAGTTTCTTGGGGTTTGGGTTTCTGAGTTTGATGTACACTACTCATACTGGGCCCTATTAGTTTTGGGGGCCCAAATAGTACGGATTGAAGTCCTTCCTATATTAAGTTGGATTCGAGTGAGTATATATTGTACATAACAGTCCAAGTAAGTAACAGCAACTTTTGCTTTGATTTGGAGAGCAAAGAGATTTATTTATGACTATGACTATTGTCATAAATAAATGCAACATTGTACGTGCATTACCGTTAGGCCCTTTGGGCTTTAGGAGAAGTTTGACATTAAGTTTAGGCCCAGGTTAACTATATATACATAGTACAATGTACAATATACGAAGTACATGACATATCTTCATCGATTTTCTTGGACGAACTACGTACCAAACAAAGGTGGCGAAGTGGTCAGGGAAGAGCACCCTTCCTTGACACAGGCAACAGAATGCGCACTTTATACGAAGTAGAGCTGTTAAATTGGGTGTGTGAGTGAAAATCAGTTGAATCATAAGGAACATTGAAATAAGGTTATAGGGGTCATTGTGTGATTAGTGTCCACGTTGGTCAAATCTCAAAGGTGGGGCTAGATTTCTTGATGTCTGTTTGATTTGTTTTTTAATCAAATATCAAATTCTATTGTTTTATTAACGATGAGATATAGGGAGCCACCTCCTAAAATAGGAGGGGACGAGGATCGAACCCTCACCAGTCACCACTCAAGGGAAGATGAGAGGACTAAGGGTCTATTCTGATTTATTGAGCTGAACTGAACTAAGCTGAATTGAATTGAACTGAAATGAAATTAAGCTGAAGAGAACACAGGGCCTGTTCAGTTTAAGTTCAGTTCCAATCAGTTCAGTTGAGTTCAGTTTAGCTCCTAATTTCCTTCTCTTATAAAATATTCATTTCAGCTCAATTTAGTTCAGTTTTGTTCAACTCTAATATGTTCAGTTCAGTTCAGTAAATGTAAACAGACTTTATATCCTAACAATCTCCACTCCTTGATCCTAAAATATCAAATTCTATTTACTTTTGAATAAAAAAATGAAAGTTTGACTTGGGCGGCCTATCTCGATTGCATAGACTTGCCATCAAGATCCCTTCGAAGATCGTAATCCCCAAAAAAATCACTTAGAATAATTAAATATGAGAATTTGCAAGTAGTTCCAATTTTATCAGATGTCTCCGAAGAAACGAGAATTTGCAAATAGTTCCAATTTTATCAGATGTCTCCGAAGAGACGAGAATTTGCAAATAGTTTATGAGCATGTCTATCAATAAGTTAATTAATTCATGAACTAATGTAGATTTTAGAACATTACAATTAAAAGGGAATGAGAGAAATACGTACTATGCACCTTATAATGATAAAAACAATCCTAATTACAATACTTTGAGCATATACATATCTAACCTTAGGATTAATAACAAAGATGATTAAATATAACGCGTTAACAATAAGACGAATAATCAAAAGTTATAAGTGAGTGAAGTGATTTCCAGTGGAGTCGAGAGAATGAAATGATGAAAAAAATGGTTAGGAAATGAGCTGGAAATTAATAAAAGGCAAAATAGACGGCACATGAATACCGGGTATTACGACAATAATCACGGAAGCCCATTTAATTTGCCAAACAATTAGAGGCTGACCGACCCACTTCACTCTGGCCTCACTTTACACGGTTCCGCCCACAAAATTTACTGCATTTCTCCCATTTATTTTACTCATGCTCTACAATTCTATACGGCTTTTTTTTTTTTTTTTTATCAGATCAAATCTTACACAGGTCATTCCAACTTAGATTAACAAACAAGACATCTTACGAGGGGAAGGAAGTTGGGAGAGTCCCAACTCCCAAAGTGCCCATTATTGAGGATTTTCCTACAAGTGAAAAACAATTCATACCGCTAGATTAATTATTATTACTTGACACATCTATCTGGTTGATGGATTCGGGTTGGCAAACAATACCCTATTTACAACTACGAGTACAATTTTATCCCACAATCTTGTGAAAAACAACATCTACTTGGTCTAATCTGTTTAGACCTTTGTTTTTCATAAGCAATACTCCAAATGATTACATGAGTACATAATTATAAACTAGCCTTGTTATATTGAACTTTAACTTAATTTTATAGAAAATGTAAAATACAATAACAAAACTATAGGAGTACCAAAGTACTTCATATTAAATTTTCCTCAGAAAAAAAAAAAAAAAAAAAAAAAAAAGTACTTCATATTACATTTTGAGTGATTTATTACTTCATTTTATTATGATGGAATTGCTAACTAAACTATCTACATTAGTAATTTAATCGGTCATTTAATCTATTCTCATAAAACACGTCTTATAATAAATATGCCCTTCTTAGCGCATATATGAATTTTCAGGAATATAGATTAAACAGCCAATACTTTCGGTAAATGTATAGATTTTTTTTATTAAAGATATAATTGAGTAATTGACTACATAGTTCATTTCATTTTCTTTTGAAATTACATTGAATAATACTCTTGTATACACATATATACTACGTAGAAATAATAAATAAAATACAACAAAAACCCTCTTTCGGTTACCCGCCCTACCATACTACTCATCTCCATTAAAAAGCCCTTCAATTCATTCTGTTTCCCATACCCCTAACCCAAAACTACATACACTATTATTATTGTTATTATTTTCTTTACACCTAAGGAAATAAAAATAAAACCAAACCACACCACACCACACCACACCAAACCACAACCCATTAATTTTATGTTATAAATTTATAATATAAGGTTTCATGAAACATACATTCAATTCATACACAACACAAAATTAAACACCATTATTTTTGTAACAACATATAGTAGTAAATAACAATATGTCTCAAAATAATTGTTTGCTTTCCTGCATTGCTTTGATTTCTCTCTTATACTTTGCTGCTGCTGATAGTCCTTATAGGTTCTTCGACTGGCATGTCACCTATGGCCATGTCTATCCTCTCGGTGTTCGACAACGGGTTCGTTCATCTCTTCCTTCCCTTTGGCCTCCATCTCTTAGCTGTTTTTAAAAAACCCAAGTCAAGGGATTTTTGCAAAACTCTTTCTTAATTATTCTACTGCTTTAATTCTCAATTATCAACTAT
The DNA here is from genome assembly GCF_948465745.1 of Chenopodium album. Taxonomy (NCBI): domain Eukaryota; kingdom Viridiplantae; phylum Streptophyta; class Magnoliopsida; order Caryophyllales; family Amaranthaceae; genus Chenopodium; species Chenopodium album. The sequence goes on along the minus strand of NC_137850.1, from coordinate 49,446,579 downwards.
TGTTGTTTTTAAGGGTGTGAATGTTAGAAAAATAACCTACATTATGATAATATTGAAAGTAAAGATGAATTTTTGTAATTAGTTAATTTGTTGAGATTTTAATTTTAATTTTAATTTTCATAATCTGTTAAATTATTCATTTATTTATTTATTTGATGATGATTTGGTTGATTAAAAAATGCAGGGGATACTAATCAACAAGCAATTCCCAGGTCCAGATATAATTTCAGTGACAAATGATAATCTTATTATCAACGTATTTAATCACTTGGATGAGCCCTTTCTCATTTCTTGGTTTGTTATTCTCTCTCTCGAATTTTTATTTAATTTGTCAAACCAGAAAAAATTAATAATACTTTTATTATATTAGTGAATTTATAGTATACTTCATACCAGCCAAAAAAATGTACGAGTATCGGTATATGTTATAATATTATAATAAGGGTGCAATTCAATTGGCCTAGTTAACATGCCGTAATATAACATCTAATTGTTCAATTTAAAAGGTGTGATACTTTTAGTTATTTGATCAAATAGTACCACTAAAAAGTTGTTGAACCAAGTTTACATCTTATAGTCTTATAGAGAATTTTAAGGGGGCAAGCAATTCATATTGTTTGAAATGGTTAAATCAAGTTCTATTGTAGTTTGTTCTTGGTCACGTAAATTTAATTCAAAAAAATTCTCAATTCAATGTAACTAGTTTTGGACATTCGGTTTATATTTGAAGATATTAGTTTTAAAAATTGCAGTATGATCTTGTTTTACAATGGTTACATCTTTATTGTAAATTTGAATTTGGTGTTGAATTTAATTTTAAGTTTTTTTAAAAATTGAATTTCAGATCTACATTATACTCCATTTGTCCTCATATAAAAATGTCATTTGTTGTAACACTCAAATCATGACCCTTATAGGTTATATGGTACTTACCTTACCCATAATAATCACATATAGAGTTTAGGCATTCCTACATAATGGCATAAAACAATTTACTTAAGGTTATTATAATTGTTAGAAATATGAGATCTTACACATTAGGAAAATATATCACTAATGATATTATTTACCAAATCAATCCTATTATCAATATGGAAATTAAATATAATATATTTTCCTCATATCTAAGATATAATATTTCTTTTTTAATAAATAAATGCTTTATAATATTCAAAAAAAAAAAAATGCTTTATGCCAAAAAGTAACATTAATAATGTTAAACACCAATAATTAAAAGTAACTTTGTTATTCTTATGTGAGATGTTGAAATTTTGTCTATTAACAAATGTTTTAAAAAATTTGAACTTACTCCCTCTTGTTGACCAAAGAGGAAATCTAATTAAAGACAAAAAGAAATAATTAAAAGTAAGTCTTTAAATAAGTTAAGTACTCAATTTAGCTTTAAAATAAGGTCCTAGTTGTCCCCAACAAAATTTCCGTCAATGGAAAAAACGTGAGTGGTATAATCATGAGTGCACTCAACTTGCATAAAGCAAGGCAGCTAAGCTACACTATTTCTTTTCATCTAAAAAGCAATTTAAAGGGTAAATATTATTATTGGAGACACATAAAGTTTATACGTAAAACTATATTGTTATATAAATTTATGAGTAATATACAAGTAGTATTTATTGATATTACTTTTTCCTCTATGTATTATTAGAGGTAGGTCGATATAAAGTAAATAGGTGGCACAATTATATCAAGCATGCAATATATAGTTTCTACACAATTCGCATATAGCTACTTAATGCTAATGTGCAACGTATGATGTATAATTATTTTGCAAAGATTAATTGAAGAAGAAAATTAGAGGTAAAGAATCATTAATATGTTGTTTTATCATGTTAAGAACCTCCAAAAGCAATACAAAATTAAAAACGAAAAAATTATTTTTTTTGTAATGAATTATTTTGGCTGTTTTTTTTGTAATCTAGGGTGAGAATAGTTTTGGCTGTTAATACTTCTTATTCATGTTCATACTCAACTTTTAAGTGTAATTTTGTTTGGTCATCTTGTAATTAATTATTAAAGCTTTGCTAATAATCCTAAGTTTAGAGGTTGCTAGGTGGGATTCTAGAGGTTGTAACGAACTTGTTTGCGTAGGTCCTTTCCCCCAAAGTCTCTTATCTTTGGCGGAGATTGACCTCTATTAATTTTAATATCCGCAAGTGGTTTCAAAAAAAAAAAACAAAAAAAAATCTTATAAGTCAATGCTGACTCTTACTTAATGTTGTTATAAGATTATTCTATATACAATGTACACTTAAAAGTTCCTTCTTCATCTACGCATAACATGTGTAAGAGAAATTTTGTGATAGGAGCTTGAACTATATCCGTTTTTTTATAATTAAAACAAAAAATTAAATACTCATATATTTAAAAGGAAATAAATATCCCAATGACATTTTAGCTGAGAAAATAATAGCCTCATCTGAAATTACATTATAATATTATATGAACCTAAATAAAAAGATAAAGAAAAAAAAAAAATTATTTCGATTCATGATATGTGCATGAATATTATATAAACGGTGCGCGCACGTCAAAAAAAATTGACAGTTAGAAACAAATTGCTTACCACCGCAAAGTTACTACAAACCTTAACCGCCAATCTTTATTATCAAGGCAAGTAACTAGCTGAAACAAACTACGTGCAATCTCTGACTAGTTTCTATTCTCTACTTAGCTTAGCTTCTTGTATTAGCACAAAAGTCATGACTTCATGTAAATTAAACATTAATTAAATCAAATAACACAATTGTTAATGTGGTACAAAGATCCTTATTATTACATTATTAACATCTATCCTAGTTAGGAACATCTTTATTGAATCGATCACATTTATTGAATCGATCATAATATTGAATCATCAGTAGATTAATAATGTTAATAGTTGAACTTATTTGATGGATTGAAGGCTTGATACACGAAAATAAGTTATTTTTTACGGACATTTGATAATGTAGGGATGGGATCCAACAAAGGAAGAATTCATTTGAAGATGGGGTGTATGGAACAACATGTCCAATTCCTCCAGGACAGAATTTTACCTACAAATTACAAGTGAAAGATCAAATTGGAAGTTACTTCTACTTCCCTTCTACAGCCTTTCACAAGGCTGCTGGTGGGTTTGGAGGAATTAGGGTTCTTAGCAGGCCTCTCATTCCTGTTCCCTTCCCTCCCCCTGCTGATGACTTTACCATTCTCATCGGTGATTGGTACAAAACTAACCACAAGGTATATTTATAACTCTACCATTCTCAATTATTTCTAAACAATTTTGCTTTTATTATTAGACCTCAATCTACGTATACACTTTAGTAGCGTTAAATTATTTAAATTTAGCTGTCGTGTTATTAGTTCTAAATGATTGTTTTAGCGACATTTTGACTCCCACATAAGTGGAGAAAGTTGCTTGGACACATCAATTTAGGGGTAGCTACTAATGTACTATGATTGCAGAAATTGAAGGCAATTTTGGACAATGGAAAGAGGCTTCACTTCCCTGATGGGGTTCATATCAATGGTCGACGTGCAAACGATGCAGTTTTCACAGTCAAAAAGGGTACAAAATGTTAACCTTAGTGATTAATATGTGTTCATATGTTATTTTAAAAAGTCTATTTAATGCTTAAACGCAACCTTTTTTCTCAAAAATTGGCAGGTAAGACATATAGGTTTCGGATATCAAATGTTGGTCTACAAAACACACTCAACATCAGATTTCAAGGTCATAAGATGAAGCTAGTAGAAGTGGAGGGGACTCATACCATGCAGCAACTCTATTCATCATTGGATATTCATGTTGGTCAATCTTACTCTGTCTTGGTCACAGCAGATATGGAGGTCAAAGACTACTACATCGCGGTATCAACCAGGTTCAATGATGTGATCCATACAACCACCGGGATCCTCCACTATCAAGGCTCCAACCACGCTGTATCCGGCCCTCCTCCTGGTGGACCCACCACCGAAATCGGTTGGTCCCTTGCACAAGCACGTACTATAAGGTAGTATAAACTAATGCACATCATTCTCATCTACAGAGTATTTTAGTACTATGTACTTAAAAACTTGGAATTTCTCCTGTTACATGTTTCTAATTGAGGAAGTCTCTATTTTCTTTAATCTATTCTTGAACTAATATATATGAAATCTTATGATTACTAGGACTAACCTAACAGCAAGTGGACCGAGGCCGAATCCACAAGGATCCTACCATTATGGAGAAATCCCATTGAGCAGAACAATCAGGCTAATGAGCTCTGCAGCTCAAGTGAATGGAAAACAAAGATATGCTATCAACAGTGTTTCTTTTGTTCCAGCAGATACTCCCCTTAAGCTAGCAGACTACTTTAACATTCAAGGCGTGTTTCGTGTCGACAGCATACCTGATCACCCTACGGGGAAAAGCATGTACCTTGACACAGGAGTGATGGGTGCTGACTACAGGACATTTATAGAGATTGTTTTTGAGAACAAAGAGAACATTGTACAAACTTGGCACCTTGATGGCTACAACTTCTTCGTCGTTGGGTAAGCAAGTTTTTAAACCACTATTAACAAGTCTTTTAGAACAAATCAGGCTAAAAATGGCAACTTACAAGAAACAAAATTTTGACAGTTTCTTGACTAGTATTATATATTTGCTCATTAGTAATAATTTATACCTTCTGCTGATGTATTTGAACCTCTTCTTGCCTATGGCGACTCATATTGTTGAATGTATGGCAGGATGGATGGCGGAAAATGGTCAACAGAGAAGCGGGGACAGTACAACCTACATGATGCAATATCGCGTTGCACTGTACAGGTAAGATAAGCTAATGTCATTAAGTTAAACAAACAATTCACCTTTGGGGAAATTTCATGGTCCTTCATACTCTTTGTTGTAGGTATATCCAAGATCCTGGACCGCGGTGTATTTATCATTGGACAATGTTGGCATGTGGAACGTAAGGACTCAATTCTGGGCACGACAATACCTTGGAGAACAATTTTATTTGAGAGTTTATACGCCTACTCGTTCACTCAGGGATGAATACCAGATACCTGATAACGCCCTTCTCTGCGGTAGGGCTAGCAAGTGATCTGTTGTACTTGCCATGGAGGTAGTGCATGATCTACCAGACAAGGGGCAAGAAGTGTGAATTGACCCCTTCTTGGGGTCTTAATTCTTTTAAGAAACTTAAGGATTGAATTTGTTTTGTAAGAAAAAATGGTAAACAACTTGAATGCCAACCTAATGAATGTGTTGTATTTATTCTTCTATTTCATTGCTATTGAAACTTCAATCTGATCTTACAATTCTTCCTAAAGTCCGTTTGTTTAGCGGTTATAAATTATGGAAATTGTAATAAATTTAAGTGTAATTTTGTAAGGGACTTCATGGTTATTAGTCTCATCAGAACTCCATCCTCAAACCTTTGTATTTTTTCATAAATTTCCATTATCACATAATATTAGATCTAATTAAGTATGGACTAGCACTACCCTGGTAGTGGCATGAAAAATTTCTTCACAAACTATGTATGATCACTATCTTTAGTCCATTACCACATACCAAATGAGGTGTTAAGTTTTGTTTAACATGTCTGAGAGTACATGGACAATAGAATTTGTTATTTAAACCCGGGTGTACAAAACAGGTTCTCGACAATAGACAATGATTAATCCAAACCTGTTCCACCCCAAAAGGCAATAATCTAGCTAAATAATGAGCTACGATATTACCGTCACGTTTTACACGAGTCCCCAAAGGTGTTAAGTTAGCTTTAGCTTCTTTTCATACTTCGTATATATTCTGGCCATGTACTGTGTCAATGTACATTTATACTTCTTATATATTTTGGTGTTGAAATCTATCATTAATTATTTTTTTCTTTTCTTTTTTTTTTTTTTTTTTTTGAACAAAAAAGTAACTTAATGATAGATCATCATGTTACTTTGTATATTCTTTATGACTATGTAAATAATTTTGAATTTCATTCCTGTTCGAGTTAGTACAGTTAGTTATAATCAGTCCACAATGCAAGAGCCGGGCCTAAAAGTAAGATCTTGAATGATGCTACTCATACAGGAAATTCAATACAATACTACTCATACCAGAATAACCATCTTCACACTTTCAAGAAGTTTGAGCATCAAATTCGGCATTCACATTATAAAACTTAATATGTAAAGTGCCAAGATAGCAACAGCCTCAAATTTCAACACTCTAGCTATGGTACACAGTATAAGAATAAGTTAACAGCCTGATCCAATCATGTAACACAGTGTAACTACGACAAAATGAGGGGAGAAGGATTCCAAAGAGGAAGCTTTATTACTACAGGCACACCATATGCACACAGATTCTTGGTGGAGCCTTGAAAGAAATGATCAGATTTGCATATAGTAGTCCAGGAATAGATTACTCATACAGAGAATGTGCCGCAGTTATTGATAGTGTTCTTCAATGCCAGTGTAATTCTACGGTTACAGCCTCCTTATCACACATCATTCTTCAACCTGTTCAGGACACAGAATTTGACATAGTCAGCAACAAAATATACTGGCATATGCAAGATGTCGAGTTTGCAACAATGGTGCAAGTAGCTAAATAAAGTTTTTTTTAAACCAAAACACCCCCCCCCCAAAAAAAAAAAAAAACAAATATTAAGTTTTGCACTAATAAGTTTTTACTGCAGTTAAACACAATTGGTAACAATACCTAGTTCAGGCTAAATGATAGCTCTGCTTTTAAGTATCCCGCATTTTCCCCCAATTCATGCCTTGTACAGCTTAATTGAGCTTCTATTTTAGCATCTACATAGAGAGAACCCTAAGGCAATCATCCTGCATCTTCACCCACTTAAACACTCCCTACCCATCAAATAATACAATGGACTTTAACCTATGCAAACTGTCATTTTGCCTCTCACTTACACTATGTTTGGATAAAGAGAAATAGAGGGAAAGGAAGAGAAGAGAAAAGGAAGGATGCATCATTCTTTATTTTGATACCTAATGCAAGGAGGGAAGGGGAGGGAATTGGAAGGATCCATTTTCCTTCACCTTCTCCCTCCCCTCACCTCCCTTTTCCTTCCCTCTTTTTCCTTTTCCTCCCTTTCCCTTCACTATTGATATCCAAACATAGTGTTATAAAACAGCCCCCTGCATCCAAACCTAGAACTCGTAAAAGGGAGAAATATTTGGCCAGTCAAAAAAGGGTCAACCTCATTACCTCCCAACTTACACTGCAAGCTTCAGAATAAATGACCATGTATCACTTACACCATGCCATGGAATCTGTATCGATTGCATGAAGATAATCCCTATCCCCAAAGACCCTAATCTACAGAATAAAACTTTACGAATATATTTTAACACTATTGAGTGAGCACTACTTTAGCATCAAACAAATCACAAATATGTAGGATGTGAAAAAGATAATCAGAAAGATCAAGGGATGCATAACATTCATCAAATACAGCCCCAAAAACAGATTTTAAATCAGTATAACATAATCTTCCAGCAAAACTACAGAATAGCTTCCTAGTGACCGGAATACTGGATGACCATAAACTAGACTAATAATTTCAATAACACAGTGGCTTGGTACATGCATAATAAATTAACAGTGCATCAGTAGACAGTAGTACTACTTTTGAGCTTTAAGGCATCTTAATTCTCCCTTACTGAACTTTGATTTTTAACTAGCATATACATGTGACAGCAGAGCAATTCAAATACAGAGTATCTCAGTGCTGCATGTGGCTTCAAAGAAAGAAAAAACAATTTATAAATCCCATCAAGTTATGTTTTCATAAATCTCTGACAAAAATTTCACCTACTACTCTCTTCTGTCTTCAAATAAATTACACTTCTAAGAAGATTCAATACCATAAGTGAAATATTTATAGCATCAGCATCAAAAGAGTACACCACACATGCAGATACCACATCCAAACAGGTTAACTACTCCAAATACTAGTAGCTCAAAGTAGCAAACTTGCAAATAAAATACTACTATATCAATCAATCAATCAAAACCTTAATCCCATAAGTGGGGTCGACTACATGAACCAAAAGTGATTATTCCGTGTAGTCATCCACAAAAATCTTCCTCCTCCATCCCTTATGATCAAATACTAGTAGCTCAAAGTAGCAAACTTGCAAATACTACAGTACTAAACAAGTAAAAAAAACATAGAAAATAATTCCACAGAGGTAAACTAATGACATATTTGCTTACTCTGTTGAGAGGGTTGTCAGGAGATTTCTTCCACAGTTTCCATATCATTTCCTTATACTGAGTGTGTGTCAGACCTGGCTTGTCAGCCTTCAGCCTTGGTAATTCAGCTTCTTCAAAAGCCTATGAAGTCAAAAAGTCATGAGCACATACAGCCTTCAGAAAATAAACATACACATTTTTAAAAAAAAGACTTGACAAACAAAAGAATAACACTGAGAATAAATCACTCAACGCTAAACCACAATCAAACACAAGTTGTAGGAGCTTTTGATAAAGTAGCAATTGGCTAACAAATATATACCAAATACTTGTATACAACCACCTCCACTAATTGCCAAACAAGGACTGTGACTAGAGGGCTCACAAAGAAAATAAGATGAAGGTTTGTGATAGGAACAAGAAAGAGCATCTTCTTCCAAAATACATGGGCAAATAGGCAATGAAGTTACCAATCACAATGAACAAGCTGATTGAATTCGCCAAAAAAACACTGACCAAAAAGATTAATCCTTTGACCCTCTATACAAATAATTTCACCATTGGCCCATCAAACTATTAAATACATGAACTTTATTTAACCATTCAAGCAGTTAATCATCCACCACTACAATCTTTTGTTACACCACCAACATAAACACACTCCCTTTGCTCTTAGTTGACATACCCACCTTTTGTTTTACTCGTTTCTACTTCATTCTACATTAACAAACACAATATACCATCTTATGCCTCGTTGCCGCATAATTTATCCAGATTCTTCTTACACACACCCGCTTCCTACCCCCTCCAACTATCATCCACCTTTTCCTTACACATGAACACACTCAATCTCTTAGTTTGCATTTCCCAATTAGTAGAACAAAAGGAAACAAGAGAGTACGGAGTGTAAACCATAAAATTTCAAACCTGCAATACATAATTAAAGAGGTAGAAAAATATACGGGAACAATTATTTTATTGATAATTTGTGGGTTATAACTCTCATAGATCTCTTGATTCCTCTCTCCAAAGAGTTAGGGTTTTGATATATTAGTTTATAGTACGGGGCCTTGTCGGCTTATTCCATATTATGAACCTACAATGTTTGGTAGTAGGGAGGAGATGGGGTCTTTGAGACTTGTTCTATCTGAGCCTGCTTAAACCCTAGAAACGACCTTCTTATATAGAGTGTCGTAGAGTAAAAGATAATAATTTATAAGATTTTGAAGATAAATATCTTATATTTTTTGATATTATCTTCTAATTTAAATATATCTGACACCTAATAATTAACAAAATTTCGTTGTTAACACGGAGTATAACACAACCATCGTTAATAATGTCCCTGTAACATTGAAGTATCAATTCACCTGTGCTAAATCATAACCATCAATACCACCATTATTCACCCAAAATCAACTAACACTAATAATTCCTGCAAAACCCTAAGCATAAGAATTACCATAAATACTATGAGCATTAATTCAGGAATACACGGCAAAACCACACGACGATGAGAATAATGAATTACCTTAAAAGAAGCTTTGAGTCTCTTCTCAGGATGCTTATCAACAGGCAAAGTATCAGCAACAGAAATCTGAGCAAGAGCTTCTTCAACAGTATGAGCCTCAATCAAATCACCTTCTCTGTTCCTATTCTCAACCAACACAATCTTCTCATACTCATCTTCACCCGCCATCCTACTCTGCTTCTTCTTGGCCTCCTCCGCCTTCCGCCGCATATCTTCCTCCTCTTTCTCCTTCCTCCGCCGCAATTCCGCCTCCGTCACCTTCGTCGGAGTCGCCCCCATAACCCTATTCGCCTTCTTATCAAGCTTCTTCAGGGACTTCTCAATTTCTTGCTCCTCTTGCTCGGCTAATCGGCGCGCCTCGGCTTTCTTGGCGGCGGCTTCGGCGCGTTTCTGCTCTTCTTCCTCGCGTTTCTTGGCGGCTCTGGATTTGGAGCCTTCGGCTTCGCGCCAGTACTGGTCTTCCTTTTGCTTGGCTTCTTGAGCCTTCTTCTCGGCTTCTGCGGCGGCTTTTCGAGCTTTGGCGTCCTCGGCTTTGCTGTTGACACCCATCTTCTTCGGCATCTTTCAAGGTTTGATTGATTGTGAAATTGGGATTCTGGGTTTTTTTTATTTTCTGGAGTTTGGATGAATTGATGAATGAATTTGGGGTTGAATTTGAGGAGAGAGAAAGCGGTTGAATTGAGTGGACAAGTGTGTTGGCGTATGTTGTTGCGTACAAAAATTGAAGTTCTTGGGCTTTACTTTACCTCGTGTTTTTGCCAAAGGAGTTTGGGTTTTGAGAATACTTGGCATAAATCTTTAATCTTAAGCCCATTATTGAAATATAGTCCTTGTCAAATTTTTTTAATTTTTTTTTAAAAAAAACATTAAATTTTGATCAATAGTATCTTTGATTTACAATAAGTATAGATTATAAAAAATTGATATTTAAAACTATATACTAAGACAAATCTAACAATTACGCATTTGGTCATATCTGATTTTATGTATACATACACATTGGTCAAAATGGTTTACATGAGTGGTGCAAAAATTAAAATGAAGCATTTATTAAAAAAACATAGAAAGAGTATAATAATTTCACGACTTGTGTGCCACTTGTGTGCGACATTAGAATTTCACTACTACGACATTAGAACAATGATATATTCATGTATAAAATTGTTCTTATTCTTCCAAAAAATAAACTTATTTAAGTCCTATATACAAGTAGCTATTTTGTATAAGCAAACATTTGGCACACAGTATCTAAATTGAAATTGTTAATGTTATTCGATTCAGTTTCAATGTTTGCAGCATATGATCTAATGCCAGGTGAGATGTGTGCTTTTACAAAGCCACCCTGAATTATTTTGTGGGGTAAAATTAAAATGAATAATTGTACATAGCCTTATAATCTCTACCTATATTATTAACGTTAAGTAGTTGTATGAAATTTAATTATTCCATAGATGATTTATAATCTAATCTTAAGCAGTTAAGCTCAGTATTGAACATTCAACTTTTAAGAAGTATGGAGTATCAATGTATAATCATCAGAAATTCAAAACTGACTTCCCTAAAAATAGATCATGTCAATAATTATTTTTAATAACTCATGGTTGATGCATTGTTAGGGATGTGTACAATATATATTGTACTCTGTAGTACTAGTGATACGCGCAATTGATTCATATTATTACAGCTTATGATCTAAAAATGAAGAAAAGGTATATTAAGCACCATAATATGGCATTAGCTGAGTATAAATGAGCCTATCATGCTAAAATCATGTACTACATCTTGTGATAGCTTTTTAATGATACTAACATACAACTGTAATTTCTGATGTTAGGCAATCAAAAAGTTCTACATCTCTGTCCTCCATACTGACCCTGATGCCATTTCTTCAACCTCTGCCTCTTTTCCCGCCCTCCGACATCCCTATAACTCAACTTTGACCATTTTGCTTTTCCGGTTATCTCCTGTTGAGACGCTGTTCGGTCTTAGGGATGTCATCAAACTCTGTAAAAGAATCTAGAGGCACACGAAACAAAGGCTGTCATTGAATAGCCAGTGCATGCTGAAGCTGTTAAATAACACCATCCTCGAAAGCCTCTCTTTCTAGTCTACATGCATGCAGAAAGCTATAGTTTACTTGGGTGACATGCAACTTTCTTCTGAGAAACTTCTCTCAGTAAATCAGTTGGCTAAGTAATTAATGTGACATTTCTATACCCAAGTAGTTTACTGAGCAAGACAACATTTTTTTGGTATTCGAAGTATGCATGCAAATTATGAGTAACGAAGTTATCATAGACATATAAGACATTTGTCATCATGCAGCTAAGGTCCATTAAAAGAGTAAATTTTTGATAAATAGTTTGAACGATCCAGGCAATATATCAACCATCATACATGAAAGTTATAATAACGTAAAATCAAGTAACATACTCCAAAAATTTGGCAAGAGATGAAAGTAGTTATAATCATAGCAGTGCTGCTGTTGATTGCACAAGCAGCAATCACAGAAGCAAATAACAGTAATAGTATCCTACAGCAAAAACCATCTATAGCAGATGAAGAGAAGAGAAGCGGAATCCATAGTACAAGTAGGAGAAGAAGAAGCAGATCAAGACTAAGAGGAAGGATAAGAAGTAGAGGAAGAAGTCGAGGTGGTAGACTGAGAAGAGGCCGCAATTGTGACCCTTTATACGGCTACTTGTTTGATATGTGTGGGAGATGGCCTTTTCCTACTTCCCCTTCCCCTGATAATCCTTTTCTCCATACACCATCATCAGCACCACCATTTTCACCTTCTCCCCAGCCGCCTCCAACTGTGCTTCCTCCACCGCCGTTTCTCTTACCACCATCACTACCGCCTCCTGCCCCACTTATCTTCCCTCCTCCACCAGCACCATTACTGTTGCCACCACCACCAGTAATTCTACCTGCACCACCTGTAATAGTACCTCCACCACCAGTACTACCTCCTGCACCTGTAATAGTACCTCCACCACCAGTACTACCTCCTGCACCTGTAGTACTGCCTCCCGCACCTGTAGTACAACCTCCAGCACCTGTAGTATTACCTCCAGCACCTATAGTACTACCTCCTGCACCTGTAATACTTCCTCAACCACCTGCGATACCACTGCCACCTTTATATTCCCCACCACCACCTCCACTTGTTCCTTCACCACCACCTCCACCATTCTTTTTTGCACCACCAGTGTTTGGCTTCACTCCGCCTCCTCCACTGGTCTCGATTCAGCCACCAGAGTTTGGCTTCACTCCGCCTCCTCCGTTGGTCTCGATTCTTCCACCGGAGTTTGGATTTCCACCTTTCTTCACACCACCTACAACACCATCAGCGCTCCCCTTTCCACCACCGATAGTTGTATCCCCACCAATGACACCGCCTATATTATTTCCTCCACCATTCTTGCCACCATCTCCACCACCAGTGTTTCAGCTTCCACCCTCACCACCGTCATCAGTTCCATCTTCGCCGATAGGGTTTGTATTTCCTCCATGGATACCACTACAAACTCCACCACCACCATCTCTTGGAGATATATACCAGCCATCACCAATACCATGGCTTCCATGGTCGCCATTACCATGGCCAGCACCTTCTGTTGGAGAAATTAACCAGCCACCATTACCATTGCCATGGGAAGCTCCTCCTGCTAACAATGGTAATGGCAATATTGATCAGCCACCAACATGGCCATGGCTAACACCTCCTGATGATGGTAGTAGTAGTCGTGGTGATTTCGGTATGACGCCGCCATTCGTTGATCCATGGCTATCTCCTCCACCATCACAATATGGGGATTATCCGCCAATTTGGATGGCTCCTAGCGAGCCAGACCAGTTTTTCTCACCACCTCTTGTACCAGTACCCACTTAATCTTTTCCATTTTATTGTAGATGTAATGTCAGCTAAATTTCCATTGATTTTGTCAAATGTTCTTGTCAAATATTTACTCCTTTTTTTAATTAGTTGCAACATTTTTATTTTCAAGTTTAATAGTTGATACTGCATAATTTAATATAAATTATAAATATAAAAGGTTTAATATTTTAAAAAGTGAACAATTTGAACATTAAGATGAATCTACAAAAATCTCACATAACTATTACTTCCTCTATTTCTTTATAGTTGCAACACACACTTTATCACGGTATTTAAGAAAAATGACCTCACATGATATAATACATTTTAAATGGACTTAAGAGGTTGTTAGAAGTATAATCAAGTGGGTCATAAGCTTTAAATAAACGTAATTGTACAATTTTCAACAAAAAAACCTTCCTTTTATAGTGTGTTGCAACTAATGTTTTTATAATGTGTTGCTGTGACATATCCATTTTAGAAAAGTATTGCAACTATAAAGAAACGAAGGAAGTATTTCTTAAATATAAATCGCTAAAGATAAGCCACAACTCACAAGATAGGCATTCCTTAAAACTAGCATTATAATTTATTGCCAATACAGTAAGTCAGAAATAGAGCTAGTTGCAAATTCCACAAACTGAAGTTTTTAAAGTGGACTTTTACTTAGAAAAGGCACACAATACAAGGATTTCCTCATTCATTGGGTCTGTATATTTTCAATCTCTCATCGCCTACAACCGCAGTAGGGCGGCTACACGGTTGGCATTTCTATCCAAAATAACATAATTAATTTCGTTCTAGCGCCTTTGTCTATGCCTTATTGCCAGTTGCTTGTGCTACTGTGTAAAACCATACCTATTGAATTCCCAACTTCAGAGAGCTACATAATCCTAATCAATTCTCACATTAATGTTGGTTCAAAGTATTCTAAAATTGCTAGGATTTTAATTTTCCTTATAAATAGAACAGTGAAGAAGCAAAGTTTTGGCACAGCCCCAAAGTTTATAATTATGAAAGGAAATATACTAATAATAATATTTGTAGCATTACTTTTGATCTCTCAGACATTCACAGAGGCTAGAACACATAAACATAACAAAGAGCCAAAGAAGAGAGCACCTAGTGGTAAAAGTAAGAAAGGCAGAGGTAAGAGTGTTCATCATCATAAATCAAAGGGCATTAAGACCAATGAAAACACTAGTTGTGATCCCTTGTACCAGTATCTTTTTGGTAGTTGTGGGAAATGGCCATTTGCTCGATCTTCATCTAATAACCCATTTTTGCCAAGACAAAGGCCTTCACCGCCAGTGTCACCACCATTAACCCCCATAACTCCATCTCCACCTATAATGCCACCTCTCGTACCATCTCCACCACCTCCATTGGTGACTCCTTCACCATTTGTGTTACCACCTCCTCCTCCTTTAGTACCTTCTCCGCCAACACCCTTAGTAGCGCCATCTTTACCTACACAACCATCACCACCATTTTTGCCACCACCTTCATTGTTGTCACCACCACTACCATTTGTTCTCTCCCCGCCACTGCCATTAACACCATCTTCGCCAACACCACCTGATATCTCAACATTAACTCCACCACCAGCACCTATATTTCCACCACAATTTGCATCACCACCACCCCAACCAACAATCATTTCACCGCCACTTGCATCACCACCACCAGCCATTATTTCTCCACCACTTGCATCACCACCACCAACAATCATTGCACCTCCACTTGCATCACCACCGCCAACAATCATTCCACCACCACTTGCATCACCACCACCAACAATCATTGCACCTCCACTTGCATCACCACCGCCAACAATCATTCCACCACCACTTGCATCACCACCGGTAGCACCAATCCTTCTATCACCTCCACCTGCACCGATACTACCAATTTCATCACCACCACCAACACCAATCCCTTTTTCTCCACCACCTACACCAATACTACCATTGGCATCCCCTCCACCACCGACACCAACAATACCATTTGCTTCACCTCCACCAACACCAACGATACCATTTGCTTCACCTCCACCAACACCAACGATACCATTTGCTTCACCTCCACCAGCACCAATACCTTTTGTTTCACCTCCACCAGCACCAACGATACCTATTGCATCACCTCCACCGACACCAACAGTACCTATTGCATCACCTCCGCCAACACCAACGGTACCAATTTCATCACCTCCGCCAGCACCAACGGTACCAATTTCATCACCTCCGCCAGCACCAACGGTACCAATTTCATCACCACCGCCGGCACCAACGGTACCAATTTCATCACCACCCCCAGCACCAACGGTACCAATTTCATCACCACCGCCGGCACCAACAGTACCAATTTCATCACCACCGCCGGCACCAACAGCACCGATTTTATCACCACCGCCGGCACCAACAGTACCAATATCATCACCACCACCAACACCAATCTCACCATCTTTGTCACCACCACCAGCACCAACAGTACCAATTTCTTCACCACCACCTACACCAATACCTCCTTTAGCCTCACCACCACCAGTGGATCCGGTTTTATCACCACCACCAGCACCAATTTCACCATCTTTATCACCGCCACCAACACCAATACCAACTGTTTCACCACCACCAACCCCCGTTCCAAATACACCACCAGCACCCATTCCTACACCACCCACATCCATTCCTTAGCTATTTTTACACCTCCATTGAACCCCATACCATAACACCAATCATTTATGCGTAGATATAAACCCTTCTAGTCTTCCAAACCCAACACTAGTCTAAACACCGTGCCTATATCAACCCCTTCACCTCCATAAATTTCTTAAAATCACTAGATTACTCCATGTCAATCTAAGAAAGGAACTAAAAATAGCTATTCATGGATTCATGTCATGGTCACCCATATGATCAACCAGCCCCAAAGTCATCTCCACCATTCACCTACTCGATTAAGATTGCACAAATCTTTACAGTGCTAAAGGCTATAGCAGCAACAGCCTCTTCTAGTGATGTACGTTTCAATTTTAGTTTGCAGCTTTTTAATTATTGTACCAAAAAATGGATGCATTAGAGCATTCATAGACGAATATGATTGTTTATATATATACATATTAGTAGTTCAATTCTCTTGTTCAATTAATTTTCTATAACCTTAATAGTTAATACAAAGCTAACAACCTGGCAATTTACTCCCTGCTAAGGTTCATAAGTCATAACTCATCGAAAATCCTAAAAGTAACTTCAAATGGAAATCAAGAAATTGAAAGGTTTGTGTATAAGGAGGCCAAAAAGGTGGAGTCATTAGGCAAATGCTACCATGTAACTCTCTCTTTTCCAATTTAATTTATACTTTATCTTATTTGACAATTAGTTGGTCGATCTTCGATGTAATTATACAAAATGACATTTAGGAACATTAATATTCAATGTGAGAGTAACAAACTTCCACCTCTCAACTCACAATCAAATAAATAATCTAACTAAAGAAAACCAAAGCTTAATACTAACTCTATTTTCGCCTTTTTCGACATTGAATCCTTTAGAGGGGGATTGTAACTCTACATTGTAGAGTTGAGATAATCACAACCCTCCATAAATATATAGTTACCCATGATACATATACTACATATTTTGCTATGTATTAGACCATTAAGTTTTTACCCTTCCTGTATAATTGAAGCTACAATCATCCTCCATTATCAACTTTCCAAGCAAGAAACAACTGATAGCTAGTAATTCTCCATTACCAATCAATCAAAACAGAAACAATTGAATGCAAGAAATCCTCCATTACCAATTAACCAAAAAAGAAACAATTAAAAGCAAGTAATCCCCCATTATCAATAAAGCAAGGCAGAATCAATTGAAAATAGGTAATCAACAGTTTGTGAATTCCTATTTACATTGTTATTAATTCAGCACACACAAGAACAACAACAATAGCCCTCAATCAATTAAGCACTAAAATTTAATCTGGTTGAAATTGACATGCCAAAAAAAGAAAAAAAAAATAAAAAAATTACCTGATTAAGGAATTAAATAATGATCTGCAAGCTTATCGATGGTCGCCGGAAAATTGTCGAGTACTTGAGTAGAAGTTGTGGAAAGAGAGCAAAAGAGAGAATATAGTGACAAGAATAGAGGAAAGACAGGGTTCGATCCCAATACCTTTCCCTACCACCAAACTAACAAAGCATAACCTGCTACCGACTACCGTTAGCTCGAGTTGGGTTGACTTGTGAGTGGTTTCGGTGTGATTTGTACCATATTTGGGCTTGTTTGAGATATCTGGGCTTGAGAATAATTTGGACTTATGACCAATGACCTTGGTTTATAATCTTGTATTATTGTCTTAAGTTAGCGACTTAGAATCAATTGTTCTTTAGCCAAATATTTGCTAATTTGCTATTGTGATAACTAAATGAAAATTAAAGTACAACAAAAATGTTTAAGTATAGAGTAAATGTTTACCTTAGGATGTGAAACGTGATCCGAGTCCATGATATAGTACTCCGACACTCCGCATTGTATAACTCATGTACTTCATTACAATTTTGATAGTTACCTAACTCGCCTCACGACTGGCTTATGATAGAAATTTGTTCATAAATTGCTCGTAATAAAATTAAATAGCACATCTATGAGGCATATGGAGTACTCAAACTTTTTGTATGCCAAAATCAACATTTAACATAAAAACTCCTAAATTGTCCAAGTTAAAAAGATCACATGGTATCTCTCTCCCCTCTTTACCTCCACCATTCGTCATATTGTATTCCCCGTCCTTTCCCCACTTAACTATTTCTCATGGGAGACCTCCATCGATCCTAACCCTAAAACTTTTAGCCTGTGTTACAAGAAAGTACTATCGGGACTAACTTTTTTGAAGTTCATTTTATCCTTGTACAGTTTTAGTGTTGTACTGAACTGTCCATCCTGACTAATACAACCATATCTAAAAAAAAAACCTTTAATTTTGACTCATACCTTATACGGTTACCAATTGAAGGATTGAACTACCATGTCCAATAATACCTTGACCCGATCAAAGTTTAATATCAGGTTTGAACAGATTTTATGTGCCCAAATTTTCGACCGGCCCGATTGGCCTGAAATAGTGAGTTTGGACACGGTTTTACCAAAAGCCGACCCATGATCCTAATAATCACCTCTAAGTCTAATATTCATGACAATTTGCCAACTCGTAAAAAGCAGTCAGCAATAACTGAATAATTTATCATGCATTGAGGTTGTTACTTGTTAGGACTGTTAGGACTATGTACGATTAATATTGAAGTAGTGAGACGCGTAAATGCGTAATTGATGCTAATGCAAACAAGAACTAATAATACGAAGTATGTATTAGTATTAAACAAAACACCTTAATACGGTATTAGCTGTGTGTAAACAAGCTTATTTATATTAGTATAATTTTATGGCGTAATAATATAGACTATCTTGTGAAAGCTTTAACTTAATTTGATAATATGCTAGCTAACAGCTAACTAATTATTTATGATTATCTCATAATTTGACGTTTGATCGACTAGAGATCATGTTTAATAGAATTTCATTGATTTTTTAGATATATACTAATACATCTTATTAGTTGGCTAGATAATCTTGTCATAAAAACTAAAATAAATAGTTGGCTAGATAATGTTGCGGTACTGTATTAAGATTAAGGTAGTTAAATACTCAGATATTAGTTGCTCTATTATGCCAACCTTTTTTAGACGCAATTCCCAGCAATTTTATTTTTTTTTTCCTTTTTCAGAGGGAACAATGCAAATCAACTAGTACTAACTAATCGTGAAGATTTATTCATTTATTTTTGGATAGGAGGGAGTTAAATACCAAGATTTAAATACCCAATTAAAAATATTGAGATTCTTTTTACAAAATTACTACGGATTTACGGATCTGGAGTACATTATATTGTTTCCTAATAATTGATTTGTATTGAATATTTGAAATATAACTTTACATCTCGGAGCTAATTGTCGTAATTCAATAATTCATGTGTAAACTAAGACTAGAGTGAGGGATAGTGCAAGTGATTAAAGATTTCTTTCTATTTTCAAGTGATTTTGAGATTGATTCCATGGACGGATCTAAGGGGGTTCATTTAACCCATAGATTTTTTTTGAAAACAAACTATAAGTTTTATTTTTATTAAAAAAGAAAAAAATAATAAGGTTAAAAAAAAAATTTGTGACATAAACAACCAAATGTGTAAGTTTTATCCATTGGTAAGAGAGTGACTAATTGAGCAACAAGGCTCCTCTTAGGTCTTGGGTTCGATTACAGTCGCCCCTCATGTTTTATTTTTCTGTTTTTGTTTTTTTTTTTTTTTTTTTTTTGGTTTTATCCTCATTTGTGTCTTATTCCTCTACTCTTCTAAATTCTTAAATCTTTATTTGTTTGTAAATTAGTGATAATTAGATTAATTAATGATTTGTTTAATTAGTTTTGATATATTGTTGAATACTTGAATTGTTGACAAATTGAATTGTAGAATCTCATAATTTAAAATTTTTACTTAGTCTTTTAATTGATAATTAGAAGAAGTTTACATTGTCAAATTTGTGTTTATTGGGGACTTAGGATTTTTGTTTTATGTGTAATAATATTGATTTTTTGCAATACAATTATAGATTTGTAGAAGTAGTAATGTATTAGCACATTTTCAAAGTATGAAAACTCGAAAAATATTTTTGTAGCTTTTTTTTTTAATTTTTTTATTTTTATAAACTGTGTAATCCATCTATTTGTAATAAAAAAATTTGAACTTATGTATTGAATATTTAATTAATATATGATCATCGTTTGTTTTTTAAGATTCCGAACCCACAGTTCGTTACGCCACTGATCGATTCTCATCACATACCATTTTGTGGCTCTATAAACACCAAAAAAAAAAAAAAAAAAAAAAAAAAAAAAAAAAAAACTAATTCATGCGTAAGTTAAAAGGCGAGGTTTTGGTTTGGATAATGTATACGGAATGGAAAGGAATCAAATAATAGAGGGAATAGGAATCATTTAACTATTACCTTTTCATTTGTTTGGTTTGATCATGGAAAGGAATCGGTTAAACTTTACTCCCTTTGTTTTGTTTGAGGAGGATAAGGGTGTATTTATTACCCTAAGTTTTTTAGAGATAACAAATGGAGGTAACCGCTACCTGTACCCTTAGGTAAATGTTATTGTTACCAAACCTTGTACCCAAACACCTAGTTATGGTATCAGTTTAATCGAATCCATTTCTAACCCATAAAAATACACTAACTAAACATGTTCAATTGACAGCATGGACCCTTCGACCCACATCAAATAGTAGGGACTGAGATACAGGAGTTATACAGTTATAAGTTTTGTCCTTTTAACTTACTCTACTTACTACTCTACAGTTATAATTGTTTGTTAAGTTATCATACACCAAATTGAAATATTTATTTCAATTATTTATTTCAATTAGTTGTTGGGTAAAACTTTGTTACTCTATGTAATTTAATAGTTAGACTTATATTTGTTTGTATGGATCAATGCGTAGTCTAGATATACAAGTTTCCGTTAGATGCATGGGAGTTCAGATTTCTATTCGACTTTAGGTGAAATACATACATTTGAGTATAGCACATAGCTTTTTGATTAAAAAAAAGTTGTTTTGATCTATTGGTATATCATGAAAATAAATAAACAACTAAACTTGGTGAACCCACAAGATACCATGATTAATTATGAGAATAAAGAAATAAGCGTGCATAAGTTGATCCATCTTTACGTCAGATTACTATCATAGGCGCATGAAATCAAGATTTTGCCTTAAGATCCTATAACAATGCAACAATAACCCTTTAAAGCACAATTAGGAGCATATTATAAACTAATACATCATTAGTACAATACTCCACAGTATTTATATACAAATGTAGCAAGTGCCGCTTTTATATATATATATATATATACTACCTCTGTTAACGTTTAGTTGCAATTTTAGAATATTTTATATCTCACAAATAATAAACGACAAGTAATACTATTATGGAGTGTGGTCCTGTTCTTTTGAGCTATTCTGCTCTGCTGGGTCATATTTGCTCTGTTGAATATTAATAATCTGTTCTGTTAATACCTACTCTACTCAGTTGGAGTATGCTCTATTCTGCTCAGAAGCTCAAAAGAACAAGACTTATGCATCTTAAAATTTTAGGGATATACGAGTAGTTGAGATCTATATAGAATATGAAGTACTCCTTAGGAGTAGTAATTACAGTGGTACTAGTAGTAGAGATTAGAATAACGAGAAGGGGTAATTAATGCAATAATCCCATTCTCCGAAAACTATGATTAGCTCGTAAAACAGCGTACATTTGCTGATTACCATGTGAAGTGTAAATTAATTAGTCGTAGGAAAAAAAAAAAAAAAAAAGACGATAGTCTAGAGCAGAGTGTACAACAGTTGAGATGAGATGGCGCAATCATGCACATGTATCATTAACAAGCGAGCAGGAGGCAGTCATCATAAATTTAAAGACTTTATGTTGCTGCTATTAACGGCCTTGATACATCCAACTCGTCAGCCTCTACAGATTAAATCGTGTGCTTAAACTTGCTTTTTACCCTTTTGTGAATTGTGACCACCCTTTTTTTTTTATTTTTTTATTTTTTATTTTACTGTGGTATGATGTTAAAATGTACTGTAATAAATTAACGAGTAACGACTTAATGACGATTTATCTATAGGACTGATGGGTAATTTTTATGTTCTAAATAGAGTATTTGCAACGCTTATGTTTTAATCTTTTTGTATGTCAAGTTGTCAATGCATAAATTCAAATGAAATAGTACTATAAAATGCGGATTATTGTTAGACATAAGTTATTGAAAAACTGATTTTAATACACCACTGATTGATAATTTGATATTGACATGCATCTAACTTTCTAAACGAGGAGAGTAAAAAACAAGGTGCTACCAAAATGGGTGTGCCAAAATTATTATCCAATATTATTGCGTCTAATATAAAAATATAATATGAAGTCTTCAAAATTTTCATTTAAAAAAAAACCTTTATCAAAATTTAGAATATTTTTAAAAGGCAAGGTTCATATACGAGTATTTCAAAGCTTAAATTACTGTAACTTTTGGATGTATCTCTTAATTTTATACCTAGTAAATTGTTATTGAGTTATTGACAATGAAAATTTCACTACATGCATTTTTATTTTTTTTTATTTTATTTTTTTATTTTTATTTTTTTGAAAAAACAAGATGAGCAATGATCCAAATGGATCATTTCACAAAAAGACTAGGCTAACCTATGTACTTTCTCACTTTTCTTCATCCCAATGGATTCTACCACTACTTGTGTTATAGCTTTACCTTTGTTAATTTTTTAAACACAAACCGCACCAAAAAAATTCAAACAACGAATCAATTGAAAATATCAAAATGGATTAATGGATTTGGTGGCTTCAAGATAAAATTATGGATGAAAGAATCATAACCAATCCCAAAACCAAAACGTGGATATTAAAGAGAATCCTAGCTTACCTTTTTTTTACTACCAACAATAAATAAAGTAAATAAATTTGATACGTAGTTACTGAATTAGGGTAAAGAAATCAATGAGATGCTCCAATATTTTCAAACCCAAAAAAGCTTCCCAATTTCACTAAAATGACATTATTCCAATTCAGAAAACACGCAATCAAAATCCTACAATACCTTAAATATTTTTTTTTTTCTCTGTCCATAATTTTAGCAGGTTTTTTGAGCTCAAATGTCGAAAACAGTCATTATTATGGGTTTGAAGAAATTTTTGGACTTTCTATTTCATGACTTTTGTAGTTTGTGTGAATTTCTAAAAGGGCACAAAATTTATGAAAATAATTTGACCAACAGAGGAAATTTAATTTAAAATTGCACTCAAATGAAATAAATGGGTAATTACTTCTAATCAATTCGTGCAACTCCCTATTAATTCCTTAATTAATTTGGTCAATACTATTAATAGTCCTTTCTTCTAAATACACGCCCCTAGAATATAAATTAGGTGGTGATTATGATTATTCCTTTCAAAATAACGTACTCATTGCAGAGTACGGAGTACTATGTATGTGATTATCATATACAAAACTACGGAGTACTCGTATTACATACTTTGAAAACAATTTTTAAAATGACGCTTTATATTTGGAACATGTTTGACGAAGGTTTATTTTTTGGAATGGAAATAAATTCAATTAAATCATTAGTCATTTAGTCTTACTGAGTTACCAAGTGTTTGGTTAGAATGTTTGGATAACGATTACTGAATTACAATAACGTAGAGTTAATGATTTCCACCAACTTATTACCTTTCTAAAACCTAAAGTAATAATTATCCTTCACCTATTTCAAACAAAAAGAAAGAGAGTTAGGTAAAAATGATTTAATTCCATGATTAAACTAGATAATGAAAATGAAAGTGAGAGATAGCTCAGGTGGTTAGAGCTTCCCTCCCGATTTCAGGTAAGTCTGGGGTCGATTCTCACCTCGTCTTTATGACTCTCTAAAAAAAAAAAAAAAAGACAATGAAATGATAATGTAAGAGTTTTAAAAGACTTATTTGCTCCCTCTTATTTGTTTCTTTCCCCACTTTAGTCAATAATTAACATGCACTTACAAAAAAAAAAGTTGTTACTCATAAAAAATAAAAATCAATCAAATTTGTAGTGTCATTTTCTTACTCATTAGTATTTGGAAATCCGTTGCGCATTTACAACTTACAAGTATGTATGTGATATCAATATCAAAGAACCGATTAATCGAGTTAGTTTACTTGAATTACTACGAATCAAGTCAAAATTTTAATCACAATTCAAAAGTTATAAGACTTGTGTATCAACTACGATGCTCAGAAGTAGACATATCGTAACTCCTCCATACGTTCATACTTGAATACTTCATAGCATAATTAGGCCATAGTTGCTACTTGCTAGAATGCTAGTCTAATAGTCTATATTACAAAGAAAAACGTTACGTTATCATTTATCATTCGTTACTCCTTGTTCTTTTTCCTCAAAAAAAAATAAAAAATAAAAATAAAAATAAAGGAATTCCACCGGCCCACATCCCCATGCATGCACTGTAATGGTGGGCTCCATAGCATGCCTAGCTAATACTAATACTAATTCTAATTCTAATCCTAATAGGGTTTCTCTAAACATAATTAATTGTTACTTTAGTCAAACTAATAAACTCGTAATTGTCTTTTGCTAATTTTAATTATTTTCCAAACAGAGCTAATAAGAAAACTACAATGAAAATGCTTGATCTCATCATTTTAATAGTAGGAATTAGGAAATAATAAAATGTCGTAAAAGTTGTAATACCGCCGGTTTGAGCTCAATTAAAAAAGTACCACGAATAAACTTAAATAAATTATGCAAATAAAGGATTTTGCTGACATTTGTTATTAGTTTAATAATTGGGTTTTTCTACTCTTGTTCCCGAATACCAAGGCCAGTTTAATAGACCATATAAAGTTATACTATTACCTTATCATCGGCATCAATTTTTGGTGTCTATTTCTGGGCCATACGTTGTTTTATTGCTTTCTTCTTTGTCTGCTTTTTTTCTTCTTTGTTAGAGCTAGCGCCATTGTGATTTGAGCTTATCTTGCCAATTTCCCATTTTTTGGTAAGGAAAAATAAATAGAATGTGACATCAAATTAATTCAGAGGGATATGGTAAACAATAGGCCAACTATATATGACTTTTAGGCTACGGTATGTGTCATACGTTAACACATTCTCAATAGTAAATACAAAGTAATTAGTCCAAATCAAGTATATACGATCTCATGGGACGAGCCTATAGTCACATAATATGATCAATTTTACCTTAATCCCTTAGGGTGTAAATTATGTCAATCAATTCCAAATAGAGGAAACTAAAGCTAGTTGTAAACTTGTGCAATGTACAATTTTTGCTTTTGTTTTGAAAGTGATTATATAAACATAAATTCATAAAATGACTATATATATGACCATATATTTGAGAATATAGCTTCCTATTCATGCTTTAAAAATCTCGATGACAATGCTGTTATGAGCTGGTACAATATTTGATTTTACTTTGTATCACTTTTAAAAAATCTATTCCATTTATGTTGTAGGTCTAAAAAGATAATATTTGTGATAGTGGATCATTAAATGGAAATAGAATGAGTTAAATGAATATGATTGTATATCATAGTATGAAATATGATCATATACGGAGTACTATATTACAAGTATGAAATTAACACGAAGGATTAAGGCTCATGATAATTGATAACTTTTGGTGTTCAAAGGATATCAAAGAGCCAATCCTTTAATAAAAACAAGGTTAAAACATTTGGCTCATTAAAGTTCCCTCATTTTTTTTTTTTTTTTTTTTTTTTGGGGGGGAAAGTGAGTATTTTCAATTTGATGACATTATGTTAGGTTAGGATTAAGCATAGTGTCCATTTTATTTTTCATAGGTTTAAAACCTTTTTTTTTTTTTTTTTTTTTTGACAAGAGGTTAAAAACTTAAAATAATACTCCTATTGTAAACAAAACAAAAAAAAAAAAAGAAAAAACAAAGAAAAGTGAAAAAGCCCTTATCAAAAACCAAGAGGAAACCACAGTGTCTGTGTCGGGCACCTTAAGCATCTCTCTCTCTCTCTGCTCTTGTCATATTATTACGAGTACTCCGTAAAAAAAACCACATTCTCTCTCTTTCTCTTTCTTTCTCTGGTCCCCACTTTCACTTTCTCTCTCTTCCTCCATTATCACTCCTTCATCCTTCCGCAACAACAACAACAACAACAACCATCAACATTCCCTCCCTTTCAATCCACAATGCAATAACAGATCTCCACCATTCAACCCTTCATTTCCAGATTCAATCTTCATCAATGGGTAGTGTTTCTTCAGAAGACGATCAATACGACCAACAAAGCGATAGAGGTGGAGGTAGCTACTGTTTGAGTGCAGATGTTAGTGAATCTGAAAGTTCTAGTAGTTTCTCTCTCCTTCGCTTTGACCCTGATGCTGCTCCTTCTACCTCTACCTCTTCCCCTGCTCTTCGACACCCCGGAAACTTCAACTTCGCCGCTACTCATTTCGCTTTTCCGGTTATCTCCGGTAGAGACGCCGTTCTTTGGGATGACATCAAACTCCCTCAATCAAACGACTCTGATTTTTCCGGTAAATATTAATAATATATACCCACATTCCCTTTTTTTGGATCTCTGTTTTTATTTTATTTTTTGTATAAATTTTTTACTATAGTAGTATAATGACATTACTAATTTTGTGTTTTGGGTTGCTTTTTTTGGGAGAAATTTCAGTTTAATGTGTCGGCTATAATTTTATTATTTATTTTTCAAAAAATTGGATATATCTATGGCGAAATTTCTGCGAATGGAGACTGATTGGATTTATCATAATAATGTCATTTTTTTTTTTTTTTTTTTTTGTCTAATTTGTTTTTTTGGGTCAGTGAAAAAATGGTGACCTTGTATTATAAATCTGTGGCTTAATCTATGGGTAATAACTAATAAGTCAAAGTATTGATAAATTGTGTTTATTTCCATTTTTGAGCATCTGTTATGATAATTTTTTTCATTATATTGACTGTTTCTATGAATATCTGAAAAAAAATTAAATAATAATTTCTGGGTTTTTTTGGGTTTGTATTTGTTGATGTGTACAGAGGTAGAGTTGATGAAGGAGAGATTTGCAAAGTTGTTGTTGGGAGAGGACATGTCTGGTGGTGGAAAGGGTGTTTGTACTGCTCTTGCTATCTCAAATGCAATTACCAATCTTGCTGGTATAATTACTTACATTCTGTACTTTATTTTATTTGACATTATTTGATTTTTTGTTGTCTAATTTTAGTCTGATTTTGGTTTGTGTGTTGAAATTGGGTAGCTACTGTATTTGGGGAGTTATGGAGATTAGAGCCGTTGGCGTCGCAGAGGAAGAGGATGTGGTGCAGAGAAATGGAGTGGTTGTTATGTGTGAGTGACTCGATTGTTGAATTAGTCCCGTCGGTACAAGAGTTTCCTGGTGGGGGTTCATTTGAGGTCATGGCAACGAGGCCGAGGTCAGATTTGTATGTGAATCTGCCTGCTCTTAAGAAACTGGATGCAATGTTGCTTAGTATGCTTGAAGGGTTTAAGGAGACTGAGTTTTCTTATGCTGACCGAGAGAGTGATGATCGGGATCCTCTTAAGACAGCGGTGTCTAATGGTCGGCCTTCTGTTAGACAGGAGGAGAAGTGGTGGTTGCCTTGTCCGAAAGTTCCACCTCGTGGGTTGTCTGAGGATGCTAGGAAGAGGTTGCAGCAGTGTAGGGATTGTACTAATCAGATTCTCAAGGCTGCTATGGCTATTAATACCAGTGTCATTGCTGAGATGGAGATTCCTGATGTTTATTTGGAGTCTTTGCCTAAGGTGAGAAGCTTATTATTACCATTGTTGCCTGATATAGGTGTAATGATGCTTGTATATATGTATTTTAATCTTCATTGTCATTCAGTTGGCTGTTGCAACTAAATTTGAATACACAAGCACTAAACTGTTCCCTTGATCAGTCCAGTACAACGTGTATTAATACCTTATGCTTGTATTTCATCTGAGTGAAAGACTGAAAGTTATTGCTTTTATTGATATTGATATCAGTCTGTAGAGTTTTGTAGATTTACCCTCCTTTGTCTGTTTTTCTGTGACCGAGAAGTGGTATTAATTCTGCTGCTAGAATCTGTGCTCTTGTCGTCCAAGTTTGAATGTTATTGTCCAACATGTCCTGTCTTTTTCTTTGCAATTTGGTTTTCTCTGAGATTGATGCGTCCTGTGTAGCAATGTGTTTACTGATTAATTATCCTTGCCTTGGCAGAACGGAAAAGATTGTCTAGGAGAGGTCATATACCGCTATGTAACTGCTGAGCTGTTCACACCTGATTGCCTACTTGATTGCCTTGACTTGTCTTCGGAACATCAAATCCTGGAAGTTGCCAATAGGATCGAGGCATCGGTTCATGTCTGGAGATTGAAAGATCAGAAAAGACTTGCAGGTCAGTCTAGAAGTAAACGAGCAACTTGGGGTGGCAAGGTCAAAGGTCTTGTATCCGATAATGACAAGAATCAAGTTCTTGCACGACGTGCTGAAACGCTTTTGAGGTTCCTGAAGCTTCGATTCCCTGTACTTCCACAAACAGCTCTAGATATGAGCAAGATACAGTTTAACAAGGTACTTTGTCGATGCCCCATGTTTTGCTGCATCATTGCTAATTACCCCAGATGTAATATCGTATTGTTGTTCCCACTTGGATTTAAAATTCATACTTAAACAAAGTGATGAAAGTTTTTGCCATGTGATTGCTGGAAGGCATGCATTTCTTATAGTGAAAGTACTCAAAATTTTGCATTTATCTTGTCGTGCAGGATGTTGGGCAAGCAATACTAGAAAGCTATTCAAGAGTTTTGGAGAGCTTAGCATTTAACATCATGGCTAGAATAGACGATTTATTATTTGTGGATGATGCTGTTAAACAATCAGCTTCAGAGTCCAAATCGCTTTTCTGTAGAGGAGGTTTTGGTGGTCTCCCAATCCAAAAACGCATGTCACCTAGCCCCTTCTCTATTCAACATACTCCTTATGGCTCACCATTTGCTACCCCAAGCTTCTGTTTCTCCCCTGCTGCTGGAGGAAGCCCTAGATCACTCTCCACCCTCAGCAAAATGAACCTTAAAGCAGGAGAAGAGGATGTGAAAGCTGATAAAATACTGTCAGAAGAATTTGAGAGGATCTGGGCACATCCAGGGAATCTGAGTGCGAGGAAAGCACCTGGAGATGCTCCTGAGAGAGACTGATGACGACGATACCTAAGAAAATACCTTCCCAGAACAGCTAAATATAACTTCTCTGTAAATTCTCTAGCAACAGACCATCTGTGCAGTAAGTTTCTTGTTAGTTTAAACTTTAAATTAGGTTAGTTACAATATTCGCTACTCTGTACTAGGTTTTTGAGGATTTAGTATATGTTAGGACCTATTTTTAGCAAGTCTTTCTTCAATGTTTATGTTTACAGCTCTTTTGTTGGCAATCATTAGTAGATGGATAGAGAGGGGATAGTAAGATGGTAAGAGACGGGGGTGTATTATAGTCATGGATTAGTAGTTTTAGTACTTTCTATATTTGCCAGGAAACCTGAGATTATATGTAAAGGAGGGCTCTTTAATTTCCTAATCAAATGCGCTTTGATTACTCGGTCTTTTGAGTGATTTTCCCAATATCTCCAATAGCACTAAGCTTCGCCAAATATGTAGTACAGACTACACACTTGTACAATATATCAATGAAATCAATTTAGACTCATCTATTCACGCGTTGATAAGTGGTTTTAGAGATGAAACGTCACTTGACTCGTGTACAGGTTCTACTTGGAGTTGGGTTCAGTCTATCAAGTCAGGTTTAAATTTCTTAATAAGATGAGGTTTATCCTACACATTTGACAGCCATTGAGGACAAGTAGGAGGAAGTTATAAATGGAGTAGATAAATTCCAGCCGAAAAGCTGTATGTTTGGGCGGATATGGATTCAATAATATATGTTACATGTGTCTATGCGAGTTATGAATTGAGTTGCCGTTATTTTTCTTAAAACGTCATAACTTCAAGATATAGTCAATTCGTCCTAAGCTATTAATTGTACCGTATTTAATTTTTCTCAATCTTTTGTATCTGTTCTGAAGCCGTTTTTCTTGGACCAAATGGATGTGTTAACCTAAACGCCTAAAACTAGAACTAATTATGTATAGTCAGGTTTGGTTGGCCCTCCTTTGGTTGATAATTTTGTTTTCTTTTGCTGTATTTTGAGTCTTACCTTTGCAATCCTAGACCCCATCTTCCAAAGTTCCAATTGTCTACTTAATGCCTTAGGGTGGTACTGGCCACTTTTTGGACCACGGCTGTAGCCTTATGAGTTATGACCTGCTCTAGCTGAAGCAGGTAAGTGTTATTGTGCTTACCATTAAGACTGGAAATGGTACCAAAACTGTCATAATTCCTACATTAGCTGATCATTTGAATATTATGGGCGATGAGCGGAGGCAAATGGGCTATGTTTTTACTCACTTTTGTTAGTTAGTCAGTATATGTGGTGCTGTAATGTAACAGTTAATAAATCTATCAGCAAACATCTAGTCAATTATTTGAAGGTGTAAAGAGACTATCATAACCCATAAGCTTCATTGTAATTCATGAATTGTGTTACATTTGATCGATTAACAAAAAAGTAACGTAACATCTTCGGAAAACTTAAATTCTTAGCCTTGCTTCTCCCATACACAGTAACAGTTTCCATGCGTCACAATTTTGTAATTTGGCGGAACAAAATTGCCTGTTGCCATACTTGACCCGATCTTCACTATGATCCTATCGCCTACCATTGCCACATATAGATCAGGATCAGAGGCGAGTATATTCACGTTACTTGTTTCAGATATCGCGTTCCTTGTTCTTATGGATGTTAATGCTATAATTTCTTCCTTTAATCCCCAATCAAAGAAATGATCATAGAACTGCAACATAACAAATAAGTGTTAATTAGTGAAAATATAGTCTCTTAGTTTTTTTAACTACGAAATTACACTACCTCTGTTCAGATTTAGTTACTTACTATGCATGGAATTCCTGGATGGGTGAGAATATAAGCATATCCTTGCATGACTTTATCAGACGGAAAAGCCCAAAGCTTCTGACTTGATCCTGTATCATGATTATCTAAGAATGTAACAGCATTTTTGGGTGAAATTCCAATAAGTCCACTAGGCCTTCCATTAGGATCCTTCATCCTCCACCACTGCCCTTGTACCGCGTACTGAAGTATCCCTTTGGTGGTGAAATCAAACGCGGTCACCACTCCTCCACCAGAGGCTTCCACCCATCGAGCCAACTCACTTCTATGGGCGTCCTGGTTATAGTCAGGTGCACCATTAAGATAAGTAATTGAGTCCCATAACTCTCCTACAGCAAAATCCGGCTGTGTTCGTTCCATGTACAACTTTGTTATGCTAGGAGAATATCCCTTAACAAAATCAAGCCTCCAACCATCAAAGCCTATTTCGGCCTTGAGCCAATTCATCCAATCTATAAGCTCCTTTTGTACTCTTGGATTAAGATGGTCAATGTCAGGGGCAGCTGCATAACCATCCCCGGTATCAGGGTTACCGGAACCATCAGAGTATTGTGTGTCGTCTCTGCAGATAGCCCAAGGACCCCAATCTAAACGATCATCTGGTGTTCCTCCTTCGAACACGCAGTATATGCCTCTTCCATCTTGTTTTTCAGCAGTTCTGTGATTGATGACTATGTCTGCAACACATTTGATCCCTTTTTGGTGGAAATTGCTGATTAGTGTCTTCAATTCCATCTGATTACCATATTTCGATGCATCGAGATCGTATAATCTTCCAGGCAAATACCCTGAAATAATTTTACATATTATTTGTAATTAATTAAGAAAAGTATTTAGTTACTCGATAATTGATAGGTTGTCCTTATTGTTTTTTTGCCAAATGCACGCGCGTCCACATAGAGGAAAACATCAATTGTGTTGCAGAGTATTTAATTTATGCTCTATGTCATCAAATAAGCAGAAAGTAAAACAAGTCAACTGCTGAATACAATATTATCTTTTCAAATAATTTAATTTTAAGGAATGTGAATTAAAAATATTTCTAAAACCAAAAAATAACTATTAGCAATGAATTATTTATACGTTGTACGAGTAACAAAAAATAGTATGCAGTACTCTTTAATTGTTTGTCACATTATATTTTGCTAGTATATTTTAATTACATTCTCGTATAAAAAAAATTATATATATATATATATTTTAAGAGTATTAATTTCGGACAAAGAAAGTTGTAAAAAAAAAAAAAACAAAAGTTTACCTTGGGGTGAAACTGAATGGCTTGGCGGAGGAAGCCACACATGAGTTACTCCAGCTCTAGCCAAATCATCAATTGAGTTGCTTAAAAAGCTATATAAACCTCCTTGCTTATTGCATGAATCCCAATTGAAACCCTGATAACAATGGAGAATTAGTTTAGAGAAAAATTCGAAGTTAAAAACCAAAATGTAACACAAACTATATATAAGATTAAGACATAATTCTCCTAAGACGGTTTATTAAAAAATTCATCAACTTAAGATTGTTAATATAATGTCACATTATCACTAAGCAGGTACAAAATAAGCTCTTTAGCATTGTTTTTTTTTTTTTTTTTTTTTTTTTTTTTTTAATCAAGTCTTGTTAACACTGCATGTAGTGTAACACACAAAATATGAAATACCCTAAGAGAAAGTTGGATAGATCGATAGATAGACTCGGAGTGTGATCTCTAACCTCCAAACCCCTTCCAACAAATTAAGTAGTTAGAATTATACACACGAAAGCTTGTCGAATTATAAAAAATGTAGATGTCTATCTAGTAGTAAAAATGCTAAATTGGTTTGATTAGTGTTTAACATACCTGAAACAACAAAGTAGGAGTAGCGAGATTGAGTAAAAGAGAGAAGGACAAGAAAAGGAAGGCAAAAGAGAGAGAATTGAAGCATTTGATCTTCATTTTTAGAAAATACTTGTAATATAAGTAGAAAGCTAGTATTTGCATGAATGTACGTATACCAAATGAAGGGTATTTATAGGCACAAAAATGTATAATGTTAACGTATAAAGAATTTATTTTTAAGATAAGATTTGAAATCGTTATTCGGTGCAAACAAATTAAGTTGATAAACCTGGTGGTCAGATTAGCCGCATTGATTGACAAATTGCATGGCTAGCCAATTGCTTGCACCGTGATTATAATAATTCTTCACTCTAAGGTTTTTACAATAATAATTATAGATTTAGATTTACACTGTATGTTTGTATAAATTATGTATCAATGTATGTATATATTATGTTATACATTACTTAAGTGTATCCATATTGTATTCTTGCACCAAAAACTAAATGAATCTTTTTTCTAAATAATTAAAAATAAGAATACACATTTTAAAATTGATATATAGTACAATAATAATACTAATGAATCTTGCGATATTAAATTTCAAAATTTTTGAAATTGGTATGAAAGCGTGGACTATTAGCCTATAGTTTTGGACCATTTTTAACTTTTTGGGGTCTGACAAGGAAAGAAGACGAGCTGAAACCTATAGACTCCTTGAGACCTTGGGAAACTAATTAGGTGATTGTTAGAATTATCACTTGTGTTGTCGATATTAGATTCCAAAATCTTCGTTTATACTATTATATTCAATTTTTGACAATTTTCAACGTTTTTGGGACCATAAGGAAAAAAATAACGAAATGTTTCTTACGGTTTCTCACAAGACCTTGAAAAGTTATTTGAGTGATTAAAATCATCTACTTTACCTTTAAACTATCAATTTAATCAGTTACGTACACATCACTAATTACTACTCCGTATAAAGGTCCTATCAGCTATCAAAACACCGTACCATATAACTAATTATAAGGTCCTAGAGAAATATATTTATGTAATAGATAAATGAAACTTTATGATAAAAAGCATACAGTATAAGTTATAGTGGAGTAATATAGATAAAGGGAATGACAAGGCAATCACCAAATACAGGCCATGCTGACTGCTGAGGTAGATGTATAACAGGATTATCCGCATGCATGCGCTGCAACTGCTCACGATGAAACCGCGCGCGATTTTTCTCATACTCTGGCTTAGGTTGCCACTTTGATGGCATTTAATACGCAGTCTTCAATCTGTTGGATAAATATAAGGTCACCAAAAAACCTACGAGTAATCATAATCGGTTTTGTCTGAGTCCAAAGAATTTAGTATGCGGAAATAAATGTGAGGAATGTGTGGATATCAACTAACTTAGTTAAAGTGTTTACATGATACTATGTATTCAAATAGCGGATCTGATTAAAATATATGTTCTTTGTGACTTTCTCTATAATAAAAAAAATACTTGGAGAATTTGTTTTATTTAGTTGATGTAATTCATGTGATATGACTCATATGATCGAGCATCATATATCGACAAGTAAGAATGTAAAAGACCTCTCTTGTTATGTTTTATTTGAAGGCTGGAGAAAAAAAATTAAAAACTAATTTACACATAACATGTTATCTAAAAGACTAAAACGTAAATACAAAATACATACAACATAGTTATACTAGATAAATCAACCTTATTTTATTTAAATCTTTAGACCAAAAACCATACTATTTCTTTCAAAATGTTAAGTCTATTATTGAAAACACAATCACCTTATCATAATAAACTTATCGGTTATCATAAAAAATTATCGGGATTGACAAACTCCAAATATATCCTCAGCGTCAAATTTGTGTCTTCTATCCCTATCCCAAAACATCCCATATCAACAAGCTCTTTATGATCTTATCTTCTACGCACTTTGCTTCGATCATTTATCGATGTGTTCATTGTTCTATTAATTATTCAAGAGGTCTAATTTAAGAAATTTTGACTATCCTTGGTAATATACTAATATATATACGACGTACAAGAATAAACAAACATTATCATGTTGGATCATTTTGGGGTTCAAGCAGCAGTCCACATCTTTGTTAGGATTAATTTCGTTATAGCTAAAGTAGTGGGGGTCCATATTGTTTCTTTCTCGGCTGACCACTAATTTTATGTAAATCTTTTGAGTTATTAATAAGATCCTGTTTATTAAAAAAAATAATTAATAATAATAAGATAGGCATTAGCTTAGCTCTAGGTCCACCAGTTAACCGCTAAATTCTGGAAAATAGTCTGTTGAATTGTTTGTCATTCAAGTTTCATTATCCATGCATGCATGCAAGAGTCAGCAGATTTTGCATGGCTATAAATGATCATATAAATTACGTAGTAGTTTACAGGAAAATAAAATAAATATATATCAATAATGTAGCCATTTTGTATGCATTATTAATTATTTCCTTATCAAAAGGGAATTGTATGTGTATGAATTTCCTTGAAGTTGTAAACCCTAGCTAGTTGTACTGCTGCATGGTTTGCCAGTGTTATGATGAATTTATTATTGGTTTTACAGAACTGCAAACTGCTAACTAACCGAAGCTAAGCTAGTCTATGCTATGTTGGTTGCAACGACGACACCAGTTCAAGCCACGCTTTCTCTGCAATTTGCTACGAAATTGGGAATGCTATACTTATGTTTTGGATAAAATACACATTTAGACTGAATTTAATCAAAGTTATCATGATAATGATAATATACACACAGTGTATATTTTAGAATATACATTAGTGTAAAATTTGGTTAAAATTTAACCAGATCTAGACATTACATCAGAACAATGCATATACATATGTACTCGTAACATTTTGACATTACTATTACGTAAAAAAATATCACACCAAATTAATTGTTGTTAAGTTAATCTAAACATGTATTTTTGAAAATTTTACATTAGTATAAATAAATAACTAATCTTCAAATTAATGCATTCGCAAGCTTGTAATTCAATCACAGTACATTTTACTGTAAGTATTGAGAAATAGAGAAAGTTAAACTTCTAATTCCGGAAATTATTCAATCAATACAATCAAACTTACAAAATTAGATCGAGCAATTTAAAGCCTTTGAAGTAATTAATGGACTGGTTGCATATATGGTGTATGTAATAACAACAAATTCATAGTACCTTAGTCAGCAGTCAAACAAAAGTAGCAAACGAAACAATATGATGAGACACTGATCTGATAATAAAAGGCCATTTATTATACTGGCATTATTTCTCTTAGTAAAAATCAAACATGACATCATAGGTCATACAATATATAACAATAATGAGGAGGTTAAGCTAAGCATAACCTTCAAATGAGAAACAATTTGTAATAAGTCACTGATTCATCATGATTTTGAATAAACCATGGTACAAATTTCTTGAAATTATTCTTTAATATCTATATATATTTGTGTATTTCATTCTTAATTGTATATGCATTGAGCATATGCTTGTTTAGTTAGGATCATTGCTTCTCCCAAACACAATAGTCTTTTCCATATGTGGAAACTTTAAAGTTTGCCGGAATAAGATTGCCAAGATCGAATCTTGTTCCAGTCTTAACAATAATCTTTCCATCGATCGTTGCTACATACAAGTCTGCATCCGAGGCCATTATATTCACACTGCTTGTCTCACTTATCGCGTTCCTTTCTCTAATCAAAGTTAGCTTTATAATTTCTTCCTTCAAACCCCACTCGATGAAATGGTCATAAAACTGCAAAACAAAAGATCTCATTAAAAAAAGTCATAGGTACACCTGAATGTATAATAGACATACATAGTAATTAATATGGTATGTATCTTTAAACGAAAACACATAAAAGTACTTACGATGGATGGAATTCCTGGGTGTGTCAAAATATAGGCATATCCTTGCATGACTTTGTCTGCAGGGAAAGGCCATAACTTTTGGCTAGATCCAGTGTCATGATTATCAATGAAAGTAACAGCATTTTTAGGCATAATACCAATTAGTCCACTAGGCCTACCACTAGAATCTTTCATTCTCCACCATTCTCCTTGAACAGCAGCACCAAGAACACCTTTAGTAGTGAAATCAAATGCAGAAACAACACCACCACCAGCAGCTTGAACCCACCCTGCTAGCTCATTTCTCGGCCCGTCTTGGTTGTAGTCAGGCTTACCATCAGGATCATAGTTAATTGAGTCCCACAACTCTCCAACAGCAAAATCTGGTGAAGTCTTTTCCATATAAATTTTGGTTATGCTAGGTGCATACCCCTTAACAAAGTCAAATCTCCAACCATCAAAACCGATTTCGGCCTTAAGCCAATTCATCCAATCCACCAACTCCTTTTGTACTCTTGGGTTAAGATGGTCTATGTCAGGGGCAGCACCATAGCCAGCACCGGTGTCTAGATTCCCGCTACCATCGGAAAATTGAGTGTCGTCCCTACATATAGCCCAAGGACCCCAATCGAGGCGATCATCAGACGTTCCACCGTCGAAAATGCAGTATACTCCTCTTCCATCTTGTTTATCTGCGCACCTATGGTTTATCACAATATCAGCAACACATTTGATTCCTTTTTGGTGGAATGCACTAACCAAGCTCTTCAACTCTGCCTCTTTGCCGTATTTGGATGCGTCTATATCATATAATCTTCCAGGCAAATATCCTGAAAATCAATTAATCATATAGATATAAATCATTAGATGGGATGATGTACAAGTATTACAGTATAAATTTGTACTTTGAAGCACTAATTAAGCATGAAACATTAATCACTTGATTATAATGTACAAAATGTGACTCTAATTTAATTGTGAAAACTAAGGATGGATTTATATTAATTATGATCAAAATCGAGTGTTTTTTTAGACAGTATTGTAGAATGCCCAAAGAAGATAATTAATTTATGTTCGTATACTTTGCAAATATTGTTACAACACGTTCTAATAGCATCAATTTTTTTTTAATAAACATGGCATTCGAAAATTAAAATATTGTATGAAAGTTGAATTAAAAACTTTACGATTTATTTTTGAAGGAAAATGATGGCTTAAGACTTAAGACTGTAGAAACGGTGTTACATACACAATGGTATGTTCAACCCTAAACAAAAATTTGTGCGGACCTTTAATTTTTGCATTTTTAATAAAATTTAATTCCACGTGAGGATAAAAAAAATAAAAAATTATACTGCAAAACATGATCACTGGATGATTGTATACCTTGAGGAGAAACTGAGTGAGATGGAGGAGGAAGCCAGACATGGGTGACTCCTGCTCTAGCTAAGTCGTCGATTGAGTTTTTGAGGTAATTATACAGCCCTCCTGGCTTATTGCATGAATCCCAGTTGAAACCCTAACCACATTGATGAATTACAAAACTAGTTAGCAAACTACGTTGTATTTGTACGTTTAATCAAGAAACTTGATTGAGCAAAGAAGAATACCTTACAATTCAATTAGTATTTAATTTACTCATATCATAATTGGTTAGTATTTTATGACCATGCAAGTCAAAAACGCATTTTGCTAATATAAAGTACACTCGTATATGTAACGAAAGGAAAAAAGGGTAGGAAAAACTATAGTACATTATTAGTAGCTTTTACAACTTATTTCATTGATCACTAATATTTTTTATGCAATGTTTCATTAATATAGAAAAACTATATTTCTTTGAAATTTGAATCGATGAACCAACATAAGGAAATCATACATAAGCTAGATATACCTGAAACAATAAGGTAGGAGCAACAAAGTTAAAGAGAAGAGAAAATGAGAAAAAGAGGCAACAAAGAGTGACACTATTCATCAAGCTCTTCATTTTCACTCTAATTAATTTATTTTATATTGCAATTTTGCTTATCACAAAATAAGATATGAAATATAGAACAACCAAAAGAGGTATATATAGGAGAAAAATTGCATGGGAAAAATAATAAAATTATGAATGTAACCAATAATATAAGAGTTGGTTGATAGATAATACGTAGCCGCATAAGCACATACCTTGACGGTTGCTTGTGGTAGTGATAAAGCAAGTTGTTTTACTGGCTGTATGTTATCCAATATAACAGGCCACTTGTAATAGTTGTAATGTAGAAATTAATTTGGTTACTTGAATAATTTGTTGATACTAGATTATGGGAAATTTTTCATCGTTTTGTACCTATGTGTAGAGATTGATGACTTTATTAGAGAAATGATCAAGTATGCATGGTACTAAGCTAGTATATCATCATTCTGTGTGTTCTGATGCTGTACACTATACACACTATACAGGAATGGCCTTCGTCCCATAATATCTGGCCTTAATTGTTTCTTTTGATTTACTTGAACACATTTAAGTTTGATGATTCATTCTTTGTATAATTGTTTATTAAAAAAATATGTAAAAAAGGTGGCATTTACGACAATATATATAGTACAGTATAAAGGAGACCTAACTTGTCTAAAACTGCTTAAAGATAAACATAATAAATATACAATATTAACATAAACCAACCAACTTCTAATACATTTTGAATATATAAATTAGGACTAATCCAACAATATTTTGTAATAACTTTTTTTAATAATTTACGTACGGAGAAGTTAAAAGTATTCTATATATAAGGTGAAAGGGGGTTATGGGTGATAAATTTCAATTTTCCAAAATACTCTTTTTATTTTTGTCTTTCTTTAAAAAAAAAAACCACTTAAAAAAAAATAAAAAAAAAAACTTCAACGTGAAGAAAAAAAAAATAAAAAATCGAGCTTTATAGATTGCTTATATTCACACGCACGAATTTCGTGCATTTCTTAGCTTGTATAAATAATGCAAAATGTCAGAATGGATAAGGTATTGTAGCTCATAAGGAGTAATGATGCAAATGCAATATCTCATATCAATTATCAAACCATAAGTGAGTTCCTGTAAGATTTTTTAATTATTTTAATTTCAATAAAAAGATTATATGTAGTTAAGTATAATCAGATAATTGATCAAGGATTTGGTTCAAAATCATGGAAAACAAGTGGAGTAGTAAAATACTTGATCTTTTAATTAAACCACGATAAATATGTATATTTGAACCACTTATGATTGAGTCAAAATTGGTTTGCTGAATTTGTATGGCAAATTGGCAATTAATAGGCCTGTAAATTATGGTGAGGTGTTAGAAAAAATATAAAGAAGGTGCGGTGCATTGAGAAGATTATAGATTTTTTAATTATGGCAAACTAGTTCCTTCTCCCAATAGGATTGCTTGATTCTTCTAGAATTGCTAAACTTTGTTGCTTGCTACTTGCTCCTTAATTGCAAGTCTGATCTATTTTGTGATGCAATTGTTATTGTTGGATATGTATGACAATAACTGCTATAACGGCCATCAAAAATATAATGAATTACCCGAACAATCATCAACATGGATCCTTTACAGATATGGGACTGCTAAAAAAATGTAGATAAGTGGAATGCAATGAATAGATCTCCATCTAAGGTTGTTATATGTCCTTCATTTGATTTACTCCATCTAAGGTTGTATCGCAATGCTATTAAGTCATTAATGAAAAATTAAACGATTTTTTAACTTCTCATTATAAGCCCGTGTGAGAAGTTCTTACAATAAATTAGTGTGAAAAGGGAAAAGGAGGAATATTATTTTTGTTTTATGAATCCCAATTTACCCTTCTTGATAAATTAATACTTTTTCCATTCTTTTTTCTTAACCCACTTTGACTTTTACACTATTTATCAATCCGCGTTTGACTGTCTTTTGTGAATTATATGTAAGGAAAAACATGTTTATGTAGGATCTTGTTAGAATTGTCTAAAGAAGTACTATCACAATATATAACTTTTATAATTTTTACTTAGAGAAAATTAAATTTATTAATGGTTAAAATTATGTATTGACACTTCTTTAAAAAAAAAAATTATGTATCAACAAGCGTAACAAAGAAAACAAGTCAGTATAATTTACGGAGTACAGTATACTGTAGCTAAAAATAAGTTGGGTTGCCAGGGACTAGCGTATTGCTTACTCCAACTTTGGGCCATCTGAAATTTCGAACGTAAAACCAATATAAATAATACGGGCCTCAGACCCAGTTGATGTACAGAATATCGTTGTATGGGCTAGCCCACAAGCTTCATGTTTATTTATTTTTCTTTTTTTTTTGAGTCAAAGTTGAATTTTTTGTTCAAAATTCATTTATAAAGAGATTAAGCACGATATCCTGTATTTGTCACAATATATCCTCTGTTCACTAAATGTTGCAACATGGGGATGGAACAAGAATTTTAAGAAGATGAGAGAGATAGAGAGGAATAAAGATAGAGACTCAGGTGTTGAGGTGAAAGAAAGAGAGAAAGCATGAGCAAATAGTGAAATGTTGCAATATTTAAAAACTTCTTAAAATGGTAATTGTTGAAATATTTGTGGATAGAGAACGTATAATTTTTGTAAGTTAAATTTTTTTCAAATATCAAATTAAATATAATGATAGTCAAAGTTGTACATCAGCAAATATATACGCAAACCCAAGAAATGCATTTAAAAATATGAGTAAGTGCTACAAATACTCCTTACTCACATGTATGTTATATTTCTAACAATATTTGATTGAAATCTAATTTACTAGCCATTTTCTCGGACTCATCGGCCAACAATGGCAGACCAGAAATTCAAACAATAATTTTAATTGATGTTTCAATGGTAATAAGTTATACAGAATTTGTTTAAGACATCATCGCAAACTGATCAAGGTTGCCACTTAAGACTCGTAAATTGTACTTGTCTAATTGAAGAAAACAGTTCATAAATGTATCACAATATTTAAATTTAAATATAAGTATGGGTTGTGAATAAAAGTAAAAGTAAACAAAAATTGGGCATATTTATAAAATCAAAGTTAGAATAAACCAATAAACATAGTCTAGATTAGAAAATAATGTCAGTCAAAATCACACAACTAGATATACTGCATTTTTATTAGTAATGTATATGTTCGTCAAATTTAGACGGGTTAGATTTTCTAATTAACGTACGTAATTA
Organism: Chenopodium album; assembly: GCF_948465745.1. Classification (NCBI taxonomy): domain Eukaryota; kingdom Viridiplantae; phylum Streptophyta; class Magnoliopsida; order Caryophyllales; family Amaranthaceae; genus Chenopodium; species Chenopodium album. The sequence continues at coordinate 49,404,314 of NC_137850.1, read as the reverse complement.
TCTCACTTGGACTTCTTTGTCGACAATGAATCTATATTTTACGTACGTTAATAAATTCCATGAAGTCCTTACAGTAGTTTTTAATTAAAAGTACAATCATTATCTTACAAAGTTGATGGGGATATGGGATTATGTACTTAAGTCATATTATTAAAAACTTGTTTGACAATAATATGTTAAATCGTATGACTTAGAAAATTTATTTAATATTGTACACCTTTTAATCACCTTGAACAATGGTTTCAAAAAAGTACAAAGTATTAATATAAACAAAAATTATTTTTATATACTCGTGACTTCTTACTTCCGGCCTCTCTCCGCCATTGACTTAGATGAGGATTTGTTCAATTCATGTCATAATCTACTTTTATATTACTACGGAGTAGTATTTATTATAATTTGAAAAAAAATGATACTCTCTCCAATCTATCAATTTAACCAAAACAATAATAATGAGGTATTGCTAATCAGTAGCTAACACCTTCGTAGAGTAAGCAAGGCAAGGCAACGCTAGGACAAGCCAAGGTATTGTAACAAGACCAAGCTAAGGCAATACATTTAAGACATGATAAAGAAGGGTAGGCCAAACATGAATATGACATGGTTTCGAGCACCAAGACAAAACCTGAAGAACTTGGTGCATAATCTTATCGGGTTCAAAAGTATGTGTTCTCCACAGGCCGATTTTAATGATTAATACACAAAATCGAACCATTTGTAGAAATAAATTTCGAGACCCGGTGTAAAAAATTAAATTCAAACGAAGAATATTTATGATGTTTGAAATCATATATGACCCTTCTAGCTAGTTAATCACGTAAAGGTTTATGGTGGCCTTAGGTTAATGAAGATAAACATATACATAAATGGCTAATTTGACAGTTTAAAGATAAAGTGGCTGATTCAACCACATAAATGACCTTCCAATATGTTATGGGATCATCCATGGGAAACGCCTCAACCTCTTTCTTTTTCGAGTTCAAAAAAGTCAAAAATCGTTTAAAACTAAAGGCTATATTTAAAGTTTTCAGAACAATTTAGGAAATTTTTCCTAACATGTGGGGTGTTCTCTGAAGTCATATAAGTTGGTTTGAAATTATAATAAGCCTACTATTCTGTTTATATAGCATCGAGATCGATGAGTTTGACTCAATTATGTGAGTATTTCAAAACTATATTATATGAGTATGTTTCATTGATATTGAAAAGTTGCAAAAGATAATGGTTTCAATCACCAATTTGACATTCCAGGTTTCTATTAAAGATATCAGGATTGAGTTATCAATTATACCCAAATTACTCACCCATTCATTACTTACCATGCCATACCATTGTATTGTTGATTCATGCATGTACGTATTACATGGGTTGCTTATATTATACTACGTATTATATTGTTGTTACTTTTTAGTCACTCAATACCAATACTTTGTTGAATAAGTTTTGTACTTGTGACTCATCATACGCATGCCTTCAATCTTTCTACTAGCCCAGCTTATCCAAGATCTCATTAGCATATGTTGAAATAATTGTGGCTAGATATGATTATCATTTCATTTTTTTATTGTTTACGGCGAATTATTATCATAGCCAACAGTCCATAAAGGATGGTCTCACTTTGAATTTTTTTTTCCAAATTAATTTAAAGTTCATGCATTTTGACCATATAATACACATTTTTCATTAACTTATTTTTCATCAAGTACTATAGTCAAAAGTGGCTCCAAGTCTGCGCTTTTTTTTTTTTTTTTTTTTTTTGGTTAGAATGAGCAATTATATTAGAAAGTTAGGCTGTTACACACAGCAATAGTACAAAGATACACCTCACTAAGGAGGGTCAAAAGATGGTGTCGCAACACCCAAAATGTTTCCATCTAGACTAATAGAAGCTACATTAGACGAAGAGTAGTTTTGATGCAAAATAGGGGGTGGGGTGAGAATAGTAGCATTACAAAGAAACACATCTGGATTAAAAAAACCCCATGCACTGAGCTGCAAGACCCAATCTGGCTGCCCTGGCCATCTGATCTACCTCCTGGATGCTCCTCCTTGACACATGTAACACCTTGCATTGGACCAAACTCTGGCTTACGTCCCTGCAGATATTAATAAAAGGAGACAACTCATCAGGGGGGGCATAGCAGTCATTGATGCTAACAGTACATCTCTGGCAGTCTGATAGAATGGAGCTATCCTCCCAGTTCTTTGATTGGCACCACCTCAAAGCAAGCAGAATGGCTAGGCATTCAGCCATGGCAGGGCTGGTGGTTCTCACATGAGTGGCAATCCCCTGGATCCAAGCACCTTCTTTCGTTCTACAAACACAAGCTATCCCTGCAGACTTTCTTACAGGACAAAAGGAAGCATCCACAGCAATACATAGGGTAGAGTCAATAGTGGGGGGGACATACACCATAGCCTTATGAGACCTAGCAGGGGTTAGAAAGGTTGTCTCATGGATCATCCACTTTAAAGAATGCCACCATTGATCAATTGGGATATTGGTCTTACAAAAAACCCATTTGTTCCTCCTCAGCCATAATTTCCAACAGATTAGAGCAAAGAGACAGTTCCAGTCCTGGTCAAGAAATAAGGATTTGCTGGTGTCTTTAATGTTGTTAGGGAACCAAGCAGAGAAAGGGTCAGTGAAGAAGTTTTGGGGGCAAGGGATGGAAGACCAGATTTCAATAGCTCTAGGACAATCCCTAAGAACATGGATGATAGATTCATCAGTTTGGGGGCAAAAAGAGCACTTACTAGAAGGGGTGATGTTCCTAGAATGCAGAACAGCAGAAGTAGGTAAACTTTGCCAGGCACAGGCCCACAAAAAGAACTTCACAGAAGGTTTTGCATCCAACTTCCATATATCTTTAGTCAAGAAATAGTCTCTACTTCTAGGATAGGCTTGATTCCAAAGATACAAATAAGCAGAAGAAGTGTCAAAGTGATTGCCCTTGCCCAGAGAACAGAAGGGAAAGTCCTCAGAGTGGCTAAGAATAGAGATAGAATAGATGGAAGAGATAATGTGAGGAGGAATATTATCTTGGAAGTTTGCAGGCAACCAGCCATCAGTCCCCATGATTGATTCAACCTTTTGGTTAAATTGGTCAGATTTGAGAGGACCAGCAATAAGCTGCCTAAGAGGGCCCATGCCAGTCCAGTCATCAAACCAAAGAGTGCATTGATCTCCCTTCCCAATACACCATTGGGTAAAATGAGCATAGGTCTCCCAACCCTTCTCCATATCCTGCCAGATGTGGGAGCCATACTTAAAAGGTCTCGGGGTGCTTCTGCTACAATACTTCTCCCTGATAATGGTGGTGGCTAAGTTATTTGAACTATGGATCTTCCAGCAGAGCTTGGTCATAAGGGCCAAATTGTTTAGGTGGCTTTCTCTAAATCCCAGACCCCCTTATGGACAGGACCACAAATCTTTTTCCAGGCTATGAGAGGGGATTTTCTTTTGTTTGGGGTTGAACCCCAGAAGAACCTAGAGCAAATTCTATCAATGTTAAAACAGATTTTCTTGGGAAGGGCAATCACCTGTATAGAGTATTCAGGAATAGCAGCAAGGGAATCTTTGATTAAAATAGACTTACCAGCCTTAGACAGATTAGAAGTCTTCCAAGCAGAGAGTTTCTTAGCAAGATTATTAGTGATGTAAGTAAGTTGAGAGATGGAGGGTCTCTTGTCAGTTAGGGGAAAACCAAGGTAGGTACCTAAGTCATCACTAACAGGGACATGGAGGGCAACAGAGAAGTCCTGGATGGTCTGGAGAGAACAGTGTTTGGAGAAATAAATTTTGCTCTTTGCTGGGTTCATTTTCTGGCCAGAGACATTCCAAAAGTTATCAAGAGTTTGGGTCATAGCATGGAGGGTGGATTGGTTAGCCTCACCAAATAGTAGAAGATCATCAGCAAACATAAGATGAGATATAGGCCTGGGAAAAAAATAGTTATGACCGATCATTAATAATCGGACTTGACTATTATTTGCATTGTAAACTTATAGAGTGCAGAGTTAATACATCATTATTTTCTCCATAATTTTTTCTGTTGTGAATACACATCCGAACATACTCGCCTAAGAACTAGGAGAAATATATATATTATTAGGCGAGGCAATCTTATACAAATAATTAAAGAAGAAAGGATTAAAAAAAATAAAAAATTGCACAATGAAAGGGTAAAAAAAATGAAAAATCTAGAATTACGAAAGTCTACGTTCTTCATCAAGATCGGAAGAGGTTAAATATTTTTGTATGCACCCTCGGAGTCCACGTAAGAAACTCTGAAAGGAAGTAATAATCAAAGAACGAAGATTGAAAACTTCATGTCATACGAGCCAATGTAACCCAACTTGGTGGAGGCCAAGAAAATAGCTTAGAATCTTCCAAATATTCTTCCAACGCCCCAAAAATTCCCTTTTCAAAATCAAAAACACCAATTTCATCACTTTTCCACTCAAAATCATCCATTTTGTCCAAATCTCCCACTTTAATTTCTGAATAACATGAATCCTTATTGTCTAAGTTCTTAAAATGAAAGTATATGCAATTACCTTTGCAACCTTTTAAACCAATAGCGGAAAATGAAGAATGGTTGCTCAAAAAAATTGCATGCCCCTCTAAATCCTTAACCAAATCCCATTTTTGTTTCCCCTTGTCGAGTTTGAAAATCTCGACCCCGTGTACCTTTATCAATTTAGGAGTGATATCGGTATACAGGTCTACCATTAACAGATCATCAGCTACTTTTACTAGACATTTTTTATCGCCACCAATAATAGCATTTTTTAGCAATGTTACTGTGACGGAAGAACCAATAACCTTAATGGCTACGGTCCTACCCGAGTTGGTAACTGCATAAAATGTACCATCGAACTCTACTACATCCACGTAGTGCAACGACCAATCGTTAACAAATATGCTCCGATCATCATAACCTAAAGTGTAATCATCCAAAAACGTCCATGATTCGATTTTGGACCGGTACATGAGTAACTTGCCCGTGTTATGTGTACACAAAATAACGTAATCGTTAACATTATTAGAACTAAGGAAGGTAACAGCTACCTTTTGATGCTCCATGTTGTAGTAATCCATGTTTTCTGTACTAGGATTATTACTAACGTTATGTAACACATACTCACAACCCAACTCTTTGATTTTAATGTTGGTTAGATCCAACTTCCTAGGAAGATTTGGAGCTAACTGTTTGATGAGGGTCCTAGAGAAAGGATTGAACAAATGGACCGCCCCCGGGTTGTGCTCCTCGGTCTTGATGAGCCACCCGGGGCCATCATGGTCGTCGAAAGAGGGTGAAAGATGGGAAAATGTATGTTTGGTGAGTCGGAGATCACAATGATGGACGTTAGAGTTGAGGAATTTTATAGGAGGGAAAAATATGGGTAGTGTTTTGGGGATGGCGGACCGCCACGTGGAACAAACGGAACGGAAATGACGAGTGTCGGACGGGGTGTCAAAGCCAGTGGCAACGAGATCGAGGAGCTCCGGAGGGAGATCAGACCAACATGCCATGGCTTAGCTAGGTTGGTGCTCAGGGTTTTGGAAGTAGAAGGTATGTATTGAGTTGAATAGAAATGTGCTTACTTTGTTGTAGTATTTAAATGGAATCAAAAAAATGTGACAGCCCACCTTTTGAGAAAATAATACAAGTATTTAATAATAATTAAATAATCAAAGCTAAAAAGGAGGGCGAATCTGAAGTAATAGTCAATAGTACTAGCTAGTATTATTGTCAATTCCTAAATTCCTAATCAAGATTACGCAATTGCATGTAGAATAGGACAAAGGTTTTGATCCAATGCATATTACGGAGTAGAAAATTGTTTAGAAAGTGCAGTCGTCACTTTCCGAAATCAGCTAGGCAAAATCCTTTATACAATATCACTCACTTTTAGTCTTTTAGTATGAGTTTTATTTTATTTTAGAAAAAACCATATTTTTTCCAATTTATGGTGTACTAGTATAAAAATTAACTTTGAACATCTAATTTTCTAAAGCTTAATTGAATCATATTTCGTAAATTAGCACAGATACACTGTATGGAAATGTAATGTCATGTACTCCTTATTTATTTGATTTTTTTTTTTTAATTAAACTTCAATTTTAATTGTCTTTAATATGTACAAGTAATATGGAATACAAGAAAAAAAAATTATACGTGACCATGTTGGACTTGATGTTTAATGTATATTTGTAGTTTATGATATCAAATTTTATAAATCTTTACTAATATAAGATTTTATAAAATTTATACTAATGTATGAGAAGATAGATTCTCAAAAATAATGGCTCTTAAGTCATTCCGACGCACACTAAACTAGCTAATTAAATTGACAAGATTCCTAAGCTAATGCATGAATGAATAGAAAAAGTCCTTATGTAAAAATAGAGTAGAAGGTTGCACCCCAACTACGTACTACGTACTAGGATTAGTCTATTTAAGCGTATTAATTTTATTAATTGTTGGTTGGTACACCCAGGTATACCATGTGTATCAAAACTAGTTTTAAAAAAAAAAAAAAAAAAAAAAAAAGAAAGAACATAACTTATATTTGTAATGAACATCACGACTTTATAAAAAAAATACAACATTGAAATATAAAGAGCGTGATAATTTTAGTGAAACAGTTTTTAAAAAAGATAAAAGATAATTACCAATTGATTTTTACCACGTATTTAATGTCAATTCATTTTAAAATATTCAATTTTCTATAATTCTCTCTAAAATTATTTTTAATGAAGATTTCATTTTCAGATTTCAAATTTCAAATTTAAAATTTGAAATTCATTTTCAAAATTTCAAATTCCAATATTTTTTTTTTCCTGTTCTCTTTTTTTTAAAAAAAAAATTCTCTACAACCAATTATATATTTTTATATTATGTTATAATATTCATCTTGGTCATGTGTCTCTATTATGATGTTCATTATATAATATTTATGTTCTTTGATTGTAATTTAATGTACATTTATTCTCACATAATGTTCATTACTTATTGTGAAATATTTTTTGAATTAACTTATTGGTTATATAATATAAAAAATGTTCTTTAAATGATATGATCATGTTCTTTATTAATATAGCGAATGTTTTTTAAATCTGTCGAAAAATCAATCATCAATAGAAGAGGTCCCAAAAGTATGTCGTTTTCATCAACCTTTATGATCTTTTTTTGACGGGGAACCTTTATGATCTTGATTTCAAAAAATATACATATACACAATTAGATGATTTGTTTTTTTTTTTTTGAAAAAAAATACGCAATTAGATGAACATAGTTTGTAACGTAAAGAACACATAGTTCAAATCCAAAGAACATAGTTTGTGACTATAAAGAACATAAAGTTTAGACCCAAAGATCATATTAATCAAACTCAATGAACATATTCATTCCAATGAATATGGACCAAAAAATTGATAAAAGAACATTTATCCTAATCCAAATGAACTTCATCTTCAACCTCCAAAAATAACACAAATTTTAAAAATTAAAAAAAATTAAAAAAAAAAACTAAAATAATAATAAATAAAATTTTACATTTTCTTTCAGTGATGAATTCGTTAACAATGATTCAAGAACAAATATAATAATCTAAAAACATCTTCATCAACAAAAAAATTATGAAATATAAATTGAAAAAAATAATTAAAAACTACCTTCTCATTTGGTGACAAAATCTAAAATTAAATACCAATTGTCAAAAACATCAATCTGCTGATCATCAAGTGCAAATCGACAATCATAGATCGTGACGAAATTGTGACAAAATTCACCATGAGCCATCATTTTCTCTCTTAAAAATTTATTTCTTTGTCTTGAAATTTTATTTTCTCTCTAAAAATTCTCTATTTTTTCAAAAACTGATTATGAACAATTATGAATATGAAAAGCTAAAATTATGGAAAAGAAATAACAAAAATCTTTCAAACATAAATTTAGGAAGCTGACTTTTTTTTTTTTGAATGACAATTTTCATCCAGGTGTACCATGAGCATGGTACACCCCGGTGTACAATGTAAATTTCAATTAATTATTAGTAATGTCATATGCTTCTTATCAATTAGGATTAAGTAGGACCTGTACTAATTAATGTTGTGACTGGTTATTCACTAAAGGAAACCTCTACATACTGTTCTACTTTCAGCAACTACTAATTAATCTAAAAAAAAAAAAAATGTCAAGAACCACCAACCAGATATTTATACTTGTTAATCGAGATTAAATTGTCAGGATTTAGTGTTATATGCTTAGGCCGGATTAAGTCTTATATGCTTATGCAATACGTACTACAGTTTGATTTTTACGTTTGATAGCGTAAAATTTAATACGAGTAGTGAATAAGTCTAATGCTAATTTATAATAGAAAAACATATACTCAGTAAGTCTGTTTTACCTTTATTTTACAATAAATGTAACAATATGACTTTTTAACTTGGTTAAAATACAACTTTAACCATTATGGCACCAAAAAAAAAAAATACAACTTTAACCATTAATGTTTGTCTAGATTATCAATAAAAAATTAGACAAAAAATATTCTCCCTATATTGAAATATTTATTTAAACCAATCCCACATCATCTTACGAATAGCATTATTTTTTTGTATAAGTAAAAAAAAATGTAGTAAGTGAATAATAATATAAAAGTCAATTTTTTTTTTAAAAAAAAAAAAAACTTCGTACATAAAAAGTCAAAATGATGTATATATTATAAATTAGAGGTATAATAATATGAACTAAATACGGAGTATTGAAATATAAAATTATAAGTTTAAGAAGATTATCAAGTAGAAAACTGAGTATAAGTAAAACGAAAGAGATGAGTCTAGCATAGTAAGCTTTTATATGACTATTAATTAGGTCAAGATTTCTCCTGTGCCCATCTTTTTTGAATAAAATAGCAGTCTTCGCAGGCAAAGACTAGCTGCTGCTCATTCTAACCATTTTATTTGAATTCATTAATTTTGTCAACAAGAAAGAACTATAGTATATACTTTTCTAGCGTGAGTGAGTAATACTGTGAAATTTCATTTTATAGTCAATAGTAAATTAACTTATTTTGAAAAGTAATAAGACTTATAACCATAACTTAAATAAATGGGAATTGATTTTTTTTTTTTTTTTTTTTTTTTTTTTTTTTTTTTTTTTTTTTGACACAGGGAATTGAATGTTAAGGGAAGACCAATTACAAGTTTTACAAAGAATGAAAGAATGTCTATTACATTTATTAATTAATTACCATATTCCCTACAAATGTATTGTGGTTCCCAACAAGTACGAGGTAATTTCATATTAATCGAGTGAGGAAACTATTTAATTCTTGATATGTTTGAACTTTGAAGTCATTGTTAAGCATATAAAACTTCGTATAACTTTTGGTAAACATTGTGGTTAAAAGAAAGTTTCACTACTAGTATGTACAACTTGTATCCCAAATTACTTGTGGTGTGCATTAGCATATATACGGCTATACATGTAAAGAGCCCCTTGTGGGATTTTGATCACATGATCCTTAACTTCTTAAGTCATAAAACTAAACTCTTGCCACTAAACTAAGCTTTATAAATAGTGTAAAATCCCAACTCTAACTTTAATTTACAAAAAAAAAGAAAAAAAACGAAAGCAGCTAATAAAAATCGAGTAAGTCTCTAAGTTCCGCCTTGCAAGAAAGAGAAGGTTTGCTGCCCTGGGGTGTGATCCGAGAAAGCCCCTTCTATGTTTAAGTCGGCGAATCGCACTTTAAGAAAGAGAGGGGAGAGAGTAGAAAGAGAAGGAGAGAGAGTTAGAAAAAGTTACTATCATTAATCATTGGAGAACTATTTATAGATGTATTTTCAGGTTACAAAGCTGTACTTTAATTTAATCGACAAATTAGAGGTGAATTCATATTTTATGATAATTAATGGATGGTTAAGAATGGTGAGATGAATTATGAAGGGGTATTTTCATTATTTTAGGTATAGTGGGCCTAGAAATGGACTAGGCCTAACCAATTAGTAATTATGAGAATCAATTGTTTGCAATAGATTTTTTTACTCGTATCTATACTTATTTACTAAAGTAATCCCCATAGTTATCCCCTAAGTACACGTGTCATCATCTCATAAAAAAATTCCCACCAACTTTTTTTTTTTTTGAAAGAAATTTGTTACAATGGAGTATTTCTTAGGGAGAAGTTTTGACCGTATATTTAGGGAATAATGTCCAACAATAATAATTTAAATAAAATTTAGATTTATAGTGTGAATAGTGAGTACTCTTTAATCAAAGAAAAGAGTATTAATCTTATGGTATATCACAATGATTATTGTACTTTTCTTTTATAATTTTTTTACTCATAATGACTCATTTTGTACAATTTCTAATAACATAAATAATAAAATATTATTATAAAATCGTACTATGTACGGAGTTTAACTAGTTTTCTATATACTAGGGGATCCTACGCGCGCGATGCGCGCGGTATAGGTAGTGTTTCAAGTTGAGTTATTGCAGTTAGTCTTAATACCTTATGCATGTTTGCATATATTTTATTATAACTATTTGTACATATGCGATTAATATGTTGAATGTCATGTTTCTTAGCAATGCTCAAAAATTTAGCAAATTACTGTAGAATTGGTGAAGGAGTTGTATAAAGTATTGAGCTCTAGACATGGAAATGTTGCTATATTTAAAGCACAGATTGAAATGGTTCAATTAGCAGGACATCACATGTCTATATTTTTCTTGTATTCATATAAGATACCAATACACCTCACTTTAAGTTTTAATCGGTTAAAGTTATGATCGTAATAATTACAGTAAATTTCATTTAACAATGATTGCCTTGTAAATAATTTATTTTACAGAGTAAATTAATATTATAAGTCATTAATTTATTTTGTTAAAGTTACAAAAATAATGAAGTTATTTTCTTGAATCGGTAAAAAATGCAGTGGACAAAATGGACCAACCTCAAAAACTAATGGTCTGTTCTCATACGATTATTTTCAGTTCAGTACAGTTCAGCTCTAATAAGTTCAGTTCAATTCAGTTCAGCTCTTAATTTTCTTCTCTCATAAAATATTCATTTCAGTTCAGTTAAGTTCAGCTCTAATAAGTTCAATTCAGTTCAGTTCAGTTCACATATCTTAATGCTTTCGGAATCAACGAACATAGTGTGTCCTAAGTCGGTAGCAAGATCAGAAGGCTCCAAGAGCCCTGGATAAAGATTGAAATCTTGAACTAATCAAAACTCTCGTTCAAATCAGTTCAGCTCGGTTTAGTCAATGAGAATAGACCCTAAGTTAAGTGGAGAAATAAGGTCCAAGGATCAATAACAGTAGATGTTGAGTGATTGACTGTGTGAAATTGTCAATCAAGTTCATCCCCAATTCAAATTTCTACCAAGCTAGTCTTCAGTTCAAATGAGTAAAAACTTGGGCAATTATTGCTTAGACCTTAAGAGTCATCAAACTAACTAAACTATCTCAATGACATTAATACCGCAATCTCTTGAATAACTTTCTGGTTATTGTATTTGACCAACCTTTGTCTTAGCTTCTGTTATTATTATTATTATTATTATTAATTTTTTTTATTTTTTATTTTTTATTTTTTTGTTAGAACTACTCGTATGATCTTTCGGATTTCACTTTCATGAACTTTTTTAAATGAACCAATACCCTTGTAAACTTATATCAAAATCATGGACATCGATTTTCTCTTACTGTCCGAAATATAACCGATTCACCAACCCACACTTGAGCCTGATTTTTCATATATCAATTTCAGTTTCAACACAGTTGCTTTTGCACTATATTGGACAAATATTTGCTTCCATAGTTCCTTGTGCTTCATATAGGAAAGAATGTAAAAGCAAAACCTCTCTTAATCATACTTATGAAGGTTAGGTTTTAAAAAAAAAAACTTATGAAGGTTTGAATAATTAAAGCAATCCTAAGTTGATTATACTGACAAGTGAGCAATTAAATTAACTATAAAACCCATGTTGTGAAATTGATCAATAATAACAAATTAGCAATAAAATAAATACATTGATTATTCATAAACTACTCATACAACATTAATTGAGGTATAAAGGTAATTAAACATTTTCAGGGTTAAAAATGTCCTAACATTATTCATACGAGTATTTTCTAAAATAAATACATTGATTTTTCATAAACTACTCATACAACATTAATTGGGGTATAAAGGTAATTAAACATTTTCAGGGTTAAAAATGTCCTAACACTATTCATAAGAGTATTTTCCCACTTTTTATAAGGTAGGGATACTCACCTCCAACATATTAGAAAGTTCTCGTAAAGGATTTTCTATTTTCACCTTATATTTAATACGGAGTAAGAAATGATTTCCTAATATTTTTTCTTTTTAATTTTTATTTATTTATTTATTTTTTTGTTACCATACTTTTTTTTAGGGGAGCAACCGAATAATTGAAGGTCAAGAAGTCAAGATTCAGTACCGACGCCTTTAGCCAACTATCAACTATGTACGGTTTGTTGACTTGTTTTGTTTTTTTTACTGCCATCCTATAATAAATACGAAGTATATAGAGATTTCTTCAAAAATAAATAAATATAAAGAGATGGGCTGGGCTTTTAATTGAGCCATTGTACCATCCCGTACAAGATGGACATCAATTCTGCCAAAGCCTGGAACATTAGCATGCGCCTCATTAGCTTATAAAATCATGGGTCAAGCACTAATCATGGAGACATACCTATAACCTGTACCCATGCATTACAAACTTGCCTATTATAGTCAACTTTAATGCTTCCTCCGTTTCTTAATAGATGTATCACTTTTAAATTTACGGACTCAATAAAAACGGAGGAAGTACGTGCAATGTGTTCTTTACTTCTTTTGATTTATTCACCTTTTTTTTTTCTTTTTTGAGGAATCTTGATTTTTTCACGACTTTATATGATACTTTCTTTTTTTCGGTTGATAAATTTTATCTTTGAGCACTATTCACATAAGTTATTTTAGCTTTATTGTTTTGTGATTTATATTTGAGAATAAACAAGTATTTATGCAAGGTTTTGTTAAGTTCATCTTCATGTATAGGTTTCTTATCAATAATTGAAGATATTAAGGTTTAAATCATGCATTAGCAAATATTACTAAAGAACTGTATCAACTAATATGAAATGGGGTGATAATAATATAGGAAATTAATAAGCTGCTAAGAAAGAAAATTGAAGAAAAAAAATAGATTGAAAATTAAGATTGTCCATAGAAGTTGAAGTGAAAATTTAAACAAGACACTAATACATTATAATTTACTTTACTAAATTGACCCAAGAAGGAGGGGGCCAACAGAACTTTGAATTTTCAATGTTTTCTTCCAATGACTCAAACGTCCCCATCTCATAATTAAAAACACCAATTCCACAACTTTCTACGCCATCAATATCCTCTATATTCCCTTGCTTTTTCTCTGAAAAATCTCTTCCTAAATTCTTCAAGGAAAAATATATGCAATTTTCCTTAAGACCATGCAAACTAGTGCTGGTAGTAGAAAATGAAGAGTAGTTGCTTAGAAATATCGAATGACCTCCTAAACTTTTAAGCAACACCCATTTTTTGTCCTCCTTATCCAATTTAAAAATATCGATTGCATAGACGTCACATGATCCTTTGTCTGAAGAGGTGTACAAGTCTACTAACAATAAATCATCGACTGATTTTACCAAACATTTTTTATTCCCTCCAATGATCGACTTTACCATTAAGTCGACCTCAACCAAGATCTCATCCTCGCGGCCATATTCAATGACAACTGTTCGACCTGAATCGGTCACAGCATAGAACTTCCCTTCATATTCCGCCACATCAACATATCTCATCGACATATCATAAACGAACTCGCTCGTATCATCAAACCCAAGGGCAAAATCGTCCAAAAGCGCCCATTCTTGGATACTAGACCGATACATTAACAATTTACCCGTGGAATTTTGAGTAGACAAAAGGATAAAAGAGTCATTTCCTCCAACAGAAGCAAATGCTACTTTCTCATACTCCATATTGTACAAATTCATCACTCGATCAATCCCGCTAATATTACGGAGAACATACTCGTGACCAATTTCAAAGGTGTTAACATTACTAAGGTCTAAAATGTTGTGATCTAAGCGTTTAATAAAATCGCTCTTCGAAAACGGGCTCAAGAGGCGTAACACCCCTGGCTTATGTTCCTCTGTCTTGATCACCCAACAAGAGTTGGGGTCAGACAAGAGAGAAATGATGTAGGTAGTTTGTCTGATGAGTCGAAGGTCGAAGTCGTGGGATTTAGAGCCCAAGAATTTAATAGTTGGAGAGTGATAAAAATTGGCGGGTGGTTTGCCACGAACAGAGGAACGCCAATAAGAGCAAACGGAGCGAAATTGGCGAGTGTTGGAGCAAGTGTTTGAGAGGTTAGAAATTAGCTCTAGGAGCTCCGAAGGGAGTTCTGACCAATCTGCCATTTTAAAAAAAAAACGGAGGGAGTTTTTTTTTTCGATATTAGGAAAGAAAATAAGACGGAGATTTACTTAAAAGACGGATAACCTAAATCATCCTTGTGGATTTTATTTGAATTTTATAGTGAAGGTTGAGAACATATATATAGTAAGTTGAGGGAGAGTGTATGAATGGAGGATTGTGGATGTGAGAAATGATGGGACATTTGGGTGAGTACTTAAACAAATATATAGAGTTGATGTTCACAACTTCACAAGTAAGCAATTAGTTAGAAATTTCTACCAAATTTAATTTGGGATGGGTCAAGTCAATGTAGGCATTAATGTTCGTTATACCTTATACAAGTATACATTTTTAAGGTATTTTTCTCAAAAAAATAAAAAGGTACGTTAGCATTCATTAGTTAATAATAGTCTATGTTTAGATGTAGTTTGGAAACTTTCAACTTAGCCAAAAATCCTTATAGTGACAATCTTAACTCATTCACGATGACAAAAAAAAGGAAAAATAATTGCAGTAGATAAAGAAAAAAATTGTGGTATTTAAACTTTAGCTATATAAAAATAACTATCAATCAAACGTACTGTAATAAATTATTTAGAAACAGAAAACTAGTAAGAACTTAACTTTAACCCAATGATTGATGTTATTTACTCCTACAAATTATACAATAAGACAAATTTTAACTAACTTATCAAATAGATGGAAGACAAACTTTTATAGGAAAGAGCCGAAAGACTACTACTTCGCCAAGGAAGTTAAACCAACCATCATGCCAAATATGATCACATCTCAATTAATATACTACCTCCATTACATATTAGTTGCAACTTTTGTCATTTTGGGGTACTACACATTAGTTGCAACTTTCCATTTTTTTCCTATTTTAGTAAGATTTTTATACAAAATTACAAAAATATCCTTACTTAATATTTCAATAACACAATTAACTCACCACATTATAACTCATTAAAATAATAACCTAACTTAATTAACATAAATATTCTCACCTAATTTAATTCACCCAAAACCAGATTCAATCAACAATCAACATAAATTCCAAAAATCATCAACTTCCATCAATCTTCATCCCAGCTCCACGAACTCATCCAACCACCACTTTCAATGTCGCCGCCACCTCTAGCCACCACCTTCAATGGCGCCACCACTGAAGACCACCTTCGATTTCGCCACCACTAAAGACCACCTTCGATTTCACCGCCTTTGACCACCGCCCCTTCCTCTCCAGTGTTCCTATTTCCCCCCCTCTCTCTCTTCAAATCGTTTAGATCTGATGGTTGGAGTGGTTTTCGTGAGTTCGGGTTGGTTCACGAGACGACGGGTTGGATTTTACGGTGGGTGAAGCTGGTTTAGAGGTGGTTTAGGGTAGGGAGTGGTTTTCGTGGGTGAATCGTGGGTGAGTGAGGCTGGTTTCAAGTGGTTCAAGGTGAGGGGTGGATTTCGCGGTGGTGGGTTCGAGGTGGTTCGTGTGAGTGGGGGTTGGGTGGTGTTAGGGTGGTTCATGATTGAATGGTGATGGGTTCCAGGTGATTCAAGGTGAGTGGGTGGGTTTGTGGTGGCTATATGGTTGGTGGTGCTGATGAGGGTGGTGGTGGACTGGTTGGTGTTAGCAGTGGATTGGTGGTGGTGTTTGAATTATTAAACATCCCCACTCTCTCTCTTACCCTTAATTATATCATTTAATTCATTAATTACACATTATGAAATTTTGCCTAGAAGTCCGCAAACCTCCCAAAGTTGCAACTAACTTCAAACGGAGATAGTTAAAAAAAAAATTCCAAAGAAAAAAAAAAAGGTCCCATATTTTACATTTTGCATATATTAAATGTCTATGCAAACATCTACACGTAAATAATCTAAATATATCTTAGATTGATTAATTGACAGTAAAAGAAAAATATAAAGACTGAAAATTTGAAGTCAAGGAAGACTGGAACTAATTTAATTGCAGGCCATACATTGATTTCCTTACATTTAGAATTGATTTAAACATAATTCTGGTCAAAACACATGGTCATATAAACTACGGAGTACTGTACTATCTTGAACATAAAATTCATGTCAAAAGAAAATAATTGAGCCTAAAATTTAATAAGATTATTTCAAGTAGTTAGTTAAGTTTTGGTTTGATACCTTAAAATCTGAAATCCAATCATTACTTATTAGTTACTCTGTATTTCATATGTTCTTTTACTTCTTTGTCGGTATTGTGACTCCCTCCACGCCACATAAAATGGACATTAAATAACACTGGATATATTTTTTCTTTATTCCTTATTTTTATACTTTTGCTCATTTCGCTGAACATGTAACACTTGCAATTGCCAAACTATCTTAAAGAGGCCGTGTATGAATTAATTTTGTACTCATAAACACAAACGTTTTCAAATAATACTCCGTAGGTGAATATATGTGAGCCATGTGACAGTCAAAGTAAAACATTTGTTTGAAAATTGAAATACTAATAAATAGCATCTTCAAATACCATGTACTAGTACGACATAATTCGTACAATTTTAGTAAAACGGATGAATACTCATGTATGATGTATTCGGAGTATATCTTAATTCTTAAGTGAAAGCCATATTTCACAATAGTAAATCTGATGTCACTCTAGCCCCCTCCCCACCACCAAAAAAAGGCACAATTATTAAAGTAGAATTACGAAAAGAAAAACTTGTGATGGCAGGAATCAGGAGTTTAGGCAAAGTCAATTCAGGTTTCAAAGAGAGAATGAAATTACCATGACAAACACACTGAAACGGCCCCAATTTGCCTTTAACTACTCTTTATTTCAAGGGTGTGTTTACTGATTAAGTGATTAGTATAGGATGGAAAATTCGTCTCTATGAATTTTCTTTGTTTGGTTAAATTTAGAGGATGCCTCATTTTCCTCCCCATTTCCTAATTTCTTTGAATATTTGCTTTGCTTATACATAGAAAATTAAAGGTCTTATACTAGTAAAATGAAAGTGACATCCATTAAAATATAATCTTCATAATAAAGAGTGTTAATAGCCTACTACTATCCAACTCGAAATTTTCATGAGCTAGGCACAATAAAGCTCGACTCGGGAATCTCGTGAACTTGCTCAATACATAGCTAGAGAAACTAGAGCTTTGGGAAGGAAGATTGATAGACGCAGGAATATTTTTGACTAGATAGTTATGACTTATACATACACTTAGAAGATCACATCTTTCACACATTATTCGCACCACCTAAGTACACTCGGGATCATTTGAGTTATGTCAAATTTACTCTCATAAACATAATATCAAGGCTCGAAAAACACAAGAGAGATCAGAGAGAATGTAAATGAGGATGTCGGGAAACTGGAATAGAAGATGGATGCAAATTTTTGGCAAATAAAAAAGGAAAACGTGCATAACGTTTCATGGTCCTGTGGAAAATTGAACACATTATTGCATACTAGTAGACCAAAGATTGTTACTAATGTTGATGGATTAGAATTACGAAAAATGCTTTTCTAGTCTAATCTAGATTAAAAAGACAGGATTTTGTCATTTTGCTGGGTCCAAAAACAAAGAAAAGAAAGAGCAGATTTTCACATTGATGGGAAATGATAAGTATTCAGACCAGCATATTTGATACGAGTACTTGCTAGAAGTAGTGACTACTGACTAGTGACTAGTAAACCATCAAATCGCGAGTAAAATAACGTTATCAAGCTAAGGTTTGTTGTGTCTGAAAGGAATCGCATCCTATTCAATCATCCCTTTTTTCCCAAGCATGTACTCATGATTCTGGAAAATCTACCAATTTTTCCGTGAAATTTCTTTCATGAGTATATAACAGTATAATGAGTATAAATAGTATAATACAATAAACATTTTGTTACAAGGGGAATCACATGGACTTAGCATCCACAATTTAAGCTTGAATGGAAGGCAAATTGGCAATAAAAACCTGTAAGCATTTTATTGATAAGTTATTCAATTATATATGTACAATAATCGGTTACATACACAGTTCATTAATCTAGGAAACATGAAGAAGCCATCTTAGGCGAGGATGAAACGTCATGCAAATTTATTTCAGCTTGACAAAACAGGGGAGATATTGTAGCTTGAATGTTTAAGCCGTTCGGAAGATGACCACCTAGGCTCCGAACTTTCTTTCATCAAGAACATAAGTTCTCCTGTAAAAAATATGACATGACAATGGCTTGTAAATTCTACTGCAGAATAAACAGTAGAAGAAAGACCATCAAGTACTCATAATTCACTATCAAGACTATCACATTCCAAAGTACCAAAATGCTTTATCTATAGCCACTGTAGGTCCCTAATGTTTGTCTAAAACCAATCCTTTGACAAATTAGTGCCGATACACAGAACACAGATGAGGCCACAACAATAACAAGCTAGGAAGTCTGGGCATCTTAGGTGCAAATTGAAATCTCATTTCAGGAAATTTGGGGGCGGGGAGAAGGGGAAAACATGCTTCACTATGAAGACCTGTCCATTCATGTTGAAACTGGTTTGGTCAGTCAGATAATTATATCTCAAATAATTGGTCACCGAATCAAAAGAAAAAAAGGAAGTACAAAATTCACTCTTTAACAAGGTAAATGGCCATATCTTATCTTAATCCTTTTACCCTATGAAGAGAAAAAGAGAGGAAGGGGCTTCTAGACAGATAAAAACCAAGTTTCTATCAAGCCTTCTCAAATTTCCATTAGTTCATACACTAAACTTGCTAGGTGGTGCCATTTTACCAAGTGCTCCAAGCAGTCACAAAAAAACTACTCGAATTCAAGTAACATACGTCACCAACTCACCACACAGGCACACACCCTAGAAAGCCCTAGATTCATATTAAGCGCCACTTAGACAAAACAGTATAATTTGTATTCTTTTTCAGTCCATAAACCTTAAAATAACAATTACAGTATTGCTCCTGAGTTGACAGAAAATATAAACAGACTAAAAAAAGAAAGGGTAAAAAAAAAATTAGAATTCATACAACATAGTTTTGAGAAGAGGGAGAAAAGCTCTGAAAAATTACCCTTTTGCAAGTTGCAACCACAAATTTCATCATAACACTTGCTCATCCTCTTAGCACCCTAAATCCACTCATGTTCATCCATCCCTCGACAACTAAATTCATCTTACCCACTCAAACTTATGGCTCAAGTAGGCACAGCGGCACAAACAGCACTCAACACTCAATGTAAACCACTTAAGCTAAAATGCCATGCCAATTATTGAAGGCAGTTGTAATTGGAAAATTTTGTTCCTTTCCTGGGTGCTTGCTTCCCTTAACTATAAATTCAGCCTTTTAGATAATTGTGCCTTTATGGGAGTTTGGGCTATTGTATTTTCTATGATTCTGGTTCAATTTACATGAAGGCACCCTAAAGATTCTAGGTGGGCATCATTTCAGTCGCAGATATTTCTTGAATTCAATAAGCATTTAATTGGGTGGTTGGAGGTTGGGGTTTCATCATTTCCTGCTTGATTTCTTAGCTTAGTTTTTGCCTGGTTCATGGTGTTGCTTTGTTCTTTCTGCTTAAATTTTAGCTTATCGTGGATTTCATGTGCATTGACAAAACATATTTGTAAAGAGATCATTTTGGATTTATGCAATTGTCTAATCATGAGAGGTATCTGCTATGATTTCTTGCACCTACGTGAAGATGATGGGATTGCTGAAAACCAAAAATCATGCAATTCTTAAGAGCTTCAAATTCCTCAAACACTAATAGTCTTATGCTGTTTATGGAAAGACAGCAAGTTTCTAGTATTTGATCTGCGCCTTTGAATCTTACAGAAAAAAAAAACTTTTCTGTGATTGTAAACCTAAATTTTGCTGCTTGTCAACTAAAATCAAAATTATGTTAACAGCTAGAAAATTAAGTTCTTTTGTCCTGGAATTTGCACAAGGTACTATTAGAGGGCAATATATGTCAACGCCTGTGGCGGGCTCTATACAAATTAAAAAATTCTAGCCAAAATACTGGGAGGTGTTGCGAGAATCTCAAAAGATGAAGTTCCTAAGTAGTTCATCTACATAAGAAAAAGTTAGGATTGGAGCAAGATAAGAAGGAAAAGGCCATTGAAACTTGAAGAAGATGTGTCCTATTGAAGGGTACTCAATAAAAGACCAGAGTTATACCTGACACGGCAAGCGGTCAAGGCCTGTCCACAGATGTGGAGTTACCTTAAAAGGTAGATAACGAAATAAGAGTATTGATGGGTGGCAGAGTGGGTTGTTTCGTCAGCACCACATAAATTCAGTACCGGGCGCAGAGTGATACGTCTACTGAGATAAAAGTTCCAAAATCCAAAGTTCTGCTCTTGGATCTGCTTAATTCATAAACATATAAGATTGACAGCCCATTATATCTAAAGGTACTCAGTACAATGGAAAATATTGCATGATATTCTTAAGATAGGGCATATTCAGCAAAAGACATCCGTACAACAGGGAGGGGAAAAAAAAAAACAAAAGGGAAATAATTGAATGAAATAAGCTGACTTTACAAAAACTCCGTACCTAGTGAGCTCTAAGAACTAAAGGAAAACCTGAGTAAATCTAATACTCACTTTAATTACCTAGGTTCAAAATATGTTTTTTAAGACCTTAATAACCCAGGGTCAATATACAATTCTTTAATAACAAATAGTCAAAATACCTTTCTTTTACTGAGTACAACATAGTATAAAAAACAGTGTTACTTGATTTCTAATCCCATCAAAGTATCAAACTTGGAAAAAGGCAAATTAATACATTTGGACCAAATTTACAAAGCTAAGTGGCAAATTGTGTTCCTGTACCCAATCAAGTACTATCAAATTAAATAACTATAGTAAAATTCTTTGTTTTACAGACTTTGGTCAAAAATGCAAGGCCCAAAGCTTTCCCTAAGAAGTAAGAACTTCCAATCGGCTCACATTACATAATTACTGCCACCATCGAAAGAGTGCATTCACCAGAAGCCTTACAGAAGCTATAGCAAAGTTTCACGCACACTGTAAAAACTAGTCTTTTATTATTTTAAGGTGATACATATAGGTAATTGCTATTGCTAATCAAACAATGTCGATCAAATTTGAGCGAAGGGGGAAAGTACCAACAAATTAAGGTGCATAATCTGGCATAATGTCAGTATGTATTAATCTTTTATAGCTAAAAAAGTCAAAACAACAGCAATTGCTGCAGACAAAAAGAAAGTACTAGTTCAGCAAAAAGAACTCCATAGTCTACCATCACTAAGCATTGCAGGTCTGCAGGAATACAGCAGCAGAAACTTCATAGATTGCACATAAACCAATCACATAGAAAAACCTCAACTTCTATACTGTAGAGGTTGCATATAAGCAAATCACATAGAATAACCCCAACTTCACCCTTTCCTGTTGCATCATTGAAGAGGGTTGATAGAAATTTGTGAATTGCAAAAGTTGGTTTCACATAGCACATCATGGAGGGAATTTCAAAAGGGGCAATAGAAATTAAAGCATATAATGCACCAAGCTACATAAGCAAAACAGCCTTCATCAACAAATATTACATGAAACACTTACCTCTCCGGAAGGCTAAGCAATCCAAGGCGGAGGAGGCCAAAACAGGTCTGAATAAGTGATTCTAGCATCCTCCAAATTATACACACCACCGCTATGTAACTTGAAGACATCATCTTTGTCGAAATGTGATGGGTATATATCGTGTGGGAAGGCAAAATATATGCAATTCCCCTTCTGACACAACAAATCAGCAGCAGTTGCTGAAAATCCAGAATGCATACCCAAAAACAAGATATAGTTTCCCAAGTCTTTAACCTCAATCCACCGCATCTTTTTCCTATCCAACCTATAGACCTTGAACCACTTGGACCTTGAGGTGACATATCCATCGAAATTTTCCATATCATGAGCAAACTCCCATGGAGGAAGACCCATATATACATCCACCAACATTAACTCATCACCAACTTCTACTAAACGCTTCTTATCACCCCCACCAAAAGATGTTGCCAATAAAATCGCGGTATTATCAACAGCATCACATTTAACCAAAACAATCCTCCCAGTATAATCAACAGCATAAAACTCCCCATTGAAGGCAATAATATCATCATAAGGTACGTCTATTTTATCAGAAATAATATGCCATATATTATTAACAGAATTATACAATGCTAATTTCCCAGAAACATGAATAGTCAATAGAAAAAATTCATCATCATTTATTCCTGGTAAAATTGCAACCTTTTCTGTAAGCAAATTCAGAAAATTACCCCTAAAGCAAATTGTATCGGTATAACGAAGGAAATACTCACAACCCAATTCACGAATTCGAATGTTCGAGAGATCCATGACTCTTGGGAAATCTTCAGGTAGAGGATCGATCTGGGTCCACGAAAGAGGGAAGAAAATGTGAAAAAAATTAGGGTTTTGTTCTTCGATTTTGATGACCCATGAATTGGGATTGTCATTGTGGGGTAATCCAGAAATGGGGGTTTCGGAAGGAGAGAGAAAGAATATGGATCGTTTGGAGAGGGAAATGTCATGGGAAGGGAGAGAGAAGGGGGTTTGTGGGCCGTTGGATTTGAGCTTGGATGGTGATGATTGGCGCCACGTGGAGCAGACGGCGCGGAAACGGAGGGCGTCAATTGGGGAATCGAGGCGGGTTAAGATTACATCGAGGAGTTCTCTGGGAAGATCAGACCAGTCCGCCATTGATGCCCTGTTTGGAGAATTGGAGGTCCGAGAAGGAGATATTAGGAGAAGTGCAAATGGAGGAAATGTTTAAGTGTTCAAGCACGGAATATAAAATAAGGGGGAATGCATTTCAAGTCGGATCCGGATATAGTCGAAATTAAGTTCTACTAAACGGGTGGGCATCCTAAACAATGAGGGGAAATGGTACTAAAAAAAATAAAAAATAGAAAATCTTGCGTTGATCTGGACCACAATTATACTATTGTGGACCTAAGATTTATACACATGTAACTGACATTTATATCTAGAACTAATACTAAAATAGCAACCGCTGATATCATCTTTTTTTCAAAATTGTACACGTGGCGCTTTCTCATGTAAAGATTTCTCACTCAAATGCTATTCTTTTTTTAAAATAAAATGCTAATTAATTTTAAATAGGTAATAGCTATTATTTAGGTAATGAATTTAAAATAGATACAATACCTATTATATTGGTAATTTATGCCGATATTAGGTTGTTGGAGTCTTTATAGGAGTTGTTAGCATAGTTGAGGTCAAATAAAGTGAAGTTATGAACATTTTCAGCTAAAAAAAATATGAAAACAAAATTTACAAAAATCCAAAGATAAATTACTGTGAAACTCGTGCATTGCACAGGCGCTATCCTAGTACTATACTAAAACAGGGTACACTAGCTCCATGGCTGCCACGTGTCCCTGTTTTAGGGCTTTTTTTTTTTTTTTGGTAAATTGTATAATTGTCAAAAATCCTATTATTAAATATACTCCGAGATAATATATTGACTTTCTTAATATTGTTTCTCAATTAATATTATTCATGGATTTTCAGCATATATTTAGTCCATATCATTTGAAGATTGCTTAATTCAAGGAGAGTATATTTGTATTCCGTACATTATATTTTAGGTTTCCTTATTAACACAGGTACAGCTATATTAGAACAGATTATTCTTTCAACCTAATTTTTTTTCCTCCTCACATTATTCCTATAGCTACTAACACCATGCCTAATGATGTTGAACCTAATTGTGCTCTGTTGTCAACCTCACTAATATTATCAAACTCAATTCAACCAATTATAAATTCAACTCGAGACTATACTTGTGGGTTATGACCTTTTCAAGTTTCTTCATGGATCTCACCCTGGCCTCCTCCATCCATATCTTTTATATTTAAGTCAAGTTTATATTACGGATTAATAAAAGATATATTTGATTATATATTAAATGTAGATTATCACTCAAATATACTAATGTGTATAAATTATGTATCTTATTTAAAAAATATAATACGGAGTACTACCTCCACTTTGTTAAGTGTTACATTTAAACGATCTCCAATTCACTATTTTCACCATTAATTTTTTTTTTTTTAATATAATTTTGCATTAATTTAAATTATACAAAGTTGATATATTGAAAAGTTATAACAATTTTAATCTAATAAGATCAAACTTGATAATAATGTGCTTTCTAGCTTATATTTAAACAATTAGACATGTTGTGAATCGGAAATAGCTTATAAATATGTTGACTATGTTTTCTCTAAAAAAATAAATGTAAATTGTGATACAATTATAATGACTTTACTAATTTTCTACCATATGATTTTAGGTATATCATACTTAAATTTTTTAAAAAAATTATACATGCTATATATAATTCATTTGCTATAATATTTTGTTACAGAACTCCTAAACGCGAAATCTCTGAATTATTATAACAAGTTTTTAAACTTTTGCTAAACCTATAAACAAACCATTTATTCGACAACTAAAGTCACAACACATTCATGCATAACATCTACAAATTGTAAAAAAGTCGATTGATATATAATTCTCTATAAACTATAATTCTCATTTTTAAATACAGAGTTCGACACTAATTTTTACTCCATTCTTTCTATTATAACTGACACGTTAGACTTTTTTTTCACTATCTATAATATTAACATTGATTGTAATTTATTTATTACTTTTTTTTATAAATGTAATAAATTCATATTTTATCATTTTAAGTTGTTAAATAGATATTGATGTAAGGTTTTATAATTAAAAAGAATATAATCTTTATTGATATTTAATTACATAAAAACTAAGTCAAACTATTCCATCGACATGTATGCAAAGTTTGTTTGTGTTAGTTATTCATCAATGTGGGCAGCCACCATAGGGTTACTCAGTTAGTGTATATTATATGGGTCACTCAATTAGTGATATTGGGCTTATTTTATTTTTTTAGGAAAATATAGGGCTTACTTTTAGTAAGTGTTATAATGGTTATACAGTGAGTGTTGTAGGGGATACTTTATTTGTTAATTATTTAAGAGTTACTCAATAAGTATAATAAGGGGCTACTCTAATTTGTTAGTAAAATAGGGGTTAACTTGTCGGAGTCATAGGCGTTACTATTTCTTTTTACAAGCGGTCACACGGTGTGTCAGTCGCATAGAAAACGTGTTGTATATTTTGTTATATGTCATTACGAGTGATATGTAAGAGTGATATGCATTTTTTTTTTTACTTCTCTTAAATCTGTGTACATATAATTTTTTTTTTCACTATTATATACTTGTATGTGCAATAAAAATATCAAATGATTACATATAATAATAATAATAATAATAATAATAATAATAATAATTAAAAAAAACGACAATTTATCAAACAATTAAGGGCAAGCCTACGTAAATAGCTAAAGGTTACATTTTTGAAAAGAAAAAAAATATATATACTAAGCAGTGGCTTTCCAGATTTTTAGACGTGTAAATTTTTGGATGTGAAAGATGCAATATGTGTGTGGTGATGAGGTTGATTCATCATTTGATAAAATTTAGTAGGTGATGAGACAAGATAATTTCATATTTTTGATTCTCCACGAGGGAAAGAAAAATATGAGAACTAATATTTACATACATAATAAAACTACAACAACTTTTTGGTGTAGCAGAGGTAACCCGAGATATTTTGTTAGGGGTTACCCGAGTTATTTAGTCAGGGGTTACTCGACTTACTCGGTCAGGGGTGTTACTTGAGGGGTTCGGACAGGGGTTACTCAAGGGGTTCACTCGATTTTACGGTTACTTAAGGGGTTACTCGGTCATGAGTTACTCGAGTTACTCGGTTAGGGGTTACTCGAGTTACTAGGTCGGGATTATTTAAGGAGTTCGATTAGGGGTTACATACTCGAGTAATTTGGTTAAAGGTTATTTAAGGAGTTAGGGATTAACTTGAGGGGTTACTCAATCAGGGGTTATTTGAGGGAATCGGTCATGGATTACTCGAGGGGCTACTCGGTCAGGGGTTACTTGAGGAGTTACTCGGTCAAGGGTTACTTGAGGAGTTATTCGGTTAGGAGTAACTCGAGTAACCCCTGACCGAGTAACTTGAGTAACCCCGACAACTTGAGTAACCCCTGACCGAGTAACCTCTGTCGCACGGTACAGTAGGCCGCATACAAAAAATTGTGATAAACATATCAAATGTCTATAAAAAGATGTGACTATATTCATGCTATATGTGAATATAAAAATTCCTATTTTTAGAAGTTACATGTGTAAATTTCAAGTGTTTTAGAGCCCATAGAGAAAAAAGATATGACATTATTTGTGATATACGAAATACAATATTAATACAATGATCATGTTGTTTTATAATAGAAATTATTTTTCCAAGCATATATATTGAGTTTACAAAGTTTCATACCTAGTTGGCTACACCGTGTGGCCGAAATTACTTGGTTAAGGGTTACTCGGTCGATCAGGGGTTACTTGGTCAAGGGTTATTCGATCGGTCAAGGGTTACTCAGTCAGTTTGGGGTTACTCGGTTAGGGGTTACTCGTGTTTTGGCGTGTGTCAGCCGTGCCAGTTACACAGAAAAAGCGTTGCATATATTGAGTTAGTGGACAGAGTTTAATCATTTTTAAAATGAGGTGGCAAGTGACTCAAGTAGAAATGAGGGAAAAAAAATGACTTAATGTAGGGATTGATTATCAATAGTTCATTGATTGAGTTGAATTATATTTAAAAACTTTACATTCAATTTAAGAATAAAAAAGTTGTCTTTAAAGTAGATATCATTATTTTAAGAGGTTAAAAATGTATGATTAAGACATCTATGTAAGTAAATTCATTATTACTCATTAAATCGTTTTATCTTAAAATTTTGTGAAATGAATATAAATAATAAGATTTGTAAGCCGTGCATCGCACGGATGCTATGCTAGTTATATTCAATATAGTGACCCATAATTATATTATAGTAACCTTATTTTTAACATAGTAGCCTTTTTTAAAACATGTGTGACCTTTAATATTATTACGAACTTAAAGTACAACATTATGTTAAATAGTTACCTAATTTTAACATTGTGATCTTTATTATTCATATTGACCATTATATTAAAAATTTCATTAAAAAAATTAAGCTCTTATAGCTTTTATAATGTCACACTAACTTTTTTTCAACATAATACCCTTTATTTTAATATATTGACTTTTTTTTTTATTAATAAAATAATCATATTGTCTCTAATGTTAGTGGTCCATAATAAATTAGTGTGAACCAGCCGACCAGGTCCATTTAAGAATTTGTATTAAAAAAATATATTTTTTAATCAAATACAGAGTAGTTGAGTATATGAAGAACTTCTAAATGTACTTCATAAAATTTTTCTCATTAAATTCAAGCACTAATCATTTTCCGCTCATCTCCATATCATGTTGCTATAAAAAACAAAAAATTCTAAGGGGATCACTTTCTTAGACTAATTAAATAAGCAGCCTTAAGAATTTAAGTAATATAGGGTATATTGATAATATGCTCGGATTAATACTGAACATCCTTAGAGATAGCATACTTTCATATAGATAGTTTGGCTAGTTCAATGAGAAGTCCTAATAATTTAAGTAATATATTTTCAATTTTCTTAGACTAATTCAAAAAAAAAAAAAAAAAAAAATCAATATTCAAAATAAAATATTTTACAGGTGTTTAATTCAAGTTTATAGTCAATCAATTTAGTAGAAAACTTTATACCTTTGGGTGATTACAAAATGAACTATCATATCTATCTATATTCATAATATTTTTACTCCGTATACATTTCTACATAGTACTACTCTATACTTTATAAAAGGGAGTAAATTTTTTTTCTTATTTGCCCTAATTTAATTAAATGACCTTAATAACTTGATTGACAAGATAGTAACAACTAAATTGAAGTAACTAAAAACAATTATATAAATGAAATTTAATCTTATATTTTGAGTGTAATTTATAATTAACATATTTGTTTCTTATTATCTGTATCAAAAGGTATTACTCGTATTGTTTTTTTACGAGTTCAAAGGGTATTAATACTCGTAATGAGAATTGAGAAGCAAAATATTCATTTGTTACAAATAATAAACGGACCTAGTATTTTTGAGTAACATTGAGAAAGTGCAAAAAGCCTGAAAAACCTCCTTTCCCTAATTCAACTTCCCTCCTCCCGTCCTCCGTCTTCCCGTCAACGTCCTGCAAATCAGCTCTCACTCTCTTTAGCAGACGATGGAGAAGCAAAGCATCAATGGCGGTAAACCACCGGCACCACGAAAGAAGTTACCAAAAGAGAGAGTATTCGGAGCAAACGCTGTTCAATTATCAGAAGATGAAGCAAATCAGCTAATTGGTGGAATTGTAGAAAAGGGTGTTTCTGATGATTGCTTCTCTACTCCGCCTTCTACTGCTCCTCTTCCTTCTGTGCTTCCTTTTCCTGTTGCCCGCCATCGTTCTCACGGCCCTGTATGTTCCCTATTTATGTTGTTTGATTTTATACTATGGTTTTATATTTCCAATTTTATTCATATTTTAATCATGGGTTGATAAAGATGTGATTTTTAGCAGTACCCTTTTGATTTTTATTGTTGGGTATTTCTTTAAATTGATCAGTGTGATTATTTTACCAAATTTATGTAAGTTGATGAACTTAGGTTTGCATTATTATACTTGTATGTTAATGAGTTTTACTGTTTCCATTTATTGAAGTGAGTGTATTAATGTTATTTGGTAGCTATAAAGAGGAACATGGTCGAGCATTGGTTGCTTTCTCAGTGTGGGTGTATCTTTCAAATTTTGACATGTTACTTTATAGCTAGGGTAGTGGATTGTAGTGTTTTTTAGTGTGATGGTGGATGGGTAGCTTAGGGTTATGATGGAATTCTTCCTTTACGGGAAATCGAATGCTGTTTCATTTGCTCGGAATTCTCTTTGGCGGAAGTTATATGTGGATTGGTGCTTGATGGAATCAAAGGTGGGATTTAGGTTTACATTTGGTGTTTAGAGTTTGGAACTCCATTTTTAGAGAAGTGCAAATTTGATCAAATTAGTGTTCAAATCCATGGCTTAACAAGGTGTTTCCGGCAATGGTCATTTTGGGAATAGTTTAGGGTCATTACATTGCAACAATTTTATCTTCTTTTGCACTTTCATATCTTAAAGCCTTTGGTTTCTTATGACTTCACCTAAATAGGCATTGGAAACTTCGAAAACTTAGGGTGCATAAATGTTTGAAGAAGACAAAATGTTGGAGCTGTTGAACATTTATAATATGGAAATTTCTTGTTCATGTGCAGATGTTTATTTTTTACAGAACACGAGAAAATGGGTGGAATCTTGTATGAGTGAAGGCCTAGCTAGTAGATCAACTCAAAAACTTTAACAGGAAGCTTGAAAGATGAAAGCAATGGGGGAAAAAAGATACCTTTTAGATTAATTACATGTGTTGCATATAATTCTACCTTGTACAAGATTGGCATTCATAAAGTGATTCATTTATTAATAAAAGGAGTGAGAGCTGTGACTGTTTTAATTACATCTCACTATTTACTGAACTTTACCATCTTCAATACACTAATGCTCTTATTTTTTTTCCCTGTCTGACCAATGTATTGAGGATACCTTGTGCTGGCTTGTATAAGTTCCAGTGCATTGGCAATACGGCAGAACTCTGGTTGATGATGACTTGATGCACAAGCTATCTGTAATTATTTTTCTTTGCACACACACCCAGACACACTGACACACATATAAGATTCATAATCATGTGCATGCACACACACTAAATCAAGTATCATTACCACTGTTCAATTATGAAATGTTACTCGCAATATGACTATGTTTACAATGAATGTTGAACAGCCTGTTATTCTTACAGCATTGGGCTCCATATGCGAGCCACTCCACAGATGTTGGTGGTGCTACTGTTGATGATGAATTTGATGCAGAAGATGATGATCCTACGAATTATGACTCAGCAGCAAAATTTGCTGAGCCTATTTTAAAGAGAAAGAAAAAGAGACTGGATTTGAGTCAATGGAGGGAGCTTGTTCAAAGTAAAAATGTTTCAAATTTCCCTGAACATGAAAAAAATGGCAATGCCATAGCGGGTGTGGAGAAACAAAAGATGAATGGAAATTCTAATATTATTTCTGATGAGAAAAGTATGGTAACTAATCCATCATCGGCCATAAATGGCAGCAGTATATCAACATTTTTACAGGGGGCTCCAGAGGTAACTTGTGATGCAACTAAATTTATGAGATCCGTGGATATGATATCAAATAGGTTGAATGAATCATCAGCAGCAATAAGCAACGTCAACGCAGTTAGATCTGGACATGATCACCCCAGTGATTCCAAAGGTGATGTTGAGAGCAGTAATGTTCAGGATGGAACTCATTTAGAGATATCTCCATGTGGTGATGTTGGCATGGGATCGGGAGATTTTTCTGTACTTGATGTGCAAGGCCTAAGGAAACGACAGCCTACAACAGCACAGGGACCCAGTAGCATTGGTCATGAGGAAAGGCACACGAGTATTGAAGGTCAGATTGATGCTGAGAACCAGGCTTTATTAGAAAGAATGTCTCCGGAGGAGATTGCAGAAGCACAGGCAGAGATAAGAAATAGGATAAATCCTGAACTACTTAAAATATTGAAGAAACGGGGGCTACAAAAATCAGAAAAGCTGGGCTCTAGTTGTAGTACAGGTTCTGTTGACATACCTGCTCTGGGTGTTATGCAGGCTAATAAACATTTAGCTGAAGATGAAAAGGATCCATTTGTTTCAGAAAGTGCTGTATCTCCTCCAGTGGTTAACCCAAGTAAGCTTAACACAGAGACAAGAGCAGATGAAGGTGACAAGAGGTCATTGTCAAAGCACTCTAAATGCAGCAACTTATGGGATATGTGGAGTAAACGAGTCGAGTCTGTAAGGACTGTTAGATTTTCTTTTGATGGTAACGTCATTGAAGGTAATTGTCTACTGGCATTTGAAACTATTGTGCTCAACTTTTAGCTAATTATGTATCTGCAGCAACTTTGTACTTTATGTTCCATAGAGTTTTGTTAGTTCTTTTCTCCATATTATTGTTTTCAATCTTGGTCCATTCATTTTAATTTTAATTTGTGGTTGAGAGAAATCTACTTTATTAAGTTAGACTTTATAGGACATCATTTTTTGTATCTATTCATAATTTACTACCAGATATATTATGCCATTTTAATATATTGATTTAACCCCTATTGTAGAGAGTTCCTTGGATCCAGCATATACTGTTGACAATGTCGGTGAACGTGATTACCTGAGAACGGAAGGGGAACCTGGTGCGGCTGGGTATACAATAAAGGAGGCTCTAGCTCTTGCAAGGAGTGTTGTAAGTTGCATTTTATGTTACAGTTTTCAAGGAAAAAAATTCTATTCATAAGTATATACTTCATGAATCTAACCAAACTTGTCAAATGTGGATGTAGGTTCCTGGACAACGAGCTCTTGCATTGCACCTTCTGGAGTCTGTTCTTAGTAAAGCTTTGCTCAACATTTGTGAAAGTCGAAATGATTGCTTAACAAATGTTGGTAATGGAAAGAACCTTGTTGACTGGGCGGCCATTTGGGCTTATGCACTGGGTCCAGAACCTGAGCTTGTTTTGTCTCTGAGGTAAAAACATGGATATTGGGTTATTTCCTGGGTTTATTGGTTTCTTTTTGTTGTATTAGGTTGCTTATAAAGTTATAAGCCTGAAATTACTTTGTGGTCTGTTGTGGACAACTTTAACGAAACACCATACTTGTATTACGGCCAAGTGGCCATTGTCTCAGTATATTATTCTGACCCTCTACTATAACTTGCTTTATCTACATTGGAAATGCATGCAGCACCTTAAATAGATGTGGGTTCATGTGGATTCTGGAAAACATAGGAAAGCTTGACATATCGGTGTTGAATAATTATATTTACTATGCTGACACTTTGGAAGATAAAATGTGGCATAGGTTATTGCCTGACAAGTGCATGGCTGGGGGATGGGGTTCACCAAATAAGCCGTGATGCTTCATCTCAAAAGTATCACTTGATTGAGTTTATTTACAGTCATTACAGTTGCTTGATTGAAAGCCATTAGTGTAATACTTGTATCATTAAGAAATACAGACTTTGACACCCCTGTGAAGCTCATATTATTATACTATAAAGTTCTGTATACTTTTCACAGTTGTTATGGTTCACTGTAGGGTTGGTTGGGCTGGTTGGGTTGGGTTGGGTATGGGAAGGAAGGGAGGCATTGTCGCCTGATATTGACATTTAGATGAGAATTTTAAGCATTTTTTGTAGGTGTTTATTTATATGTTTCATATTCTTTCCACCCTACCAATTCCCATTCTTAAACTTAACACAAACCTATAATCTGAATGGTTGGATTTCTTTTTAAAACTTTATGTTAATTAATGGGGACACCAGGAAGGAGGAAATATAGGGGCCCGTCTCACTTTAGAAGTACAGGCAGGAGTTTCTATTTGATATCGAAAGCTTAATTCTTTGTAAATTGTCCATGTTCCCATATTGTAAGCTAGAAAAGAAGTAAGTTAAAAACCTAATCATCAGCTGATGGATTTTTTGTTTTAATCAATCTAAAACAAGCTGTTGTCTGCTCAAAGGGAATTTGAATATCTCATTATGTGAATGTGGTGTGTAAATCTTTCCAATGTTCATCAATGTAGGTTGGCACTCGATGATAATCATTACTCTGTTGTATTAGCTTCTGCCAAAGTAATCCAATGCATCCTAGCCTGTGACGTGAATGAGAGCTTCTTCAATACATTAGAGGTATGATATGATCCCTATAATTTTATTTTATTTTTGTAATTCTATGTATATTTTTGTATTTTATTTTTTATAATTGGTTTCTGCTTCAGAAAATGACGATGAAGAATCAATATACTGCTCCAGTATTCCGAACTAGACCTGACATCAGACATGGTTTTCTTGGTGGCGGTTTTTGGAAATACAGTACTAAACCGTCCAATATTCTTCTCCCTGATGAAGAAATTATAAACGACAAGAATGAAGAGCCTACTATTCAGGATGACAATGTTATTGCTGAACAGGATGTCGCTGCAGGTCTGGTCAGGATGGCAATGCTACCCAGGCTTCTTTACCTTTTAGAGGTAAGGCTAATAGCATGAAAATACCTTCATTACATTAAATACTAGATAATGGGCAGAGAAACTAAGTTTGTGTATTAATATGGTTTTTACTGTGTTTGTTGTTTGCATTGCATTTTTAAGCTGTTGTGCTGTTCTGACATTCCTATAAAATCTAGCAAGGGAAAATACGGTCAATACTGACTACTGAGTGCTTGGACCTAAGCCATAGACTGTATGGAGTAGTAACAATTTGCTGAGTTTTTCAAATGGACTTGATCATCTTACACTATGTTAATCTGCAACTATACTCGTTGAATTTTACCTAGAAGTAATTTTTGTACATATCAATTTTGTATTTTAATATTTTAAATACTTGTATGAAAGATTCAGATGGTTAAAAATCGACTATTGGGAGAACAAATGAAATTACTAAATTACTTGTTAGAATATTGTTATAGAAGGTCCTATACTGAATAAAAGTGTATCCGCTCGCTATACATGGAAGAAGGTTCTCTTTAAAATGTAGTTTTTTTCCCATTAGCTAGAGCTTGGAGGAATCCCCAAGGGCTATTGTGATTCTAAATATGAAAATCAATGTAGGGAAAAGTGTCTTGAAGATTAAAAAAAAAAAAAATCAATTTTTATTCTTAATCTCAATTGTGCTAAAGTTTTTTTTTTTTTTTTTATTTTTTTTATTTTTATTTTTTTTTTTTTTTTTTTTTTTTACTGTTGTGAACATTTAACATAAATAATAATAATATTTTTACAGACTGAGCCATCGGTGGCCCTGGAGGAATGTATATTATCAATACTTGTGGCAGTTGCTAGGCATTCCCCTACTTGTGCAACTGCAATCTGGAAGTGTGAAAGGCTTGTTCAGACAATTGTCAACAAATTTACAATGAAGGATGCATTGGAGCTTCAGGCTTCTAAAATTAAATCTGTGACCCTTCTAAGAGTAAGCATCATAGTCCAATTATCCTATATTCTAGTTTCCTTTTGGCTACTCTATTATTTGTGAAATGAGAACAGCATAATTGTGAACCATTGGCAATTTTATTTGAACAGAAGATTCATTTTTTTATTCCATTTTTTTTGTGATTTTTTTTAAAAAAATTTGAATTAGTGGTTCATTATTTTTGAATTGCAGGTTTTTCTTCTTTAAAAAAAATAAAAATATAAAAATAAAATAAAAAAAATGACTCAAGTTTCTTCTTCTTTAACTAAAGGTTAATTTTTTTATTTTTCTGCTGTATTTTTGTACTGCAAAAAAAAAAAAAAAAAGAAAAAAGAAAAAAAAAGAACTAACTCATGTAAGTCATTGGGCTCATCTTATTTTGAAAATAAGGTTCTGCATTTTTTTAATTTTAATTTTGTATGCAATTATATACTAAAGAATCATTTTATCAAGTCTTGAATGTTAATTTTTGTGAACTAAAGCCTCAATGTTTTCCGAGTTGGAGGCTCACTGGATAATTTCTTTTTTTTTTTTTTGAAAAAATTATCGCCTCTTCCCCCCCCCCCCCCCCCTCCTAACCTTTGCTTTCTGATAAAGGTTTTAGCTCAGTCAAGCAAGAACGCTTGTATAGAGTTCATCCAGAATGGGTTCTTCCAAACTATGACATGGCATCTATATCGAGTGATGCATTCAATTGATGAGTGGATTAGATCTGGGAAAGAGAAGTGTAAGCTAACATCAGTGTTGATGGTAGAACAATTACGTTTCTGGAAGGTCTGTGTCATGCATGGCCACTGCATTTCTTCTTTCACGGGCTTTTTTTCTGCTTTGTGTCTGTGGTTGAATCCTCCAACATTTGACAAACTCATAGAGGCAAATCTCTTTCATGAATTTGTTTCCATTAGTATGGAAGTGTATCTAGTTTTGGAGACATTAGCTAGAAGGCTTCCAGATCTACATTCCACAGAAGCTAGAAATCAAGAATTTCAGGAAAGTTGTGGTGCTAATTTAGAATCTTGGTGCTGGAATGACGTTGGTCCAATGGTTGATATGGCTTTAAAGTGGCTAGAGATGAAGGCTGATTCAACCTTTTCAAAGTTCTTGTACCAGCGAAATGGAGCTGATGACAATTTTGTGAATCATTCTCATGTATCCTCCTTGTTATGGGTGCTGTCTGCTGTTATGCACATGCTTAATACTGTTCTTAAAAAAGCGACTCCTGGAGATGTGCTCAAGCTCAAAGGCAACTGGCGGTTGCCAGAATTTGTAGCTAAACTTTCGCTTCAAATCATTAAAAAAGGTATTCTGAACTTTTCTGATGAAAGCAATAATGAATGTTCTGGAGATCAATGGGCACTAGGTTCTTTTGTTGAGAAGTTGTGTGATTTTAGACATCAGTCAGATTATGAGATGTCAATAGCTTCTGTGTGCTGCCTTCATGGATTACTCCGGGTAATAGTTTCCACTGATCACTTAATTCAGATTACTGGAGACAATGTTGGACCAATATATTTTCACGGATATGAGCAGATTAGAGACAACAAGTTGCTTCAGGATGGCATTTTTAAATGTTCCCTGAGTGATTGGAGAAAAGTGATTAGTGAATTTGTTAAGTTAGTCACTTCAGAATGGCACACCATTTGCCACATTGAGGCATTTGGCAGGGGAGGTC
Organism: Chenopodium album; assembly: GCF_948465745.1. NCBI lineage: Eukaryota > Viridiplantae > Streptophyta > Magnoliopsida > Caryophyllales > Amaranthaceae > Chenopodium > Chenopodium album. The sequence goes on along the minus strand of NC_137850.1, from coordinate 49,367,984 downwards.
CCGCTCCTGGGGTTGGGGTGGGATGGGGTACTTTTGGTGGTGGCTTTTGGTCCTCTACTATTGCCTTGGTTCAAGCAGATTCTAGATTGCTTATTGAGTTGCTTGGAAAATTTCATTCGTCTTCCAGAGATCTACTTGTGGTAGATGAGCATAATTTTATGCTGCAGAGTGTCAATTCTGCCTTGGCAGCGAGTTTAGTGGCAGGACCAGGGGATGAAATGATTATACAGAATGTATTGGATATCTTGATGGGAACCTCTGTTCTCAAATATCTTGATCAATGTATATTCCACTTTCTTCACTCTTATAAAGGAGTAGAGCCATTAAAGTTGGACTATAAAGAAAGTGACTTCATTCAATATGGCAAGATTCTGGCTTCTCACTTCAGACATAGATGGTTGTCGGGAAAGAAAAAGAAGAAATCTGTAACAAAGGAAGGCAACAATCGTGGAACTAAAACTGTCAAACCGAGTGGCCTTTCTCTAGACACCATTCCCGAAGATATGGAAGCGTCAATAATTTCTGGGGAAAATGGCAACTCTATAATGGTTGAGTGGGCTCGGCAACGGCTGCCTCTTCCCAGTCATTGGTTGCTAAGTCCTATAGTTACAATTGGTGAGATCAAATCTAGCAAGACTCTAAATACTTCGGGTGGAACTGATTCTGTGAAGTTTCACGAAGTTGCAAGAGCTGGGATTTTCTTCCTTCTGGGTATAGAAGCAATGGCCTCCAGGCTTTCAGATGAAGACAACTCCCCTGTTCGGAGCATACCTTTAATCTGGAAACTACATGGATTATCTGTACCATTACTTGTAGGAATGGATGTACTTGAAGATGAAAGGAGCAGGTTTATGTATGGAGTGTTACAAAGCCTCTATGGTCAACTTCTAGATGAGTTATGGCTCAGTAGCACCAAATCTATTGCCCTTAAGACCGGAACTTCTTCGGATGCTGACTTGTTTTCGGTTAATTGTCTGAGGTTTCAGTCTGAGATTCATGAGAACTATTCCACGTTCATTGAAACTCTTGTGGAGCAATTTGCTGCAATTTCATATGGTGATGTGATTTACGGACGACAAATTGCAATATATCTTCACAGACAGATTGATGCTTCAATTAGACTTGCCACTTGGAATGCTCTATCTAATGCCCATGTTCTTGAACTCCTACCACCTTTGATTAACTGTGTAACTCAAAGAGAAGGATATTTGGAACCTTCTGAGGTATTTGTTAATTCTTTCCCCTTTTTTTTTTTTTTTTTTTTACTCGTATTTATTTTACAAACTAAAAGTTAAATCACTGAAATTACTTCTTGCCTCAAAATAGAAAGGCACTCCAGGTTCTGTGTGGCACTTAAGAAATTGTCTAGATTTTCAAGCATGCTCTTGATCTGCACTAGGGCTGTAGGGCATGGGTGTTTAAAGGTGTTAATTTAGAAGAATATTCAGTATATGCAACTGGAACTTTGAATACTTTCCTTGGATTATTTGGTAGATTTGAGGGTAGCTTAGGAGCTTGTCCAACTGGTCATATGAAGCCAGCACTCCTGCATGTAATTGTTGTTGTATGCGAGATATGTTTATTACAATAATTTCTTATAGTTTTAAGCAAGCATACTGTAAGATGAGATGTTCATCCCCTTTAATTTTGCACAGGATGATGAAGGTATATTGGAAGCCTATGTAAAATCCTGGACTTCTGGTTCCCTTGATAGAGCTGCAGTTCGGGACTCAATGACATATGCTATTGCTGTACATCATCTATCATCATTCATTTTCAACAAATCTCGTGGAGAGAAACTGTCACTACGAAATAAACTTGTGAAATCACTATTGAGGGATTATTCACGCAAACAGCAACATGAGGTATTCTTTTGCTGTTTAGTTCTGTCATTATAATGAGACCGTAGGTGGCATGATTCATGAAAATATGCACTTTCATTGGTTAATTAAGATACACTGCTGCAACCTAAAAGATGATTGCTCGTGACTTTGCAACTTTTCTAGTTTTATAGAACCAAATAAAAATGTTATGAATTTCAAAGATGTCTGCAGAACTAACTTTCTTGGAAGACTCCATAGATTTTCAAAGATTTCATCAGCATTCAAATAAGATGTCCTGTGAATTAGATTATCCCCTTCCCTTATATTTTTGTCTTTATTTGACCCCAAGAATTAGATTTTGTGCTTTCATTGAAAGCATAATCTGCCTTCTGCCATATATACCCGCACTTCAGTAATCCTATTTTGCTGTATTATGAATAATAATGTAAAAATAAAAAATTAAAAAAGTTTCCGGATCATATCATCATTATGATTCCATTTTGACTGTAAACATCCACCCATGCTGTTATTTAATTTCTTGTCCAACTAGATAATTAAGTTAGGGATTTCTCATTTTGCTGACCTACAATAATCTATTTCAGGCCATGATGTTGGATTTGGTCCAGTATGAACACTCATGTGCCATTCAGAAGTCCGAGCAGGATGCTTCTACTGTTGTACAGATGGACTGCATTGATTCGAGGTTGGAGCTGCTGAAAGAATCATGTGAAGGAAACTCACAGCTCTTGACAATAGTGGAGAAACTCAAATCTTCCATTTTAAAGAAGCAATCTGGAGTTTGAAGTAAACTACTAGATTATAAATTAGACCTTGGAAAACATGAAGGTAAAATATATCTACAGAGTCTTACTCTGTTTCCTCTCGGCTGGGATCTTCAAGTGTAACTGTGAGGCTATATAATATCATAACATATAGTTTTACCGTAAAGAACTTTTGGTGTTACTCATATCATGTACAGGGATATCAGTTCCCGTTTGAGGTACTGCAGTTTATCTAAGAGGTCTGATGGCGAATTCTGTTCTGAAAATAGCTCATGTCAGCTATTGAACACCAGGTGATCTGAAAATGCAAGATGCTGAAGAACAGCAAAGCCACTATACATTGGAGACGTTTCTTTTGCTGAGACCTTGTAAATGCTAGTTGCATGAGGTACACTGATTTTGCTGGTTTAACTATTCTAATTTCAAATTCTATGTATGTATATAGCAAACAGAGTTATTCGCTAATTGAGCCAAGTAATATTAGGTCTAAACTTTTTGCTTCTATGCTTCAATGTACTGAAATTTGTAGTCATAATTAGGGGTGTTCGCGGTGCGGTTTGGATCATAAACCGCACAAAACCGCAAAAGGGCGGTTTATAATTTTTTCGAACTGCACTTTTAAAAAAACCACACCAAACCGCACCGCAAAATGCGGTTTGATGCGGTGCGGTTTGCAGTTTAACCGTATTGTATTAAAATTGTAATTATTCTTTTTAAAACAAAACTTTTATTTTATTTTATAATTATTAGTTTATAATTCAAATATTAAACTCTTTTTTTTTAACCTTTAATTAACTAATAATCAAATATTAGCTCATATATTTTAGTTCTTTTATATAATTTTAATAAAAATATAGTATAAAAATCGCAAACCGCATTAAAGTGCGGTTTGGTTTCAATATTTTTGGAAACCGCACCAAATCGCAATTTGGTCATTTTCAAAAACCACACCGCAATTTTCAAACCGCAATCCGTACAACCCTAGTCATAATCCTAGCTATCACGAAAATTAAAACACCTATCACATGAGATACCACCACAACACCTATCTAAAATGTTGTTGAATGGCCTGTTCACATTTACTGAACT